>NC_092875.1:185000-922500 GCF_028372415.1 Notamacropus eugenii
TAGCAAAACTCTTTCCTGGCCCCCCTGAGTTGCACCCATGGCTCTGGAGCTTCTTCCCTGTCAGATCCCAGGAATGTAGCTCCCTCTCTCCAGTCTCCCTTTACAGATTCCAAGCCTAAGCTCTGCCAGAGAATCCCAACAGTCCTCCCCAGCTCCCAGTGAGACCTCAGGACATAGTCATCCTGCTTCCCCAGGCTCAGTGTCCACCTTCTGTCCTTCCAGTGTCTCCCAACCCCCCCCAGGGCCCCACCCCAGGCTTCCTGGTGCCCTGCCTCAGTTCCCAAGCCAGGGGGCTGAATCCCAGACTGCATTTTGTCTCCCAGCCTGATCATCCCCTGATCATTCAAGAGCCCTCTTCCTCCTCAACCTTTCCTAGCTTCCCTCTCTCCTAGATCAGTCTATAGTCTAGATAATATGTATGTGAGTCAGGCAGAGGGGATGCAGGGCGGGCAGAGGACCATGTGGAGGGAGAGGTCTGACTGAGGAGCCATTGAGGCTCTGACTGGTTTCATCCCGTCTGGGATCCCTCTGCCTCCTGTGTCTCTGTGGGAGAATGGGAGAGGAGGGGGGCAGGAGAGAAGGAGTTAGAGAGGGAGGGAAGTAGTTTTTCTGTTCTGACCATCTCCATTTCCAAACCTGACCCTCCCTGCTTCCTCCCTCCCTCTGCAGGGTGGATTCTCTTCCCTGCAGAGGGCCCAAGGCTTTTGTAACTGCTGTGGGGCCTCAACCTTGTGAATCCCTCTAGGTCAACCTGCTGCCTGGAAAGAAAAGAGCAAGACCTCTCCCCCTCTGGGATCTTTCTCCCTGCCTAGCTCAGCTGGCTGAGGACCCAGGCCTGGCCCCAGAAGGGAGTCTGGAGCCAGAAGGAATGACCCCTGGGAGTCACAGTCCCTCTCCTCAGGTGAGTGCAGTCTGTGCCCAGACATCAGCCCCTGAGGCCATTGCCATAGATGTAGAGCATGGTCTATGAAACTGCCAGTATGATCTTCATGGAGCATTTTTGTACAAGGATAGACATTCAAAGCCCTTTATAACCCACTCCCCCCAACCTTTCCAGTCTTCTTACAGCTGACTCCCCAACATATACCCTTACTCCCACTGGCCCTGGCCTCCTGGCTTCTCTCAGCTCTAGGCACTTTCAATGCCTGTCCCCAAGCCTGGAATCCTCTCCCTCCCCAGCTCAGACTACTGACCTCACTGTCTTCCTTTAAGTCCCCTCCAACAACTACAAAGCCCCAGGAAGCCTTCCCTAACCCTCTTCATCCTTCCTCCTTCCCTCTTCCAGTCATGGCCTGTTTGTCCCAGCCTGGCTTCCTTTGGATATATTGGTTTGCTTGCTGTCTCTCCCATTAGATGCTGACTTCCTTGAGGGCAGGGACTGCCTTCTGCCTCTTTTTCTATCCCCAGTGCTTAGCATTGTGCCTGGCACATGAGAGGTGCTTTATAAATGTCTATGGAAATGGATTGACCATTTCTAGTCCTTGAGGAGACCTTGTCACATCGCTCTCTTTTTTCCTGTGCTGTCTCCTTCTCCCCCCTTTCCTGTATCTCCCCTGGTTGTCATGTAGGACCAGCAGAAGACCTTTTCCTGCAGGCAGGATGTCAGAAAGCTCTGTCCATGATACCCCCTGCCATCCTCTGCACTCTTACCTCCCCCAGTGTTCCTTCTTCATCCCTGTGTGTCTGTGTACTTTCAGAAAGAAATGTCTCACTTAGAGAATAGGAGGATTTAGAAATTCTTGGGAATCTCAAAAAGTGGAAAAGAGCCATAAATTCTTCTGCTGTTCAGAAGTCAAACTCTAGACTAAAGGAAGTAAAAGGTGAAATGTGGATTCCAAAGAGACCCGAAATCTGGTATCTGAAAGAAGAAATCATGGTGCTGAAAAAAGGAAAATTTTGTGCCCAGGATGGAGAATTAGTTCCAAACATCAGAATCTCTGATATAGTGAATTCTATGCTTATGATAGAAATAAAAGAAAATGCATTGGGAGACCCTCAGATTTCAAGCTTATTGACCACACACATAGTATACATATAGCAAGTTGGAAATAGAAATGAGCCCTTCCAAGTATCAAAGAATATCTGATTCTGGGGATTAAAATTCTCCAATCTATGAAAAAAGGAGACTGAGGCAGAGCTCTGAGCCAATGGTACTTTATTAAAGGTTCCATTATCCCCTCTGATAAGTGGACCTCATATCTTCTTCAGGGTCTGAGATACCCCCTTCTTCTAGTACCTTGTTTTTACAGGATTTGTTCCCTGGCCATTCTAAAGCAGCCATACAAAATCCAGAATGCCATTGGTTAGCATATGACTCTTAAGCTAAAAGAACTGATGTGTCAGCAGGGTCATGAGTTGGGTGAAGCAAGAACATCTCCACTGATCAGGTGGTCACAAGATGAATGGACTTCTCCTTAGCTTAGGCTGGAGGAGATGGTACAAGCTATATATGCCCTGTAAGAACATATGGGGGGAGAACCACAGGGTGACTTTCTCCATCATGCCACAACCCAGGCTTGGTTTTGGAGAGGGAATTTGAGCGAAACAGGATGGAGATACCTTGGTCAGCATTGTTGTGGTTATGCAAATGAGCGCCACAGCTGGGAAACAAGCGATGAAAATTGCATTAAAGTCTGAGCCTTCTTATGGGACTCTTATTGAATTCTATATTCCTATGTGACTTATACAAAGCATGAACTAATACAGTGCTTTTTCTTAGACGTAATATTTGATATTGACCAGATGAACACATTAAAATCATTGGTAATAATCATTACCCCTTACAGAGTCATAATCATCTGCCTAGTGCTGTTTGAGTAGGGGTCCTCAATGATTCATTTCTCTCCAAGTCTCAAATCTGGCCAGCCTCTCTTTATGTGGTCTACCAGTCTGCCTCTTAACTCATCCTCTTGACTCTTGTTCTACCAAGTATCTACACCTCCCCATACATGTTTAGGTCATTTATTTCTTATGAAGAAACTGGCAACATTTTTCTGATGAATTTGCTCAAATAAAACCCAAATTAATTGAATATTGTTTTTTTTCAATCAATGACGATGCCTCCCTCTTCGTCATTCTTCAGTCATCACCAAGACTTCATAAACCACTTGGGGTTTTTCTCGACAAAGATAGTATGATGGTTTGCCATTTCCTTCTCCAGTTCATTTTACAAAATGAGGAAACTGACACAAGCAGAGTTAAGTGACTTGTCCAGGGTCACAGAGGTAGTAACTTTCTGAGGCCAAATCTGAACTTAGGAAGATGGTATCTTCCTGATACGTAGCCCATTCTGTCCATTATGCAACCTACCTTGCATTTCTCCATCGTTGTTACTTTTATTTCTAAATAATTAATTTTATAATTAAGGAATATATGTCATAGACAAATGAAAACACTCAGAAAGGAAAGGCATAAGCTATTTTGGCTATGACTCATCATCTCCAGAGTAGCTTCAAGCCCTCCATGTAACAAGAGATAACAGTCCTTCACTTGGCTGGGGACTGTCTCTCACACCAAACTGATTCCAGTAAATATCTCTTTAGAATCCTCTTCCTGATAATACTTCATCTCAGCATTCTGTATATTCAAACAAACTAGATCTTTTCCTTAACTTTGTTCTCTTTTAAGTGATCACATTAAATGCTTTTCCCCAGAATGACATGGAACTGCCAGCGTCAAACAGACTTTTCACAGAATTTTCTTTAGAACATATCACATATTAGAAATTATTAAGGAAAAGTGCCCTCAAGTTCTAAAACAAGAGAAAAAGTAGAAATAGAAAAAAATCTACCATTCACCACCTGAAAGAGATGCGAAGAGGAAAACTTGCATGAATGTCATAACCAAGTTTTAAAACTCCCAGGTTAAAGAGAAAACATTGCAAGGAAGAAGAAAAAAATCATTTCAATCCTGTGGAAATCTAGTTAGGATTTCACAAGAACTAATAGATTCTATTCTAGAAGACTGAAGGTCTTGGGACACTATATTTGAAAGAACAAAAGAGCTATGGTTGCATCCAAGAGTAACTTACCCAGCAAAGTTAAGTGTAATCCAGAAAGGGAAAAAAATTGCTATTTGATGATTTGAAAGATTTTGAGGTTTGTAACAAAGAGAGTATCTCATTAGAAAGTTCGATACAAAAAATCCAGAAGAAATATAAGGAAAACATTAAAGACCAATTAAAAGGCCCCCATTAAGATTAAGCTGATTACTTATTATTTATGTTTGTAAGAGTTAACAGTATTCTTAGGACTGTCATCATTATTAAGAAAGTTTGAAAGAAAAGTGGTATGTAAGTTGTCTTGTGGTGAGGTGATGATAAAAAACATAACTGGATATGAAAAGTCAAACTGGAAAAACTCATAGAGAGGAAGCAAGTAGGGCTAGAGGGCTGGGAATGTTGAAGCCTTACTCTTATTTCAATTGAAAAAAGAGACAATATGTACATGTGAAAGGCTGTAGAAGTCTTCTGAATATGTAGAAAGATGAGAAAATTGGGGAACAGGGTCAGGGTGGAACTTTTCAGAGGCTCTGTGGACTGGGATTTAGGAAGGTCAGGAAGAGGGTGGGGAAACTTTTGGAGTCCTTGTGGATTGCAATTGGGGGAAGGAAATAGACCTTTGGAGGTTGGGGGTGGAGATAAAGTAAAAGCAATAGAGTCAAAAGAGAGCAGAAGAGAAAATCATGAGTAAAAATAAGATGGAAGGAAATTCACAGACAGTAATTATCACTTTGAATGTGATTGAGATGTTTACAGCAACTCACTTTGTAGTGACAAAGAACTGGAAATTGCAGGGATCCCCATCCTTTGGGGAAAGGCAGAACAGGTTGTGGTGTGTGGTTGTGATGGATTGCCACTGTGCTGTAAGAAAGGATGAGCTCAATGATGTTAAAAAGGCACAGAAAGACTTGCACAAAATGATTAAGAGTAAAGTAAACAGAACCAAGAGAACACTGTATACAGTAACAGCAATGTTGTGGTCTGAAGAGTTTGAGCAAATAAGTAATTTTGACAATTCTAAAGACACAAATTAAAAATAAAGGACATGTACAGAGTGACACTATCTGCATTCAGAGAAAGAATTACAAATAGTGGTATGTATGGAATAACTTTACATACATATATGCATGTGTACATATACATACAGATGTATATATATGTACACATACACACACACTGTATATATACATATATATGTATTTGTATGTGTGTATATACAAATATATAGTAGCCTCATCTGGGGTTGGGGAAGAGGGAGAAAGAAAAGAAATTTCTCTGGTAACTATTACACATTCAAAGGATTACCAAGTCGTACATGGGAGATGTGCAGTTTCCTGTGTAATCACTTTTTTTCATTGTTTTCTCATTGAAATAGTTGTTTTGCCCATTGAGTTTTAAAAAAGAAAAAGCCAACTTGCTAATCCTAAGAAGCTCACATTCTCATGGAAGAGATACCAGGCAAATCATTTTATACACATAAGATCTATTTGTTATACGAAGTATTGTCGTACATTCATACGTGCATATTGCTATATCTATATTCGTACAATATATAAGATTGGTCTGTGGCTTCCCCTTCCTCTTATCCACAAATTCTCTACTTTGGTCTCTGTGTCCTTTGGATTACAGTAAATCTTCCTATAACTCCATTCAGTAAGAAAGAAAATGAATTCTAGGGTTTACCATAGCTATATTTGTTAGAGATTAAAAAATAATATTTAAATAAAAGAATGTATCACGTCTATCCATTCTGATGAGGAAGCTATTTCCCCTCCTCCTCTCTCAGGCTCCCCCAAGATCCACCTATCTCACAGAGAGAACACAAACTTTCTCCCTGATTCCACAGGGAGATGCACTTCAGAGGAAAATACTACTCTGCTTTATTCTAACTCATCATGTAAAAACCTTTTCTCAAAATTCAGTTGGGCTCTTAAGGACTGTGCTTTTAGAAGGTGATGCTGACTCTCAAAAAGGGTCTGCCCTTTGGGCAAATTCCTTCTCTGCACTTCAGTTTCATTCTGTAAATTAATGAGCTTTGCATTACCAAAATCTGAAGTGTTCTTCAGGTCTGTATTGTATAACTTTTAATGATGTAGGGACTGGTGATGTTCAAGGATGTGGCTGTGGACTTCACCCAGGAGGAGTGGGGCCTGTTGGACCATGCTCAGAAGGAGCTGTACAGGGGGGGTCATGCTGGAGAATGCCCGGAACCTGCTCTCCCTGGGTAAGGACACTTCCTCTGGTAACACTGGGTCTGCCATCAAAGGGTATCTTCATCCTCTGGTGTGCAGGGTTTGGTGTATTTATCAGTTATTAGAGAGAACAGTGTTGGTCTCCTGTCCTGCTGTCTGGTGTTTCCTCTAGAAAGTCTTTGCTTTGTGGAACAGGAGCCTGAGGGTTTCCTTGATGCTCCTGAAGCTTCCCATATTTAGGCAGCTTCAAATTAGTGTGCAAGGATCTGAGATGTGGAACCAACCTCAGGGTCATTTGGTCTGACCTCCACCTGGATGGGAATTCTTTCTGCCAAGTCCCTGAAAACTGCTCAGGTGGCTTCTCCTTACAAGCCTGTCCTCTCTGGTATGGGTGGAGGATCCAGAATATCCTCCTTTTAACAAGCATCAGTTATGACTTCTACTTGCTCCTTCTATAGCAAGTTTCTCCTTAATCCTCCTCCCTATTGCCCTCAAATTCCAGCAGAGATGGTGGGAAAAGAAGAGAAGGGAGGAGCATTTATTTTCACCTACGGTATACCAGGCTCTGGGCCCAGGGCTTTCTTTACGTTGTTATGTCACTTCATCCTCACAATAACCTTCCAGGTTAGGAGATATTATTGTCCTTTTTTGACACTTGAGGAAAATGAGGCAAATGGAGGTTTAAATGACATGTCCTGTGGAGCACAGGTAGTAACTGTCTGAGGCTGGATTAGGCTCTGGCACGCCTCACTCTAGGCCCAGGGCTCTCTCCGCGGCACCATCAGCGGCCTCTCATTTCTACAGAATGGCAAGTGTGACATGAGTCCATCCTTCTGTGAAAAAGGTTCACCAAGACCAAATTTTGTGATCCCAGCCTGGTTCAATGATCTTCCCCCTCACCTCTCCTCAAAGCTTAGACAAGAAATGCTATGAGATTATCCTTCAAGAGTCCTGGGAACCACTCTGGGATTCTTGCTTAGATGTCCCTGGCTTTGCCAGGAATAAGAGACTGGCCAGGAAATAGAAATTAGATCAAATGGTATTTATTGAGTGTGCCAGCAGGAGACTCTCACCTGAAGAGGCAAAGATGGCCCAGTACATGGGCAGTACATCATAAATGAACAGTACATCAGGTTTCTGTATGTACCAGGAAGTCAGGAATGGGGGAGAGGGACAGGGCAAAAGGTGATTGGTCAAGGTTCCTGTTTCTTGTGCTTCAGATTGATCTTACATAATAACCTTTTTTAGAATTTAATTGTAATTGATTATTTTATTAATCATATTTATATAATTTTAATATTTATTTTACCATATTTTATATGCATTTGTGTTTATTATTAAATTTACGTAATTAATATAACTATTAATTACATATGCTTTAATTAATTTAATTAAGATTTAGTTTTTGGAATGAGGAATTTCTGCCAGAATGGGACTTGACAGGATGCAGGGCAGAGGTCTGGCTCTTTCTCAGAACTGGTTGTACAATATGATAATGTGGCACATCCTGTTTTGGGTAACTTGCATTACAAGCACTAATGGGTGAGTACAGGCTCATGTGTGTGAACATAATGGAGTGAATCTCAGAATGGAGCCGCTCTGGGTCTGAATGCATTTCTCTAAAGAGAACTGAATACCAGGCTTCTCTCCATGCTTATCCCTAACTGACTCCCCATGCCCAGGGTTTCCTGTTCCCAGAGAAGATATGATCTCTTATTTTGAGCAAAGGGAAGCACCATGGATGCTGGAGCAAGAAGACCTGGGGAGCCGCTTTCTAGGTGAGTGAGGTGAAAGCAGATTTATGAGATCTGGGTTTTTGAGAGGCTGCTATGTGTTGTGGTGAAACAAGTACTAGATCTGGGGCAGGAAGACCTGACTTGAAATTCTTTTTCAGATATTACCCAGCTGTGGCTTCATGGATCAGTCATTGAACCACTGAGCCTCAGTTTCTCCATCTGTAATGAGAGGAGTTTGGACTCCATGGCCTTTCACCTCCCTTCCAGGGATCAGTGTATGATCTTAAAACAAGTCATTTAGAATTTGGTGGCATAAAAGTGCAAAAAGGGGTTAGGGCATGCTATATGAGTTTTCTCCTAGACTTTCTCCAAGTCAACCCTAAACTTTTTAGTGCCTCCTGTGTTGCAGACCCTGTACAAAGCACTGCACACATAAATCAATGAAACGGATGTCCCCTGCTCCCATGGAGCTCACAGTCTGCTGGGCAGAGAGCACACCAACAGTAATGTTGTCCACTATAGACAGAATGAATTGGAACCAGTCAAGAGAGTGAATGCCCTAAATTTAAGAATTATTAAAAGCTTAGAAAGAAGCCTTTGCAATCTCCAGTGTTAGTTCTGGTGCAGTTCCATCAAGGTTAGAATCTGACTAAGGTGACTACTTAGAGGTGATTGAGTACAAGAAAGGGACGGAAACAGGACTGAGGCCTGAACATGCATTCAATAAGGAGGGGAGAGACCAGAATGCAGGGAATAGAGGTAGAGGCTGGAGACTGCTGTCAGCCCTGAGCCCAGGCAGGGAATCAGTAAACATTGATAAAGGGCCTTCTGTTTTAGGCACTGTGCTAAGCCATGAGGATACAAAGAAGGCAAAAGACAGTGTCTGCTGTCACAGAGCTCAGAATCGAGTTTACAAACAAATACTGATACAGGCAAAAGGGTGTGTTGGAATGGAAATAAAATTTAGTTCAAGGAAATAAAAGGAGTGAGGATAATATAGGTTTAAGAAGCAGAACAGAATTGGGGAGGAAGCAGTCAAAATTAAATGAAAGTAATAGCATTTATACAGCAGCTACTATGTGTCATGCAGTGCCCAAATATTGTCTTATTTTTTCCTCATAAGAACCCTGGCAGTAAGATGCTATAATTATACCCATTTTACAGATTAAAAAAACCAGACAAACAGAGGTCTTGTGACTTCCCTGGGGTCACAGGACGAGCAAGTTTCTGAGGTGGAATTGGAAATCAGGTCTTCCTGATTCAAGGCCTAGCATTCTATCCATTGCATCACTGTATTCTCATTTAAAATGGAACATGATGAAAATGCTCACTCCTGGATATGGTGGAAAATGGAAGGCAATTTGACATGTCTCCAGGTGATGGAAATTCATTTTTTTAGCTCTCTAACCAGTTGCAATGAATTGCTAATTACTATTTTTAAAATTTACTTTTCTATTGGCTCTAGGCAAGTACCACATTAAATGACAAATGTGCTTGAAGGTCAATTGGAAATATTGCTTTTTGTTGTTTTTTTTTAAATTAGTGTTGGTATACAAAACAACCTTGGAAGGATAGAATTTCTTCTGAAGACTGTTATTTCTCCCACTGGTAAAGTTTCTACACATTCACTGAAACTGAATGACTAACCCATACTGCCAACCAATTCTTTTGAGTAGCTGCCAAACAGAAGAAGAGTAAAATGGACAGAGGGGAAGTTCCAATTAGAAAACAACCTGAGCATTTCAATGAGTGGCATTTTAAGGTCTGTAGTGGGGGTTCATGATGGTTTCATGATGGAGTCTACCGTGCATGCCTGGTGATGTTGGTTTTCCAATAGGCTGCCCTCAGTGCTGCAAGAATGTAAACCTAAGTAAGTTCTTGATCAGGTGATTTCAGGTTTAATGATATGTGATTACAAGGTAGACCAAGAAAGAGAAGAGCATTCCAGTGGAGTAGTAGACAGCCACCGAGGGTCTTTGCATGCCTGTGACAATTTTCACGTAAATGTCCAACCTTCTTGGAAGTTTGCTAACAATTTGATGTCAAGTTGAGAAACTGAAAGAATATGTTGCATTTGGTCAGAAGCAGTCAGAGTTTGAGGTTCTCACTGCATGCTCCCCAGAAGCTGTGTATTCCTAATCGTGATGGTATGGAATCACTGCAAAAAGACAGCTGTTAAGATTGGAACATGCACATACTTGTGCCATTAGGTAAATTTCTTTGTGACCCAATTGAACAGTTATTTACTGCTTAAGGTACCAGTGACAAATTTCCAGCTAAAATTCCTTGGACTGTTTTCTTAATCCTTCAAGGAATTAGTGAATCTCGAAAGAGAAGGGGTGCAAGAGGACCAATAGTAAAGCATGCTGACCACTTCTGTACAAAAGAATGATCAACTCAGATTCCTTTATGAGTCATATTTTCAGACATGGGCAATCCATGCATTTCTTTAAATTGGGTTTTATAGGAAGCTTTGAATTTTATTGTAATGAGCAGAGGCATTTAAAGATAATTTTAAAAAAGAAATAAGTAATTGCTATCTCAAAAAATTAATGGGTTAAAACACAATCCCTTCTGCCACAGGTAAATGCAAAAAAAAAGTGTTGGTGACCTGAGATCATGCAACAGAGAACCTAAGATTGAAAGTGATTCCCAGGGAAATTACATTATGCTTACAGACAGACTAGATCATGAAATAATTTGAATATTTAATATGTGTCCACCAAATGGCATGGTAGCTATGAAAAAAGGATTTAAAGTGGAGATAATTTATCTAGTACTCTGGACAGAGCAGGCTCATTCACAGCTCCTGGGATTTGGGTCAAATGACTGCATTCTGAGCTCATGGTCTGAGTTGTGAATGTGAAGAGAATGATGGCCCTACCTGGGTCACAGGTTTCTTGTGATGATCCAATGTAAATTCATGCATAAGCTCTTTTGAAATTAAATCATCTTTAGGATGTGAGGCAAGGGCATTTTAAAATGATTGTTTCTATCCTTTGAAGATGTTTTTCTTTGCCCAGGGAAATAGAAAGTAATTGAGTTTTTGTTCTGCCTGTGGAGCAAGGGGGATATAAGTGTGTGTGTGTGTGTGTGTGTGTGTGTGTGTGTGTGTGTGTGTGTGGTGTCTATATTTGTTTTATTGGTGATTTTTTTTTCATAAGGAGAGATTAGAGTTGAAATGAAGGAAATTACAGAAGAGTTAAGCCTTTCTGTGGAAGAAACTCATAAGCAAAGATTCATGTGTGATTGTGCCTCTGAATTCAATTGGAGAGAAGTCTGCACAACGCCTGACTGTGAAAGTATCCGCACTGCAGAGAAATATGACTATAAGCAATGTCAAAAGGATTTTACAGAAAGGAAGTATTTTATTGTACCTCAGAGAATCCATACAGTAGAGAAACCTTATAAATGTCATCAATGTGGAAAGACTTTTAAATGGAAGGACAGTCTTGTTAAACATGAGAGAATTCACACTGGAGAGAAACCTTATGAATGTCTTCAATGTGGAAAAGCTTTTAGAGAGAAGAAATCTCTTATTGCACATAAGAGAATCCACACTGGAGAGAAACCTTATGAATGTCTTCAATGTGGAAAGACTTTTAGAGAGAAGAAATCTCTTAATGCACATCAGAAAATCCACACTGCAGAGAAACCTTATGAATGTCATGAGTGTGGAAATACTTTTATACAGAGGGCTCGTCTTATTATACATCAGAGAGCACACACTGGAGAGAAACCTTATGTGTGTAATCAATGTGAAAAGGCTTTTAGAGAGAAGAGGACTCTTATTGCACATCAGAGAATCCACACTGGAGAGAAACCTTATAAATGTAATCAATGTGGAAAGGCTTTTAAATGGTGGAACAGTCTTACTCTGCATCAGAGAATCCACACTGGAGAAAAACTTTATGAATGTACCCAATGTGGAAAGACTTTCAGAAGTAGGAGGGCTATTAGTGAACATCAGAGAATCCACACTGGAGAGAAACCTTATGAATGCGATCAATGTGGAAAGGCTTTTACAAGGAGGAATGGTCTTACTATGCATCAGAGAACCCACACTGGAGAGAAACCTTATGAATGTAATCAATGTGGAAAGACTTTCACAAGGACAGATGGTCTTATTAAACATCAAAGAGTCCACAGTGCAGAGAAACCTTATGATTGTAATCAATGTGGAAAGGCTTTTAAATGGAGGCAAGGTCTTAAGCTACATCAGAGAATCCACACTGGAGGGGAAAATTATGAAGATTATCAATGTGGAAAGTATTTCAAATGCAGACAGAGTATTGGTGAACATCACAGGAACTACACTGGAAAGAAACCTTATGAATGCAATCAATGTGGAAAGGCTTTTAATAGGTGGAACAATCTTACTCAACATCAGAGAACACACACTGGAGAAAAACCTTATGACTGTAATCAATGTGGAAAAGATTTTAGGTGGAAGAGATGTCTTGTTGCTCATCAGAAAATCCATACTGGAGAGAAACCTTATGACAATAATCAATGTGGAAAGGCTTTCCGAGGTGTCTCCAATGTTTCTAAACATCAGAAAAGCCACACCGAGAAGAAATATAAATGCAATCGTTGTGGAAAGACTTTCATATATAGAAAGAGTATTGATGACCATCAGAGGATCCACACTGGAGAAAAACCTTATGAATGTAATCAGTGTGGAAAGACTTTTATACAGAAGGACAGTCTTATTAAACATGAGAGAATCCACACTGGAGAGAAACCTTATAACTACAATCAATATGGAAAGGATTTTAAGGAAAAAAGAGGTCTTACTCTACATCAGAGAGTCCACACTAGAGAGAAACTTTATGAATGCAATAAAAGTGGAAAAGATTTTACATGGAGGGATGTTTTTATTGTTGATCAGAGAATCCACATTGGACAGCAACAGTATGAATGCAATCAGTGTGGAAAGACTTTTGCATACAAAGGCAGTCTTGTTCAGCATCAGAGAATCCACACTGGAGAGAAACCTTATGAATGTGATCAATGTGGAAAGGCTTTTAAATGGTGTACCAGTCTTATTCTACATCAGAGAATCCACACAGGAGAGAACCCTTATGAATGCACTGAGTGTGGAAAGGCTTTTAAATGGTGTTCTGGTCTGATTCTACATCAGAGAATGCACAGTGGAGAAAAACCTTATGAATGTACCCAATGTGGAAAGACTTTTACACAGAAAAACAATCTTACCCAACATCAGAGAGTCCACAGTGGAGAGAAACCTTAAGAAGGTAATCATGCTGTAAAGCTTTCTGGCTAAAGTCAGTCTTTGTTTACCATCAGAGAATTGGTGGAAGATAAAGGAATCTTATAACTGACCTGAATGAGGAAAGGCGTTGAAACAGAGTACAATGCTTCTTAGCAGAAAAATCACTCTGGATTCAAGTCATCTACAGACTGTATGGGAAGGCTTTCAACCAGAGATCATCTCTTATCCTCTTATCAGAGGATTTATAATGAAAAGAAACCTTATGAACATGCTCCATGGGTACATGCCTTTCTCTGGAACATGGAGGTCACAGGTGAAGGTTAAATTTTGTTTCTGACTGTAACAGAAAAGTGAGATAAGAAAAATAATTGTTGCCAACCCTCAAGGTTGCAAAACCAGAAAAGTAGGTAAGAAGTTGATAGCCTACAGAATCCACCTGGATGTTCTCAGAAATAGAATGTCTTCAGAATAAGGAAAAGAGTTTGTGTCAATATTATGTCAACTGGGGAACAATTTTTGGTGAAGGGAAGAAAAATCAGATTTGTTTGATCAAGGATATAAAAATTGGGGCATTTTAAGGGGAATGTTGTGTTGTCCTGCAGGACACCTCCATGCATGTGTTCAGCCTACATTTGAGGCCACTGCATGTGACAGTCAAGAAACTTCTCATTAGCTTGAGATCCTTTCTGCCTGCTGATTTTGGTGACCCAACAATCATGGTGATGAGGCAGGGATTCCCCTGACAGACTTGAGGCAGAGCAGAACCATTGTGTGAACAAAGCAGCCCATCCTCAGCAGGCAAGAGGTCTTATACTCTCTATCTACAATGCTTCCCATGGTTGTGCCTGCTCTGCCAGCCTGGAAAGGAAAGGGAAAGGAATCCAGTTCCATGTCAGAGGCCTCGAGGCTGCTTGTCACAGGCTCTCTACAGATCAATGAAGGGCTCATGTCCTGAGGACAGCACCCGCATCAC
Organism: Notamacropus eugenii; assembly: GCF_028372415.1. Classification (NCBI taxonomy): domain Eukaryota; kingdom Metazoa; phylum Chordata; class Mammalia; order Diprotodontia; family Macropodidae; genus Notamacropus; species Notamacropus eugenii. The sequence continues at coordinate 199,138 of NC_092875.1, forward strand.
AGTGATGGTTTCCACTTCCGAGACCAGCAGGTTGGACATGATGGAGCAATTCAAGAGGCATTATGGGAAGTCTCTGTATTCTCTCATCAAGGCAAGTCAGAGGAGTTTTGCTTTTCCAGAAAAGGCAAACACTGATAGGAAGAAAGCTTTCTAATGAAATTCATTTGGATGCTAATGAGGACTCAAGCCCACTTCTTGTTCCCTTGTCACTGAATTTATCAGAGAATCTTGAGTCGGAAGGGCCTTCAGAGGCCACCTAGGCCAAACCATACCTGTAGAGGCCTCACTTTGAAATCATTTCTGCTTGAAGACCAGCCAGGAAGGCAGCCTATTATTAGGACTCTGTTCACCATGCCAGGCTGAAATCTGCCTCTTGCAGCTTATTCTCATTGGTTCTAGGTCTTCCCTCTGGGGTCAAACAGAACAAGTGTGATTCACCTTAGACATGAGAGCCTTTCAGGTATTTGAGGAGTATTTCATTTTTCCCACCAAGTTTTCTCTTATTCTGGAAAAGTTGCCTCAGTACTGTCAACTTATTTAGCATAGCCTTAATTACAACATATTCATAGGCCTTCTTTTGGTTATATTCCAACTTGTCAGTGCCACTTGTTGATTATCTCCAATTTATCATAGATAAGTAGAAATGAATATCTTCTTTGTCCATATTTATTTGTCTAGAGGTAGCTGCCAAAAGTGCCACAAAACTGGAGTATAAATTAGTTTGTAAAATCTTATACATGTGTAATCTGTTTTTACTAACAATGGTGGAACGACTTTGGCACCCCAACATCTGTCAGTTGTGGATACATTTATGGATTAGTTAGAAATAGGAGCATTCATGACTTGTCTTGACCTGTTTCTTGCCACTGGACTCTGAGAACTCTGGAGGAGAGAGTGAGGCAGATAACTTTACACAGCTCTGGCTCACTTAAATTCAGCTCACTTGCTGTGCGAAGAAGCTCATGAGTTCAAAAGTTCAATGTTCCTCTCTCAGTTAAATGCAAAAGCTCAATTTTGCTATCAGTTGCTTTTAATTGAAGAAAAGTTCTAAGCCAAGTTTAAAAGTGTAGTGTTGTATTAAGATACTTTACTTCAAAAGGAATTATTATCTCAGCACCAGCTCCAAATCACTTTGTGTTAAGGAAACTTGGGATCTTCTTTACCTTTAAGCTTCCTGATGCAGTTGTAGGCCATCTGTTGTTATCTCTACCAGCCAGGATGATGCCATTCCTTGAAATATTGTCTCTGGGTGTTTTTGTACAATTCGAAGAAATTTGTTATCTGTAATTAGTTATTTCTGCAAGATCCAGGTGAAAAATGTCAACCTTTTCAAAATGAAAGAGGGGCTGTTCCCAGCCCACATTTCAGACTTTCCACCAATCACATTGTCTCTGCTCCCATAATGCTGTCGGTCCCGTAACCATCCATATTGTTTTCCCCACCCAACAACTTGTGTTCTTTGTTCTGTTTTTTCTTGAATATGTATTTTTTACTGAAAGAAATCATTCATAAATGAACATACAAAAAAGTGTGCCAACACATGAGTAAATAAAATAATGACAAAGGACAGCTTTTGGGAAAGGTGTGTGGTCTGTTGTTTGTTTGTTCCTGAAATATCTTTAGAATCCAGTGCCAAAGTGCACCCCAGACACCTTTTCAAAAGGTAAAGGCAAGTTCAGAAAACCTAGTGATGGACAAACCTAAACCTACCTCTCCTCCTCCAGGACTTGGAGCTCCATGGGGAAGCCATTGGCCCTCTGTTTCAATAAATTCATGTTAACAAATAAACTGCTAGTGCTCAGAGCTTCATTGACATGATTTTCCTTGTGACAATTAATTCTTGTGGTCTAGAGACCACCAATACAATCTCTCCTGAAGGAAAGCTTTATCTTATAGAATCTTTTCATGGAAACCATGGTCATCAAATTAGATCTGATTATCTTGAGGCCATGCTGTGTCGACCTGAAAACTTAGTTAAAGAAAAGGCACAGGCTAAATGCATACATTTTATGATTTAATTAATTAAACAAATCTCCATAAACATAACGGTTACATAGCGCTACGGAGCCAGGATCAAATCTGGCTGTGCGGTACAGAAATCTGGTTTTATATATTTTGCCATGAGAAAGGAGCTCTCTTAGTTGAACAAATCATAAATTTAGTAAGACAAGACAATTAACAAAGAAACGTGGGTTGGGCTTTGTGATTCCAGGCTGTGTAAACATATGTCTCTGTGACATACAATAAGAAAGGAAATCCTGCCACTCTAGTGGCAGGCTTCCTGTCCTAAACAGGCACCTGAAACAGCTGACACAGGAAAGGGTAAACAAAGTTTCAATTGAAATTACAACCCAGGACATCTGTGTTTTTCCTCATCACCAAGATGCCAGGAGAAGGGTCTCCTAAGGAAGTTACTAAGTCAACGCTATCTGCTTTTCTGACAAAAGGCATTTTCTGAGTAACAAAGAAGTCTGTTAGGTCCAGACTCTTCTTAATTCAAGCTTTGGCCCTTATTAAAGCCCAAAATTTATATTAAATATTATCAACTGACAGTCCTAACTGATTTGTTGTTCTGTCATTTCACTCTTATCAGACTCTTTGTGACCCCATTTTGGGGGGAGGTGGTTCTTGGCAAACATGTTGGAGTGGTTTGTCATTTCCTTCTCCAGTTCATTTTACTGATAATAAAACATCAGGCAAACAGAGTTAAGTGAGTTGGTCAGGTTGACATACCTTGTATCTGTAGATGGATTTGAACTCATGTAGTTGAGTCTTCCTGATTCTGTGACATCCAATAGCTGTCCTCAGTCTCACTCAAAGGAGTCTTTAAGCTGATACATTTGTTGTTGAGCCATTCAGTTCTGTCCAAGTTCATGTTCAAATTTCTCCATGTCACTATCCATCTCATCCTCTGCTTTATCCTTCTTTTTCCTTCTATCTTTCCAACATCAGGGTCTTTCCTAGTTCAGCTTCATGTTTGACCCTTCAGTGAATAGACCGAGTTAATTTCTTTCAGTATTGCCTGACGTGACCTTTCTGCTGTCCAAAGGACTCTCAAAAGTCTTCTCCAGCACCACAATTTAATTTGTTGATTCTGTGGTGCTGAGCTTTCCTTATACTGGAACTCTGACAGCCAAACTACTGGAAGGCTGATAGCTTTCACTGTATGGACACAAGGACACTCTCGAGGTCTCTCTCAAGAACTTGGGAATTGATTATGGAACATGGGAGACACTGGCACAGGTCCACTCACCATGGCATATCCACATCAGAAAGGGTGCTGTGCTCTATGAGGAAAGCAGAATTGAAACAGCTCAGAGAAAACATAAGACGTGCAAATTTGGAGTATCCATCCCAAATTTTCACACGGACTATCTGTGCCCAATCTGTGGTAGAGCATTCCGAGCTCATATTGGTCTGATCAGCCACAGCTGGACACACTGAAACTTGACTTTATCATGGTGATGACAACAACCTATTCTATGTATGCTTCTTATCAGTTCTTTCTCTGGATATAAGTAGCATCTTTATATGTCCCTTATACGTCATTTTGGTTTTTTCTGTTAGGCAAAATGATTTATTCACTCAGAGTCATTCTTAAAACCACATTTCGGTAACTTTATACAATGGTCTGTTGCTTCTACTCATTTCATTTTTCAGTATTTCCTCCATATCTTTTTATGTTTTTCTAAAACATTTAAGTTGTCATTTCTTATAACACAGTAGTATCCCATCACAATCATATATGACAATTTGTTCAACCATTCCACAACTGTATTTCTACAGATTCCAGTACTTTGCTAGCACAAAGAGAGCTGCTATAAACATTTTAGAACATGAAGTGTCTTTTCGTTTTCCCCTAATCGTGTTTGTAAATAGACCAAATATAGGCATGTCCAAAGGGTTAGGGTTAGGATTCCCCTAAACTATGGTTCCAGATTGCCCTCAAAAATGTTTGGATCATAATACATTTCTGCCAACAATAAATTAATGTCACAATTTTTTTTAACATTTTCTCCATTATTTATCAATTTCTCCTGTAATTTTAGCAAATCTGGTAGGTTTGAAATAATGTCTCAAGGTTGCTGTGATCTACATTTTTCTAATCAATAGTGATTTAGAACATTTTTATATGACATTTCTACATTGGAAAACTGCCTGTTCTTGTCCTGTATCAATGAGAATGACTCATCTACTCAGAGATTTGAGAAAGTTCTAATTACTATTTGTGAATTTCCCTGCAGCTTATGTTTACTCGCTATTTTCCTTCTCAGTCTCTCCTTTTACCCTATCCCTGCTACCTTATCTTTTATTCTTACCCTCTTGTTCCTTATTTTACCTACTTCTCTAATACCTCCTCCATTATCTTCTCCCTCACTCTCCTAATCTTATTCTACATACACTTACAAAAATCCTTCTCTATCACTATCCCACAGTTTTCTCACCTTTCTCAAAATTCAGTAGACTTCTAAACCTCTTCAGATATATATGTTGTTTTTTTCTTGCACCCCTAAGTTTCCAACATTATCAGCCTTCCACACCCACCTGTTGCCTCTATATTAGGTATTCCTTCCATGCACCATTTTTGAGATCATGCCTCCTTTTACCTATTCTAGACAATGTTGATTAGAATCACCCCATCATACACATCAGTCACAACTTTTCTTTCAAGCTACCTTGGTAATGACAATAGTTTTGAGAATACAAGGACTACTTATTACTAATATTAATAACATTTTCATATATCATAAGTAAACAGTTTGACCTTAATCAGTGCCTTATAATTAGTCTTTAGTTAATTCCTTATGATTTTTCTGGTAACACAGGTAACAAGCCAACTGTTACACTCTCCTCTTTCACCCTTCTCAAGAGGCTTCTTAATTCCTCTTCACCTTCTTCATCAGAATGCTAACATCGGCATATGCGAGATTGTTGACATTTCTTCTGGTAACCTTAATTCCAGCTTCTGATTCTTCTAGCCTGGCATTTCACATGATGTACTTTGCATACAAGTTAAATAAAAAAGGTGACAACATACAACCTTATTGTCCTCCTTTTGCAATCTGAAACCAGTCAGTTGTTCCACGTTCAGTTCTGCCTGTTGCCTCTTGGCCCTCATACAGGTTCCTCGGTAGACAGGTAAGGTGATTTGGTACTCCCATGTGTTTGAGCACTTGCCACATTTTGCTGTTATCTAGTCAAAGGATTTAGTAGGTTTTTTTCTGAAACTCCCTTGATTTCCTCATAATCCAAAGAATATAGGGTTAGGGTTGACAACCTGGTGTCTACCTCCTATGCTTCCTTGAAAACCAGCCTGTTCTGGTCATTCTTGGTTCACATTTTGCTGAAGCCCAGCTTAAAGAAATTTAAGCATAAATTCACTGACATGTGAAACTACGTTGCTTGAAATTATTTTCTTGAAGAGTTTTCCTCTTTCCCATTCTATTGATTTCTTCCGTTTCTCTGCATTTCTCATTTAAGCAGAACGTATCTCTCCTTGCTATTCTCTGGAATTCTGCATTCACTTGAGTGTATCTTTCCCTTTCACTTCCCTTCTACCCTCAGCTATTTCTAGAGCCTCATCAGGCACCATTTTGGTTTCTTGCTCTTCTTTTTCTTTGAAATAATTTTTTTGTTGCTGCCTCTTGTCCAATACGGAGAACCTCTGTCCATGGTTCTTGAAACACTCTGTCTACCTGATCTGATCCTTCAATCTATTCCTCACCTCCACATGTGTATTCATAAGGGACGTTATTTAGGTCCTACCTATATGGTCTGATGGTTTTCCCTATTATAGAACACACTCACAGAAAAATTCTGCCAATAGTGTCTTTCAATGGTAAGTACAGATATGTGATCCTGTCAAATGTCATCCTGTCAACTGCAGTTGACCACAACAACTCTGCTCAAGGAAGGAATCCCACTGTGAATCAAGGCCGGGGTCTGCTGACACTAAGGTGGCTTAAAGGTGTAACTTGCACACATGCTCTTCCGGATTCAGTTTTATGATTTCCATCATCAGTGGTCAATCTATGAAACAAACATCATTTCATTCTTAGAAATAAGCTTCTAAACAACACCCATTGCCTCTTGAGCCAAAATTGGATGACCTCTGAGCAAGTTCACCCTCTAAGCTGATAAGATTTCATAATCTATTTCAAAGAGCAGGCTCCAAGGCACCCATTAAGTCCCCACCAGACTACCCAGAAAAGGAGCATTTACAAGGTCTTCTGTACTTCCCAAACAGTAGTTATCATTATTTATTTTAAAAAAAAAGTCTGCCCAATTAAATACTTACATTGCTAAGTGTTGTTAACCCATGGGTGAATAGCTGGATTCAATATTTCTAAAGAAAAGACCCCGCATCACCCTCTGGAACTTACTTTTTTATTAGCAACATTTCATACACGGGAGTTTCTCCAAAATCCCAAACAAAAAGAATAGAAAATGATAAATGATAATACGGATGTCTAATATGACATGAAGCTGTTGACAGTCAAATGACATGGATGCAGTTGAATGACTTTTGAAATTATGCTACATATAAAATCACTTTATTCACCTATCAGTTTACCACCGTGGGATGATTCCATTCATTGGCCAGTGTAGTGGACTTTAGATCTCATCACACTTATTTCTTATATTGACATTTCTCAACAGGTCACCTGCAGGACATGTTATGTGTATTTTGCATTCAGGTCTATCCAACCAACACAAGGCCAAATGTCACAACTATCCTAATAGCAGCACACATGTAACTTTACATGGTACCAGCTGGTTTGGGACAAACTCCGTCCCGTTAAATATGGACTTACACATACAAATGGTACCATAGAGAATCGCAGTTTCTTAAGGGCCATTGGCTGTCAGGACTTTCAATTATGGAGCCCACGAATTTCAGCTAGTCTGCTGCCCAAGTTGTACCCTGGCTCTCTTTCTGCACAGAAGGAAGAGGATGGGAGCCCCAAAGCAGAAGGGGTAAGGAAGATGGTGGAGCTATGGCAGAGGCAGAGTTCTCAGGGATGACCAGGTTGGGGGATTGGGACCCAGGTGGAATCTCAGCCCTGGGGTGGAGTTTGGAGGCCTAGGAGGAGTCTCTGCAAGAAGACAGGGCTCTCCTAGAGAAAACTCTAAGAGTGTTAGGTTCCAGAAAAGACTAGTTTCAGAAGGTGAGATGCTGACTGAGAAGACTGAAACCAGGAGGCTGAGATGAGGAGAGAGGACATTGTAAGAGCAGAAGGCCACCACTGGAAGAGCACAGCATCAGGAGATGGAGGTTGTTGACCAAGGATGAGCCAGGAGGCCAGTGGCCCTGGGTCAGAGTAAGTGGAGTAAAGGAGATGGAGTTGAGGCATTCCCTGGGGTGCAGGGCGTGGCTTGGGCAGGAGACACAGGTAGGGTCCTGAGGTCATAACAGTGTGCCATTGGAAGAAAGGGCTGATCCTGGGGTTCAGGGACCTCACAGGAGGGGGCTCTTTAGGACTGGGAGGACCCACCCTCAGGAAACTGGCTATAAACACAAAGCCTGTGTGCTGAGATCACTGCCTTCTGGAAGTCAACTCTTCAGGAGCAGGTCCCAGGTAAGCCTGGACCAGGATCCTACAAGGCATCAGGGTCCTACTGGCTCCCCTTCCTTTGTGCCTTATTTTTTTCCTTCTTGCATCCTGCTGAGCATTCTCCATCACCATCCCTCCAAGTCTAGCTACTACCTGGGTCCCTGTCCCTGAAACTTGACCAATCATTTCCCAAATGCCCCAGGGTACCACCCCCTACTTTATCATTGGATCCCACTGTCTCTATCTTCACATTTCTCTTATAGGACCCCAAGTGTCCTGGATCCCTGCCCCCAGCTCAAGGTTAGAGGTTCAGTTGTCCTGCCTTCATTCCAGGCCCCCTGTGAATTATTAATTTATAAAAGAGGGGCAGAGTTACAGGTACACCTTGCCCTTTGTATACTCTCCGGGAAGGACCACACTGAGCAGCAGGAAATGGGTGGCAATCACACTTTAAGGAGGCACAAAGACCAACTCTGAAGCTGTAGCAGTAGAGAGGAAGAGGGCAGAGCTCCCAGACTGGGAATGGGATGGGCAAGGGAGGCAGAATGAGGAAGAGAAGGGAGGGGGAGAGGCAAAGAACATCTCTCCCCCAACCATGGCTTAGAGGTGGGGTCACTAGGAAGTTTGGATTGGCCATGGCCAGGAATTCAGTGGACAACCTTGCCATCTTCCACATCTGCACAAGCTCCAAGTGCTCCCCAGAGCCTGCTTCAGCCACCTTCATGACCTTTGAAAGACATTGTTCTCACCTGTCCATTCCTGGGGAGGCCGGATAGTTCTTGTGCTTGGGCTTGGCACTTGCTACATCACCCATGGCTTTGTGGCTTTTCAGTAACCCTCAAGTTGACTCAGCCAGAGGCAGTTTACTAAATGTGGACACTGGGCATGCTGCAGCTTCTCGGGGTCACAGGGGAGAGTTGGGTGACAGGTGGACACCCAAGGAGTGGGAACATAACTCAGCAAGGCCTCACATCAGAGGTGATAGTCCCCCTTGAACAGCCATATACCCCAAAAGCAAGAGGAGTGGGGCTAAAGACAAGAGTAGGAGAACATCCACAGCATAGGGAACACCCATTGGACAGGCAGAATCAGGAGATCAGGTCTTGGTCAAACATCATCATCAAACATCATCAGGAGGCCAGTGCCCCTGGGTCAGAGAGTAGAAGGAGGAGGAAGGGAGGAGTGAGGTGTAAGAAGACAGGAAAGCGGATGGGGCTGATTATATGGACCTACTGTGCGCCAGCACCTTGTACACTTTAGCCCATTTGATTCTGCTGCCAGAATCAACAGGATCCTTGCTAGTGACATTCTGAGTAAGGCACACACACACAAATACATCCACGCACACCAACACACATGCACACGCAAAACTACAGACACACAAACATGCACACACATAGAAACACACATACAAACATTCAAATAGATATAGATGTACATTTAGCTTCTCTCCTTCTGAGGTCCTTAGGCAGAAAAAGGTAGAGAAAGGTGAATTTAAAAAAAATAATGAAAAAGAGTTCAAAGTAATAAATGGACTTTCGTCTTTGCAATAAAACCAAGACAACCATGTTTCTTTTTCTGAGTTATTTAATTATATTAATTATTCATTTTTCTTAATTAGCATTTGTTAAGCTACTAGCTAGGTGGTGTAGTGGATAGAGTCCTGGCCCTAAAATCTTTCAGAGTTCAGATGAGGCTTCAGGTATGTCCTAACTGGGTGACCCTGGCCAAGTCACTCAACCTTGTTTGCCTCAGCTTTCTCATCTCTCAAATGAGCTACAGAAGGAAATGCAAATCATTCTAGTATCTTTGCCAAGAAAAACCCAAGTGAGGTCAGGAAAAGCTGGACAGGGCCAAAGCTACTGGACAACAAGCTCCTAGTACATGGAAGGCAGGACTTGTGAAGGAGAGGCAAGCTGGTTCCTGAGGTCCTGACCTAGGGTGAGATTGGAGGAAAGGGCTCATCCTAGGGCTTCTGGGGCTTGGCCCTGGGGGGCTCTTGGGATTAGGAGGAGCCTCCCTAAGTGGGCTAGCAGAAAGCAGGAGCTGAGGTCCTTCTGTCTTCCCTGGAGATGAGATCCTTCTGCCTTCTTCCCTAGAGATGGGATTTCTCTTTCTTTCAGAAACTGACTCTGTGTGTGTAGGTCTCAGGTATGACTGAGCCAGGTTCCTACAAAGGTCCTGCCCTCTGCTGGCTGCCTTTGCCACTGGATCTCATCCTCCTCATCTGATCTTTGGTAAGTGTCTTCCAGATCCACCAGAATCATGCATCTCTCCTGGCCTGGCTTCTGTTGGAGGTACTGCAGGAAAATGGATCCTGAGGTGCCTGAGCTACTTATGTTGTTGGGGTGGGGTGTGTCTCCCCATCAGTTCCATTCCAAGTCACTGGCACCATAACTATCTGCCTGGAAGTTTGGTTAAAAGGGATAAACAGGGCAAGTGATGTATAAATTCATATTGTTTATTCCCTTAAGCACCCCAACATGTATGAACATCAAATAAGAGCTTTCATTCTGACTAATTTAGGCAAGTTGAGGAATACCTAGATATCCTTAGAGCAATCCCAACTTAGGATGTCTGTGTCACTCAAAAATTAACCTTTCCATTTGTTTTTAACCATAGCATGAGAAAGGAAATTTCTTAGTCAAATAAGTTGTAAATATGATAAAACAAGGGAATTGACCAAGTGCCAATTGAAATTACAATCCCAAGATGCCTGTTTCCCCTGCATAGCATATGTCCATAGATACCAGGATAAGAAAAGTCTCACTACTGAAGACAGTGCCACAAACAGGAAGACTGCTCCTGCTCAGCCTCATCCAATCCCACAGTTGCTGACACAGGAAGGGGCAGCTTTGGTTCACTCAGAGAGCAGAGCAAAGCTTGTCTGGCTCATTAGTTTGGCCCTTATTGGGGATCAAATGATCTTAAATGATTAACACTTCCTATGAGGGAGGGAAGAAGGAAGGAAGGAAGGAAGGAAGGAAGGAAGGAAGGAAGGAAGGAAGGAAGGAAGGAAGGAAGGAAGGAAGGAAGGAAGGAAGGGAGGGAGGGAGGGAGGGAGGGAGGGAGGGAGGGAGGGAGGGAGGGAAGGAAATAGTCCAACTGGAACAGGCCAGTTGGTCCCCAGTGGGGCAACCACTCCCCCTTACACAATGTGGTTCACCCTTGGTTCTCCACGCAGGGAGGGCAGGGTACTAGGTGGAGGGGCAGCTCTGACTGGTCTCATCCCATCTGGGATCCCCAAGTCCCCTACACCTCTTGAGTTTCTACAGAAGGATGGCCAGGGCAAGGGGGGGGGGGGGGGGGGGCGCGGCAGACGCAAGGGAAGGAGCCTTCCTGTTCAGAGCACTGTCCTTTCCAAGCCTGCCCTCCCTGCCTCCTCCTCCCTCTGTAGATGCAGTATTACTTTCAGGGAGTCTGGTGCCAGTTTTATCCTGCCAGTCTTTCTTCTCAGCGGAGGAGGGGGTGAGTGTGGAGGGAGGGGGAGGGGAGGGGATGGAGACACCGAGAGGAGGAGCTCTCACAGAGCAGGGAGGGCTGGAGTTTGGAGGCCTGGGAGGCGTTTAGGGCAGAGGAGGGATCATGGCACTGGAGAAGGCATTGCATGGGATGGGAGGCAGGGCTTAGGGAGGGGAGGCAGGCAGGATCTCTGAGCCCTAGCCCTGGGTGTGATTGGAAGAAAGGGCTCAGCCATACTGGGGGCCTGAGGGGCTGGAGGGGGTGGGGCTCCTCGGGATGAGAAGACCCTCCCAGAGTGGGCTGGGCAGGAGCAGGAAGTCTTTGAGCCCAGAATGCTCGGCTCTCCCTCCACTTCAAATCTTCCCCTTTGCCTGACTCTGTGCTCTCTCTGCCTTCCCCGGATACCAGTGCCTTCCTTTTGCAGCTGAGATCGCTCTCCTTTCCTGTGGTGCTGAGATCGCTCTGCTTTCCGGACGCCAGCTCTGTGCCTGAGGGTCCCAGGTAGGGCTGAGCCAGAGCACGGCACCTCCTCCCCCGCTTCCCCATTTCCTGGCTTCCCCTGGCTGCCAGTGCAATTCAGTCTCCTTCTCATCTGACCTCATGGTGAGTGTCCTCCAGGTCTGCCAGGAGAACACCTTCCTCCCAAGCCTGGCTCCTGGATGAGCTCCCTGCCCCTACAACTTTCCCAGACTCCCCATCACTTCCTAAATTCCTGCCTCACCTTCCCCAGATTTACCATTGGATAACACTTTTCCAGACTGCAGACTGCCCGTAGGATTCTGGGAGTCCTGATTTCAGCCTCCTGTCAGGCTCCCGTGTCCTGTCTCCCAGTCCCCTAATCTCTAACGTCTTGGTTAGGAATTCCATTATCTTGCTTCAGATCTGCCCCCCCCACTTTGGAGATCCACGAATCCTACCTTCCTTCCTAACTACCCAGGCTTGAACACAGTTACTAAAGCTCTTTCCTGGTCCCCTTTCTCTGCACCCATGGCTCTGGGGCTGCTTCCTTGTCAGAACCCAGGCATGTGGTTCCCTGACTCTGGTTTCCCTTTGGGGATTCCAAGTCTAAGCTCTACCAGGGCATCCCAACAGTCCTCCCAAGCTCCCAGTGAGACCTCAGGACACAGTTATCCTCCTTCCCAAGGCTCAGTGTCCCCCTGGATCCTTTCTATCCCTCCAGTGTCCCTGACCTCCCTCCATGAGCTATGTTAGATGATCTTGCCTCCCAGACCCTACCCCTGCTCCCCGCCCCCCCAGGCCTCTTGCTGCCCTGCCTCAGATCCCATGCCAGGGGGCTGAATCACAGACTGCATATTGTCTCCCAGTCTCAGGCTTCCCCTGATCTCTCCCTGGTGACTCCATCAAAGAGCCCTCCCCCTCCTCAACTTTCCCTACCTTCTCTCTCTCCTAGATCAAGTAGTCTGTATGTATTCTAGATGAGGTGTATATGATTCAGGGAGGGGGGAGTCAGGGAGGGCAGAGGACTATGTGGAGGGAGGAGTCATTGAGGCTTTGACTGGTCTCATCCCATCTGGGATTTCAAGTCCCCTCTTCCTCCTGGGGCTCTGGGAGAATGGGGAGCAGGAGGACAGTGGAGAAGGAGCAAGGGAGGCAGGGCAGTCCTGTTCCTGTTCAGACCATCTCCATTTCTAAACCTGGCCCTCCCTGCTTCCTCCCTCCCACTGCACGGTGGAGTCTTTCCCCTTAGGGGTGCCCAGGGCCTTTGTAACTCCTGTGGGGCCTCAACCTTGTGAATCCCTCTAGGTCAACCTGCTGCCTGGAAAGAAAAGAGCAAGACCTCTCCCCCTCTGGGATCTTTCTCCCTGCCTAGCTCAGCTGGCTGAGGACCCAGGCCTGGCCCCAGAAGGGAGTCTGGAGCCAGAAGGAATGACCCCTGGGAGTCACAGTCCCTCTCCTCAGGTGAGTGCAGTCTGTGCCCAGACATCAGCCCCTGAGGCCATTGCCATAGATGTAGAGCATGGTCTATGAAACTGCCAGTATGATCTTCATGGAGCATTTTTGTACAAGGATAGACATTCAAAGCCCTTTATAACCCACTCCCCCCAACCTTTCCAGTCTTCTTACAGCTGACTCCCCAACATATACCCTTACTCCCACTGGCCCTGGCCTCCTGGCTTCTCTCAGCTCTAGGCACTTTCAATGCCTGTCCCCAAGCCTGGAATCCTCTCCCTCCCCAGCTCAGACTACTGACCTCACTGTCTTCCTTTAAGTCCCCTCCAACAACTACAAAGCCCCAGGAAGCCTTCCCTAACCCTCTTCATCCTTCCTCCTTCCCTCTTCCAGTCACAGCCTGTTTGTCCCAGCCTTGCTTCCTTTGGATATATTGGTTTGCTTGGTGTCTCCCCCATTAGATGCTGACCTCCTTGAGGGCAGGGACTGCCTTCTGCCTCTTTTTCTATCCCCAGTGCTTAGCATTGTGCCCAGCACATAATAGGTGCTTTATAAATGTCTATGGAAATGGATTGACCATTTCTAGTCCTTGAGGAGACCTTGTCACATCACTCTCTTCTCCCTGGGCTGTCTCCTCCTCCCCCCTTTCCTATATCTCCCCTGGTTGTCATGTAGAGCCACCAGAGGACCTTCTCCTGCAGGCAGGATGTCAGAAGGCTCTGTCCATGATACCCCCTGCCATCCCCTGCACTCTTACCTCCCCAGAGTTCCTGCTTCATCCCTGTGTGCCTGTGTACTTTCAGAAAGAAATGTCTTACTTAGAGAACAAGAGGATTTAGAAATTCTTGGGAATCTCAAAAACTGGAAAGGAGACATAAATTCCTCAGTTGGTCAGAAGTCAGACACTAGACTAAAGGAAGTGAAAGGTGAAACATAGATTCCAAAGAGCCCTGAAATCTGGCATCTGAAAGAAGAAATCACAGTGCTGAAAAAAGGAAATGGTGATTTTGTGCCCAGGATGGAGAGTTGGTTCCAAACATCAGAATCTCTGATAAAGTGAATCCTATGCTTATAATAGAAATAAAAGAAAATGCATTGGGAGGCCCTCAGATTTTAAGCTTATTGACCACACAATAGTGTGGATGTAGCAAGTTGGAAATAGAGATGAACCCTTCCAATTATCAAGGAATATCTGATTGTGGGGATTAAAATTGTCCAACCCACAAAAAAAGGAGACTGAGGCAGAGCTCTGAGCCAATGGCACTGCATTAAAGGACCCATGATCCCCTCTAATAAGTGACCTTGATATCTTCCTCAGGATCTAAGATTTCCCCTTCTTCTGGTACCTTGTTTTTATAAGGGCTTCATACCAGATTTGTTCCCTGGACATTCTAAAGCAGTCATACACAATCCAGAAGGCCATTGGTTGACTTGTGACTCTTAAGCTAAAAGAAACAAAACTGATGTGTCAGCAGGGTCATGAGTTGGGTGAAGCAGGAACATCTCCACTGATCAGGTGGTCACAAGATGGATAGGCTCCTCCTTAGCTTAGGCAGGAGGAGATGGTACAAGCTATACACACCCTGCAAGAATATATGGTGGGGACCCACGGGATGATTTTTTCTGTCATTCCACCACCCAGGCTTGGTTTGGTGTTAAGTTCCCAAAGATCTCATGCCTGCTTGAGATCTTTCTTCCGGGCGCGAATGAATGAGGCAGGAGGAAGGATGGTATGCACTCCGTTTATTCTCAGCTAGCTCAGAGTACATATAGGCATTCTACTTCCATTCAAGCAAGAAGTTTGTAAACACCATGTGCTGAGCTTACGTGCTTGGCTGTTGTTGTTCTTGCTCAAGATAATTGTGAAGGTTGGTAATTGCATAGGGGTGGTCCATCACATAAGTCATGCAAGGACATGATGTCTCAAAGAGATTTCTCCTGAGGGCATCATGACCCTGATAACCCAAGAGCTCCAGACCCCTTATAGTTTGGTGAGGGCATTTGAGCCAAACAGGATGGAGATATCTTGGTCAACATTCTTGTGGTTGTGCAAGTGAACACAACTGGTAAACAAGCAATAAAAATTGCATTCAAGTTCAATGCATATTATGTGGCCTCCTGCTGCCCTGCCTCAGGTCCCATGCCAGGGGACTAAATCCTAGACTGCATTTTTTCTCCCAATCTCAGGCTTCCCCTGATCACTCCCTGGTGACTCCATCCAAGAGCACTCCCCCTCCTCAACTTTCCCTACCTTCTCTCTCTCCTAGATCAAGCAGTCTTTATGTATTCTACATAATGTATGGGACAGCTCGGTGGTGGGTGCGTGGCAATGAAGGCTGAACACACACACAGATATTTCCGTGTGACTTATACAAAGTGTGAATTAATACAATGTTTATTCTTAGACCTAGTATTTGGTGATTAGCTAGATGAATGTATTAAAATCATTACAACAGACATTACCCCTTAGAGCATCACAGTGGCCTGACTAATGCTGTTTGAGTAGGGGTCCTCAGTGAGGTATTTCTCTCGTAGTCTCAGACCTGACCAGCCTCTCTTCATTTGTTCTGCCAGTCAGCCTCTTAACTCATCCTCCTGACTCTTGTTCTACCAAGTTTCTACACTTCTCCATGGGCGTTTATGTTATTTATTTCCCATAAAGAAACTGGCAACATTTTTCTGATGAATGAGCTCAAACCAAATCCAGCTTAATTGAATATTGGTTTTTATTAACCAAGAGGAAACCTCCCTCTCCATCACTGCTCTTGTTCAGTCATATTCAAGGCTTTATAAACCATTTAGAGTTTCTCTTGATGAAGTGGTTTGCCATTTTCTTCTTCAGTTCATTTTGCAATTGAGGGAACTGAGGCAAGCAGGGTTAAGTGACTTGTCCAGGGTCACACAGCTAGTAACTTTCTGAGGCCAGATTTGAACTTAGGAAGATGGTATCATCCTGATACCAAGCTCTGTGTTCTACCCTAACTTTCCTTTCCTCATCATAGTTACTTTTATTTCTAGGTAATTAGTTTTATCTGCCAGGCCTAGAGGCCTGTGTGGGCTACCCGAGTCTTCTTACCTCACCTCCGAGGTCTTCGGTTGGCCAAAACCAGATGCTCATATGAGAGAAAGGACGTTCCAGAGTCGAACAAAGGTTGAGCTTTATTTCAGGGTCTCGGTTACAAGTGCAAGGGGGTCTTCCTTAGGAGGAAGAGGGGGAGATTTCCTAAGGAGGCTAAGATCTTAAGGGATTGGAAGTAGAAGTACAAGTGGGGAGAGAGGGGGAGGGAAGAGAGGAAAGAAGAGAAGCGGAGCCTACTGTCCTCTTGGCTCCTCACGTGCTAAGAGAGCTTTCAGGCTTCCTCAATCCTACTTAACCTTCAGCCGCACAGTTTGCATCTGAATACCGTGCTGTTAGATAACAATAGTGTGCCCAGATCCGGGACAATCTCGAGGGCGGGGAGATCTCTCTCCCATCACGTTTCTCACGGGAAGAGGCGGAATTACTCGAGATAGCTCGGTTCACCTCGATTCCCAGCCGTTTCCTGGGGGGGTCTCGTGAGAGCTCTAAGATTTAGAAGCTCCCACCTTTACCCGCCCGAGACTGTCCACACGGAATTGAGCTTCCAATCCCAACATTTATCATTAAGGAATGTATGTCATAGACAAATGAAAACACTCAGAAAGGAAAGGCATAAGCTATTTTGGCTATGACTCATCATCTCCAGAGTGACCTCAAGTCTTCAATGTAACAAGAGATAACAGTCCTTCATTTGGCTGGGGATTGTCTCTTACCCCAAACCAATTTCAGTAAATATCTCTTTAGAATCCTCTTCCTGATAATACTTTATTTCAGCCATTCAGGAAACAAACTAGAGCTTTTCCTTAACTTTGTTCTCTTTTAAGTGATCACATTAAATGCTTTTTCCCAGAATGCCATGGAACTGCCAGCATCAAACAGACTTTTCACAGAATTTTCTTTAAAACATTTCACTTATTAATTAGAAATTATTAAGGAAAAGTGCCCTCAAGTTCTAAAACAAGAGAGAAAGTAGAAATAGAAAAAATCCACCATTCGCCACCTGAGAGAGATGCCAAGAGGAAAACTTACATGAATGTCATAACCAAGTTTTAAAACTTCCAGGTTAAGGAGCAAATATTGCAAGCAAGAAGAAAAAAATCATTTCAATCCTGTGGAAATCTAGTTAGGATTTCACAAGAAATAACAGATTCTACTCTAAAAGACTGAAGGTTTGGGGACATTATATTTGAAAGGGTTAGGGTTCAAGAAAAACTTACCCAGAAAAGTTGAGTGTAATCCTGAAAGGAAAAAAATTGCTATTTGATGAATTGAAAGACTTAGGTTTGTAACAGAGAGTAAAACTCATTTGAAAATTCAATATAAAAAATCCAGGAGAAATATAAGGAAAACATCATGGACTGATTATTAGGCCTCTATTAAGGTCAAACTATTTACTTATTGTGTAGGTATGGAAAAGTTATCAGTGTTCTTAAAACTGTCATCATTACTAAGGTAGTTTGAAAGAAACGTGGTGGGTAAGTTGCTTATGATGGGGTGATGATAAATAAGTGGTAGGAAAAATCAAAAGGGAGAAATGATATTGGAAAAAGGAAGTGTGCAAAGAACTCAGAGAGTAAGCAAATAAGAGTGGAAGGCTGGTAATATTGGAACTTTACTCTCATCTGGGTTGAAAAACAAACATGTACATGTGAAAAGGTGTAGAAGTCTTCTGAACATCTAGAGAGGTGAGATAATTGGGAAACAGAATTGGGGAGGAGGGAGTTTTCAGGGGCATAGGAACACAGGGATTTAGGAAGGTTGAGGAGAGAATGGGGGGACTTTTGGAGGCCTTGTGGATTGAAATTAAGGGGAAGGAAATAGGGGACTCTTGGAATGTGGGGTGGAGATCATAAAGTAAAAGCAGTAAGGTAAAAAGAGAGGGTAAAAGGGAAAGTCATGAGTAAAATAAGTTGGAAAGAAAGTCACAGATAGTAATTATCATGTGGAATGTAATTGAGATGTTGACAGCAACCGGCTTTGTCGTGACAAAGAACTGGACCTTTCAGGGAAAGGCTGAACAGGTTGTGGTGTGTGGTTGTGATGGAATGCTACTGTGCTCTAAGAAAGGATGAGCTCAGTGATGTTAGAAAAACCTGGAAAGATTTGCACGAAATGATTAAGAGCAAAGTGAACAGAAAAATGAGGACACTCGTACAGTAACAGCAATACTGTGGTCTGAAGAATTTGAACAAATAAGCCATTTTGACAATTCTAAAGACACAAATTAAAAATAAAGGGCATGTAAAGAATGATACTATGGGCATCAAAAGAAAGAACTGACAAATGGTAGTATGGATGGAATAATTTTACACGTCTATATGTTTGTATACATATACATACAAACATATATATGCACATACACATATACATGGTAGCCATCTCTAGGGTTGGGGTGGGGGGAGAAAGAAAAGAAATTTCTATGGTAACCGTTGTACATTTCATGAAATACCCAGCTGTGCATGGGAGATTTGCAGTTTTCTCTGCAATCCATTCTTTTCATTGTTCTTTTATGGAAATGCTTATTTCCTCCTTCAATTTTAAATAACATATTTTTGTAAAAAAGATAAAATTGTGTTCCTGATCCTAAGGAGCTCACATTCTCATATAGGAGATAACAAGCAATCATTTTGTACATATAAGATCTATTTGTTATATAAAGTATTCTCATACATACATATGCATATGTGGATATAAACATAAGTATATACATATAACATGTAACGTATAAATTTGGTTTGCGCCTTCCCCTTTCTCTGATCCATGGTTTGTCTGCTTTGGTCTCTGCGTCTTTTGGATTTAAGTAAGTCTTCCTGTAACTCCATTCATTATGAAAGGAAATTAATGAATTCTGGAGTTTAAGATGGATATGCATGTAAGAGATAATAAAAAGAATATTTTAAAAAGGAATATCTCACTTATATCAGTTCTGATGAAGGAAATGTTTTCCATCACTCTCTGTCAATCTCCCTGAAAGATCCACCTATCACTGATCATAGAAAATGTTTTTCTCAAAATTCACTTAGGCTCTCAAAGACTGTGGTTTTAGGAGTTAACTCTGATTCTCATAAAGGGCATGACCTTTGGGAAAATTCTTTCTCTGTGCTTCAGTTTTTGTTCTGTAAGTTAACGAATGTTGGATTATTAAAATCTGCAGTTTCCTTCAGCTCTCCATTCTGTGACTTTTAATGATTTAGGGATTGGTGATGTTCAAGGATGTGGCTGTGGACTTCTCCCAGGAGGAGTGGGGCCTGTTGGACCATGCTCAGAAGGAGATATACAAGGAGGTCATGCTGGAGAATGCCTGGAACCTGCTCTCCCTGAGTAAGGACATTTCCTCTGGTAATGCTGAGTCTGCCATCAAAGGGATGTCTTCATCCTCTGGTGTGCAGGGTTTAGAGCATTTATCACTTATTAGAGAGAACAGTGTTGGTCTCCTGTCCTGCTGCTTGGTGTTTCCTCTAGAAAGTCTTTGCTTTGTGGGACAGGAGCCTGAGGATTTCCTTGTTGCTCCTGAGGCTTCTCACCTCTAGGCAGCTTCAAATTAGTGTGGAAGGATCTGAGACACGGAACCAGCCTCAGGGTCATTCGGTCTGACCTCCACCTGGACAGGAATTGTGTCTGCCAAGTCTCTGAAAGCTGCTCAGGTGGCTTCTCCTTACAAGCCTGTCCTCTCTGGGATGGGTCTAGGATCTGGAATATTCTCCTTTTAAACAGGCATCAATTATGACTACTAATTGTCCCCCCTTTAGCAACTTTGTCCTGAATCCTCCTTCCTATTACCCTCAAATTCCAACAGAGATGGTGAGAAAGGAAGGGTGAAAGCATTTATTTTTACCTACTGTATACCAGGTGCTGGACCCAGGGCTTTCTTTACAATATTATGTCACTTCATCCTCACAACAGCCTTCTGTGTTAGGGGATATTATTCTCCCCATTTGACAATTGAGGAAACTGAGGCAAATGGAGGTTAAGAGACTAGTCCTGTGGCACACAGCTGGTAACTGTCAGAGTTGGCTTTAGACTCTGGCACGTGTCACTCTAGGCCCAGGGCACTCTCCACTGCACTATGAGCTGCCTTTCATTTCTAGAGAATGGAAAGTGTGCTATGAGTCCACCCTTCTATGACGAAGGTTCACCAAGACCAAATTTACTGATTCCCTCCTGGTTCCATGATCTTCTCCCCCACTTTTCCCCAAAACTCAGAAAAGAAATGCCATGAGACTGTCTTTCTAGAGTCCTGGGAATCACCTTGGGGTCCTTGCTTACATGTCCCTCGCTTTCCCAGGATTAACAGACTGTCCAAGAAATAGAATTTGGACCAACTAGGGTTTATTGAGTTTGCCAACAGGAGACTCTCACATGAAGAGGCAAAGATGCCCCAAATGAGCAGTAGACAAGGCGTCCGTAGGTTTTAGGGAGTGAAGAAAAGTGGGGAGACAGTGTGAAAGGTGGCTGGACAATGCTGCTGTTTTGGGGGCTTCAGGGTAGTCTTGCACAATAACCCTTTTTGGAATTTAATTTTAATTTAATTGTTTTATTAATGATTATTACATAATTTATATATTTTATTTTACTATTATTATCATTGTTTATTTTATATTTTGTATACATTTATATGTATTATTAAATTTGTATATTTAATACAAGTATTAATTACATATACCTTAAGCAATTTAATTAAAATTCCGTTTTTGGAATGAGGAGTTTCTACTAGAATGGGACTTGACAGGATGAGGGGCAGAGGTCTGGCTCTTTCTCAGAATGGGTTGTACAACAGGATGATGTGCCACATCCTGTTTTGGGTGCCTAGCATCACAAGCACTAATGGGTGAGTGCAGTCTTATGTGTGTGAACATAGTTGTGTGAATCTCAGAATGCGGTAGCTCTGGGTCTGAATTCCTTTCTCTAAAGATAACTGAATGCCAGGTTTCTCTTCATGCTCATCCCTGACTGACTCCCCATGCCCAGGGCTACCAGTTCCCAGAGAAGACGTGATCTCTTATTTTGAGCAAAGGGAAGCACCATGGATGCTGGAGCAAGAAGGTCTGGGGAGCTGCTGTCCAGGTGAGTGAGGTGAAATCATGAGAGCTGTGATTAAGAGAGGCTGCCATGTGTTGTAGTTAGGGAGGTCCTCAGTGTGGGGACTGGAAGACCTGACTAGGAATTCTTTTTCAAATATTTCTCAGCAGTGGCTTCGTGGGTCAATCACTGAACCATTAAGTCTCAGTTTCTCCATCTGTAATGAGAGGGATTTGGACTCCATGGCCTTTCAGTTCCCTTGCAGTGATCAATCTATCCTTAAAGAAGTCATTATTTAGAATTTTGGAGCATGAAAGTGAAAAAAGGGTTAGCGCAACCTATATGAGCTCTTTCCTAGACTTTCTCCAAGTCAACAAACTTCTAAGTGCCTCCTCTGTTCCAGACCCTGTGCAAAATCCTGAGTACATAGATCAATGTAAGGGATGTCCTCTGCTCCCATGGAGCTCACAGTCTGGGGGGCAGAGAGCTTGCCAGCAACTATATAGAAACCTACTATGGACAGGATCAATTGGAACTGGTCCAGAGAAGGAAGGCCCTAAATTTCAGGAGGACTGGGAAAGGCTTATGGTGGGAGGTGGGTTCTAGCTGGGGATTCAGGGAAGCCAGGGAGAACATTCTAGGCCACAGAGATGGTGACAAAAACCCACAAAATTTGGAGGTGGGGCAAAAAGGAAGCCTAAAGCAATGGATTATAACATATGGGGGAAAGGGTGGAAGGGAGAAATAAGGCTAGAAGAATGATGAAGGGCTTTCACAGACTAGAGAAGGTTTTAGATTTCATTCTTTTGCTGGGGAGCCATGGGAGGCTGTTGAGTACAAAGGGATATGATCAGGTCAAAGCTTAAGGAAGATAAACTTGGTAACTGGATGGAGGATTGACTAGACTTGGGGGAGAATTGAGGCAGCTGGACCAACCAGCAGGCTTTTACATTGTGTCAGATGTGGGATGAGCGGAGTCTGAACCAAGAAAGTGACACTATTGAGATAAAAGGGGTCTATGGAATGATGTTACCAAGGTGGAATTAACAGGACTTTGCAACTGATTGAACATGGTGTTCAGGAGTGTGAATGTATGAGAGTTGATGAGGAGTGTATGACTTTTCATTTCTGACCCTGGACTCTTGGAAGGATGCCTTGGATAGCATTAGGAATGGAAGAATATGGGAGGGTTGGAGGAAAGGGAATGAGTTTCCTTTTGAATATGGTAGAAGTAGAACCTAGAAAGGGAAATGTCACTAAAATCTAGGGAGGATAGTATCAAAAAAGGGGGAGACTGACAGGGTCAGAGTGTGCAGAGAAGTCAAGAATTAGGATTAAGAAATGGCCATTGAATTTTAGCAATTTTGAGATTGTTGGTCATTTTTGAGAGATGTGTTTCACTTGAACAGTGAGTTTGGGAGGTAGTGTGCATTGAGTTTCTCTTTTTTTTTTTTATTCTTATAAATACCCAAATGAACTCTAAAGAGAAATGAAGAAAGGAGTTATCCACATAGAGGGAAAGAGCTGATAAAGAGAGATACGTCTAGAATAATTTTACATAAGTGTACCTAGGTCTGTCAGTCTTGGCTTGTCTTGGACAGGGTAGGAAAAAAAGAAAAAATAGAGAGTTTCAAAAAAAAAAAAGCCTGGAAAGGAATTGGAGATACCAAATAGACATGGCCATCTCCAAGTGTTTAGCCATAAAATGGAGAAAGCTATTGAGCACTGTCTCATGGGGATGCTTGGACCAAGGGAGAGCATTTTAAGTACTAGAGAGAAATCATTTTATTTGTGGTAATAGAGAAAGAGTCATCAGTGTGGGACATTGTGAAAATTGGTGGAAAAAAAAAGATCCTAGAGGAGAAATACAGAGAGGCAGATAAGAGGGTATGATTTGCACATGTGAGGGGCTTTTCTTTAGCAAGTAGAAGAAGATCTGTTTTTGTAGCAAGGTTGTATTGTTCCATGATGGTTTCATGATGGGCTCTACTGTGTTGTAATGGCAAGTAAAATAGGATCTTTTGCTGGTTTGTTTGTTTTTTTGTATAATCAAGAAATGTAATGCCTCTGTTGGAATGTGACTAGGGAGGATTTGTAAGGAGGTCCATGCTTTGGTTCTTAAGGGATGTGATGCCCTCTGGCTCTAAAAAGGATGAGATTTTACTTTGGAGCTTAGTTTTGTAAGAATGTTCAGCCAGATGAGGACTCTGGGAGGCCCCTAAGGAGCCCCCTGGCTTTGAGAACCCAGATGTCCTGCTTCCTGTCTGGTAACTATGGTCAGACAGCAGTACCTGTCTGTTGAATTATGGTCAGGCAGAGAAAGCCATGTCTGTTGATCTTTTAATTTCTCTGTATTTTCTTTGAAGTTTGGGGTGCTGACTCCCCCGAAGTAAGTGAATGATATGTGTGCTTGGTTAGAGGAATGATAGATGTGCTTGATTAAAGTGATTGCTAACCCCCCAAAAGTTGCCCTTCCTTTTGTGAATGCAGATCTAAGAACCTGTGATAGCAGGCCCACCTGTGTACATTAGGGTTCTTACTGATACGTATGCATGCCTGGTGATGATGGTTTTCCAATAGCCTGCTCTCACTGCTGCAAGAACATAAACCCAAGTAAGATCTTGATCAGGTGATTTCAGGTTTAATGAGATGTGATTACAAGGTAGACCAAGATTGACAGTTAGACTCCAGTCAAGTGATAGACAGATACCAAGGATCTTTGCATGCCTGTGACCATTTGCACATGAATGTCTAACATTCTTGGAAGTTTGGAAACAATTTGATGTCAAGTTGAGAAAGTGAAAGAATATGTTGCGCTCGGTCAGAAACAGTCACAGTTTGAGGTACTCACTTCAAAATCCCCTAAACCAGTGCGTTCCTGATCATGATAGTTTGGAATCACTGCAAAAAGACAGCAGTTAAGATTGAAACGTGCACATGCATTTTTGTCCCAGGAGCCAAATACCTTTATAATCCAATTGGACAATTATTTACCACTTCAGGTGCCACTGACAAATTTTTAGCTCAAATCCCTTGGACTGTTTTCCCAGTCCTTCAAGAAGTTTGTGAATCTTGAAAGGGAAAAGGTGTAAGAAGACCAATAGTGAAGTATGCTGGCCATTTCTGTATAGAATAGTGGTAAACTAAAATTCCTGTATCAGACACATATTTTCAGACATGGGCAATCCATACATTTTTAAAATTGGGTTTCATAAAAGGCTTCTAACTGTATTTTAGTGAGCAGAGGTATTTAAAGATATTTTTTAAAAAGACATAAGTAATGGCTATCTCAAATTAATGGATCAGAACACAATTCCTTATGCCATAGATAAAAAAAGTGTTGGCATTCTACATGTAACCTGAGATAATGCAACAGACAACCTAAGATTGAAAGTGATTCCCAGGGAAAGCACATTGATTATATAGTATATGTGAACGAAATGGCATTGCAGCTATGAGGAAAGGATTGAAAGTGGAGATAGTTTGTAGAGTGCTCTGGACAGAGCAGGCCCACTCACATGGTTTAGAATCTAGTCTCAGAGGCTGGGAATTCCGTCAAGTCACTCAGCCATTCTGAGCTCATGGTCTGAGTTGTGAATGTGGAAAGAATGATGGCCCTACCTGTGTCACAGGTTTGTTGTGATGATTCAATGTAAATTCATGCATGAAGCTCTTTGGAAATGAAATCATCCTTGGGATGCGAGCTAAGGGCATTTTAGAGGGATTGTTTCTGCACTTTTAAAATGTTTCTCTTGCCTGGGGAAATAGAAAGTAACTGAATTTTTATCCTGCCTAGGGAGCAAAGGGGATATAAATATAAATATATGTGTGTATGTATACTGATTATTTGTTTTATTGTTGGTTTTTTTCTCTCATAAGGAGAGGTCAGAGTTGAAATGAAGGAAATTACTGAAGGTCTAAGCCTTTCTATGGAAAAAACTGACAAGGAAATATTGATGAGTGATGGTGCCTCTTACTTCAGTTGGAGAGAAGTCTGCAAAACACTTGAGAAAATCCACACTACAGAGAAATATTATGACTGTAAACAACATGGAAAGGTGTTTACAGACAGGAAATATCTTGTTGCACATCAGAGAATCCACACTGCAGAGAAACCTTATAAATGTTATCAATGTGGAAAGACTTTTACATGGAAGGAAAGCATTGTTAAACATGAAAGAATCCATACTGGAGAGAAACCTTATGAATGTAATCAGTGTGGAAAGGCTTTTAGAGAGAAGAGATGTCTTATTGCACATCAGAAAATACATACTGGAGAGAAACTGTATGAATGTCATCAGTGTGGAAAGGCTTTTATACAGAAGGCTTGGCTTATTATACATCAGAGAGCACACACTGGAGAGAAACCTTACCAATGTAATCAATGTGAAAAGGCTTTTAGAGAGAAGTCATCTCTTATTGCACATCAGAGAATCCACACGGGAGAGAAACTCTATGAATGTAATCAGTGTGGAAAGACTTATATACAGAAAGACAGTCTTGTTGAACATCAGAGAATCCACACTGGAGAGAAACCTTATGCATGCAGTCAATGTGGAAAGACTTTCAGATGTAGGAGGTCTATTGCTGAACATCACAGGATCCACACTGGAGAGAAACCGTATGAGTGTAATCAATGTGGAGAGGCTTTCAGGGAAAAGAGAGGTCTTGCTGTACATCAGACAGTCCACACTGGAGAGAAACCTTATGAATGTAATCAATGTGGAAAGGGTTTTAAATGGTGTGCCAGTCTTATTCTACATCAGAGAATTCACACTGGAGAGAAACCTTATGAATGTACCCAGTGTGGAAAGGCTTTTACACAGAGGAACAGTCTTACCCAACATCAGAGAATACACACTGGAGAGAAACCTTAAGAATGTAATCATGGTTATAAAGCCTTCTGGATAAAATCAGTCTTTGTTTATCATCAGAGAATTCGTGGGAGATATAGGAATCTTGTAACTGACCTGAGTAAGGAAAGGCATTGACATGGAGTACAGACCTTATTAGCAGAAAATTCACTCTGGGTACAAGCCATCTATGGAATCAATGTGGGAAGGCTTTTAGCCAGAGAGCATCTCTTATCCTCTCAGCAGAGGATTTACAATGAAAAGAAACCTTGTAAGTGTGCTCAGTATGTACATGCCTTGCCCTAGAATGTGGAGATCACTGTGAAGGTTATATTTTGTGTCTGACTTTATCAGAAAGGTGAGATAAGGAAAATAATCCATGGCAACCTTCCAGGTTGCAAAACCAGAGCAGGAGGCAATAGGCTGATAATCTACAGAACTATGTGAGAGAATACATGTGGATGTTCTCAGAAATAGCATGTCTTCAGAATAAGGAAAAGACCTTGTGTCGACATTATGTCAACTGGGGAACAATCTTTGGTGAAGTGAAGACATCAGATTTGTCTGATCAATGATGTAAAAATTTGGGCATTTTAAGGGGAATGTTGTGTTCCCCCAGAGGCCACCTCCATGCATGTATTCAGCCTACACTGAGGCCACTGCATGTGACAGTCAAGAAACTTCTCATTAGCTTGAAATCATTTCTGCCTCCTGATTTTCATGACCAACCAATCTTGGTGATGAGGCAGGGATTCCCCTGATGCACTTGAGGCAGAGCAGAACCACTGTGTGAACAAAGCAGCCCCTTCTCAGCAGGCAAGAGGCCTTGCAGTCTCTATCTACAAAGCTTCCCATGGTTGCTCCTGCTCTGCCAGCCTGGAAGGGAAAGGGAAAAAGAACTCAGTTCCATGTCAGAGGCCTCAAGGCTGCTTGTCAGAGGCTCTCTACAGATCAGTGAAAGGCTCAGGTCCTGAGGACAGCACCACCATCAGAGTAATGGTTTCCAGTGCAGAGACCAACAGGTTGGACATGAGGGAGCAAATCAGGAATTGTGGGACATCTGTATTCTCTCATGAAGGCAAATCAGACAGGTCTTGCTTTTCCAGAAAAGGCAAACACTGATAGGAAGAAAGGTTTCTAATGAAATTCATTTGGATGCTAATGAGGACCCAAGGCCACTTCTTGTTCCATTGTCACTGAATTTATCAGAGAATCTTGAGCTAGAAGAGCCTTCAGAGGCCACCTGGGCCATACTCATACCTGCAGAGTCATCTCTTGGAAAATATTTCTGCTTCAAGAACATGTAGAGAGGCCACCCGTTATTAGGACAGTGTTCATCACATCCAACTGAAATCTGCCTCTTGCAGCTAACTCTCACTGGTCCTGGGTCTTCCCTCTGGGGTCAAGCAGAACAAGTGGGATTTATTTCAGACATGATAGACTTTCAGGTACTTGGAAAGTATTTCCTGTTGTCCACCAAGTTTTCTCTTCTTCCTGATAAGCTGGCTCATTCCTTCAACTCATTTGGTATGGTCTCTAATTCATCACATTCATTTTCTTTGTCCTTCTTTGGATGTATTTCAACTTGTCAGTGTCACTTGTTGATTAACTCCACTTTATCAAAGATAGAAAGAAACAGATATCTTCTTTGTCTATATTTATTTTTCTGAAGGTAGCTGGCAAAAGTGCTACAAAGCTGGAGTATAAATTACTTCGTAAAATCTTCTAATTGTGTGATCTGTTTTAGCTAACAATAGTGGAACCAAGATTTTGGCACCCTAGTATCTGTCAGTTGTGGATAAGTTTATGGATTAGTTTGAAATGGAGGGATATCATGACTTGTCTTGACCTATGTCTTGTCACTGGACTCTAATAACTCTGGAGGAGAGAGTGAGGCAGATAACTTTACACAGCTCTGGCTCACTTAAATCCAACTCACTTGCACACAAAGAACCAACCACAATAATCTGTAAGCAAAGAAGTTCATGAGTTCAAAAGTTCGATGTTCCTCTCTCAGTTAAATGCAAAAGCTCAATTTTGCTATCAGTTGCTTTTAATTGAAGAAAAGTTCTAAGCCAAGTTTAAAAGTGTAGTGTTGTATTAAGATACTTTATTTCAAAAGGAATTATTATCTCAGCACCAGCTGCAAATCACTTTGTGTTAAGGAAACTTGGGATCTTCTTTACCTTTAAGCTTCCTGATGCAGTTGTAGGCCATCTGTTGTTATCTCTACCAGCCAGGATGATGCCATTCCTTGAAATATTGTCTCTGGGTGTTTTTGTACAATTCGAAGAAATTTGTTATCTGTAATTAGTTATTTCTGCAAGATCCAGGTGAAAAATGTCAACCTTTTCAAAATGAAAGAGGGGCTATTCCCAGCCCACATTTCAGACTTTCCACCAATCACATTGTCTCTGCTCCCATAATGCTGTCAGTCCCGTAACCATCCATATTGTTTTCCCCACCCAACAACTTGTGTTCTTTGTTCTGTTTTTTCTTGAATGTGTATTTTTTACTGAAAGAAATCATTCATAAATGAACATACAAAAAAGTGTGCCAACACATGAGTAAATAAAATAATGACAAAGGACAGCTTTTGGGAAAAGTGTGTCATCTGTTGTTCGTTTGTTCCTGAAATATCGTTAGAATCCAGTGCCAAAATGCACCCCAGACACCTTTTCAAAAGGTAAAGGCAAGTTCAGAAAACCTGGTGATGGACAAACCTAAACCTACCTCTCCTCCTCCAGGACTTGGAGCTCCGTGGGGAAGCCATTGGCCCTCTGTTTCAGTAAATTCATGTTAACAAATAAACTGCTAGTGCTCAGAGCTTCATTGACATGATTTTCCTTGTGACAATTAATTCTTGTGGTCTAGAGACCACCAATACAATCTCTCCTGAAGGAAAGCTTTATCTTATAGAATCTTTTCATGGAAACCATGGTCATCAAATTAGATATGATTATCTTGAGGCCATCCTGACAGTCCTAGCTGATTCATTGTTCTGTCATTTCACTCTTATCAGACTCTTTGTGACCCCATTTTGGGGGGAGATGGTTCTTGGCAAAGATGTTGGAGTAGTTTGTCATTTCCTTCTCCAGTTCATTTTACTGATGAGGCAAACAGGATTAGGTGACTTGGCCAGGTTCACATACGTAGTATTCTTGGATGGATATGAACTCATAAAGCTGAGTCTTTCTGATTCCAAGCCCAGTGCTCTGTGCACTACGGCATCCAGGAGCTGCCCTCAGTCTCACCCTACAGGAGCCTTCAGGTTGATAGAACATTTATTGTTGTTGAGCCATTCAGTTATGTTCAACTCTTAGTGACCCCATGGACCATGGCAGGCTAGGCCCATCTATCCTCCACTATCTCTCAAAGTCTGTCCAAGTTCATGTTCAAATTTTTCCATGTCACTATCCATCTCATCCTCTGCTTTTCTCCTTTTTCCTTCTATCTTTCCCAACATCAGGGTCTTTCCTAATGAATCCCCTCTTCCCTTTATGTGGCCAAAGTATTTCAGCTTGAGTTTTTGACCCTTCAGTGAACAGACTGAGTTAATTTCTTTCAGTATTGCCTGACGTGACCTTTCTGCTGTCCAAAGGACTCTCAAAAGTCTTCTCCAGCACCACACTTTAATTTGTTGATTCTGTGGCACTCAGCTTTCCTTGTACTGAAACTCTGACAGCCAAATTACTGGAAGACCCATAGTTTTCAATTTATGGAGTTTTGTTGGCAAGGTGATGTCCCTGTTTTTAAGGTGCTGTTCAGATTTGCCATAGCTTTCCTTCAATGGATGCGGTCTCCATCTGCAATGATCTTTGAGTCTAAGAATATCAGCTCTGACTCTTCTTCCATTTCTTCTCCCTCTGGTTTCCAGGAAGTGATGAGCCAGTTACCATGATCTTACTATAACGGCTTAAAGAGGGGAATAACATGTACATAACTATGCATAGAAAACTATGGTACCCTACAGAAAAGTGTGTGTGTGTGCATCCTTCATTGCTGAAGAAGACCATGCCATCAGAGAAATGATGACATGACTTGCACTTGACTTTGTTTTGAGTGAGGGAGGGCTATGCAGATCACCAGCCTCACTTCTCCAGAGCCATCCAAATTCAGTGACCAGATATTCATCAGGATGACTGGAGATGACCCAGGATGAGGCAATTGGGGTTAAGTGACTTGACCAAGGTCACACAGCTAGTGAGTGTCAAGTGTCTGAGGTGAGATTTGAACTTAGGTCCTCTTGACTCCTGCACTGGTGCTCTATCTACTGCACCACCTAGTTGCCCCTACAGAAAAGTAAAGAGGAAGGGAATAAGTGGGGGGGGGGGGGGTTGATAGAAGGGAGAGCAGATTCTGGGAGAGGGTAATCAGAAGCAAACACTTTTGAGGAGGGACAGGGTGAAAAGAGAGAATATAATAAACGGGAGATGGGATGGAATGGAATAGGATGGAAGGAAATAGAGTTAGCAGGAGTTACTATGAAATAAATTGAAGCAAGTTTCTGAAAATAGGTTCATTTCTCTGACATAGAGAACCATGTTGAATTTATAAAAATAACTGCCATCCTGCAACTGATAAATGATCAAAAGATAGAATATCTTTTTATATGAAATAATTAAAACTATAACCATATGGAAAAATCATTGTAACTCATTACTGATTGAAGAAATGCAAATTAAAACAATTCTGAGATACTGCCTCATACCTATTCAATTGGCTAATAGGACAGAAAAGGAAAATGAGAAATGTTGCAGGGGCTGTGAGGAAAATGTGATATTAATGTACTATTGTCAGAGTTCTGAATTGATTAAACCATTCCATACAGTAATTTGAAATTATGTCCAAAGGGTTATTAAACTATGCATACTCTTTTAGCAATAACTCCACTAGGTCAGTATCACAAAACAGATAAAAAAGAAAAGGACAAAAAATATGCAAATATACAAAAATATTTATAGCCGCCCCTCTCTAGGGGTAAAGAATTAGAAATTAAGTGGATGCCCATCAATTGGGGAATGGCTGCACAAGTTGTGGTGTATGAATGTAATGGAATCCTATTGTCTTCTAAGAAATGATGAACAGGTGAACTTCAGAAAAACCTGGAAAGACTTCTATGAACTGATGCTGAGTGAAGTGAGCAGAACCAGGAGAACACTGTACACAGTAACAGCCACAGTGTGTGAGGACTGATTTTGATAGACTCAGTCCTTCTCAGCAATATGAGAATCTAAAACAATTCCGAAGTCCTCATGATCCACATCCAGAGAAAGAACTATGCAGTCTGAATGCAGAGTAAAGCAGACTTATTTTTTGTTTCTTTTGTTTTCTTTGTCATGGTTTCTCCCATTCATTATAATTCTTCTGTACAACATGACTAATGTGAAAATAGTAATGTTTGATAGGAATGTATATGAAAAGCCTGTCCCAGATTGCATGCTGTCTTGGGGAGGGAGGAGGGAAGAGAGCAGGGGGAAATTTAAAGCTTATGGAAATGAATGTGGAAAGCTAAAAATAAACAAATTAACTTAAAAGAAAAAGGAAACGATGAGCATGATGCTCTTAGAAAAACCTGGAAAGACTTGTGCAGGCTGATACAAAGTGAAATGTACTGGATACAAAGTAACAATAATATTGTGAGATGATCAACTGTGAATGATTTAGCTCTTCTCAGCAATACAACACAACAACCCATGACAACTCTGAAGGACGTAGGATGAAAATCTCTATCCATCCCCAGAGAAAGAACAGATGGTGTCCGAATCCAGGTTGAAGCATGCTTATTTTTCTTAAGGTTTTTTCCCCACTACATAACTATTATGGATAAGTTTTGCATGAATACACATGTATAACCTATATGGAATTACCTTCCTTCTTAATAGGGGGTGTGAGGGTGGGGAGAGAGTAAAGGAGAGAATTTGGAACTCAAAGTTTAAAAACAAATATAAGAATTTTTTTACATGTAACTGTGAATAATTAAATACTAAATAATTTTTAAAACATGATTAAAATAGATCTTAGTACACATACATATGTGGGTGTATTAAGCTTCAATCCAGCTTTTTAAAATTTTTTTTATTTTATGCAATAATGCATTTTCACAACCTAGTGCAATAAAAATTGATTTACATGAAACTGCAAATCTACTAGGCATAAGCTGCTATTCCTTTCAAATATACAACAAAATTATGATGTGATATTTTTCTTTTCTTCCCTTCTCCCCACCCTAGAAATGGCTACCATTAGGCACAAATAGGTGTATGTATGTGTACATGTATATGTATGTGTGTATATGTGTACTTAGGTCTTTCTCTAGATACAAACAGCATCCTTGTATGTCCTTTATAGATAATTTGGGTATTTGTATTAGACAAAATAACTTATTTGTTCAGTCATTCTTAAAACAAGATTTCTTTTATTTTATACAATGTTCTCTTGCTTTCAGTATTTCCTGCATATTTTCCCATGTTTTTCCAAAGTCTGGAGGTCATCATTTCTTGTGACACAGTAGTATTCCATCACAATCGTATACTACAATATTTTAGAATATGTAAGCTTTTTTCATTTTTCCCTAATCATTTTTGCAAATACACCAAGTATTGGCATGCTCAAAAGGCATAATTACTGATTGCTTTCAAAAATGTTTGGATCATTCTACAATTCCACCAACAATGAATTAATGTCCTAATTTTTCCATATTTTCTTCATTATTTGTCACTTTCCCCTTCTATAATTTTAGCAAATCTGGTAGGTATAAAATAATGTCTTAAGGTGGTGGTAATCAACATTTTTCTAATCAATAATGGTTTAGAACATATTTATAAATTGCTTTAATTTCTTAATTGGAAGCTGCCTATTTTTGTTCCTTATCAGTGGGAAATGACTCATCTTCTTAGAAATTTGAGGAAGTTCTAATTGCTATTTGTGAATTTCCCTCTAGCTTATGTTTACTCACTATTTTCCTTCTTAACCTCTGTTTTTACCATATCCCTGCTGCTGTATCTTTTCCTCTTACCCTTTTTAAAATGTTGCTTTATTTATTTTTAGTTTTCAACATTCACTTCCATAAGTTGTAAATTTTTCCCCCTCCCCAAGATGGCATGCAATCTGACATGGGCTCTACATATACATTCTAAGTAAACATATTTTCTTATTAGTCATATTGTATAGAACAATTAGAACAAATGGGAGTAACCATGGAAAGAAAAACAAAAGAAAGAAAGAAGATAGTCTGCCTGATACGCACACCATATTGCTTTTTCTGGAAGCAGATGGCATTTTCCATCACGAGTTCTTTGGAATTATTTTAAGTCCTCGCTTTGCTGAGAAGAGCCAAGTCTATCAAAGTCAGTCACAGGACAATGTGGCTGTTACTGTTACAATGTGGCTGTTACTGTGACAATGTGGCTGTTACTGTTACAATGTGGCTGTTACTGTTACAGTGTTGCTGTTACTGTGTACAATGTTCTCCTGGTTCTGCTCACTTCACTCAGCATCAGTTCATAGAAGTCTTTCCAGGTTTTTCTGAAGTCCACCTGTTCATCACTTCTTAGAACACAATAGGATTCCATTATATTTGTACACCACAACTTGTTCAGCCATTCTCCAATTGATGGGCATCCCCTTGATTTCCAGTTCTTGGCCACCACAGAAGGAGCTGTTATAAATATTTTTGTACGTGTGGGTCCTTTTCCTATTTTTATGATGTCTTTGGGATACGGTCCTAGAAGTGATATTGCCGGGTCAAAGGGTATGCACATTTTTATACCTCTTTGGGCATACTTACAAATTGCTCTACAGAATGGTTTGATCAGTTTACAACTCCACCAGCAATGAATTAGTGATCCAATTTTCCAACATCTTGTCCAACATTTATCATTTTCCTGTTTTGTCCTATTAGTCAATCTTGTAAGTATTATGTGGTACTTCGATCAATAGTGATTTAGAACATTTTTTCATATGACTATACATACCTTCAGTTTCTTCCTCTGAAAACTGTTTGTTCATATCCTTTGAACATTTATCTACTGGGGAATTACTTGTATTCTTATAAATTTGACTCAGTTCTTTATATATTTTAGAAATGAGGCCATTATCAGAAACAGTAGTTGTCTGCTTCTTTCCTAATCTTGGTTGCAATTGGTTTGGTTTATGCAAAATCTTTTCAATTTTATGTAATCAAAGTCATCCATTTTGCATTTAATAATGTTCTCTATCTCTTGCCTGGTCATAAATCCCTCCATTCTCCATATATCTGACAGATAAACTATCCCTTGCTCTCCCAATTTGAGTATAATATTAGGCTTTATATCTAAATCATGTACCCATTTGTACTTTATTTTCATACACAGTGTCAGACATTGGCCTGTGCCCAGTTTCTGTCATACTGTTTTCCAGTTTTGCCTGCAGTTCTTGTCAGAAAGTGAGTTCTTATCCCAGAAGCTGGGGTCTTTGGGTTTATCAAACAGTAGATTACTTTAACCAATGACTACCATGTCTTGTGTACCTAAAGTATTCCACTGATCTGCCCTTCTATTTCTTAGTCAGTACCAAATAGTTTTGATGATTGCTGCTTTATAATACAATTTGAGATGTGGTATGGCTAGGTCACCTTCTCCAGCATTTCCTTTCATTAATTCCCTTGACATTTTGTTCTTCTGTATGAATTTTGTGATTATTTTTTCTAGCTCTATAAAATATTTTTGGCAGTTTGGTATGGTACTGAATATGTAACTTAATTTAGGTAGAATTATCATGTTTATTATTTTAGCTCAGCCTACCCATGAGCAACTGATGTTTTTTCAATTATTTAGTTCTGGTTTTATTTGTGTGAAAAGTTTTTTGTAATTGTGTTCATATTTGTATTTCTTTTAGCGGGTAGATTCACAAATATTTCATAATGTCTATAGTAACTTTAAATGGAATTTCTTTTTCTGTCTCCTGTTATTTGGCTTTGTTAGTAATATATATAAATGGGGATGATTTATGTCAGTTTATTTTCTATCCTGAAACTTTGCTAAGGTTGTTTACTATTTCAAATAGTTTTTTACTTGATTCTCTAGAATTCTTTAAGTATACCATCATGTCATCT
The DNA here is from genome assembly GCF_028372415.1 of Notamacropus eugenii. Taxonomy (NCBI): domain Eukaryota; kingdom Metazoa; phylum Chordata; class Mammalia; order Diprotodontia; family Macropodidae; genus Notamacropus; species Notamacropus eugenii. Next base: position 234,112 of record NC_092875.1, read on the forward strand.
GCAAAGAGTGATAGCTTTTTTTTCTGCCTGTTCTAATTCTTTCAATTTCTTTTTCTTGTTAGTGGTAAAGTTAATATTTCTAGTACCATACTGAATAACAGTGATGAAAATAGGCATCCTTATTTAACCTCCATTCTTACTGGACATGCTTCTACCATAGTCCCATTGCATCCATCAAGATGGTGGAGTAAGCAATAAGTTGCTCTCACTCTCCTTTACTGACTTTGCAAAACCCAGAAAATATTGCACCAGGAAAAATCCTGGAACAGTGGAGCCAGCAAAAGGACAGGGTGAAGCAGACTTTTAGCTCTGGAGGCTAAGGGGATTAACAAGAAAGTTCCCTTTTGCTGCGGCTGAAAAGAACCAGTGCAGGACAGGAGGCATCCAGGCAAACCAGCAGGAAACTCCACCTAAGCAGACCAGTGGGAGATCCTTAAGCCCAGGGTATTAGAGCCAGCAAATGCCAGCACCAGGACCCCCAGCGTGTCTTTGCACAGCCAGGAGAATCGGCAGACACCAGGGAGGATATGCTTCCACCAGTAGCTGAGCCTACCCATGTTCTAGTGCAGCCCTCAGGGAGGAGGAGACCTACAGTAGCCAGACTACCACTTCCCTGCACCTCACGCTGTGAACTTCAATGTAACCTCGAGGAAATACAAAAAGACTTTACCTGGCCTCAGCATGAACCAGTCAGCATCAGGTAAGCTACAACATTATATAGCTTTTAGCTGCCAGAACCAGAGGCCACAGCACACAAAGTCAGTAACCAAGTCCCTAGCCCCAGCATAAGAAGCATGGAACAGAGCCCCCTGTGCCCCAGAAGTAGAGATGCACTTTAAAAGCAAGGGGAAAGACTATCACAATGAGCAAAAAGCAACTTAGAAAAACAAGGAGCATAGATTCTTACTATGAGGACAGAGAAAAGAAAATACGATTTAGAAGAGGACAGCATTGACACTATACCCACATTTGAAACCTCAAATGGGAATATGAACTGACCTCAAGCCCAAAAAGCCTTCTTGGAAGATCTCAAGAAGGATTTTAAAAGTCAAATTGGAGAGGTAGAAGAAAAATAGATTAATTCTTTTAAAAATACAATTGACAAAATGGGGGTGGGGGGAGAATTAACTGAAGAAAACACCTTAAAAAGTAAAATTGGCCAAATGGATAAGGAGGTACAAAAGCTAAGTGAAGGAAATAATTCATTAAAAATTAGATTTGGGCAAGTAGAAGCTAATGACTCTATGAGACATCAAGAATCGCTCAAACAAAATCTGAACAATTAAAAAAAATAGAAGGAAATGTAAAATACATCACTGGAAAAACAACTGAACTAGAAAATATATCCAGGGAAGATAATTTAAGAATTATTGGTCTCCTGAAAAGCCATGATGAAAAGAAGAATCTGGATGGGAAAACTGCCCTGAGGTCCTAGAACCAGAGAGTCAAATAATAAATGAAAGAATCCATTGATCACATCCTGAAAGAGATCCCAAATTGATAATGTCAAGGAATATTGTAGCCAAATTCCAGAATTATCAGGTCAAATAGAAAATAGTGGAAGCATTCAGAAGGAAAACATAAAAATATCATGGAACTATTGTCAGGATCACACAGAACCTTGCAGTTTCCACATTAAAAGATCAGAGGGCTTGGAATATGATATTCCCCAAAGCAAAGGAGCTTGGATTACAACCAAGGATGAACTACACAGCAAAATTTAGCATAATCTTTCAGGACTGATGTTCAGTGAAATAGGGGACTTCCAGACCTTCCTGATTGAAAGACCAGAGCTCAATGGAAAATTTAATCTTCAAATACAAGACTCAAGAGAGACATAAAAAGGTAAACAGAAAAGAAAGAAAAACATTATTCAATAAGGGGAAACCCTTTACATTCCTACATGGGAATGTGATACTTGTCAATCTTGAGAACTGTATCTTTATTACAACATTTAAACGGGGTATGCATAGACAGAAAGTGTGGGTATGAATTAACTGATGTGATGATAAAAATCCTAATTAAGGGATGCAAAGGTATTGTAATGGGAGAAGAGGAAAGGAGGAGGGAGAAAAGGGTAAATTGCATCAAATGAAGAGGCACAAAAACATTGTAGTAGAGGGAAAGAAGGGAGGGAGATGAGCATCGTTTGAACTTTACTCTCATTGGATTTGGTTCAAGGAGGGAATAACATACTCAGTTAAGTGTAGAAATCTATCTTGCCCTACAGGTAGGAGGAGGGGAAAGGGAAAAGAAGAGGGAGGGGTGGTTAGAAGCTAGGGAAGAAGTAGTAAGGGAAAAGGTAAAGAAAAGAGAAGGGTGCTGATAGAAGGGAGGGAAGATCGAGGGAGATGGTGCTCAAAAGCAAAACCCTTTTGAGGAGCGAAAGGGAAAAGGGAGAAATAAAAGCATAAATGGGGGGATGGTTTGGAGATAAAGATACAGATATTAATCATAACTGTGAATGTGAATGGAAGGAACTCTCCCATAAAACGGAAGTAGATAACAGAACGAATTAAAAACCATAATCCTTCAATATGCTATTTACAAGAAACACATTTGAAGCAGAGGGATATACAAAGAGTAAATGTAAAATGCAGGAGCAGAATATACTATGCTAAAAAAAAAAAAAAAACCAGGGATAGCTATCCTGATCTCAGACAAAGCAAAAGCAAAAATAGACCTAGTTAAAGGAGATAAGGAAGTAAACTACATCCTGCTAAAAGGTACCATAGAGAATGAAGTAATATCATTACTAAACATATATGGACGATGTGGTATAGAGTCCAGTTTCTAAGAGGAGACGTTAAGGGAGTTACAGGAAGAAATAGACAGCAAAACTATAATATTGGGGGACCTCAACCTCCCCCTCTCTGAACTTGATAAATCTAACTTCAAAATAAACAAGAAAGAAGTCAAACAGGTGAATAGAATTTTAGAACAGGTAGATATGATAGATTTCTGGAAAAAATTGAATGGAGATATAAAGGAATACATGTTTTTCTCAGTGGTACATGGCACATACACAGAAATTGACCATGTACTAGGGCATAAAAACCTCACCATCCAGTGCAGAAATAGTAAATGAATCCTTTTCAGATCATGATGCAATAAAAATTATATGTAACAAAGGGCTTGGAAAGATAGATTAAAAATTAATTGGAAACAAAATAATCTCATCCTAAAGAATGAGTGAGTCAAACAACAAATCATAAAAACAATGAATAACTTCCTCCAAGAGAATGAGAATGAGACAACATATGAAAACTTATGAGATGGAATGACAGCAGTTCTTAGGGGAAGTTTTACATTTGTGAATGCTTACATGAATAAAACAGAGAATGAGGAGATCAATGAATTGGGCATGCAACTGAAAAAACTAGAAAAAAAGAAAATTAAAAATCCTCAAATACCAAATTTGAAATGCTGAAAACCAAAGAAAAGATTAATAAAATTAAAATTAAGAAAATTGTTGAAATAATAAATATAACTAAGAGCTAGTTTTATGAAAACACCAATATAATTGATAAATGTTTGATTAATTTGATTTTTAAAGAAAGAAAGAAGAAAAATAAATGAACCAGTGTCTAAAATGAAAAAGGTGAATTCACCACCACTGAAGAGGAAATTAAAACAATAATTAGTAATTATTGTGTCCGACTGTATGCTCATAAATTTGACAGTCTTAGTAAAATGGATGAATATTTACAAAAATGGTCCAGATTAACAGAAAAGGAAGTAAAATACTGAAATTTTGTTTATCCTTTGTTTTCATAGACGACTATGACACCAGAGAATTAATTAAATGACTTGCAGTTGAGTTTGATTTGAATGAGGGAAGGCTGTACAAGGCCACCAGCCTCACTTTCTCCTCCAGAGGCATCTGGATCAAGTGGCCAGATATTCATCAGGATGACTGGAGATGGCCCAGCATGCAATGAGAGACCCTGGTCCTTTTAGGCTAAGGCCTGTTTAGGTACTCACTTAGAGTGAGGTAATGCCCATTTAGTGAATAGGTCTCTTCAAGATGTGGGTTAAGGGATGGTCCTTTTAATTAGAAAAAAAAGGAAAAAAACACAAGACCTTCAGGGCTGCTATTCCAAAGAGAAGCAGTTACTACTGAGACTCACTCTAAGCCAGGAGGGCCCAAAATACAGACATTAAGTGGAGCTTGTGCAGGGACCTATTGTGGTTCAATCTATGAGCTTCAGAATGAATTGGGTTTAAGGTTTTGTGAAAGAAGAAAGAAAGAAAGAAAGAAAGAAAGAAAGAAAGAAAGAAAGAAAGAAAGAAAGAAAGAAAGAAAGAAAGAAAGAAAGAAAGAAAGAAAGAAAGAAAGAAAGAAAGAAAGAAAGAAAGAGAGTGAGTGGAAGAGAGGAAGAGAGGAAGGAAGGAAAGGAAGGAAGGAAGGAAGGAAGGAAGGAAGGAAGGAAGGAAGGAAGGAAGGAAGGAAGGAAGGAAGAGAGAGAGAGAGAGAGAGAGAGAGAGGAGGAAAGAGAGGAGGAAAGAGAGGAGGAAAGAAAGGAGGAAGGAAGGAAGGAAGGAAGGAAGGAAGGAAGGAAGGAAGGAAGGAAGGAAGGAAGGAAGGAAGGAAGGAAGGTAATAGCATTATCCAACTGGGACTGGCCAGTTGGTCCCCAGGGGGGCTGCTACTACTCCTCACAGCATGTTGTTCACCCTTGGTTCTCAATGCAGGGAAGTCAGAGTACGAGTTGGAGGGGCAGCTCTGACTTTGGGGTCACTGAGGCTCTGACTGGTCTCATCCCATCTGGGATCCCAAAGCCACCAGTGCCTCTTGGTTCTCCATAGAAGAACAGGAAGGGGAGACAGAAGAGAAGGAGGAAGAGAGGAAGAGAAGTATTTCATACAGATGTGGTTGGAGAGGTTCAGAGACCCCCCTAAAAACATGAGTACTGGACAGGGTCGTCTGGAATGAATTCACGGACTCAAACACTCTTTAGGTCAAGTTGGCAAAGGTTTATAGTTAAGCTATTATAGCGGGCAGAGCCTTTAGGGAACTTGCAACTCAACGGGACTGATGCTAAAGCTGTATAGAAAAAGGAGTGGATTATCTAAAAGATATGCTAATTAGGTGGTACCTAACAACCTTGGTCACTGGTGTCATTCACTACTAGAAACCAGGGGAAGGGATAGCTCAGAGGTGTATTTTTGGTCTGCTAAATCTGTAATAAAATAGCTTTGAGAGGAGACGTTTATAGCTTGACCTGTGGGTTGTATACAATAACTTTGGGAATCAATACATGATAATTCTGTGGTTACCAGATAGTCCTGTTTTTATGAGAGAATTCCTTCAGAGGTCAGCTTGTTCTTGTGATGGCGAAAGATAGTTTGTTTCACTGGGATCCACTCAGGAGTAATTCTGGAGAAACATAGTTCGTTTTTCTGGTGCCTGCTTATGAGTAATTGCTAGGCATAATGGGGAGAAAACTGTCAGGGACAGTGTTTTGATGCCAGGGAGAAATGTGTTCTTGCAACTGGGGTCTAAATGCAAGCACCCCAGCACCCTACCATTCCTCCCTTAAACAGATGGCACCTAAAATCTTTTGGGGTAAGGGACAAAGGTCTTGGCTTCTGAAACTGCTTCACACTGAGAATGGATGTAGTGCTGTCACTGCCTCAAGGGCTTCCCTCCCCCCCATTCAAGGGATTGGGTCTTTAGCCAGTGTATGGAACTTGGCTGCTAAGTGGTGCAGTGGATAGAGCACCAGTGCAAGAGTCAGGAGGACCTGAGTTCAAATCTCACCTCAGACACTTGACACTCACTAGCTGTGTGACCTTGGGCAAGTCACTTAACCCCAATTGCCTCATCCTGGGTCATCTCCAGTCATTCTGATGAATATCTGGTCAATGGATTCAGATGGCTCTGGAGGAGAAGTGAGGCTGGTGACCTGCACAGCCCTCCCTCACTCAAAACAAAGTCAAGGGCAAGTCATGTCATCATTTCTCTGATGGCATCATCTTCTTTGGCAAAGAAGGATGAACACACACATACATATATATCTAGGACCTTGGCTGATGCCAGGTCCAGGGGGTGATTGATCACCACCTGAGACAGTGGTTGGTACCCAGCTGAACAATCATTTGCAAGTGGAGGCCACTGAAACTAGAAGAGACAAATCTGACAAGGGGGTTAAGCAGATAAGGACCAAAAGGAAGTAAAAGCAAAATGATCAGGAGTGGGACAATAGAGAACATAGAAAGAAGCCAGTATTCCCATGAAGAGGAGGATTCTGATATACTAAGGTTTTCGTTGATTCCTCACATCCAGTTATCTTTCTCCAGTATCCTTTTAGCATGGAGTTCCACTTGCTGAGAGCTGTTAATGCACATGCCACAGAAGGCATTGGCCAAGGCACAGACACCTCCACTGGAGTCAAAGTAGTCCAAGGCAATGTGATTGTCCAAGACCACATTTATTAGGGAATCCAGGGACTGTACACTGTTTCATTTGCCTATTGGTGAATGGTCTCTGTTAGGTTTGAAAGAATGAGCTCATGTTCTAAATGTCCATACCAAGGTATGAGGTACTCTGATCCCTCGTTGTCCCAGAATCCACGCTTCACTCTTTTTAGAAAAGGGATACTGGGTTTATTAATATTGAAAATAGTCAGAGGGGGCAACAAAAATCCAAGGGAGCACAAACCCACAAGTCTTTATGAGATGTTAAATATCGGATAGCTAGAACAGCAGTCCTTGGGTCCTACCAAGTGGTGGTATTTCACTTTCCCTCTTCCCCAGAATCCTTGACACCTGACCCACCCATCCCGCAAAGGAAGGAGCATCCCTTGGGACCACAGATGGGGCCTGTTTGCAAAAAGGTCCGAGTGTGAATGCCCCATGGATCAGCATGATTACAAGTTAACATTCCAGGTAAAAGAGAAACTTTTAGATCAACAAGAGTATTATAGCTGGAGAGGGCTGTAGCATTGTGTCAACTGAGAAGTGAAAGTTAAATAGTGAAACCTATTAGGAGAATGGGAGGAATTCAGTCACAGTGCAAGTGAGGAATGTTACCCCTGTACAAGAGGCACAGCTGGCAGAGGTGAAGGTATGAGGGCACTCATCACTGTGGGCATCCTTACAGGTGGTACAAGTCTGGAGACCAGCAGAGACATTTACAAGCCCTTCCTTGACAGGGGTTTTTATCTGTACAGTGGCTGTAGTTTATCTCCCAGGCAAGGGAGTATTTCCTGTGGAGAAACAAGGTGTGGAAGTGGATAAATTTGCCCATAATGGAATAGCCAGTACAAAAAGGGTGGCAAAAACCTCTGAGGTCACATTGGGGAGAAGTGCTCTTGCAAAAACTGCCTCTGGGAGGTGAGGATTGCCCTGTGAATGGGGGTAACAGAGCCAACAATATTGGGCTCCCCCTCTGCCCACAGTTTCCCAGTTTGACGAAGGAGTTGTCTCCCCATTTGTGAAGACCAGGGACCTCAAGGAATCGGGCAGAAGGAGGAAAAGAGCTCTTGCTGTCATTTTCAGCACAGAGGAAATGGTTCCAGGTGGGAGAGAAAACAATTGCTCCAAAGGAAAGAAAAGATAACTGTAATAAGGCTAAAACATAGGAGAGTGCCTATGACTTCACTTCTTTCCATCCACCTGTGTTAGAGGGCCTTGGGGTCTTTTGAAACAGAAGCTTAACATTGTGTGTTCACAGGAATACTCCAGAGGCCATGAGGGGGAAGCAAGGGTTGACACTGGTTTTATTCTAGTTATGAGTCCAACTAGGGAGGCCTTCAAATTTTACTGCTGTTGGGGTAGTGAGAATGACTAGATAAGGTTCCTTCCAAGTGACACCTAGCTGTTCTCCCTTCTGGGCTTTCCAGGACTTCAAGTACACCCAATCTCCAGGTTATACAGAAGTAGAGAGAAGTAGAAGTAGAGGTTTAAGGAGGTACTTGTGGGCACACTCTAACAAGGCAGGAATTGCACATTGGGTAATCACATGTTGTCCAGGGTCCACTAGAATGTCAGAGATCAGGAAGGTCCTCCCGTATTGAAGTTCAAAGGAGCTCAGATTAATGTTTTCCCAAGGTAATGTGGACTCTGAGCAGGCCATTTGGGAGGTTTGTCTCCCAATCCTCATGAGTCTCTACACACAACTTAGGACTTGCTTGAGGGTGTGATTCACTTTTTCCACTTTCCCCAAGGATTGTGGGTGCCAGGCAGAGTGAAGGTGGTAGGTAATCTGAAGTGCCTAGGTCACAGCTTGGGTTATGGGTGAAATGAAGGCAGGGCCATTGTCACTCTGCAGAGAGTTGGGCAGGCCAAACCGAGGTATGATTTCCTTTAATAGGAGCTTGGATACCTACTGAGCCTTTTCCATTCTGCAAGGAAAGGCTTCCATCTAATTTGTAAAGGTGTCAACAAAGCCTAAAAGCAATTTGAATTCTCTGCATGGGGCCACGTGTCAAATCTTCTCCTGGGTGGGTATCCCTTCCCTGGACAGGTTTTAAAAGAGGAGGTGGTTTGATTCCTCCTTCAGGATTTACCTGGGCACAAGTTGGGCAGGGTCAGCAAACTTGCCAAATGGTTTCACCCAGCTTGTGACCTAAGAAAAGGGATTTTATGAGGCAATGAAGGGTATTCTTCTTCAGATGTGAGGCTTGAGTAAGCCAGACTAATTTCCATTGGCTCTTTTCTGGGATAAGAAGCTGGCCTGTGGGTGTCTGAAGCCACCCAGAGGGGGAGAGGGTATATCCCCTCTTTAGTAAGAGCTTTGTCAGATATCCCCTTTTCTTTCATATTGCCCCGTGAGCATGTAGGACATGCAAGGCATATTTAGAGTCAGTGAAAACATTCACCATTTTATTTTCCCCCAGCTCTAAGGCTCTGGTGAGTGCTATTAATTCTGCCTTTTGGGCAGACGTGCCATGGGCAGAGGCTTGGCTTCTGTGGTGCAGAGTAAGTTAACTACTTTGCACCTTGCCATCCTCACTCCTTGTTCTACAAAGCTGGATCCATCCATGTATCCTTCTTCATCATGATTAGAAAGGGGGACATCTTTAAGATCAGGCCATTTCAAATATATCAAGTACAAGGTGTCCTCACAATTTTGGACAAGGCCTTCTGAGTGGGCAGCGTCCAAGAGGAGAGCTGCTGAGTTGAGACTATGGCACCCTCTAAGAGTCAAGTCAGGGGTATCTAGGAGCAGGGCTTGATATTGAGCGAGCTGACCACTTGCCAGCCACTCGCGACCTTTTGCATTTAGAATGCTATGGACCCTGTAGGGGGTTAAGATTTCTAAGGGCTAACCAAGTATGAGCTTAGAGGCTTCCTCAATCAGGACAGCTGTTGCTGCTACAGCCTGGAGGCATGGGGGCCATTCAGCAGCCACAGAATCAAGTTGTTTTGGAAAATAAGCCACAGGTCTAGGGTGGTCCCAGGGACCGAGTTAAAACTCCAGGAGCCTCACCCCTCCACTTGTCTAAATTCGGCAAAGCTAATGCTGGGGAGGAGGTCAGTTTAGATTTCAGAGTTTTAAAAGCCTTAGCCTGATTTAGTCCCCATTTAACGAAAACTTATCAGGCCCTTCAGTAGAATCATAAAGCGGCTTAACAGTAATTCCAAATTTGGGAATCCAGAGTCTAAAGCACAGCCATGTCCAGAAAGGTACGGAGCTGTTTGTTAGTGGCTGGGACAGGAAGAGACATTATTGCCCATTTCCTCTGGTGTCAAGGAGTGAGAGGTGGACATCATCCACATATTGAATTAAACTGCTGATAGGTAATCCCAGATCCCTTCAATCTTTTCCCAATGCCTGACCAAATAAATGGAGGCTCTCTTGGAAGCCTTGTGGCAATACTGTCCAGTTAACTGGTATGGGGTTGATTTCCCAGGGGGTGTCCACTCAAATGCAAACAGGAATTGGGAGTTGTTGTGGAGAAGCATACAAAACATCTTGGCGATCCAGAATGGAGAACCATTGGGAATCCCCCAGGATTGGAGTGAGGATGGTATTGGGGACTATGGGGTAAATAGTACAGCTTCACTGACTGCCCTAAGGTCCGCAAAACTCCCCACCTGGCTTTCTTACAGGAAGAACAGAGGTGTTCAGGGGGACTGGCAAGGAACAAGAAGGCCCTACTTTAGGAAGTCTCCGGGCCTGCAATCCCTCCCAGGCATCAGGTGTGAGTGAGTATGGGCACCGCTCAACCCCCTCCCGTAGTTCTGAGGGAACAGGAGAGGGTTTGCTGAGCAAGGCTGAACGGGAGAGAGGAGCCCTGCCTAAGGAGAACTGGCTGCCCAATTTCACCATCAGATCCCTTCCCAATAGAGAGGATGAGGAAGGAGGGGTCAAACTGTAGTTTGGTCCCCAAATGGGCAGGACAAGGGATATGTCCGGCAACCCCCGCCCTTTTCCTTCAAGGCCCGTCACTCTATAGCTAGAAAGCCAGCGGGGCCAGAATGGTGCAGTATCACACAATGGGTGGCCCCCAATCGATCAGCACATTGGGAGGTTCAGCTGCCCCGTCCACTGTCCCCCAGAGCTCGGCCAAGGAGATGGAGAAGGTGGGAGCCAGCCCCGCTCCAATGCCCCGTCAGTTGGCAGAGCACTATCTGGAGGCTCAAGGGGGCCCGGCTGCTCGGGTGCCAGGGGCATCGGCGGGGGCCGGCCTGTTCTCCGGCCTCTCTCCAACGGTGGGGCCGGGGCACTGGGGGCATCTCTGCGGCGCACGGCCGCTCCCTCCCGCGCTGGGCGCCCAGGACTCGGGGCCCTCGTCCTGCCCAGCAGGCGTCAGTCCACCTTCGCCCTGCAGGGGGCGCAGCGGCGCCTGAACTCTCTGCTCCTGACTGCGGCCCTTGGCTCCTCCCAACCAAGGCGGCAGCAGCCCCGAAAGCGCGCGGGGCCAGGCAACTTCTGGGCAACGTCCTGGATCCTCCTGCTGTCCTGGGGAGTCTCCAAGCGCGGAGGGGCCGAGACAAGCCGAAGAGGATCGGGACACTGACGATCGAGTTCTCCCTGAATGTGGAACAGGAACAGGAACCGCGATCCTTTCTCCTTTGGAATCGCCACTTCCGGTAAAGGAAGCAGTCGGAGGGAATGGACGAATCAGGAGCTGGGAACAGAGGGGGATAGGAAGTTCCGCCTCTTGTGAGGGAGGAACTAGGGAGCCAGGGCCTCTGGGAAACCGAGTCTGGCTGCGGAGGCCCAGTAGACCAAAGAGCTGTTGAGTCAAGGGTTCCTGGGAAATGGAGTCCGGAAACGCTGCTGGGATAAAGTCCTCGGAAGTGGAAGTTTAAGGGACCAATGGCAGGCGGTGCCGGCGGGTAAGGGGGCGGGACATCCCCCAATGGAGGGGCGGGAGGAGCTCTGGGGCTTAAAAGAAGGGGATGCTCGCAGAGCTCAGGTGGGTCTGTGTGCCAGTCCTTTCCCGCAGCACCTTGGGCTGGAGGCCCCGCCTGGTGCCCGCCGCTCTGGGTACAGGTATCCGATGGGGTTCTGCCGAGCTCCGGCCCGGGCCGCTCCTTCGGGGCCTCGGGACTGGCCTGGGGCCGGCGGGGAGCCCCATCCCTGGGGGAGTCTGCCCGGAGCTGAGACCCGTGTCCTGGACTGGGGACAGTGACCAGCAGGGGAGGGGGAGCTCCCGGGGGGAGGGGCAGCTTGGGGAGCTCCCAGTGGGGGAAGGGGGAGCTCGGGGAGCTCCCGGAGGGGGAGGGAGGGGAGGGGGAGCTCGGGGAGCTCCCGGGGGGGAGGGGGAGCTTGAGGAGCTCCTACAGGGGGAGGGGGAGCTCGGGGAGCTCCCGGAGGGGAGGGGGCGCCGCCCTGGACTCTGAGAACGCTTCCCACCTCCCACTGTGCCCCACGTTGGGCTCCTGGAATGAATTCTCGGACCGGAGCTTCTGTAAGAAAAGTGGGCAGAGGTTCCGTGTTGCTGCCAGGGAAGGATGCTGAAGCTTCCAGACACAGCCTTGGTCCCAGCCAGTCCCTGCTGGACACCAGGGCCTTGGTCACAGGCTCAGTCACTGCTGGACACCAGGGCCTTGGTCACAGGCTCCGTCACTGCTGGACACCAGGGCGAGGGCTTCCTCGGGGCGGCTGTTTGAGGGCTTTGAGAGGCCGTGTCTGGAGCTTGAGCTCTGGAATCAGGCCATGATCATTCTCCTCCTGAGAAGGGAATTTCAGCTGGTTCTTGGGATGGGGAGAGATGGTTTGTGTTCCTGGGGCCCACTCGTGAGTCCTTGCAGGCATGCTGTCCTTGGGCTGTGGAGAAAACCCTCAGCCTTAGGGTTCTGAAGCTGAGGAGAAATGTGACCTTGGAAGTGGAGCCCAAGGACAAGCATCAGGAGCATCTTCCTTTCCAAGCCTGCCCTCCCTGCCTCCTCCCTCCCTCTGTACTTGCAGTATTACTTTCAGGGACTCTGGTGCTGGTTTTATCCTGGCAGTCTTTCTGCTTAGGGGAGGAGGGGTGAGTCAGGAGGGGAGGGGGTGGAGACACTGGAGAGGAGAAGCTCTCACAGAGCGGGGTAGGGTGGCCCAGGCGCAGTTTGATCACAGGGCATTGGAGTTTGGAGGTCTGGGAATTTAGGGCAGAGGAGGGATCATTGCACTGGAGAAGGCATTGCATGGGATGGAGGGCAGGGCTTAGGAAGGGCAGCCAGGATCTCTGAGTCCTAGCCCTGAATGTGATTGGAGGAAAGGGCCCAGCCATCCTCAGGGTCTCTGGGGCTAGAGGGGGTAAGGCTCTGGGGAGGCTGGCCTGGCCAGAATGAGGAAGTCTTTGAGTCCAGACTGCTATGCTATCCCTATTCAAATCTCTTTCCTTACTTCCCCTAGATCTGAGATCTTTCTGCCTTACACAGAAGACAAAATCACACTGCCTTTCCTGGAGCCTAGATCACTCTGCCTTCGCCACGCCAGCTCTGTGCTGCCAGGCCCCATGTAGGTGTGAGCCAGAGTACTCCTCCACCCCCATTTCCTGGCTGACCCTGCAATTCAGTCTCCTCTTCATCTGACTTCATCCTTCATCGTGAGTCTCCTCCAGGTCTACCAGGAGGACACCTTTCTCCCAAGCCTGGCTCCTGGATAAGCTCCCTGCCTCTATATCTTTCTCAGACTTGCCATCACTTCTTAAATTCCTGGCTCACTTTCCCCAGATTTACCATTAGATATTACTTTTCCAGACTTCAGACTTTGCCCATAGGATTCTGGGAGTCCTGATTTCAGCTTTTCTGTCAGGCCCCCATGTCCTGTCTCCCACTTCCCTAATCACTAATCTCTTGGTTAGGAATTCCCTTGTCTTGCATTCAGATCCAGCCCCCTTTGGAGATCTAACAATCATACCTTCCCACCTGCCTACCCAGACTTGGTCACAGGTACCAAAGGTCTTTTCTGCACTCCCTGATCTGTACCCAAGGCTCTGGGGCTGGTTTCCTGTCAGATCCCAGGCACGTAGCTCCCTGTCTCCATTTATTCCCTTTAGAGATTCCAAGGCTAAGATCTACCAAAGCATCCCAACAGTCCTCCTCAGCTCCTAGTGAGACCTCAGGACACAGTCATCCTGCTTCCCCAGGCTTAGTGTCCACCTGGATACCTGTGACTCCAGTGTTACTGACCTTCCTCCATGAGCTATGTTAGATGGTCTTGCCTCTCAGACCCTACTCCTGCTCCCCTTCCCCAGGCCTCCTGCTGCCCTGCCTCATGTCCCATGCCAGGATTCTAAATCCTATACTGCATTTTGTCTTCCAGCTTCCCCTGATCATTCCCTGGTGTCCCCATTCAAGAGCCCTCCCCCTCCTCAACCTTCCCTAGCTTCCCTTTCTCCTAGATCAAGCAGTTAGTCTGTTGTCTAGATAATATGTGTGTGAGTCAGGGAGAGGGGAGGCAGGGAGGGCAGAGGATCATGTGGAGGGAGAGTTCTGAGGAACTACTGAAGCTCTGACTGGTCTCATCTCATCTGGAATCCCAAGCCCCCTCTGCCTCCTGGGTGTCAGGGAGAATGGGTAAAGGGGCAGGAGAGGAGTCAGAGAAGGAGGGAAGTAGTTTTCCTTTTCAGACCATGTCCATTTCCAAGCCTGACCCTCCCTGCTTCCTTCTTCCCTCTGTAGGGTGGACTCTCTCCCCGGAGGGTGGAACCTGTGGGGCCTCGCCCTTGTGAATTACTGTAAGCCAGCCTGTTGCCCAGAAAGAGAAGAGCAAGATCTCTGGGATCCTTCCCCCTGCAGAGGACCAAGGCCTGGCCCCAACAGGGAGCCTGGAGCCAGAGGGAATGGCCCCTGGAAGCCACTGCCCCTCTCCTCAGGTGAGTGCAGTCTGTGCCCAGACATCACTCTATGAGGTCATTGCCATAGACATAGAGCATGGTCTATGAAGCTGCCAGTATGGTCTTCATGGAGACTTCTGTACAGAAATAGTCATGAAATTGAATAAGGTAGTAACAACACTGCCCTGCTCTCTGCTGCTCTGGGTTAAACTGATTCCCTTTCTCTTTGGCATATGGAGCACAAATGTTGCAGCATATGTTGCTGCCCTTCCCTGTTTCCAGGCCTATTATGGGGCCCTTCTATTGGACTCTCTATTCCTATGTGACTTATACAAAGTATGGATAGATACAGTGCTTATCCTTCAACCTAGTCTTTGGGGATTGACTAGATGAGTACATTAAGATTATTACAACAGTCATTACCCTTTATAGAATCATAAAGAAGTGACTAATGCTGTTTGAGTAGGGGTCCTCAATGAATCATTTCTCTCCCAGTCTCAAATCTGGCGAGCCTCTCTTCATTTGGTCTACCAGTCAGCCTCTTAACTCATTCTCTTAACTCTTATTCTACCAAGTTTCTACACTTCCCCATGTGTGTTTAGGACATTCTCATAAAGAAACTGGCAACATTTTTGTGATGAATTAACTCAAACAAAACGCAACTTAATTGAATATTGCTTTTTTTTTAATTAGGGAAGAACCCCTCCTCCCCATCATTGTTCTCATTCAGTCATGTTCAAGGCTTTATATACCATTTGGGGTTTTTCTTGACAAAAATATTGGAATTGTTTGCCATTTCCTTCAACAGTTCATTTTGCAAATGAGGAAACTGAGGCAAGCAGAGTTAAGTGACTTATCCAGGGACATACAGCTTGTAACTTTCTAATGCCAGATCTGAACTTAGGCAGATGGTATCTTCCTGATACCTAACCCAGTGTTCTATCCATTATGTCACCTAGCTTGCCCTTCTCCATCATAGTTACTTTTATTTCTAGGTAATTAATTTTGTGATTAAGGAATGTACATCCTAGACAAATGAAAGAAATCAGAAAGGAAAGGAATAAGATATTTTGGCTATGACACATCATCTCCAGAGTAACTTCAAGCTCTCAATGTAACAACAGATGACACCTTCACTTGGCTGGGGACCATCTCTTACAGCAAACCAATTCCAGTAAATAGCTCTTTAGAATCCTCTTCTGGATAAGATTTTATTTCAGCCTTTAATTTTGTTCTCTTTTAAGTGTTCACATTAAATGCATTTTCCCAGAATGCCATGGAACTGCCAGTTTCACACAGACATTTCACAGAATTTTTTTAGAATATATCACTTACTAGTTAGAAATTATTAAGGAAAAGTACCGTAAAGTTCTAGAACAAGAGGTAAAGTAGAAATAGAAAAAATGTACCATTCACCACCCGAAAGAGAATCCAAGAGGAAAACTTACATGAATGTCATAGTCAAGTCTCAGAGCTCCCAGGTTAAAGAGAAAATATTGTAAATAACAAGAAAAAAAATTATTTCATTATTTGGGAAATCTAATTAGGATTTCACAAGAACTAGAGGATTCTACTCTAAAAGACTGAAAGTTGGCGACGTCGTATTTCAAAGAACAAAAGAGCTATGGTCTCATCCAGGAATAACTTACCTAGCAAAGTAGAATATCATCCTCAATGGGAAGAAATAAAAGACTGTTTAATGAATTGAAAGACTTTCAGGTTTTGGAAAATACAAGAGCAGAGCTCATTGGAAAATTCTATATAAAATATCCAGAAGAAATGTTGTTGTTGTGTTCATCCTTTGTTGCATGAAGAAGACCATGCCATCAGAGAAATGATTTCATGACTTGCACTTGACTTTGTTTTGAGTGAGGGAGGCCCCTTTAGGCCAAGGTCTTTGCAGGTAGTCACTTAGGGTGAGTTAATGCCCATTCAGTGAATAGATCTTTTTAAGAAGTAATCAGGGGATGGCCCCTTTAATGAGGGAAAGAAAAATAACTCTTAGCCAGGAGGGTCCATAAAATAACCCTTAAGTGGAGCTTGGCAGGGTCCTAGTGTTGTCCAATCTATGGATTTCAGAGTACAATAAGGTTTAAGGTTTTAGGAAGGAAAAGAAAGGAAAGGAAAGAATTTTCATTGGAAATTTATCATAAAAAATCCAGAATAAATATAAGGACAATAATAAAGACTGATTATTAGGCCCCCATTAAGGTCAAACTGTTTACTTTTTATTTATGCATTCTTAAAACTCTCATTTTTACTACAATAGTTTGAAAGAAAAGTAGTGGCTGAATTGTGTATGATGGGGTGATGATAAAAAACAAAACTGTGTAGGAAAAGTCAAAAGGGAGAAATGATATTGGAAAAAGGGAGTGTGAAAAGAACTCAGAGAGGGGAAACAAGTAAGGCTGGAGGGTTGGGAGTGTTGGAGCCTTACTCTCATCTGGGCTGTAAAAAGTAAACAATGTGTGCATGTGAAAGAGTGTAGAAGTCTTCTGAACATGTAGAAAGGTGAGAAAATTGGGGAACAGGGTCAGGGTGGGCCTTTTCAGAGGCGTGTGTACACTGGGATTCAGGAGGGTCAGGAAGAGGATGACTTTTGGAGTCCTTATGGATTTAAATTGGGGGAAGGAAATGGGGGACTCTTGGAGGGCTAGATAAATTTGAGGGGTGGGAGGGTGGGGGGAGAAGATAAAGTAAAAACAATAAGGTAAAAAGGGCAGAAAAGAAAAGCATAAGTAAAAATAAGATGGAAGGAAACTCACAGATAGTGATTATCACTGAGCATGATTGTATGTTTAAAGCAACTTCCTCTGTGGAGACAGAACTGGACACTGCAGCTGATGATGATTTGGGGAAAGGCTGAACAGGTTGTGCTTTGCGGTTGTGACAGGATGCTGCTGTGCTGTAAGAAAGGATGAGCTCCATGGTGTTAGAAAGGCATGGAAAGACTGCCAAAGGGACTAAGGGTAAAGTAGGCAGAACCAAGAGAACACTGTATACAGTAACAACAACACTGTGGTCTGAAGAGTTTGAGCACATAAGTCATTTTGAGTATTCTTAAGAAACAAATTAAAAATAAAGGACATGCAAGAAGTAACACTATCGGCATCCAGAGAAAGAAGTGACAGAGTGGTATGTGTGGAATAATTTTACATGTATATATGTGTACATATACATATACATGTATACACACACATGTGCATATTTTAAAAAGTAAAACCCAGCTCCTAATCCTAAGGTGTTCAAATTCTCATGGAGGAGATAACAGGTAAATCATTGTGTATATGTAAGATCTAGTTGTTGTATAAAGTATTGGCATACATTCATATGCATATGTGTATGTAGACTTATGTATTTACATATAATATATAAATTTGGTCTACAGCTTCCCTTTCCTCTGATCCATAAGTTCTGTTTTGGTCTGTGTGGCCTTTGGATTAATGTAAATCTTCTTATAACTCCGTTCAATATGAAAGGAAATAAATTCTAGACTTTAAGGTAAATATACACACAAGAGATAAAAAAAGGATATTTTTAAAAAGAATGTATCACTTATATCAGTTCTGATGAAGAAGATATTTCCCATCACCCTCTCTCATACTACCCCACAGAGCCAACTACCTCTCTGATAGAACACAAACTTTCTCCCTGATTCCACAGGAGGAACATTTCAGGGGAAAATATTTCTCAGCTTTAATTTAATCGATCATATAAAAACTTTTTTCAAAATTCAGTTGGGCTCTTAATGACTGTGCATTTAGGAGTTGACTCTGGCTCTCATAAAGGGTCTGACCTTTGGGAAAATCCCTTCTCTGTGCTTTAGTTTTGTTCTGTTTAATGACAGCAGGACTATTAAAATCTGGAATTCCTTCAACTCTACATTCTGTGACTTTTAATGATTTAGGGGCTGGTGACATTCAAGGACGTGGCTGTGGACTTCACCCAGGAGGAATGGGGCCTCTTGGACCATACTCAAAAGGAGCTGTACAGGGGGGTCATGCTGGAGAATGCCTGGAACCTGCTCTCCCTGGGTAAGGACATTTCCTCTGGTAATGCTGAGTATGCAATCAAAGGGATGTCTTCATCCTCTGGTGTGCAGGGTTTAGAGCATTTATCACTTATTAGAGAGAACAGTGTTGGTCTCCTGTCCTGCTGCCTGGTGTTTCCTCTAGAAAGTCTTTGCTTTGTGGGACAGGAACCTGAGGGTTTCCTTGTTGCTCCTGAGGCTTCTCACCTCTAGGCAGCTTCAGATTAGTGTAGAAGAATCTGAGACATGGAGCCATCCTCAGGGTCATTTGGTCTGACCTCCACTTGGATGGAAATTGTGTCTGCCAAGTCTCTGAAAGCTGCTCAGGTGACTTCTCCTTACAAGCCCATCCTCTCTGGGATGGGTTGAAGATCCAGAATATTCTTCTTACCAAGCATCAGTTTGTAGCCCATGACTTCTACTTATCCCTCCTTTAGTGAGTTTGTCCTTGATCTGCCTTCCTGTTGCCCTCAAATTCCAGCAGAGATGGTGGGAAGGGAAAGGAGGAAGCATTTATTTTCACCTACTGTTTACCAGGTACTGGACCCAGGGCCTTCCTTACAATGTTATGTCACTTCATCTTCACAATAATCTTCCAAGTTAGAGCATATTATTCTCCCCATTTGGTAGTTGAGGAAACTGGGGCAAATGGAGGTTATGTGACTTCTCCTGTGGCACACAACTAGTAACTATCTGAGGTTGGATTTCGATTCTGGCATGCCTCACTCTAGGCCCAGGGCTCTCCCCAGTGCACCATCAACTGCCTCTCATTTCTAGAGCATGGAAAGTGTGCCATGAGTCCATCCTTCTATAAAGAAGACACAACAAGACCAAATTTTCTGATTCCAGCCTGATTCTATGACCTTGCCCCTCACCTCTCCCCAAAGCTCAGAAAAGAAATGTTATGAGATTTTCCTTCAGGAGTCCTGGGAACCACCCTGGGATCCTTGCTTACATGTCCCTGGCTTTGCCAGGAATAGCACACTGGGCAAAAAATGGAATTTGGGCAACCTAGGGTTCATTGAGTTTGCCAGCAGGAGAATCTCACCTTATCAGGCAAAAATGACCCAAATGAGCAGTACACAAGGTTTCTATAGGTTTCAGGGAGAGAGAAAAAGCATACAGAGGCACTGTGAATTGTGATTGGTCAAGGTTTCTGTTTCTGGGATTTCAGGTCAGTCTTGCACAATAACCCTTTGTAGAATTTAATTTTTATTTAACTATTCTATTAATGATTAATTATGTTTATGTAATTTATATATTTCATTTTTCTACCTTATTTTATATACATTTGTTTATTAAATTTATATAATTAATATAAATTAATTGCATATAATTTCATTAATTCAAATTCAGTTTTTTTAATTAGGAGTCTCAAAAAGAATGGAACTTTACAGGTTGGGGGTGGCAGAGGTCTGGCTCTTTCTCAGAACAGGTTCTACAACAGGATAATGTGGTACATTCTGTTTTGGGTTACTTACATGACAAGCACTAAAGGGGGAGAACAGACTCAGGCATGTGAACTTAATGGAGTGGATCTCAAAATGGAGCAACTCTGGGTCTGAATGCGTTTCCCTAAGGAGAACTGAATGCCAAGTTTCTTTCCATGCTCATCCCTGACTCCCCATGCCCAGGGCTGCCAGTTCCCAGAGAAGATGTGATCTCTTATTTTGAGCAAAGGGAAGCACCATGGATGCTGGAGCAAGAAGGCCTGAGGAGCTGCTGTCCAGGTGAGTGAGATGAAAGCTGGTGTACTGGATGTGGGATTACAAGAGGCTGCTTTGTGTTGTGGTGATGCAAGTGCTCAATTTGGGAGCAGGAAGGCCTGACCTGGAATTTTTTTCAGAGATTTCTCAGCAGTGGCTTCATGGATCAGTCAATGAACCACTAAGCCTCAGTTTCTCCCTCTGTAATGAGAGGGTTTTGGACTCCATGGCCTTTCACTTTCCTTCTAGGTATAAATCTATGATCCACACAAAACTCATTGTTTGGAATTTAGGGACACGAACATGCAAAAAGTGATTAGGCTCTCCTATATAAACTGTTTCCTAGACTTTCTCCAAGTTAACAAATTTCTAAGTGCCTCCTCTGTTCTAGACCCCGTACAAAGTATTGAGAAAATAATTCAAGAGACATCCCCTGCTCCCATGGAGCTCACAGTCTGGTGGATCAGAGAGCACAACAACAGCTATGTAGAATCCCACTGTGGACAGGAGAAATTGGAGCTGGTCTAGAGAGGGAAGGCCCTAAATTTCAGAAGGACTGGGAAAGGCTTGTTGTGGGAGGTAGACTCTAGTTGGGGATTCAGGGAAGCCAGGGAGAACATTCTAGGCAACAGGGATGGCAACAAAAACCCACAGAGTGCAGAGGTGGAAGGTCTGTCCCTGGAATAGAGAAAGGAGGCCCCCCAAATTGGGCCATATATGGGGTGGGGGAGGGCAGAAGGGAGAAAGAAGACTGGAAGAGTAGGAGAGGGGTAGGTTATGAAGGGCTTTCAAATTTCAAGAATGCGTTTTACATTTCATACTTTTGCTGGGGAGCCATGGGAGGCTGTGGAGTTCATGGTGACATCGTCAGATCAAAGCTTAAGGAAGATGAACGTGGTAACTGGTTGGAGGAATGACTGGACTGAGAGGAGAATTGAGGCAGCTGGGCAAACTAGCAGACTCTAACACTGTGTCAGGTGTAGGGTGATTGGGGTCTGAACCAAGAAAGTGACAATACTGAGACAGAACAAGATCTATAGAATGATGTCACCAAAGTGGAATCAACAGGACTCTGGAACTGATTGAACATGGGCATCAGGCTTGTGAACGTGTGACAGTTGATAAGGAGTGCATGGCATTTCACTTCTGAGTCTGGACTGTTGGAAGGATACCTTTGCATAGTATTAGGAATGGTAGAATGGTTGAGTTGAAGGAAAGAGAATGAGTTCCCTTTTGGATGTGGTAGAAGTAGAACCACGAGAGAGTAATGTCATTAAAATCTAGACAGGGGTGATCAAAAAGGGGGAGCCTGACGGTGTCAAAGCCTGGAGAGAAGTCAGGAAGGATTAGGATTAAGAAATGTCCATTAAATGTTAGCAGTTTAGGGTTAGGTTAATAATTTTTGAAAGATGTGTTTCATTTAATAAAATTGGGAAGTGGAGTGCAGAAATTTTTTTTTCTTTTGAGTCTTATAAATGCCCAAATGAACTCTAAAGACAAATGAAGAAATATACCATCCACAGGCAGAAAGAACTGATAATGGAAATATATCTGGAATAATTTTGCATAAATGTACCTTTTTATGTCTAATGGTGGCCATCTACAGGGCAGTGTGGAGTGGTAGAATAAAAAACAGGAAAAAAGAGAGTTTTAAGGGAAGCCAAGGAAAGGAGTTGGAGACACCAAATGGAAATGGCCATATCTAACTGTTTCGCCATTAAAGTGGAAGGAAGGTACTGGACCCCATCTCATGGGGATGCATGGGTCATGTTGGTGTTTTAAGGATTTGAGAGAAGTCATTTTGTTTGTGGTAATAGGAAAAAGGTCAATAATATAGGGTAGAGTGGAAAAAGGAGATTCTAGAAGAGGAATATGTGGAGGTGGATGACGGGGTAGGGTGCAATGATTTGCATGTGTGAGGGAATTTTCTTTAGTAAGCAGAAGAATAATGTTTCCACATGATATGGGAGTGAAAATGGGGAAGAAGACACCTGATTTGTGTGAGATGAGGAGGATAAGATAGCCTTTGACAAATGTCTGGTTTGTTTTTTTTTTTCCAGTGGTTGGGAGAGTGGTAGAAGGAAGCCATATTAGTAGCTTGGGGATGAGTGAAAAGATTTAGAAGAGCTGTTGTGATGAGTGACACAGGGAGTCAGGGAGATTACAAAGGATTGCTTTGCTCTAGTTAGGGCCCTGCTGAAATTACACACCCTTAATTGGTAGTGGATTTGGCAGCATGGTTTTGTGATTTTCTCTCTGTACATTTAGCTGCACATGAGGAGGAAGGGAGATGGCTGCTGTCTTACTCAGGAGTCTTCCAAGTCCAAATTTTTCATAAATCATCAAACCAAGTCGCTTTCCTAATCTCTGTGGCTAATCTCTGTCCCCATTCTTGGACAGTCTTTGGCCACATTCCTGTAGATGGCCACTACATAAGTTTAGGGAGCAGGAAGTAGAAACCCACAGGTGTCCTATAGCAGGAGACCCTTCAAAAGTGTGGAAAGAAGACTCTATGATCATTGACATTGGTTCCAGTCCAGTTCCAGCATGGTTAGAACTTGACCAAGGTAACTACTTAGAGGTGATTGAGTACAAGAAAAGGACAGAAACAGAACTGAGGTCTGAACATGTATTCAACAAGTAGGGGAGAGACCAGAATGCAGGGAGTAGAGGTAGAGGCTGGGAACTGCTGTCCACCCTGGGCCCAGGCAGGGAATCAATAAACACTGATTATATGCTTTCTGTTTTACGCACTGTGCTAAGCCATGAGGATACAAAGGAAGGCAAAAGACAGTCTCTCCAGTCTCAGAGCTCAGATTCTAGTTTACAAACAAATACTGATAGAAGAAAAACAGAGTGTTTTGGAATGGAAATATATTTAGTTCCACAAAGACATAAGGGAATTTAAGAAGGAGAGCAGAATTGGAAAGGAAACAGACAAAATCAAGTGAAAGTAATAGGTACCATTTATACAGCAGCTACTGTGTGTCATTCAGAGCATAAATATTGTCTCATTTTATCCTCATAAGAAGCCTAGCAATTGGATTCTATTATTATACCCATTTTACAGATTAAAAGTAAACTGAGTCAAACGTAGGCCTTGTGACTTCCCTAGGGTCACAGGACTAACAAGTTTATGAGGTGGAACTGGAATTCAGGTCTTCCTGATTCAAGGCCCTGCATGCTATCCACTGTACTACCAGTTGTATTCTGGTTTTTTAATAGAATGTGTTGAAAATGCTCACTCATGGATAAGGTGGAAAATGGAAGGCAAATTTGACAAGTTTGCAAGTGATGGAAATTCTGCCTGGTGATGATGGTTTTCCAAAAGCTTGTCCTCACTGGTGCAAGAATGTAAACCCAAGTAAGGTCTTGATCAGGTGATTTCAGGTTTAATGAGGTGATTACAATGCAGTAGACCAAGAAGGAGAGGATGACTCCAATGCAGTGATAGACATCCAAAAAGGGTCTTTGCATGCCCGTGACCACTTGCACACGAATGTCTAACCTTCCTGGAAGTTTGGAAACAATTTGATGTCAAGTTGAGAATCTGAAAGAATATGTTGCACACAGTCAGAAGCAGTCAGAGTTTGAGGTTCTCACTGCATGACTCCCAAAAGCTGTGTATTCCTGATCATGATAGTTTGGAATCACTGCAAAAAGACCTCTGTTAAAATTGAAACATGCCCATACCTGATGTCCCAAAAGATAAATACCTTTGTAACTCAGTTGGACAATTATCTACTGCTTAAGGCGCCACTGACAAATTGTTAGCTCATATCCCTTGGACTGTTTTCTCAATCCTTGAAGGAGTTTGTGAACCTTGAAAGGGAAAGGTTGCAAGAGGACCAGTAGTGAAGCATGCTGACCACTTCTGCACAAAAGAATGAGCAACTCAGATTCCTTTATGAGACATATTTTCAGACATGGGCAATCGATGCATTTTTTTCAGTTGGGTTTTGTAAAAAGCTTTTAATTTTTTTGTAGTGACCAGAGGTATTTAAAGATATTTTTTAAAAAGAAATAAGTATCTGAGAAAATTAATGGGTCAGAGCACAATTCATTATGCCTCAGGTAAATACAAAATGAAGTGTTGGTAACCTGAGATAATGCAACAGATTGAAAGTGATCCCCAGGGACCATAAAATAATTTGAGTATTTAGTATATGTGCTCCAAATGGCATTGTAGCTATGAAGAAAGGATTGAAAGTGGAGATAATTTGTCAAGTACTCAGAGCAGGCCCATTCACAGGGTTTGGATTCTGGTCTCAGATGCTGGGATTTGGGTCAAGTTACTCAGCCATTCTGAGCTCATGGTCTGAGTTGGGAATTTGAAGAGAATGATGACCCTATGTGTCTCACAGGTTTTAGTGAGGATCCAATGGAAATTCATGCCTGAAGCTCTTTGGAAATAAAATCATTCTTGGAATGTGAACTAAGGGCATTTTCAAGCGATTGTTTCTGTGCTTTTAAAATGTTTCTCTTTGCTTGGGGAAATAGAAAGTAACTGAGTTTTTGTTCTGCCTGTGGAACAAAGGGGATATAAGTGTGGGTGTGTGGGTGTGTGGGTGTGTGTGTGTGTGTGTGTGTGTGTGTGTGTGTGTGTGTGTGTGTGTGTGTAGTGTCTATGTTTGTTTTATTGATGGCTTTTTTTTCATAAGGAGCATACTGCAGAGCTAAGCCTTTCTGCAGAAGAAACACACAAGCAAAGATTCATGAGTGATGGTCCCTCTGACTTCAATTGGAGAGAAGTCTGCACAACACCTAAGAGTATCCACACTGCAGAGAAAAATTATAATTGTAAACAACCTGGAAAGGGTTTTACAGAAAGGAAGTATCTTATTGCACATCAGAGAATCCATAGTGTAGAGAAACCTTATAAATGTTATCAAGTGGAAAGATTTTTAAATGGAAGGATTCTCTTCAACATCAGAGGATCCACACTAGAGAGAAACTTTATGAATGCTGTCATTGTCGAAAGACTTTTATATGGAAGGAGAGTCTTGTCAAACATGAAGAGAAACCTTATGAATGCCATCAATGTGAAAAGACTTTTAGGGAGAAGAGAACTCTTATTGCACATCAGAGAATCCACACAGGAGAGAAACTGTGTGAATGTAATCAATGTGAAAAGATTTCTATACAGAAGTGCAGTCTTGTTGAACCTCAGAAAATTCACACTGAAGAGAAACCTTATAAATTATTATGGGAGGTAGCCTCTAGCTTAGGGTTCAGGGAAGCGAGGGAGAACATTCTAACCAACAGGGATGGCAAGAAAAACCCACAGAGTCCAGAGGTGGAAGGTCCTGTCCTTGGAACAGAAAGGCCCAAACAAATGGATTTCAGCATATATAGGAGCTAAGGGGAGGCCAGAAAAGTGAAAGAAGACTGGAAGAGTAGGTAAGGGGTAGGGAATGAAGTGCCTTCACAGCCTTAGAAAGGGTTTTATATTTTATACTTTTGCTGGGGAGCCACTGGAGGTTGTTGAATACATGGTGACATGATCACGTCAGAGCTTAAGAAGAAGAACTTGATAACTGGATGGATGATTGACTGGACTGGGGAAAGAATGGAGGCAGATGGACCAGTCAGCAGGTTCTGATAGTGTGTCAGGTATGGATTGAAATTGGTCTGAACCAAGAAAGTGACAATATTGAGATGGAATCAAGAAGACTTTGCAACAGATTGAACATGGTTGTGTCACGAATGTGAATGTGTGAGAGTTGATGAGGAGTGCATGGCATTTCATTTCTAAGCCTGAACTCTTGGGATGATTTCTCGTATAGCATATGATAGAGGTAGAACTGAGAGAATAATGTTGTTCAAATCTAGAGAGGGAAATATCAATTAAAGGGGGACACTGACAGTGTCAAAGCATGCAGAGAAGTCAAGGATTCTGATTACGAAATGGTCCTTGAATTTTAGCAATTTCGAGATTGTTGATAATTTTAAAATATGTGTTTCACTTGAACAATAAAACTGGAAGGTATCATTCAGAGAAATTTTTTTTCTTTTCACTCTTAATAAATATCCAAATTAACTATAAAGACAAATGAAGAAAGATGCTATCCACATAGACAGAAGGAATTAATAAATGGAAATATGTGTAGAATAATTTTGCATAGATGTTCCTATTTGTGTCTAATGGTGGCTATGTCTTGGGCAGTTTGGAGGGAAAGAAAAAGAAAGAAAGAAAGAAAAAAAGAGAGTTTCAAAGAAAACCAGGGAAAGGAGCTGGAGACCCCAAATGGAAATGGCCATCTCCAGCTGTTTAGCCATAAAATGGAAGAAAGGTATTGGACACCATGTCATGGGGATGCATGGATCAACTGAGTGTTTTAAGTATTTGAGAGAAATCATTTCATTTGTGGTAATAGGGAAATGGTCACTAACATGGGATAGAGGAGAAGAAGGAGTTTCTAGAGGAGGAATATATGGAGGTAGATGAAGGGGTAGGGTGAGATCATTTGCATATGTGAGGGGGTTTTCTGTAGCATGCAGAAGAATAATATGGGAGTCAAAAAGAAGAAGACTCCTGATTTATGTGAGATTAGTAGGACAAGAAAACCATTGATAAATGTCCAGGTTTTTTTCAGTGGTTGTGAATGGGTTAGGATTGGAAACAAGCCATGATGGACGGTTAGAAACAAGTGAAAAGCTTTGGAAGAGCTGTTGTGTCAAGTGGCCCAGGAGGTAGGGAGATGGCAAAGGATTGCCTTGCTTCACTGAGGGCCCAGCTGAGATTACACAGCCTAAATTGGTATTGGATCTGGCAGCATGGTTTCATGTTTTCTCTCTGTAAACTTAGCTGCACATGAGGAGGAGGAGAGATGTCTGTTGCCTTTTCTGCAGTCTTCCAAGGCTAAACTTTTCATAAATCATCAAGCCAAGTTCCTTTCCTAATCTCTGACTAATCTCTGTCCCGATTCTTGGACAATCTTTGGCCACATTGACCACATAGAGGTGACCACATCAGGTGAGGGAGCTGGAAGTTAGGGACACACAAGTGTCCCATAGCAGGAGAATCTCCAGGAGCCTAGAAAGAAGCCTCTGTAATCTTCAATACTGGTTCAGACCTGACTAAGGTAACTGCTTACAGGTGATTGACTAAAAGAAAGGGACAGAAGGAGGTCTGAGGCCTGAATGTGCATTGAACAAGTTGGGGAAAGATCAGAATGCAGGAAGTAGAGGCTGGGGACTGCTGTCAGCCCTGGACCCAGTCAGGGAATCAATAGGCACTGATTAAGTGCCTACTGCTTTAAGCACTGTGCTAAGCCATGAGGATAAAAAAGGAAGGCAGGATATAAAGAGGCCAGTCTCTGCTGAGCTCACAAAGCTCAGAATCTCATTTACAAACAAATGCTGATACAGGGAATGCATTGTTTTGGGATGGAAATATATTATGTTCAACAAGAAAATATGCAAATCAAAGGATTGAGAACAGTAATGGTCTAGGGAGAGCAGAATTTGGGAGGAAACAGTGAAAATCAAACTAAAGTGATGGGTAGCATTTGTACCACAGCTATTTACTATGTGTCCTGCAGTGTACAAATATTGTCTCATTTTATCCTCATAAGAACTCTAGCAATTGGATTCTGTAATGGTGCCCATTTTACAGATTTAAAAAAACTGAGGCAAGCACAGGTCTTGTGAACTCCTTAGTGTCACAGGAATAGCAGGATTCTGTCATGGGATTGGAATTCGTGCCCTCTGATTCAAGGCCCAGCATTCTGTCCACTGCACCAACAGTTGTATTCTGATTTTTTAACAGAATATGTTGAAAATGCTCACTCATGGATAAGGTGGAATATGGAAGGCGAATTTGACAAGTCTCCAGGTGAAGGAAATTCTTTTTTGTTTGCTCTCTCTTCTGTCACAGTGAATTGCTAATTACTATTTTTAAATGTTCTTTTTCTGTTGGCTCTTGGCAAGTACCATATTAAATGACAAATGTGCTTCAAGGTCAATTGCAAATATTACTTTGTTATCTGGTTTTTTTTAAATTAGGGCTTATATAGGAAACAACCTTTGGAAGCATAGAATTTCTTCAGAAGACATTATTTCTATCACTAGTAAAGTTTCTACACATTCACTGAAACGCTGTTGAATGACTAAACCATATTGCCACCCAATTCTTTTGAGAAGCTGCCAGATAGAAAAAGTAACATGAACAGAGGAGAAGGTCTAATTAGAAAACAATCTCAGCATTTCAATGAGTGGCATTTTAAGGTCTGTTTTTGTGGCAAGGTTGTGGTGGTCCATGATGGTTTCATGATGGAGTCTATTTTGCATGCCTGATGATGATGGTCTTCTAATAGCTTGCCTTCACTGCTGCAAGAATGTAACCCAAGTAAGATCTTGATTGGGTGATTTCAAACTTAATAAGGTGATTACAGGGTAGACCAAAAAAGAGAGGATGAGTCCAGTGCAGTGATAGACAGCCACTAAGGGTCTTTGCATGCCTGTGACCATTTGTACATGAATGTCTAACCTTCCTAGAAGATTGGAAACAATTTGATGTCAGGTTGAGAATCTAAAAGAATAAGTTGCACACAGTCAGAAGCAGTCAGAGTTTGAGGTTCTCACTGCATGATCCCCAAAAGCTGTGTATTCCTGATCATGACAGTTTAGAATCACTGCAAAAAGACATCTGTTAAGATTGAAACATGCACATACCTGATGTCCCAAAAGAAAAATGTCTTTGTAACTCAGTTGGACAATTATTTACTGCTTAAGGCGCCACTGACAAATTGTTAGCTCATATCCCTTGGACTGTTTTCTCAATCCTTGAAGGAGTTTGTGAACCTTGAAAGGGAAAGGTTGCAAGAGGACCAATAGTGAAGCATGCTGGCCACTTGGTGTATAAAAGGATGATCAACTCAGATTTCTTTATGAGATACATATTTTCAGACATGGTCAATCCATGCGTTTTTTTAAGATGAGTTTTGTAAAAGGCTTTTAATTTTCTTGTAGTGACCAGAGGTATTTAAAGATATTTTGAAAAAAGAAAAAAGTATCTCAGAAAATTAATGTGTCAGAGCACAATTCATTATGCCTCAGGTAAATGCAAAAAAAAGTGTTGGTAACCTGAGATAATGCAACAGATTGAAAGTGATCCCCAGGGAAATTACATTATGCTTACTGATAGGCTAGATCATGAAATAATTTGAGTATTTAGTATATGGACATCAAATGGCATTGTAGCTATGAAGAAAGGATTGAAGTAGAGATAACTTGTCAAGTACTCAGAGCAGGCCCACTTACAGGGTTCTGATTCGAGTCTCAGATGCTGGGATTTGGGTCAAGTTACTCAGCCATTCTGAGCTCATGCTCTGAGTTGTGAATGTGAAGAGAATGATGGCTCTACCTTTGTCACAGGTTTGTTTGAGGATAAGTTCTTTTGAAATTAAATAATCTTTCTCATGTGAACTAAGATCATTTCAAAATGATTTTTTCTGGCCTCTGAAGATGTTCCTCTTTGCCTGGGGAAATAAAAAGTAACTGAGTTTTTGTTCTGCCTATGGAGCAAAGGGAATATAAATATGTGTGTGTGTGTGTGTGTGTGTGTGTGTGTGTAGTGTCTGTTTGTTTTATTATTGATTTTTTTTTTCATAAGGAGAGATCAGAGTTGAAATGAAGGAAATTACTGCAGAGCTAAGCCTTTCTGTGGAAGAAACACACAAGCAAAGATTCATGAGTGATGGTGCCTCTTACTTCAGTTGGAGAGAAGTCTGCACAGCCCCAGAGAGTATCCACATTGCAGAGAAATATTATGATTGTAAACAATGTGGAAAGGTTTTTACAAAGAGGAAGTATCTTACTGCGCATCAGAGAATCCACACTGCAGAGAAACCTTATAAATGTTATCAGTGTGGAAAGACTTTTAAATGGAAGGATGGTCTTCGTCAACATCAGAGGATCCACACTGGAGAGAAACCTTATAAATGCAATCAATGTGGAAAGACTTTTACATGGAAGGATAGTCTTGTTAGACATGAGACTATCCATACTGGAGAGAAACCTTATGAATGTCATCAATGTGGAAAGGCTTTTATACAGAGGGCTTATCTTATTATACATCAGAGAGCACACACTGGAGAGAAACCTTACCAATGTAATCAATGTGAAAAGGCTTTTAGAGAGAAGAAATCTCTTATTGCACATCAGAGGATACACACTGGAGAGAAACTGTATGAATGTAATCAATGTGGAAAGACTTATATACAGAAGGACAGTCTTGTTGAACATCAGAGAATCCACACTGGAGAGAAACCTTATGCATGTAACCAATGTGGAAAGACTTTCAGATGTAGGAGGAGTATTGGTGAACATCACAAGACCCACAATGGAGAGAAACCATATGAGTGTGATCAATGTGGAAAGGCTTTTAGAGAAAGAAGAGGTCTTGCTCTACATCAGGCATTCCACACTGGAGAAAAACCTTATGAGTGCAATCAATGTGGAAAAGCTTTTACACGGAGAGATGGGTTTATTGTTCATCAGAGAATCCATACTGGAGAGAAACCTTATGAATGTAATCAGTGTGGAAGGACTTTTAAATGGTGTGCCAGTCTTATTCTACATCAGCGAATCCACACTGGAGAGAAACTTTATGAATGTACCCAATGTGGAAAGGCTTTTACACAGAGAGCCCATCTTACCAAACATCAGAGAATACACACTGGTGAGAAGCCTTATGAATGTGCTGAATGTGGAAAGACTTTTGCCCAGAAGTCCTCTCTTACTGTACATCAGAGAATCCACACTGGAGAGAAACCTTATGAATGTACCCAGTGTGGAAAGGCTTTTACACAGAGGAACAGTCTTAACCAACATCAGAAAATCCACACTGGAGAGAAACTTTAAGAAAGTGCTCATTTTTGTAAAGCCTTTAGGCTAAAGTGATTCCTTGTTTACCATCAGAGAATTCATGGGAGATATAGGAATCTTGTAACTGACCTGAATGACGAAAGGCATTGAAATGGTGAACAGAGCTTCTTAGCAGAAAATTCATTCTGGGTACAAGCCATCTGTGGACTCAATGTGTGAAGGCTTTTAGCCAGAGATCATCTCTTGTCTTTATAATGAAAAGAAACTTTATGAATGTCCTCTGTGGGTACAGGTATTTCTCTAGAACATGGAGGTTGCTGGTGAAGATTTTATTTTGTGTCTGACTAGAACAGAAAGGTGAGATAAGGAAGATAATTCCAGCCAACCCTCCCAGTTGCAAAACTAGAAAAGGAGGCAGTAGGCTGATAAACTGCAGAACTCTGTGAGAGTACACATCTGGATGTTCTCAGAAATAGAATGTCTTCAGTATAAAGAACAGCTTTCATGTAAACATGTCAACTGGGGAACAATCTTTGGTGAAGGGAAGGATTCAAATTTGTTTAATCAGGAGTATAAAAATGGGGGTACTTTAAGGGAATATTGTGTTTTTCCACAGGCCATCTATATGCATGTAGTCAGACTACATCCAGGCCACTACATATGACAGTCAAGAAACTTTTCATTAGCTGGAGATCATTTCTGCCTCCTGATTTTCATGACCCACTGATCTTGATGATGAGGCAGGGATTCCCCTGATGCACTTGAGGCAGAACAGAACAGTTGTGTGAACAAAGCACCCATCTTCAGCAGGCAAGAGCCTTTGCAATCTCTAGCTGCAAAGCTTCCCGTGGTTGCTTCTGCTCTGCCAGTCTGGATGGGAAATCTAAAGGAACTCAGTTCCATATCAGAGGCCTCTTGTCACAGGCTCTCCACAAATCAGTGATGGACTCAGGTCCTGGTGACAACACCCTCATCAGAGTGATGGTTTCCAGTTTAGAGACCAACAGGTTGGACATGAAGGAGTAATTCAAGAGGCATTGTGGAAGTCTCTGTGTTCTCTCATCAAGGCAAGTCAGAATAGTCTTGCTTTGCCAGAAAAGGCAAACCTTGATAGGAAGAAAGGTTTCTAATGAAATTCATTTGGATGCTAATGAGGACCCAAACCCACTTCTTATTCCCTTGTCACTGAATTGATCAGAAAATCTTGAGTTTGAAGGTGCTTCAGAGGCCATCTGGGCCAGACTCGTAGCTGCAGAGGCATCTCTTGAAATCATTTCTGCTCGAAGACCAGCCAGGAAAGCAGTCCATTATTAGGACACTGTTCATCATGCCACATTAAAATCTGCCTCTTGCAGCTTATTCTCATTGGTTCTAGGTCTTCCCTCTGTGGTCAAGCAGAACATGTGTGATTCATCTTAGACATGATAGCCTTTCAGGTATTTGAAGAGCATTTCCTGTTGCCCACCAAGTTTTCTGTTCTGTATAAGTTGCCTCAGTCCTTTCAATTCATTTGGCATGGTCTTTAATCCATCACATTCATAGTCCTTCATAGGATGTATTCCTGCTTGTCAGTGTCACTTGTTGATTATCTCCAGTTTATCATAAATAACAAATAGAAATAGATATCTTCTTTATCCATATTTAAGTGTCTGGAGATAGCTGCCAAAAGTGCCACCAAGCTGGAGTATAAATTACTTTGTAAAATCTTATACTTATGTAATCTGTTTTTGCTAACAATGGTGGAACCATAACTTTGGCACCCTAAAATCTGTCAGTTTTGGATGTGTTTATAGCTTAGTTAGAAATAGGGGAATTTCATGAATTATCTTGACCTTTGTCTTGCCGCTGGACTCTGATAACTGGAAGAGAGAGTGAGGTGGATGATTTTACACAGTTCTGCCTCACTTAAATCCAATTCATTTACAAAGCACCAAGCACAATCTCTGGGTGAAAAAGTTCAAAAGTTCAGTCTTCTCTCAGTTAAATGCAAAAGCTCTGTTTTCCTGTCAGCCACTTTTAATTGAAGATAAACCCTGAGCTAAGTTTAAAAGTGCAGGGCTCTCTTAAGATACTTTACTTCTAAAGGAATTATTGTCTCAGTACTAACTGCAGCTCACTTCATGTCAAGGAAGATTGTGATCTTCTCTACCTTTAACTTTCCTGATTCAGTTCTAGGCCACTGTTGTTATATTGTTTTCCCACTTTCAAACTTCTTTTCTTTGTTCTATTTTTTTCTTGAGTATGTATTTTTCACTGAAAAAAAATCATTTATAAATTAACATATGAAAGGCATATAAACACAAGTGTACATAAGCTAACGATAAAGGCCTACTTTTGTGAAAAGTGTGTGGTCTGTTGTTTCAAATATCTTTCGAATTCAGTGCAAAAACGTACCCCTGGCAACACTTAAAAAGGTAAAGGCAAGTTCAAAAAACCTAGTGATGGACAAACCTGCCTCTCCTGCTCCTGGATTTGGAGCTCCCTGGGGAAGTCATCAGTATTCTAATTTAGTTCATTCATGTTAACAGACAAACTGCTGTTGCTCAGACCTTTGTACCTTGATTGACTTGATTTTCTTTGTGACAATTAAGTCTTGTGGTGTAGAGACCAGCAATACAATCTCTCCTGAAGGAAGGCTTTAGCTTATAGAATCTTTGCATGGAAACCACTGTCATCAAATTGAACTTGATTATTTACAGTCCATCATGATGGTCTTGGCTGATTTGTTGTTGAAGCGTTTCAGTCCTATCTGACTCTTTATGACCCCATTTTCAAGGGAGAGGAGGTTCTGGGCAAGGATCTTGGAGTGATTTGTTATTTCCTTCTCCAGTTCATTTTACAAATAGGGAAAACTGAGTTAAACAGGGCTAAGTGACTTGACCAGGTTAACATAACTTTTGTCTGTAGATGGATTTGTACTCATGAAGTTGAGTCTTCCTGATTCCAAGCCCAGAACTATATGAACTATGGCATCAATTAATTGCTCTTAGTTTCACTTTACAGGAGCCTTTAAGTTGATAGAACATTTGGTGTTGTTGAGCCATTCAGTCATGCCCAACTTTTTGTGACCCCATGGACCATGGCAGGTCAGGCCCTTCTGTCCTCCCCTACTTCTCAAAGTCTGTCCAAGTTCATGTTCAGTTTTTCTGTGACACTATCTCATCCTCTGCTTTCCACTTCTCATTTTTCCTTCTATCTTTCCCAACATCAGGGTCTTTCCTAATGAATCCTATGTTCTCTTTATGTCCCAAAATATTTCAGCTTCAATGCTTGACCCTCCAGTGAATAGCCTGAATTAATTTCTTTTGTATTGCTTCATGTTACCTTTTTTGCTATCAGAGGGACTTTTCAAAATCTTCTACAGAAGCACAATTTAATTTAATTCTGTAGTGCTCAGCTTTCCTTATACTCCAGCTCTGACAGCCTTACTACTGGAAGACCCAAAGCTTTCACTGTATGGCCTTGTGTTGGCAAGGTGATTTCCCTGCTTTTAAGGTGTTGTCCAGATTTGCATAACTTTTCTTTGAAGGGAGAGGCATCTTTCAATTTCATGGCTGCAGTAATCATCTGCAGTGGTCTTTGAGCCCAAGGATATTACCTCCGACCCTTCTTTCATTTCTTTTCCCTCTGGTTTCCAGGAAGTGACAGGACTAGTTGCCAAGATCTTACTATTCAGGCTTAATGCAGGAATAACACATAGTTAGGTATAGACAATTATCATACCTTCAAGAAAGCAGAGGTAAAGGAAATAAAAGAAGGGGGGAGGGAATGATAGCAAACACTTTTGAGGAGGGGCAGGATAAAAGGAGAGAATGGAGTAAATGGTGGATGGAATGGGATTGTGTGGATGGAAATGTAGTTAGTCTTTTAGTTAGTCTTTTACAACATGACTATTTTGGAAGTGTTTTGCATGACTGCACATGTATAACCTATACCAAATATCTTGCCTTCTCAATGAAGGGGGTTTGGGAAGTTGGGAGGGAGAGAATTTGGAACTCAAAGTTTTTTAAATGAATATTAAAAATTGTATTTACATGTAACTGGTGAAATAAGATACACAGGGCATAGAAATCTATCTTACTCTACAGGAAAATACAAGGGGAAAGGGGATAAAAGAAAGGAGGGAAGATTGGGGGAGGGGAGTAGTAAGAAGTAAAACACTTGGAGGATGGACAGGGTGAAAGGAGAGAATATGATAAATGGAAGAATTACCAATAGTTACTGAGGAAAAAAAATTGAAGCAAATTTCTCTGCAAAAAGGGTTCATTTCTCAGACAGATAGAGAACTCTTGAATTTAAAAAAATAAGAGTCATGCCCCAAATGATAAATAAACAAAAAGATAGGATCAGTTTTCAGATGAAGTAATTAAAACTGTGTATAAACATGAAAAAATAATTCTAACTCACTGTTGATTGCAGAAGTTCTCATTAAAACAATTCTGAGACACTACCTCATTTCTATTAGATTGGCTAATAAGATAGGAAAGGTAAATGACAAACGTTGGAGGGGATGTGGGAAAAATGAGACATTAATACATTGTTGTCAGAGTTGTGAACAGATTACACCATTCTGTAGAGCAATTTGGAGTTGTTCCCAAAGGGCTTTAAAGCCATGCATACTCTTTGAATTAGCAATACCACTACTAGGCCTGTGTCCCAAAACAGATAAAAACAAAAAAGAAAAGGACATATATACACAAAAATGTTTACAGGAGCTCCTTCATAGGGGTAAATAATTAGAACTTGATGGGATGCCTATCAATTGGGGAATGGCTGAACATAATGGAACACTGTTGTGCTATAAGAAATGCTGAACAGGCAGACTTCAGAAAAACCTAGAAAGACTTATATGAACTGATGCTGAGTGAAGTGAACAGAACTGACTGATTTTGATAGACTTAGCCCTTCTCAGCAATGCAAGGACCTAAAATATTTACAAAGGACTAATGATGCAAAATGTCATCCATATGCAGAGAAAAAGAGTTGGAACACAGAGTGAAGCAAACTATTTTCTTTTCTTGTTTTATTTTCTTTTTCTCATTTTTTCTCCCATTCACTGTAATTCATCTATGGAATATGACTAATGTGAAAGTGTGTTTAATGGTATGTGTAGAGCCCATATAAAATTGCATGCCATCTTGGGGAATGAGGGGTAAAGGCAAGAGAAGAAAATTTAAATATTGTGGAAGTGAATGTTGAAAACTGAAAACAAATAAGTTAATAAATTTGGGGGAAGAAAGAAATGATGAGCAGGCTGACTTCAAAAAAACCTAGAAAGACCTCTATGAATTGATGCTGAGTGAAGTGAGCAGAACCAGGAAAACACTGTACACAGTAACAGCCACTACATTCATATACCACAATTTATTCAGCCATCCCTGATAGATGGGCATCCTCCAATTTCCAGTTCTTGGCCACCGCAAAAAGAGCCACTATAAATATTTTTGTACATGTGGGTTCTTTTCCCATATGTATGATCTCTTTGGGATATAGCCCTAGAAGTAGTATTGCTGGGTCAAAGGATATGCACATTTTTATAGCCCTTTAGGCATCATTCCAAATTGCTCTCCAGAATCGTTGGATCAGTTCACAACTCTACCAACAATCAATTAGTGTTCCAATTTTCCCACATCTCCAACATTTATTATTTTCTTGTTTTCTCATGTTAGCCAATCTGATAAGTGGGGTTTGGTACCTGAGAGTTATTTTGATTTGCATTTCTGTAATCAATAGTGATTTAGCCCATTTTTTTCATATGACTATACATTATATAGCTTTAATTTCTTCCTCTGAAAGCTGCAGGTTCATATCCTTTGACCATTTATCAACTGGGGAATGACTTATATTCTTGTAAATTTGATCTAGTTCTCTATATATTTCACAAATGAGACCTTTATTAGAGATACTAGTTGTAAAAATTCTTTGCCATTTTTCTGCTTCCCTCCTAATCTTGGTTGTGTTGTCTTTGTTCCTGCAAAAGCCTTTCAGTTTAATGTAATCAAAATTATCCATTTTGCATTTTGTAACATTCTCCATCTTTGTTTGGTCAGAAATTCCTCCGTTCTCCATAAATCTGACATATTCTATTCCTTTCTCGTCTAATACGTTTATAGTATTAGGCTTTATATCTAAATTGTGTACCAATTTGGATATTATTTTGGTGCCAGTCATTGGTCTGTGTTCTGTTTCTGTCATACTATTTTCCAGTTTTCCCAGCAGTTTTTGTCAAATGCTGAGTTGTTATCCTAGAAGCTGGGGACTTTGGGTTTAGCAATAAGTAGATGACTATAATCTTTGCTTACTGTGTGTTGTGTACCTAACCTATTCCACTGATCTACCCCTCTGTTTCTTAGCCAGTGTCAAGTAATTTTGATGATTGCTGTTTTATAGTACAATGTAAGATCTGGTATGGCTAGGCCACCATCCCTAGCATTTTTTTCATTAATTGTCTATATATTTTGAATCTTTTTTTCTTCCAGATTATTTTTGTTATTATTTTTCTAGCTCTATAAAATAAATTTTTATTAGTTTGATTGGTATGGCACTAAATAAGTAAATTAATTTAGGTAGAATTTTTATTTTTATTATATTAGTTGGCCTACCCAAGAGAAACTGATGTTTTTCTAATTTAGTTAGATCTGACTTTATTTGTGTGAAAAGTGTTTTGTAATTGTATTCATATAGTTCCTGCATTTCTTTTGGCGGGTAGACTCCCAAATATTTTATGAGGTCTACAATAACTTTAAATGGAATTTCTCTTTGTATCTCTTGCTGTTGGGTTTTGTTAGTTTTATATAGAAATGCTGGTGATTTAGGGTTATTTTTTAGGGTATTGGTTTATTTTCTACAGGATTCTCTAAGTATATCATCAGATCATCTGCAAAGGGTGATAGTTTTCTTTCTTCTTTGCCTATTATACTTCCTTTAATTTCCTTTTCTTCTTATGTTGCTAAAGCTAACATTTCTAGTACCATAATGAATAACAGTGGTGATAATACACATCTTTGTTTAACCTCCATTCTTATCAGACATGTTTCTAGTATATCCCCATTGCCTCCACCAGGATGGTGGAGTAAACAGTAAGTAAGCACCCTAGATACACACCAACCAACTCCAGCTCAACCCCAGGTAAGCTCCAGCATTAAAAAAGCTTCCAGAGGCCAGAAACAGAGACCCTGGCACACAAAGCCAGTAACCAGGCCCCTAGTCCCCAGCAAAAGAAGTATGGGACAGAGACCTCTGTGTCCCAGAAGCAGAGATCCACTTTAAAAGCCAGAAAAGGGGCAAACACCATTAGCAAAGTGCAGCTTAGAAAAGCAACAACTGGAGTATGGAGCCAAGATGGCAGAGTAGAAGCAAGGACCAGCTAGAGCTCTGCCTCCAAACCCCTCAAAAAACCTGTAAAACAATGACTCTAAACAAATCCTAGACCAGCAGAAGCCACAAAATGACAGACTGAAGCAAATTGTCAGGCCAAAATAATCTTCAA
This sequence comes from Notamacropus eugenii, assembly GCF_028372415.1. Taxonomy (NCBI): domain Eukaryota; kingdom Metazoa; phylum Chordata; class Mammalia; order Diprotodontia; family Macropodidae; genus Notamacropus; species Notamacropus eugenii. The sequence continues at coordinate 272,392 of NC_092875.1, forward strand.
GGGACTATCTCAACAGGCTGGGAGCAGAGCACCACTCAGCATGGGTCACAGGAGCATGCACAGAGCCTTAGGGGACTGAATTGCTGGCAGCTGCTGTGGATTCCAGACTTCTCAACCCGCAAATACTAAGGACAGCTTCAAAGGTCAGTGGGAAGGCTCTCTCACCTACCTGAGCAGGGACCATGGTCTACCCTCAACCCCAGGGCAGCTGCAGCCACTGCTGACATGGAGGTTGCTTCTGGAGCCCTCAACTTAATAAAATTCAAAAGTCAAGTAATTGGCTGGGAAAACGAGCAAACATGAAAAACAAACAGACTATAGATTTTTGCTTTCTTGGTGAAGGGATATTTTCTTATGTCATTGTTGATGGCAAAGATCAAAACATACAGCCAAAAGAAAACAACAAAACCAAAGTCCCTGCATCTAAAGCCTCTAAGAAAAATAGGAATTGATCCCAGGAAATGGAAAAGTCCAAAAAGGATTTTGAAAATCAAACAAGAGAAGTAGAGGAATAATTGGGAAAAGAAATGAGAGTGATGCAAGAAAATAATGAAAAATGGGTCACCACCTTGCTAAAGGAAACCCCCAAAAATGTTGAAGAAAATAACATCTTTAAAAACAGACTAAGCCAAACAGCAAAAGAGGTTCAAAAAGCCAATGATGAGAATGCCTTAAAAGGCAGAATGGGCCAAATGGAAAAACAGGTTGAAAAGTAAACTAAGGAAAACATTCTTTTAAAAATTAGAACAGAGCAAATGAAAACTAATGACTCTGTGTAATCAAGAAATTATGAAACAAAACATAAATAATCAAAAAATAAAAGACTGTGCAGTATCTCCTGGGAACAAACAACTGACCTGGAAAATGGATCCAGGAGAGCTAACTTAAAAGTTATTGGACTACCTGAGAGCTATGATCAAAAACAGAGCTTAGACATCATGTTTCAAGAAATTATCAAAGAAAATAGCCCTGATATTTTATTTTTTAATAGTTTCATTTATTTATTTTGAGATTTCAGCATTCATTTCCACAAAATTTTGAGTTCCAATTTTTGACCCCATCTCTCCCCTCCCCCCATTCCATAATACCTTGCATTCTGATTATCCCTTCCCTCAATGTGCCCTCCCTTCTATCACATTCCAGCCTTCCCTTTTCCCCATCTTCTCTCTTTTCTTGTAGGGCAAGATAAATTTCTATACCCCATTACCTATATTTCTTATTTCCCAGTTATATGCAAGAACAATTCTCAACATTCGTTTCCAATATTTAGAATTTCAACTTCTCTCCCTTCCTCCCTGCCCACCCATACCTACTGAGAAGGCAAGCAATTCAATACAGGCTATATATGGGTCATTTTGCAAGACGTCCATAGTAGTCATGTTGTATAAGACTAACTATATTGCCCTCTATCCTTCCCTGTGCCCCCATTTTTTCTATTCTCTCATTTGACCTTATGCCTTCCCAAAAGTGTTTACTTCTAGTTACTCCCTTCTCCCATTTGCCCTCCCTTCTATCATCCCCCTCACCTCACTTGTAACCTTCTCCCCTACTTTCCTGCCATGTAAGACAGATTTTCATACCAAATTGAGTGAGCATGTTATTCCCTATTTAAGCCATATGTGAAGAGAGTAAGATTCACTTTTCCCCTCTCACCTCCTCCCTTTTCTCCTCCATTGAAAAAGATTTTTTCTTATCTGTTTTATGAATGATAGACGGCCCCAGTCCATTTCTCCCTTTCTCCTCCCATTATTTTCCTCTCTCATCCCTTAATTTTATTTTACTTGTATTATGGATATCATCTCTTCTAATTCAACTCAACCTGTACTTCTGTCTATGTGTGTGTGTGTGTGTGTGTGTGTGTGTGTGTGTGTGTGTATTCCCTCCACCTACCCAAATACTGAGAAAAGTCTCAAGAGTTACAAATATTATCTTTCAATGTAGGAATGTAAACAGTTCAGCTTTAGAAAGTCCTTTATGATTTCTCTTTCCTGTTTGCCTTTTCATGTTTCTTTTGAATCTTGTGTTTGAAAGTCATTCTGGTCTTTTCATCCAGAATGCTTGAAAGTCCTCTATTTCATTGAATGACCATTTTTTCCCCTGAAGTATTATACTCAGTTTTGCTGGGTAGGTGATTCTTGGTTTTAGTCGTAGTTCCTTTGACTTCTGAAATATCATATTCTATTGCTTTCAATTCCTTAATGTAGAAGCTGCTGCATCTTGTGTTATCCTGATTGTATTTCCATAGTATTCAAATTCTTTCTTTCTGGCTGCTTGCAATATTTTCTCCTTGACCTGGGAACTCTTGGATTTGACTACAATATTCCTAGGAGTTTTTCTTTTTGGGTCTCTTTCAGGAGGTGATCTGTGGATTCTTTCAATGTTTATTTTGCCCTCTGGTTCTAGGATATCAGGACACTTTGCCTTGATAATTTCATGAAAGATGATGTCTAGGCCCTTTTCTTGATCATGGCTTTCCGATAGTCCCATAATTTTTAAATTTTCTCTCCTGGATCTATTTTCCAGGTCAGCTGTTTTTCCAATGAGATATTTCACATTATCGTCTACTTTTTCATTCTTTTGGTTTTGTTTTATAATTTTTTGGTTTCTCATAAAATCATTAGCTTCCCTGAACTCCACTCTCATTTTTTTTAAATTAATTTATTTAACTTTTAACATTCATTTTCACAAAATTTTGTGTTCCAAATTTTCTCCCCATTTATCCCCTCCCCCCACCCCAAAACACCGAGCATTCTAATTGCCCCTATCACCAATCTGCCCTCTCTTCTATCATCCCTCTCTTCCCTTGTCCACATCTTCTCTTTTGCCCTGTAGGGCCAGATAACTTTCTATACCCCTTTACCTGTATTTCTTATTTCCTAGTAGCAAGAACAGTACTCCACAGTTGTTCCTAAAACTTTGAGCTCCAACTTCTTTTCATTCCTCCCTCCCCACCCATTCCCTTTAGAAAGCAAGCAATTCAATATAAGCCATATCTGTGTAGTTTTGCAAATGCCTTCCATAGTAGTCATGTTGTGTAAGACTAGCTATATTCCCCTCCATCCTATCCTGCCCCCCATTGCTTCTCTTTTCTCTTTTGATCCTGTCCCTCCCCAATAGTGTTGACTTCAAATTGCTCCCTCCTCCCATTGCCCTCCCTTCCATCCTCCCCCCCACCTTGCTTATCCCCTTTTCCCCCACTTTCCTGTCTTGTAAGATAGGTTTTTATACCAAAATGTGCGTGCATTTTATTCCTTCCTTTTCCACTCTCATTTTTAAAGAACTCTTTTGTTCAGTGAGCTTTTGAAGCTCCTTTTCTGTTTGGCTAATTCTGCTTTTTAAAGTCTTCTCCTCACTGGCTTCTTGGACCTCTTTTCCCAGTTGAGTTAGTCTATTTTTAAAGGTGTTATTTTCCTCAGCATTTTTTGTTTCTCCTTTAGAAAGCTTTTCAAGCTGTTCTATGGCCTGAGCCCATTTCATATTCATTTTGGAGGTACTGGAGGCAGAAGCCTTGACTTACTTTGACAGTGTACATTGTTCTTCCTCATCTGAAAGAATGGAAGGAGATACCTGTTCACCAAGAAAGTAACCTTCTATGGTCTTATTTTCTTTTAACTTTTTTGGGCATTTTCCCAGCCAGTTACTTGACTTCTGAATCCTTTGTCAAAAGGAGGGTCCTAGTGCTCCTCCTACCCCCAGGACTGTGCTCAGGGCTGAGATGCAGATCAGCTGCTCAATTCCCCCAGGGGCTTTAAGCAGGGGCAGGGCTGCCACTGAAGGCTGAGGTTCTGATCCCCGTATCAATTCCCCCAGAGGCTTTAAACTGAGCTGCTGGGACATTGGACCTAGTCTGCTGCTGAGGCCACTGTAGGCAGCTGCTGCCCACTGCTGCTGCTGCTGCTGCCTCTGCCACAATCTGGGGGCAGTGCTGGGGGGATCCCTCTCCCCTCTCATCCAGCTGGGAAAGCCCTCCCACACTGACCTTTGTAGCTTTCTTTGTCACTTGTGGGTTTAGCGATCAGGGGCCCTCTCTACTGGGGATTCTGCCCCAGAGGCTTGTTTTAGTCCTGTTCCTCCCCATGGTGCACAGCCAGGCCTGGACTCCACTCCACTCAGCATCCTGTGGGATAGGCCTTTCCTGTTGGCCTTCCAGGTTACCTTTGGCTGGAAATCTCTTTCACTCCATCATTCAGTGACTTCTGCTGCTCTAGAATTTGTTGAGAGTCATTTTTACAAGTATTTTTTTAGGCTGTGGGGGAAGAACTAGAGTATGTGGATCTTTCTGCTCCACCATCGTGGCTCTGCCTCTTGCCCTGATATTTTAGAACCAGAGGTTAAAATACAAATGGAAAGTATCCATTGATCACCTCCTGAAAGAGATGCCAGAAGGAAGACTCTAGGAATATTGTAGCTAAATTCCAGGTCAAGGAGAAAATATTATAAGCAGCCAGGAAGAAATAATTAAAGGACTGTGGAAACACAACCAGAATAGCACAGGATTTAGCAGGTTCTACACTAATTTATGAGAGATTTTTCCAGAGATCAAAGGTGATAAGATTAAAACTAAGAATCACCTACCCAGAGAAACTGTATTACACTTCAAGGGGGGAAATGGAACATCAATGAAATAGAAGACTTCCAAGTATTCTTGTTGGAAAGACCAGAGGTGAATGAAAAAATTGACTTTCAAATACAAGAATCAAGAGAAGCATGAAAAAGTAAACAAGAAAAAGAAACTATAATGGACTTAATAAATTTGAACTATTTACATTCCTACATGGAAAGATGATATTTGTAACTCATGAGACTTTTTTCAGTATTAGAATAGTTGGAGGGAACATGTGTGTGTGTATGGAGAGAGAAGGGGGGGGGCACAGGGTGAGCTGAATATGAAGGGATGATATCTAAAAATTAGATTTGGGTGAGTAGAAGCTAATAACTCCATAATGCATCCAGAATCACTCAAATAAAATCTAAGGAATGAAAAAATAGAAGAAAATGTAGAATATCTCATTGGAAAAGCAATTGACTTTGAAAATACATCCTGGAGAGATAATTTAAAAATTATTGGCCTACTGAAAAGGCATGATGAGAAGAAGAGCCTGGCCAGCATCGTCCAAAAAATCATCAAGGAAAACTTCCCTCAGATCCTAGAACCAAAGGTCAAATAGTCATTGAAAGAATTCACTGATCACCTCCTGAAACAGATCTCAAATTGAAAAGGCCAAGGAATATTGTAGCTGAATTCCAAAATTTACAAGGCAAGGAGAAAATAATGCAAGCAGCCAGAAAGAAACAGTTCAAATATCATGGAACTATGGTCAGGATCATGCAGGACCTTGCAGTTTCTGCATTAATAGATCAGAGGGTTTGGAATATTATATTCCCTAAGGCAAAGGAGCATGGATTACAACCAAGGATCAACTACCCACCAAAACTGAGCATAATCTTTCAGGCAAGGATATGGACATTCATTGAAAAAGGGGACTTCCAGACCTTCCTGATGAAAAGACCAGAGCTCAGTGGAAAATTTGGTCATCAAATACAAGATTCTAGAGAGGTATTTAAAAAGTGGAGAGGAAAGAAAAAGAACGAAAATCATCTTGTACAATTAGGGCAAACTGTTTACATCCCTACATGGAAAAATGAAACTTGTAAATAATGAGAATTATATATTTATTATGTTTAAGAGGGATGTGCTAGACAGAGGGTGTGTGTATAAATTAACTGATATGATGATAAAAAAGTAATTAAGGGGTGGAAAGGGATTGGAATGGGAAAAGAGGAAAGGAAGAAGCAGACAAGGGTAAACTGCATCACATGAAGAGGCACAAAAATATAGTAGAAGGAAATAATGGGATGGAGAAGACCATTGTTTGAACTTTACTCTCATTGGATTTGGTTCAAGGAGGGAATAACATACTCACTTAAGTATGGAAATCTAACTTGCCCTACAGGCAGTAGAAGGGGAAAGGGAAAAGAAAAAGAAAAGGGTGGTTAGAAAGGAGGGAAGAAGTAGTTAAGGGAAAAGGGAAAGAAAAGAGAGGAAAGATTGAGGGAGACAGTGGTCAAAAGCAAAATTTTTGAGGAGGGAAAGGGAAATGGCAAAATAAAAACATAAGGGTGGGGAGAAATAGGATGGAGAGAAAGACATAGATCATAATCACAACCATGAATATGAATGGAATGAACCCTCCTATAAAATGGAGACAGATAGCAGAACGGATTAAAAAGCATAATTCTGCAATATGTTCTTTACAAAAAGCACATTTGAAACAGGGATACTCCCATGGTAAAGGTAAAAGGCTGGAGTAGAATGTATTATGCTTCAGGTGAATGAGAAAACCAAGAGTAGCAGTCCTAATCTCACAGAAACCAAAAGCAAAAATAGATCCAATTAAAAGAGATAAGGAAGGAAACCATATCCTGCTAAAAGGCACCATAGATATTGGAGTTGGTTGTTGTCCTTTATCTTCCAAAAGCACCAAAATGACATCGCCATGATAAAGTGAAATTTCAGTGTGTCCAACTGTGTCTAATCAGACCAACGCAAGCTTGTAATGGTCTACCACAGGTTGGGCACAGATACTCCATGTGAGTATTTCGGTTGGATTTCCCAAATTTGCGCATCCTGCATTTACTCTTTGCTGTCTCAATTCTGCTTTGCTCAGACAGCACAGCACCTTTCCTTATGTGGGTATGCCATACTGAGCTATCTTTTGCCAGTGTCTTCCATGTTGCACAGTCAACTCCAAAGTTCTTGAGAGAGACATTTTGAGTGTCCTTGTATCCTTTCTTCTGGCCAGCATGTGATTGCATACCCCATGTGAGTTACCATAAAATAATCTCTTTGGCAAGTGTACATTTTGCATTCCAACAATGTGGCCATCAGAGTGGCACTCTCTGGACCATAGTTTGAATACCTGGCAGTTCAATTCGAGCAAGGTCTTCAGTGTCTGGTACCTTATCCTGAATCTTCGTAAGACAGTTTAAATGAAAGTGATTCCGTTTCCTGGCATGGAGCTGGTTGACTGTCCATGTTTCACAAGCATATAACAATGAGGTCAGCACAACAGCTCTGTAGACCTTCAGTGTGGTAGTCAGTTTAATACCTCTTCTCTCCCAAACTTTTCTTTGAAGCCTCCCAAAAACTGAGCTAGCTCTGGCAACGAGTGCATCAACCTCATTGTCAATGTGTACATCCCTGGAAAGTACACTACCAAGGTAAGTGAACTTATCCACAGCATTCAAAACTTCTCCATTTGTTGTAACTGATTGTTCCACATATGGATGGTGTCCTGGTGGCTGATGGAGTACTCACGTTTTCTTAGTACTAATTATTAGGCCAAAATGAGCACAGGCAGCAGAGAATTGATCCATACTTTGTTGCATCTCAGCTTCAGAGGCTGCATTGAGTGCACAATCATCTGCAAACAGAAAATCATGCACCAACACTCCCTCCACTTTCGTCTTGGCTTGTAGCCTTTTCAAATTGAAGAACTTACCATCAGTATGGTAATTGACCTTGATGCCGTGTTCATCGTCATTGAAAGCATTTGTCAACATGGCTGAAAACATCATGGGAAAAAAGCATGGGAGCAAGCACACAGCCCTGTTTCACTCCATTAGGGACTAGAAAGGCACAAGATCATTGTCCACTATCCAGAACCCAGGCATACATGCCATCTGAAATTGATGTACAATATTGATGAACTTTTCCAGGCAACCAAATTTTGACATAATTTTTCATAAACCCTCATGACTAATAGTGCCAAAGGCCTTGGTCAGATCTACAAACATTGTGTACAGATCTCTGTTTTGCTTCTGGCATTTCTCCTTGAGTTGTTGGCAGCAAGCACCATATCAAGTGTTCCTCAGCCATTTCTGAAGGCACACTGGCCCTCAGGTATATGACCATCTTCCAGGTGAAGAATGAGCCTATTAAGAAGGACTCTAGCAAGAATTGTGCCAGCAATGAGTAAGAGAGAGATCCACCTGTGATTGTCACAAAACAATCTATTCCCTTTTTCTTTATAGAGATGGACAATGGAGGCATCCTTAAACTCCTGGTGGATAACCTCCTCTTGCCATATAACCTGGAAATTTTCTGTCATCTTTTGTTTGAGCAGTGGTCCCCCTACCTTGTAAATCTCAGCTGGAATAGAATCAGCACCAGGTAATTTGCCATATGAAAGGAGCATAATGGCCCTCAAACCTCTTCTTCAGTTGGAAGTTCAGCTGAAAAATTATTGACTTCAACCTGAGGTAAACAGACAATGGCCTCAGCATTGATTGATGATGGTCTGTTGAGAACACTATGGAAGTGTTGAGCCCATCTCTCTAGGATCACGTCCTTATCACTAATCAGTGTGGCTCCAACAGCACTGAGTAGTTGCAATGCAATATAGGTTTTTGGTCCATAAATATCATTCAGGGGTAAATAACATAAAAGTACTTTGGATTGTTACTATCAGCATAAAACTGAATTTCATCTGCCTTCTTACTGTGCCAGGAATCCTGCATCTCTCTAAGCTTTACTTGTACTTTGTTTTTGATGGAATTAAATGCTGTCTTCTTAGAGGTGGATGAACTATCTTCCTGGTAAATCCCGTGGAGTTCTTGTTTTTCATTTAGCAGCTTCTGAATTTCCCCATCATTTTCATCAAACCAGTCTTGGTGTTTGTGAGTGTTCTGACTCAGAAGAGCAAATGCACTGCTGTATATCAAATCTCTTAAAGCTGCCCACTCTTTTTCTGCTCCACTGTTGCGAAGTGTGTGTTGGCTCAACTTTCTGTCCAAAGCGTGCAAACACTCAGAGAAGAGCTCTAATTTGTTGATGTTAATTCTTTTGGTAGTCATTTTGCCTTGGGGGTGGCACTTTTGATGAATGCTAATTCAAGTCTATGATCAGTCCAGCACTGTGTACCACACATTGTCTTTATCACTCCCACATTTTGTCTGTCTCTTCTCCTTACAATCACATAGTCTATATGATTGTAAGATAATGAAGTAATACCATTACTAAATATATACACCAAGGGTATAGCATCTACAATTTTAGAGGAGAAGTTTAAGGGAGTTACAGAAAGAAATAGAGAGCAAAACTGTACTAGTAGGGGACCTCAACCTCCCCTTCTCTGAACTTGATAAATCCAACCTCAAAATAAATAAGAAAAAAGTTAAGTAGGTGAATAGAATTTTAGGAAAGTTAGATATGGTAGACTTCTGGAGAAAAATTGAAGGGGGATAGAAAGAAATATACCTTTTTCTCAACAGTACATGGCACAAACACACAAAAACTGACCATGTAATAGGGCATAAGAACTCACAATTCAGTGCAGAAAGGTAGAAATAGGAAATGCATCCTTCTGAGATCATGATACAATAAAAATTATATATAGTAAAGGGCCATGAAAAGATGGACTAAAAATTAAATAGCAACTAATCTGAAAGAATGAATGAGTCAAGGAACAAATCATAGAAACAATCAGTCACTTCCTCCAAGAGAATGACAATAATGAGGCAACATACAAAATTTATGGAATACAACTAAATTGGTTCTTAGGGAACGTTGTATGTCTCTGAATGCTTACATGAATAAAATAAAGAGATGTATGAATTGGCCATGCAACTGAAAAAGCTAGAAAAAGAACAAATTAAAAATCCTCAATTAAATAACAAATTAGAGATACTGAAAACCAAAGGAGAGATTAATAAAAATTGAAATTAACAAAATATTGAACTAATAACACTAAGAACAGGTTTTATGGGAAAAAACAATAAAATTGATAAATCCTTGGTCAATTTGAATTTTAAAAAAAGAAAAAAAAACAAATTACCAGTATCAAAAAATGAAAAAGGCGAATTCACCACCAAACAAGAGGAAATAAAAAGAATAATTATGAATTATTTTTCCCAACTGTATGTCCATAAATTTGACAACCTTAGTGAAATGGATGAATAGTTACAAAAAAATAAATTGCCCAGATTAACAGAAGAGAAAGTAAAATACTTAAATAACACAATCTCAGAAATAGAAATTGAATAAGCCATCAATGAACTCCTTAGGAAAAAAACCTCTAGGGTCAGATGGAATCACAAGCAAAGTATATCAGACATTTAAAAAACAACGAATTCCAATACTGTATACACTATTTGGGAAAATTGGCAAAGAAAGAGTCCTACCAGTTTTGTTTTGTTTTGTTTTGTTTTTTTATGATACAAATATGGTACTCTTACCTAATCTGGGAAGAGTCATAGCAAAGAAAGAAAATTATACACCAAGTCTCCTAATGAATGTAGATGCAAAATTTTTAAATAAAATATTGTATATTGTATATGTATATTATGTACATAATATATATAATAGAATGTCAATAAAATATTAGCAAAACAATTACAGCAACTAATCAAAGAATAATATACTTTCATCAAGTAGGATTTAATACCAGGAATGCAGGGTTAGCTCAATATTAAGAAAAGTATCAGGATAATTGATCATATCAACAACAAAACTACCAGAAACTATACGATTATCACAATAGATGAAGAAAAAGCTTCTGACAAAATGCAACATCCATTTCTATTAAAAACACTAGAGAGCATAGGAATAAATGGAACTTTCCTTAAAATGATAAGTAGCATCTACCCAAAGTGATCAGCAGGCATTTTAAGTAGTGGGGTAGAAGCATGTCCAGTAAGTTCAGGGGTGAAACAAGGATGTCCATTATCACCACTGTTATTCAATATGGTATTAGAAATGTTAGCTTCAGCAATAAGAGAAGAAAATAAAACTGATGGAATTAGAATAGGCAGAGAAGGAACTAAGTTATCACTCTTTGCAGATGATACGATGATATACATAGAGTATCCTCTTACTGTCTTGTTCCTTGCTTTACCCACACCTCTAATATCACCTTAACTTTCCCCCACACTCTTAATCTTATTCTATACACACTTCCAAAAACCTTCCAAACCTATCCCCTAGTTTTCTTACCCTTCTGCAAGTTCGGTAGACTTCTAAACCTCTTCAGATATATATGTTGTTTCTTCTTGAACCCAAATGAAAATAAGTTTCCAATACTACCAGCCTTCCCCACCAACCTGTTTCCTCTGTATTATTAGCTCTTCCTTCCATGCCCTGTTTCTGAGATAATTGCTCCTTTTTACCTGTTCCTACCCAGTTGTGATTTTTAGAATCACCCCATCATAAGCAAGTCAACAACAACTTTTCTTTCAAACTACCTTAGCAATGGGAACAGTTTTGAAAATTCTATTACAAATAATTACTAACATTACTAACATTTCCCATATCATAAGAAAACAGTTTGACCTTAATCAGTGTCTTATAATTAGGCTATAGTTAGTTCATTATGTTTCTTCTGGTAGAACAGGTAGTAAGCCAGCTGTTATACTCTCCTCTTTCACCCTCCTCAAGAGACTTCTTAATTCCTCTGCACTTTCTGCCATCAGAGTGGTAGCATCTGCACATCTGAGATTTGATGTTTCTCCTGGCAAGCTCAATTCCAGGTTTTGATCCCTCCTGCTTGGCATTTCACATATCGTCCTTCGCATACGATTTAAATTAAAAAGGTGAGAATATACAACTTTGTCCTCCTTTTCCAATCTGAAATTAGTCATTTGTTCCATGTGCAGTTCCACCTGTTGCCTCTTGGCCCTCCTTCAGGTTCCTTGGGAGACAAGTAAGGTGGAACCCTCATCTCTTTGTCACATTGTGTTGTGATGCAAATTGTCAAATACTTTAGTATGGTCAAGGAAGTAGAAGTAGGCTTTTTTACCCCTGAAACTTCCTTGATTTCACCATAAGCCAAAAAACTTAGGGATAGGGTTGACAACTTGGTGTCTACTTTCTCTGCTTCTTTGAAAACCAGCCTGTTCTGGTATTTCTCAGTTAACATATTGCTGAAGTCTAGCTTACAGAATCTAAAGCATAACATTACTGGCATGTGAAATGATCTCTCTGATTATTTTTTTAAGAGATCTCATTTTTCCCATTCTATTGAATTCTTTTTCATTTCTTTGTTTCTTTGTATTTCTCATATAAGCAAACTTTATCTCTCCTTGTTATTCTCTGGAATTCTGCATTCACTTGGGTATATCTTTCCTTTCTCCTTTCCCTTTCCTTTTCCCTTTCCTTTTCCCCCGCAGCTATTTCTAGATTCTCATCAGATGCCATTTTGATTTCTTGTTCTTCTTTTTCTTTGAAATTTGTTGTTGTTGATGATGCTGCTGCCTCTTGTCCAATATGGAGAACCTCTGTCCATGGTCCTTCAGGCTCTCTGTCTCCCTGATCTGATCCCTTCAATCTATTTATCACCTCCACATATTTGTTCATAAGGGATGTTATTTAGGTCATGGTGTGATGGGTTTCCCTAGTATGTTCTATAAACACATTCGTGGAAAAATTCTGCCAATAGTTTCTTTCAAAATTTGGTACAGTTACATGATCTTGTCAAATGTCATCATGCCAACTGCCAGTTGACCATGTCAACTCTGCTCAAGGAAAGAGTAGGAGCCAAGCATTTAGGATTAGGGGTAGAGTCAGAATCCAAGGGTTAGAGTGAGAGTTGGAGGCTAGGGTCTGCTGAGACTAAGGTGACCCGGAGGTTTAACTTCCCTATGTGCTCTTCTAGATACAGTTTTATAACTTTCATCATCAGTGGTCAATCTACCAGGTGGATATTGTTTCTGTATTAGAAATAAACTTCAAACCCCCACCACCTTGGATTCTGAGAGGTCTTGGTCAGAATTGGGCAGCCTTCTTTTAGTAAGGTCTTCCCTAGAGCTGACAAGATTTTATGACATTAATCAAAGAGAAAGTTAGAAGGTACCTTTTAAGACCCAAAGAACTTCCCAGTAAAGGATAATTTTCAAGCTCTTTTCTCCTTTCCCCAAACAATGTAATCATTATCTATTTTAAAACAAAGCATGGCCAATAAAATACTTATGTTGTTAAGCATTGTTACCCCCCTGTTGAGTAGCTTAATTCAGTATTTCTAGAGAAAAGTTAAGTTACTAAGGTTATAACTGCATCACCATTCAGAAATGATTTTTATTAGGAGTATTTCATATACTCTGCTTTCCCCAGATTCCCAAACAAGAAGGAATACAAGATAATAAATGACAGTCTGGCTTTACTGTATGAGATAGTTACGGACACTCAGATGACACTGATTTAGTTGAATGAATGTCCTAAGGATGTTACATAGAACATCACTTCATACATCTATCAGTTTGACACCATGGACAGATTGCATTCATTGGCCGCTGTAGCAGACTTTAGATCCAATTACACTTTTATTTCTTATATTGACAATTATAAATAGATCACCATCATGAAATACATATATTTTACATTCAGGTCTGTCTTACCAATACAAGGTCAGATATCACAATTACCCTAATAGCAACAGACATGTAACTTTAAATGGTACCACATAGTTGTGACAAACTCAGTCCCATCAAATCTGGACTTACACGTATAAATGGTACCATAGAGAATCTCAGTTTCTTAAGGGCCATTGGCTGTCAGTTATGGAGCCCATGAATTTCAGCTGGTCTACTGACCAGGTTTTACCCTGGCTCTCTGAAGGATCTGAGCCCCAGAGCAGGAGGGGTAAGAGAGGTGGTGGAGGGATGGAGGAGACAGAGTTCTCAGGGATGACCAGGTTGAGGGGCTTGGGGCCCCGTTGGAATCCCAGCCCTGGGGTGGAGTTTGGAGGCCAAGGAGGAGTCTATGCAGGAAGATGGCTAGGGCTCTCAGAGACAGAGCTCTAAGAGTGTTAGATTCCAAAAATGACTCATTTCAGAAGATGAGATTTTGGCTAAGAAGACTGAAGCCAGGGGTCTGAGGTGAGAAGAGGAAGTAATTATAGGAGGCCACCGTTGGAAGGACAGTGTCAGGATATGGAAGTTGTTGACCAAGGATGAGCCACGAGGACAGTGGCCCTGGGTCAGAGGAAGTGGAGATAGAGTTGGGCATTCCTTGGGGTGCAGGGCAGAACTTGGGCAGGAGACACAGGCAGGGTCCTGAGGTACTAATGCAATGTGCCATTGGAAGAAAAGGTTCATCCTGGGGTTCAGGGATCTGACAGGAGGGGCCTCTTTAGGACTGGGAAGACCCATCCTCAGTAAACTGGCTATAAACACAAAGCCTGGGAGCTGAGATAACTCTCCTTATAGAATCCAGTTCTTCAGGAACATATCCCAGGTAGACCTGTACCAGGATGTTATAAAGCACCAGGTTCCTGCTGGCTCCCCTTCCTTTGGGCCTCGTTTTCCCATTCTTATGTCCTGCTGACCATTCTCCATGGCTGTCCCTCCAAGCCGAGGTACTGCCTGGGTCCCTATCCCTGGTCTTGACCAGACTCCCAATCACATCCCAAATGCCCCAGAGCACCACCCCCCATTTTATCATTGGAGCTTGCTGTCTCTCTCTTCAGACCTCTCTTATAGGACCCCAGGTGTCCTAGAACCCTGCCCTCAGCTCAAGGTTAGAGGTTCAGTTCTCCTGCCTTCATCCAATGCCCCTGTGAATTACTAATTTATAAAATGGGGGCAGGGTTACAGACACACCTTATCATTTGTGTACTCACTGAAAAGGACCACAATGAGCAGCAGGAAATGGGGCAGCAATTACACTTTAAGAAGGCACACAGACCAGCTCTGAAGAGTGTGGAGCCATAGAGAGGTAGAGGGCAGAGCTCCCTGACTGGGAATGGGATGGAGAAGGCAGGCAGAATGAGGAAGGGAAGGGAGGGGGACAGGCAGAGATCATCTCTCCCTCAACCGTGGCTTAGAGGTGGGGTCACTAGGAAGCTTGGACTGGGCATGGCCAGGGTGCAGTGTATGACCTTGGCATCTTCCATGTCTGCCCAAGCTCCCAGTGCTCTCTAGAGCCTGCTTCAGTTGCCTTCATGACCTTTGGAAGAAATTATGTTTATTTACCCATTCCTGGATGGATGAGGGGTAGTTCTTTTGCTTGAGGTTGGCAGCCCCTCCCTCACCCATGGGTTTCTGGCCTTTCAATACCCTCAAAACTGGTTCAGCAAGAAGGAGTTTACCACGTATGGACACTGGGCATGCTACAGCTTCTTGGGGCCACATGGGAGAGTTGTGTGACAGGAAGACACCCAAGGAGTTGGAAAACGACTCAGCAAGGCCTCACACCAGAAGTGGTAGTCCTCCTTGAACAGCTGTAAAACCAAAAGCAAGGGGTGGGGCTAAAGACACCCTGTCAAGAGAGGGAGAACATTTCCTACATGGGGGATAGCAGAGTCAGGAGATCAGGTCTTGGTGAAACCTCATCCAGGAGGCCAGTGTCCCTGGGTCAGAGATCAGGAGGAGGAAGAAGGGAGGAGTGAGGTGTAAGAAGACAGGAAAGCAGTTGGGGATGGTTATATGTACCTACTGTGTGCCAGGCACCTTGTACATTTTAGCTCATTTGATTCTGTTGACAGAATCATCAGGGTCCTTGTTAGTGACATTCTGAATAAGGCACATACACACACACACGCACGCAACAAACACATGGACACACATATTATGTAGATGTTCTCCTGAGATCTGTGAGTGTCCAAGAGACTGGATTATAATCAGGCAGTGCTTTAGGTAGAAAGGGTAGAGAAAAGATGATTTTTAAGAAAAAAAAGAAAGACTTTAAAGTATTAAAGTGATCAAAGGCATTTAGTATTTGCAATAAAACCCAACCACTTCTTTTTGAGTCAGTTATTTAATTAGCATTAGTAAAGCTCCTAGTGGGTGATTAGGTGGCCTAGTGGGTCTAAAACTCTTCCAGAGTTCAGATCAGGCCTCAGGAACCTTCTGGCTGGGTGACCCTGGCTAAGTCACTCAACCTTATTTGCCTCAGCTTTCTCATCTCTCAAATGAGCTACAGAAGAAAATGCAAATCATTCCAGTGTCTTTGCCAAGAAAACCCCAAGTGGGGTCAGAGAAGTGCTGCACAGGGCCAAAGCTACTGGACAACAATGTCCTAGTTACATGGAAGGCAGGACTTGTGAAGGAGAGGCAAGCTGGGTCCTGAGGTCCTGATGTAGGGTGATAATGTAGGAAAGGGCTCATCCTGGGGCTTCTGGGGCTAGGCACTGGGGGGCTCTTGGGTCTAGGAGAAACCTCCCTAAATTGGACAACTGTTGATGGTCCTGAAAGAAGTGAGAGTCCTTGATTTTTTAAGCTAAAGTCTTTCCCAGGTCTCAGTTTGTCTGAGGCAGTATCCATTTAGAGACTGAAGGCTGGTTTAATCAATTAAAATTTATATTCCTCTGGACAGAACACTTGTAGTCAGGATATGAGTCCCCATCAGGGAAGGAAGGAAGGAAGGAAGGAAGGAAGGAAGGAAGGAAGGAAGGAAGGAAGGAAGGAAGGAAGGAAGGGAAGGAAGGAAGGAAATAGCATCATAGTCTAACTGGGACTGGCCAGTTGGTCCCCAGTGGGGCAGCCACTCCCCCTTACACAATGTGGTTCACCCTCGGTTCTCCACGCAGGGAGGGCAGGGTACTAGGTGGAGGGACAGCTCTGACTCAGGGTTCACTGAGGCTCTGACTGGTCTCTTCCCATCTAGGATCCCCAAGTCCCCTGTGCCTCTTGGGTCTCTACAGAAGGATGGGGAAGGGAGGCGGACAGAAGAGAAGGAGCAGAGGGAGGGAAGGAGCCCTCCTGTTCAGAGCATCTTCCTTTCCAAGCCTGCCCTCTCTGCCTCCTCCTCCCTCTGTAGATGCAGTATTACTTTCAGGGAGTCTGGTGCCAGTTTTATCCTGCCAGTCTTTCTTCTCAGGGGAGGAGGGGGTGAGTTGAGGGAGGGGGAGGGGAGGGGGTGGAGACACCGAGAGGAGGAGCTCTAACGGATGTTGGTGGGGCAGGTGCAGTTTGGTCATAGCGGGGTGGAGTTTGGAGGCCTGGGTGGAGTTTAGGGCAGAGAAGGGATCACGGCACTGGAGAAGGCATTGCATGGGATGCGGGGCAGGGCTTAGGGAGGGGAGGCAGGCAGGATCTCTGAGCCCTAGCCCTGGGTGTGATTGGAAGAATGGGCTCAGCCGTCACTGGGGGGCTGGAGGGTTGGAGGGGGCGGGGCTGCTGGGGATGAGGGGACCCTCCCAGAGTGGGCTGGACAGGAGCAGGAAGTGTCTGAGCCCAGAATGCTCGGCTCTCCCTCCACTTCAGATCTCTTCCTTTGCTTGGCTCTGTGCTCTCTCTGCCTTCCCCGGAGCCAGGATTCCTGTGCCTTCCTCTTGCAGTTGAGATCGCTCTCCTTTCCTGTGGTGCTGAGATCGCTCTGCTTTCCGGACGCCAGCTCTGTGCCTGCGGGTCCCAGGTAGGGCTGAGCCAGAGCATGGCGCCTCCTCCCCCACTTCCCCATTTCCTGGCTTCCCCTGTTGCCAATGCAATTCAGTCTCCTTCTCCTCATCAGACTTCATGGTGAGTGTCCTCCAGGCCTGCCAGGAGCACACCTTCCCCCCAAGTCTGGATTCTTGATGAGCTCCCTGTCCCTACAACTGTCCCAGACTCCCCATCACTTCTTAAATTCCTGCCTCACCTTCCCAAGATTTACCATTGGATAACACTTTTCCAGACTGTAGACTTTGCCCATAGGATTCTGGGAGTCCTGATTTCAGCCTCCTATCCACCCTCATGTTCTGTCTCCCAGTCCCCTAATCTCTAACCACGTGGTTAGAAATTCCCTTCTCTTACCTTCAGATCCAGCCCCCTTTGGAGATCCAAGAATCCAACCTTCTTTCCTACATACCCAGGCCTGGACACAGGTACAAAAGCTCTTTCCTGGCCCCCTTTCTCTGCACCCATGGCTCTGGGGCTGCTTCCTTGTCAGAACCCAGGCATGTGGCTCCCTCTCTCCAGTCTCTCTTTAGGGATTCCAAGCCTAAGCTCTACCAGAGTATCCCAACAGTTCTCCCCAACTCCCATGAGACCCCAGGACACAGTCATCTTGCTTCCCCAGGCTCAGTGTCCCCCTGGATCCTTTCTGTCCCTCTAGTGTCCTTGACCTCCCTCCATGAGCTATGTTAGATGGTCTTGCCTCCCAGACCTTACCCCTGCTCCCCTTCCCCATGCCTCCTGCTGCCCTGCCTCAGGTCCCATGCCAGGGGGCTGAATCCCGGACTGTATTTTGTCTCCCAGCCTCAGGCTTCCCCTAATCATTCAAGAGCCCTCCACCTCCTCAACCTCCCCTACCTTCCCTCTCTCCTAGATCAAGCAGTCAGTCTGTAGTCTAGATAACATGTGTGTGAGTCAGGCAGAGGGAATGCAGGGCAGGCAGACGACCATGTGGAGGGGGAGCTCTGCCTGAGGTGCCACTGAACCTCTGACTTTTCTCATCTCATCTGGGATCCCAAGCTGCCTCTGTGTCCTGGGTCTCTGTGGGAGGATAGAGGGAAGGGGGAAAGGAGACAAGGAGTAAGAGAGGGAGGGCAGTAGTCTTCCTTGTCAGACCATCTCCATTTCCAACCCTGACCCTCCCTTCTTCTTCCTTTTCTCTGTAGAGTGGAGTCTCTCCCCTGAGGATGGTGCCAGGGCCTTTGTGACTGCTGTGGGGCATCACTCTTGTGAATCCCTGTAGGCCAGCCTGGTGTGTAGGAAGTGAAGAGGAAGACCTCTCCCCCTCTGGGATCCTTCTCCCTGCCCAGCTCAGTCTGCACAGGACCCAGGCCTGGCCCCAGCAAGGAGTCTGTACCCAGAGGGAATGGCCCCTGGGAGACACAGCCACCCTCCCCAGGTGAGTGCAATCTGTGCCCAGACGTCAGCCCAAGAAGCTATTGCCAGAGACATACACCATGGTCTATGAAGCTGCCAGTATGGTCCTCATGGAGCATTTCTTTACAGATGTAGGCATAAAATTGAATAAGGTATTAACAACACTGCCCTGCTCTCTGCTGCTTTTAGTAAAACTGATTCATTGGCACTTTGGTTGGGGAGTTTTCTTAGCAAGGTCAGTGGAGTGGTTTGCCATTTCCTTCTCCAGCTCATTTTACAGATGCAGAAACTGGGACAAGCAGGGTTAAATGACTCATCTAGGGTCACACCGCTAATGTGTGAGGCAAGATTTCAGCTCAGGATCTCCTGAGTCCAGGGTCAGCATTCTATCCCTAGTTCCATCTAGCTGCTCCAACAACTCAGCAGCTGTGTACAAGCAAGCTTTGCACTGTATGAAGTGGTGTTAACTCTGAGAGGGAAGGCTCCAGCAATTTGGGGGACCAGGAAAATCATTTTTTTCAGAAAGTGCCATTTTAGCTGAGCCTTTAAGGAAGCCCAGAGCAGGCATGTAGGGTTTGGGTTAGGGTTGGGGCTGAGAACTTTGCAGTCATGGGAGAGAGCCATTGGCAAGGCATTTCGCATTGCCTGACATTTTTCTTTTCCTTTTTTTAAATTTTGTTTGATTGTTTCTTGATGTTTCCTGGAGTCTCTAGCTTCAACTTGCTCAATTCTGATTTTTAAGGATTATTTTCTTCACTGAACTTTTGTCCCAACTTTCCATCTGGCAAATTCTACCTTTTAAGAAGCTCTTTTCTTCAGTATTTTTTGTGCCTCCCTTGCTAAGCTGTTGCCTCTTTTAATGATTGTCTGCCATCCCTTATTTCTTTTCCCATCTTTTTCTCTCCCTCTCCTAATTGATTTTTCAAACCCCTTTTCAGCTCTTCTGTGCCCTGAGGCCAGTACACATTTGTCTTGAAGGCTTTGGATGTTGGGTTGTGACTCGGTTGTCCTCTCGGTGTGCTTTGATCTTCCTTGTCACCACAGTAACTTTCTATACTCAGAATTTTTTTTTCTGTTATTTGCTCATTTTTCCAGCTGATTCCTTCCCTTTTAACTCTACTGAAGTTGGGCTTTGCTTTCAGCGTGGAGGGCTCACTGCTGCCCGGCCTAGAGGCCTGTGGGCTACCCGAGTCTTCTTACCTCACCTCCCGAGGTCTTCGGTTGGCCAAACCGGATGCTCGTATGAGAGAAAGGACGTTCCAGAGTCGAACAAGGGTCGAGCTTTATTTCAGGGTCTAGTTAGAAGTGCAGGGGATTCTTCCTTAGGAGGGATAGAAGAATCTCCCAAGGAGGCAAAGATCTTACAATAAGAGATTGGAAGTAGAAGTACAAGTGGGGAGAGAGGGGGAGGGGAGAGAAGGAGAAGAAGAAAAGCGGAGCCTTGTGTCCTCTTTGGCTCCTCACGTGCTAAGAGAGCTTTCAGGCTTCCCTGATCCTACTTAACTCTCCAGCAGCATAGTTTGCATCTAAATACCATGCTGTTAGGTAGCTAGGTGTGCTCCAATCTGGGACAATCTCGAGGGTGGGGAGATCTCTCTCCCATCACGTTTCTCACGGGAAGAGGCGGAAATACAGGAGATAGCTCGGTTCACCTCGATTCCCAGCCGTTTCCTGGGGGGGTCTCGTGAGAGCTCTAAGATTTAGAAGTTCCCACCTTTACCCACCCGAGACTGTCCACACGGAATTGAGCTTCCAACCCCAACACACTGCAAGTTTTCAGTTCTGCTGAAAGGTGGTAGGAACTAAGGAGGGGTGGGCTGACTTCTCTCCTGGCCTGTGCTCTTATCTGGGAGTGACCACAAGCATTCCTTTCTGCCCTGGAACTGTGAGGAGGGTTCCCCCGCAAGGGGTCCCAAGCTGTGGTGTGCTCCTCCTCATACTGAGATTGTCAAGCAGGCCTGGCACCCAGATTAGAGCATGGTCAAAACCACAGGTCCAGCCCCCAGAGCCAGCAGAGGGACCCCTGTAATCTCATTCTAAATAGTGACTGGACCCTGTATCATGTGTGGGCTGAGAGGTCCAGAAGCTGCCCCAGCACATTCTTTCTGGGCCCAATCTGGACTAGGGCAGTTTGCATTGGACCATGCTCTCCTCTCCCCTAGGTGGGACACACCTTTTCCCCTCTCACCTTCACAGCCAGATCTCCTTTCTTTCTCCACTTTCCCCTCCCCCTCACCTCCTCTCCTGTGCTCTTCTCTATTTAAAATCAAAGAGGTCACGTGACCTTCTCCACCCTCCTTCTCCTTGACCTCCCTCCAGCCTCTGATGCTGTTGGACACTTTATCCTCCTTGATCTTCTCTTTCTTCCAGGCTTTTAGGATCCCACTGTCTCCTGGTTTTCCTCTATCCTATCTGACTACTTCTTTTCTGTCTCCTCTGGGTCTTCCTGGGCTCAAACCCTCTGACCATAGGGGTCCCTTGGGGGTCCAGCCTTGGTCCTCTCCTCTTTTCCCTCTGTACTACTTTCCTTGGTGATTTCATCAGCTCCCATCAACGTCATCACTATCTCTGTGCTGATGACTCTCACAAGAACCTTTCCTGCCCCAGTCTCTCTGCTGACTTCCAGTCTTGTATCCCTAGTTGCCTACCATATATCTCCAACTGGATGGCCCTTAGATATCTTAAACTCAATGTATTCAACACAGAGCTTGTTACTTCTACCCCAGACATCACACACACACACACACACACACACACACACACACACACACACACACACACACACTCCTAGTTTCCCTATTACTGTAGAAGGCAACACTATCTTTCCATCATCACCTAGTAGTTGTCAAGTCCTGAAATAAAGCAAAGGAATGAGTTGAGGAATAAAACACCTTACACTGAGATAACAGGGTAGCAAACCTACCATCCTGGGGATGCCAGGTATGTTTCCCCACCAAATATACCCATCAAAAAGTTTTTATAGTTTTAGGAGAACAGAGGGAGGAGGCAGTATGAGATAGCAAGCCCTGGTCCTGAGACGCCAAGGGCCCTTGGCAGCCACCTCATTCCAGCTGCTCTGCCCTTCCTGCCATGAATCCCAGTGTCAGGGAGGAAGGACACTAGAAGCTGAGATCTAGCTTGGGCTGGGCTCCCCACAAGGCAGTGTCCCTGGAGAGGGGTCACCTTAATGTGTGGTTCAGCTCAACCTGATCCAAAGTAAATGTCTTAAGAGCCCGAAGGTAAGGACAGGACTGAAATGCTGGCATTACAGGGATCATTTAAGGGAGGGGCAACCCACGTTATATCTGGTATTTTTGTCATTTTGTAAACAGTTTTCTGTCAGAGTCATCCCAGCCTCTTTTGTATCTCTTCACCCACTTATCCAGTATGGTGCAAAGGCCTATTAGTTTCACCTTGGCATCATCTCTAGACTCTGCCCTTTCTCTCCTCTCCCTACCACCGTTCTAATGGACGCCTCCATTGCCTCATGCCTGGTCTATTGGGATAGCCTACTGGTGGGTCTGCCCCTCTCATAGCTCTGCCACCTCCAAGCCATTCCTCATTCAGCCCCTAATCATTTCCTGCAGTGCAGCTGTGATCAGGTCATTGCCCTCCCAAACAGATTCCCGCAGTTCCCTATTTATTGCCTCCAGGATCAAACAGAAAATACTCTCACTACCAGTCAAAGCCCTTTATAACCCATCCTGCCCCAACATATACCCTTACTCCAGTGGCCCTACCCTCGTGCCTTCTCTCAGCTCTAGGCGCTTTCAATGGCTTTCCCCAAGCCTGGAATCTTCTCCCTCCCCAGTTCAGACTACTGACCTCACTGTCTTCCTTTAAGTCCCCTCCAACAACTACAAAGCCCCAGGAAGCCTTCCCTAACCCTCTTCATCCTTTCTCCTTCCCTCTTCCAGTCCCGGCCTGTTTGTCCCAGCCTTGCTTCCTTTGGATATATTGGTTTGCTTGGTGTCTCGCACATTAGATGCTGACCTCCTTGAGGGCAGGGACTCCCTTCTGCCTCTTTTTCTACCCCCAGTGTTTATCATTGTGCCTGGCACATGATAGGTGCTTTATAAATGTCTATGGAAATGGATTGACCATTTCTAGTCCTTGAGGAGACCTTGTCACATCACTCTCTTCTCCCTGGGCTGTCTCCTCCTCCACCCTTTCCTGTATGTCCCCTGGTTGTCCTGTAGGGCCACCAGTGGACCTTCTCCTGCAGGCAGGATGTCAGAAGGCTCTGTCCATGATACCTCCTACCATCCTCTGCACTCTAACCTCCCGCAGGGTTTCTCCTTCCTCCCTGCGTGCCTGTGTACTTTCAGAAAGGAATATTTTCCTGATCTGTCTGTTCTAGTCCACATTTGTTTACTGCTCCTGCGTTTCTTTAGTGTGGGGCATTAAGAAGCAAATAATCTCTTCCTTTCTGGTTTTCTTTCCAGAAATGTTTCCTTCTCCTCTTCTTTTTGGAATATCCACTTTCCCCCGATGTTGTTAAACTCCCATCTGCAGGATCAGTCACCTACAGCATCCTGGGTTCCAGAGTGTTCTGGAACAGGGCTTCTTAAACTTTTTTCCCTCTTGAGCCCTTTACACAGAGAACATCTTTTGAGACCCTGGGTCTATAAGATAGGTATACAAATCAAAGCATTTACTGATGATAAATCTTAAAGAAATTTTTTCCCTGATTATCTTTTCTTTTTAACCTGGGAATTTGGAATCTGAGCTCTGACATGCCTGTGAATTTTCTTCCCATGATCCTTTTGGGTGTGATCAGTGGATTCTTTCCATCTCCACTTTCCCTTCTTGTTGTAGAACTTCAGGGCAATTGTCCTTAATAACTTCTTGTAAAACCGTACTGAGATTCTTCTTTTGACCATAACTTTAACGTAGCCTGGAAGTTCAGACATTGTCTCTCCTTCATCTGTTCTCCAGATCAGTTGTTTTCCTAAGGACATGTTTCAGATTCTTTTCTCTTTTTTCTGCTTTTATTATGTCTTAGTGTCTTATCACATCATTCAACTCTACTTGGCAAATACCAGTTTTCAAGGAGTTAGTTTCTTCTTTTGGAATTCGTATCCCTTTTTCTAATTGGTTATATTTCTTTTCATAATTTTCTTGAATGACTTTCTTTTTTTTTCCAATTTTTACTCATTGTCTTACATTTGGTTTTGGAAATCCTCTTTATTTTCTTCCTTACAGTTTTATATGTCTTGTTCCAATTGCTTGACTTTCTTTTCCACAATCTACTTGATTTTCTTTTTTTTTTTTTTCCTCATTCTGTTTGACTTGACTTAGAATTTATTTATTACAATTTTCTTGAGTTCTGTTGATTTTCTCCTATTTTTCCTCATTCTCTCTTCTTTGATTTTTTAACTCCTTTTTCAGTTCCTCCAAGATTTCTTTTTGGTCTGTCACCCACTTGACATCTTCTTCTGAATGTCATCCAGACTTTCTTTTATACCCAAGGAGTCATCAGTGATCAGGTTCTTCTTCCTTTCCCTCCTCATTTTTATGTTTCATTTCTCTTATTTTTTTTAATCAGCTTCCTTTGACTACAATCAAGTTTTAATCCAAATTTAGTGGCTACTAGGTCTCAGGTCCTCCTTACTCTTATGTTCTGCATTCTCTCTGGAGGCTCAGCCTCTGGGATTCCTCCCTTCCACCCGCCTGGAGCCCAAGTCACACTGTCCTGAAAATGTTCCTTCTTCCTGTGGTACCACACTCACTGGACATTGGTCATTCCTCCTTGCCCACAGCCACAGCCCAGGATTATGTGTGGGCAGCACTGCCAGGCTTGCCTGCTACAGACATCACAGGGTCCATCTGTCTTCCCTCATTCAACATCTGCTTTTCCATAGGTAAAATTTTTTGAGTTCAGATTCTGGAGGTGAAAGTTCTAGAGGCCTGATCTGCTTCCCTCTGGGACTACTGTTTGGTAGTGCAGTGGAGTTGGCCTTGAAATGTCTACACTGCCCTCAGCCCCCAGAGTCTTCTCTGAGGTCCTCTCAAGTTGTCCTCCAGCTGCTTTACCCCTTTGTTTTTGCTTCTCTATTTTCATTTTATGGTAATTTTCTGTCTGTGGAGGAAATCCAGAGAGCCTAGAAATTCCTGACCCATGCTGCCATCTTCCCTGAATGCATGCACTGGTTTTTGTTCTGGAGATGATCTGTGAATTCTAAAATTGAAGTGTCTTTTTTCCATTTTCATAAGTCCTGGCCAATTGTCTTTGATAAAGTAAATCCTACACTTGTAATACAGATAAAAGAAAATGAAATGGAAGACCATCAGATTTCAAGCTCTTTGACCACACACATGCTGTACATATAGTAACTTGGAAACAGGTGACCACTTCCAAGTATCAGGGTATTTGTAAGGATTAAAGCATATAATAATAGCAGAAATATAATATGATATAATGGAGAAAAACTTACATGAATGTCATAGCCAAGTCTCAAAGTTCCCAGGTTCAGGAGAAAATATTGAAAGCAATGAGAAAAAAATCATTCCAATCCTGTGGAAATCTAGTGAGGATTTCCCAAGAACCAGCAGATTCCACTCTAACAGACAGAAGGTCCTGGGACATGACATTTCAAAGAACAGAAGAATTATGATTGCATCCAAAAATAATGTACCAGCAAAGTGAGTGTAATCCTGGATGAAAATAAAAATGGCTGTTTGATGAATTGTAGACCTTCAGGTTTGGATCAAACAGAGCAGAACTCATTGGAAAATTGGATATAAAAGATCCAGAGGAAGTATAAGGAAAACATTAAATTAAAGATTGCTTATAAGGCCCCCATTAAGGTCAAACTGTTTGCTTATTGTTTATGTATGGAAGAGTTAACAGTATGCTTAGAACTGTCATCATGTCATCAATGTAATTTGAAATAAAGATGGTGCCTGAATTGTGCATGATGGGGTAATGAGAAAAAAACTGGGCAGGAAAAGTCAAAAGGGAGAAGTGATATTGGAAAGAGGGAGCATGAAAAGAAGAACCCAGAGAGAGGAAGCAAGTCGGGATGGAGGGATGATGATATTGGGGCCTTCCTTTCATCTGAGTTGAAAAAGAACCAACATGTACATGTGAAAGTGGGTAGAATCTTCTGAGCATGTAGGGAGAGGAGAAAATTGGAGAACAGGTTCAGGGAGGGAGTTTTC
Source organism: Notamacropus eugenii (assembly GCF_028372415.1). Classification (NCBI taxonomy): domain Eukaryota; kingdom Metazoa; phylum Chordata; class Mammalia; order Diprotodontia; family Macropodidae; genus Notamacropus; species Notamacropus eugenii. Next base: position 298,297 of record NC_092875.1, read on the forward strand.
AGAGGGTGTGAGGACTGGGATTTAGGAAAGTCAGGGAGAACATGGGGGCACATTTTCAGGCTCTGTGGATTCACATTGGAGGAGAGGATCAGGGTATTCTTGGAGGCATTGGTGAATTGGAGCAGTAACTGGGTGGGGGAGAAGATAAAATCAAAGGGATAGAGTGAAAAGAGACCCTGAGAAAGAACATCGTGAGTAAAAATAAGACTGGAAAGAAATTCACAGATAATGTTTATAACTTTTAATGTGAGTGGGATGTTTATAGCAACTGTCTTTGTGGTGACAAAGCCCTGGACGTTGCAGTGATCCCCATCATTTTGGGACAGGCTGAAGAGGTTGTGCTCCGTGGTTGTGATGGAAGAAAGGACGGAATTAATGATGTTAGAAATGGATAGAAAGACTTGCACAAAGTGGTTAAAAGCAAAGTGAGCAGGAACAGGAAAATATCATATACAGTAACAGCAACATAGTGTCAGAAGAGTTGGAGCAAATAAGTCATTTTGACTATTCTAAAGGCACCAAATAAAAATAAAGGAAATGTAAACAGTGACACTATCTGCATCCAGATAAAGAACTGACAAATAGTAGAAATATGGAAAATTTTTACACACATGTATGTGTGTGTATGCACATATACATATACATACAGGCAGACATTTATATACATGGTAGCCATCTCTAGGGTTGTAGAGGGAGAGGAGAAACAAAAGAAATTTACCTGATAACCATTATATTATTTGAGGAATGTCAAGTTGTACATGGTAGATTTGCAATTTCATGTATGATAATTTCTTACATTTTGCTCTTATAGAAATGCTCATGTTGTTCCTTGCATTGTAAATAAAATATTCATTTTTCACAAAAGGTAAAATCCATTTCCTAATCCTAAGGAGCTCACATTCCCATGGAGGAGACAACATGCAAATCATCTTGTACATGTCTATTTGGTATATAAAGTATTGTCATGCATTCATAGGCATATGTGTATATAGATATATTTATGTATATATATAATATACGAATTTGGTCTCTGGCTTCCCCTTCCTCTGATCCATAAGTTCTCTGCTTTGGTCTCTGTGTTCTTTGGATTAAAGTACAACTTTCTATAACTCCATTCAATATGAAAGGAAATAAGTTCTAGAGTTTACCATGGCTAAACATATCACTTTTGATAAAGAAGATATTTCCTATCCCCTCTCTCATGCTCCTCCATACTTCCACCAACCTCACAGATGGAACACAAACTTTCTCCCGGATTCCACAGGGAGATGTATTTCAGAAGAAAATATTTCTCTGTTTTATTCCAAATGATCATGGAAATGCCTTTCTAAAAATTCCATTAGGCTCTTAAAGAATGTGGTTTTAGGGGTTGACTCTGACTCTCATAAAGAGTCTGACCTTTGGGCAAATCCCTTCTCTGCACTTCAGCTTTGTGAATTCAGCTCTACATCCGATGATGTTTAATGATTTAGGGGTTGGTGACATTCAAGGACGTGGCTGTGGACTTCACCAAGGAGGAGTGGGGCCTCTTGGACCATGCTCAGAAGGAGCTGTACAAGAGGGTCATGCTGGAGAATGCCTGGAACCTGCTCTTCCTGGGTAAGGACACTTCCTCTGGTAACACTGAGTCTGCCATCAAAGGAATGTGTACAGGGTTTGGAGCATTTATCAGTTATTAGAGAGAAGTGTTGATCTCCTGTGCCGCTGCCTGGTGTTTCCACTAGAAAGTCTTTGCATTGTGGGAAAGGAACCTGAGTGTTTCCTTAATGCTCCTGATGCTTCCCATATTTAGGTAGCTTCAAATTAGTGTGCAAGGACTGAGACATGGAGCCAACCTCTGGGTCATTCAGTCTGACCTCCACCTGGATGGGAATTGGGTCTGCCAAGTCTTTGAAAGCTGCTCAGGTGGCTTCTCCTTACAAGCCTGGCCTCTGGGATGGGTTGAGGATCCAGAATATTCTCCTTTTAACAAGCTTCAGTCATGGCTTCTACTTGTCCCTCCTTTAGCATTTGCCCTGAATCCTCCTTCCTGTTGCCCTCAAATTCCAGCAGAGATGGTGGGAAATAAAGGGAGGGAAGAAACATTTATTTCCACCTACTGTGTACCAGGTGCTGGGCCCAGGGCTTTCTTTACAATGTTATATCACTTCATCCTCACAATAACCTTCCAAATTAGGTGATATTATTCTACCCATTTGACACTTGAGGAAACTGAGGCAAATGAAGATGAAATGATTTGTTCTGTGGCACACAGCTAATAACTGTGTGAGGCTGAATTTAGACTCTGGCATACCTCACTCTAGGCCCAGGGCTCTCTCCATTGCACCATCAGCTGCCTCTCATTCTAGACAATGGAAAGCATGCCATGAGGCCGTCCTTCCATAAAGAAGCTTCACCAAAACCAAATTTTGTTATTCCAAGCTGGTTCCATGGCCTTCTCCCCCACTTTTCCCCAAAGCTCAGAAAAGAAATGCTATGAGACCATCCTTCAGGAGTCCTGGGAACCACCCTGGGGTCCTTGCTTACATGTCCCTGGCTTTGCCAGGAATAAAAGACTGTCTGAGAAGTAGAATTTAGACCAACTAAGATTTATTCAGTTTGCAAGCAGGAGACTCTCAGCTAAACAGGCCAAGATGCCTCAAATGAGCAGTACACAAGGTTTCTATAGGTTTCAGGGAGTGGGGAACAGGAGAGGGGGAAAGGGCAAAAACTGGCTTATATAGTTTCCTGTTCTGGGACTCTAGTCTGGTTTTGCATAATAAGCCTTTTTAGCCCAATTTGGAATGAGGAGTTTCTACAAGAGTGGGACTTGAAAGCATGGGAAGATGAGGTGTGGCTCTTTCTCAGAACAGGCTGTGCAACAGGATAATGTAACACAGGCTGTTTTGGGTTCCTTACATTACAAGCACTAATGGATGAGTAGAGGTTCATGTGTGTGAACATAATGGAGTGGAGCAGCTGTGGGTCTGAACGCCTTTCCCTAAAGAGAACTGAATGACAACTTTCTCTCCATGCTTGTTCCTGACTCCTCATGCCCAGGGTTTCCAGTTCCCAGAGAAGACATCATCTCTTATTTTGAGCAAAGGGAAGCACCATGGATGCTGGCGCAAGAAGGTTTGGGGGGCTGTTGTACAGGTGAGTGAGGTGAAAGCAGGTATATGGGAGCTGGGGTTACAAGAGACTGTTATGCCTTGTGGTGAGGCAGGTGCTCAATGTGGGGGAAGGAAGACCAAATTTTTTAGATGTTTCTCGGCAGTGTCTTCATAGATCAGTCACTGAACCACTAAACCTCAGTTTCTCCATCCTTAATGAGAGGTATTTGGACTCCATGGCCTTTCATCTTCCTTCCAGGGATAAATCTGTGATCCCCCCAAAAAAAGGAATTGTTTGGCATTTGGGGGCATGGGATTCTCCTGAAAGTATAAAAGGGTTTAAGCTCTCCTATATGAGCTCTTTCCTACACCTTCAAGTCAACCAGCTTCTAAGTGTCCACTCTGTTCCAGACCCAGTACAAAGCACCAAGCACATCAATCAATTCAAGGGACTTTCCCTGCTCCATGGAGCACACAGTCTGGTGGTGCAGAGAACATTCCAACAGCTATGTAGGAACTCAATATGGACAGGATGAATTGGGCTAGTAAAGAGAGGGAAGGCCCTAAATTTCAGGAGGACAGGGAAAGGCTTCTTGTGGGAGGTCAGCTCTAACTGGGGATTCAGGGAAGCCAGTGAGAACATTGTAGGCATCTGGAATGGCAGAAAAACCCCCACAGAGTCCAGAGGTGTCCCTGAAACAGAAAGGAGGACCATACACATGGATTATAACATATATGGGGTAGGGAAGGACAGAAGGGAGAAAGAAGACTGGAAGAGTAGAAGAGGAATAGGTGATGAAGGGCTTTCACAGCCCTGGAGACGGATTTATATTTCATACCTTGGCTGGGGAGCCATGAGAGGCTGTTGAGTACATGGTGACATGGTCAGGTGAATTCTTAAGGAACATGAACTTGGTAACATGATGGTGGATTGACTGGACTGAGGGGAGAATTGAGGCAGTTAGGCCAACCAGCAGCCTGTGACACTCTGTTAGGTGTGGGGTAACTGTGGTCTGAACCAAGAAAGTGACCACGCTGAGATAGAACAGTGTCTATGGAATGATGTCACAAAGGTGGAATCAGCAGAACTTTGGAACTGATTGAACATGGGCATCAGGCGTGTGAATGTGTGAGAACTGATTAGGTGTGCATGGCATTTCATTTGGAGCTTGGACTGTTGGAATGAAGCCTTGGGTAGTATTAGCAATGGAAAAGATTGGGAGGGTTGGGGGAAAGAGAATGAGTTTCCTTTCGGTTATGGTAGAAGTAGAACCAGGAGAGAGTAATGTCATTAAAATGTAGGAAGGGGGAGCCTGACAGTGTCAGAGCCTGGAGAGAAGTCAGGAAGGATGAGGGTTAAGAAATGTCCTTTAAATTTTAGCAGTTTCCAGAATATTGGTAATTTTTCAAGATGTATTTGACTTAAACAATAAAATTGGACAATGGAATGCAGAGAGTTTCTCTTTTTTCTTTTGACTCTTCTAAATGCCCAGATGAGCTATAAAGACAAAGAAAGATGCTCTCAGCATAGAAAGAACTGATAAATGGAAATATATCTGGAGTAATTTTACATCAATGTACCTTTTTGTGTCTAATGGTAGCCATGTGTTGGGCAGTGTGATGGGGTAGAGAAAAAAGAGAAAACAGAAAAAAAAGTTTCAATGAGGGCCAGGGAAAGGAGTTGGAGACACCAAATGGAAATGACCATAAAATGGAAGAAAGATATTGGGCCCCATCTCTTGGGGATGTTTAGATCAAGTGAGAATGCTTTAAGGTTTTGCACGAAGTCGTTTTATTTGTGGTAATAGGGAGAAGGTCACTAGTGTGGATAGAGTGAAAAAAGGAAATTGTAGAGGAGGAATATATGGAGGTAGATGAGGGGGTAGAGCGAGATGATTTGCATGTGTAAGGGGATTTTCTTTCTTAAGCAGAAGAATGATGTTTCCATGTGATCTCTTGGTGAAAAAGGAGAAGAAGACACCTGATTTATGTGAGATGAGGAGGACAAAATAGCCCTTGACAAATGTCTAGTTTTTTTTTTTCAGTGTCTGGGAGTGGGGCAGAAGCAAGCCATAATGGATGGTTGGGGATGAATGAAAAGATCTGGAAAAGCTGTTGTGGTAAGTGGCACAAGGTATCAGTTAGGGAGGTGGCCCAGGATTGCCTTGCCCCAGTGAGGGCCCAGCTAAGATCATGTAGCCTAAATTGGTAGTGGATCTGGCAGCCTGGTTTCATGATTTCCTCTCTGTATACCAGGCTGCATATGAGGAGATGGATAGATGGCTGCTGTCTTACTCAGGAGTCTTCCAAGGCTAAACTTTCTATAAGTCATGAGTCTAAGTACCTTTCCTAATCTCTGTGGCTAATGCCTGTCCCCATTCTTGGAGAATGATTGCCCAGGTTCCTGGAGGTGACCACCAAATCAGTTTAAAGAACAAGGAGTTAGAGGCCCACATGTGTCCCCTGGTGGGAGACCTTTCAGGAGCCTAGAAAGAAGCCTCTGTAATCTTCAGTACTGGTTCTGGTCTGGTTCCATCAGGATTAGGTGACTACAAGAGATGATTGAGTACAAGAAAGAGACAGAAAGTGGACTGAGGCCTGAACATGCATTCAACAAGTAGGGAAGAGACCAGAATGCAGGGAGTAGATGTAGAGGCTAGGGACTGCTGACAGCCCTGGGCCAAGGCAGGGAATCAATAAACATTGATTAAGGGCCTTCTATTTTAGTCACTGTGCCAAGCCATGAGGAAACAAAGGAAGGCAAAAGACAGTCTCTGCTGTCACACAGCTCAGAATCTAGTTTACAAACAAATGCTGATACAGGGGACAGAGTGTTGTGGAATGGAAATACATTAACAAGGAAAGTAGGGAATAAAAGGAGTGAGGATAATACAGGTTTAAGGAGGAGAACAGAAAAGGGGGAGGAAGCAGTCACAGGGAAGTGAAAGTAAGAGGTCACATTTATGCAGCAGCTTCTACGTGTCATGCAGTGTAGAAATATTGTTTCATTTTGTATTCATCTGAACCTTAGATGCTATAATTTTGTCCATTTTACAGGTAAAGAAACTGAGGCAAACAGAGGTCCTGTGAGTTCCCCAGGGTCACAGGGCTAGCAAGTGTCTGAGGTGGGATTAGAATTCAGGTCGTCCTGATTCAAGGCCCAGCACTCTGTCCACCGCACCACCAGTTGTATTCTGACCTTGTAACAAAATATATTAAAAATGTTCCCTCAGTTTTTTTTTTTTTTACTAACCACTCACATGAGTAACATGAAAAGGTGAGAAGTTCAAATCTTGCCATTTCAGTAAGTGGCATCTTAAGGTCTGTTGATGTGGCAAAGTTGTGGTGGTCCATGATGGTTCCATGATGTACTCCAATGTACATGCCTGGTGATGATGGTTTTCTAATAGCCTGCTCTCACTGCTGTATGAATATAAAGCCATGGAAGACTTTCATCTGGTGATTTCAGGTTTGATGAAATGTGATTGCAAGGTAGACCAAGAAGGAGAAGACAACTCCAGTGCAGTGATAGACAGACACCAACGGTCTTGGCGTGCCTGTGACTTTTTGCACATAAGTGTCCAACCTTCTGGTAAGTTTGGAAACAATTTGATATCAAGTCGAGAAAATGAAACAATATGTTGCAATGACAATAGTCAGAAGCAGGCAGAGTTTGAGGTATTCACTGCATGGTCCCCAAACACTGTGCATTCCTCACCATGATTGCTTGGAATCCCTGCCAGAAGACAGCTATTCAGGTTGAAATATGCACATACTTCTTGTCCCAGAAGATAAATACCTTTGTCACCCAACTGGACAATTATTTACCAGGTAAGGTACCACTGACAAATTTTTAGCTCACATCCCTTTGATCATTATTCTTCAAGGGGTTTGTGAACCTCTCTCAAGAAATTGAGGCAGAACAAAATCCCTTATGCCTCAGGTAAATTCAAAAAAGTGTTGGTATTCTCCATGTGAACTCAGAGAACGCAACAGAAAATAAGACTGAATGTGATCCCAAGGGAGATTAGGTTATGGTTCCTGGTAGAACAGACCATGAAATAATTTTAATATTTAGTGCATGTGCACCAAATGGCATTGTATCTATGAGGAAAGGATTGAAAGTGTTTACAATGAAAGAGAAAGATTAAAGGTGGAGATACTTTGACAAGTACTGTGGACAGAGCAGGCCCATTCACAGAATTTGGATTCCAGGCTCAGCTGCTGGGACTTAGGTCTGAGTTGTGCATGTGATAACAATGATGACCCTATTTGTGTCACAGAATTTTTGTGAGTATCCAATGTAAATTCATGCGTGAAACCCTTTCGCTAATAAATCATCCTTAGGAGGTGACTAAGGGCATTTTAAGTGGACTTTTTCCCTATGAAAATGGTTCTCTTTATTCAGGGAAACAGAAAGTAATTGAGTTTTTGTTCTACCTATGCAGCAAAGGAGATGTGTCTGTGTGTGTGTCTGTGTGTGTGTGTGTGTGTGTGTGTGTGTGTGTGTGTAGTGCCTCTTTGTTTTATTGTTGACTTTTTTTTCAGAAGCAGAGATTGGACTGGAAATGAAGAAAACTGCTGCAGAGCTAACCCTTTCTGTGGAAGAAACAGACAAGTCAGGATTCATGAGTGAGGATCTCTCTGACTTCAATTCAAGAGAAATCTGCACAACACCTGAGAGTAGCCACATTGCAGAGAAATATTATGATTTTGAACAATGGGGAAACAGTTTTACTGAAAAGCAATATCTTATTACACATCAGAGAATTCACACTGGAGAGAAACCCTATAAATGCAATCAGTGTCGGAAGGCCTTTTTTCAGAGGTCTCGTCTTATTGGACATCAGACAACACACACTGAAGAGAAGCCTTATAAATGTACTCTGTGTGAAAAAGCTTTTAAGTCAAAGGGCAGTCTTACTCGACATGAGAAAATCCACAGTGAACAGATAGTGTATGAATGTAATCAATGTGGAAAAGCTTTTCAGTCACAGCACACTCTTAATCACCATCAGAGAATTCACACTGGAGAGAAACCTTATGAATGTAATCAATGTGGAAAAGCTTTTAAATGGCGGACATGTCTTATTCTACATCAGAATATCCACACTGTAGAGAACCATTATAAGTGTTATCAATGTGGAAAGACTTACAGATGGAAGGAAAGTTTTGTTGAACATCAGAGAATCCACACTGGAGAGAAACCTTATAAATGTAATCAATGTGGAAAGGCTTTCAGAGGTAGGAAATCCATGGATAGCCATCTGAGGAGCCACACTGGAAAGAAACCTTATGAATGCACCCAGTGTGGAAAGACTTTTTCACAGAAGACACATGTTAATCGACATCAGAGAATTCACACTGGAAAGAAACCTTATGAATGTAATCAATGTGGAAAGGCTTTTACAAGGAGCGCTAATCTTAATAGACATCAGAGAACCCACACTGGAGAGAAACATTATGAATGTACCCCGTGCCGAGCAACATTTAAACAGAAAACCCATCTTATCCGACATCAGAGAATCCATGCTGGAGAGGAACCTTAAGAATGTGATCATTGTGGCAAAACCTTCAGGCTAAAATGGGATCTTGTTTACCTTCAGAGAATTCATGGGAAATATAGGAATCTAACTTACCTGAATGGGGAAAGGCAGTGAAATGGAGTACAGAGTATCTTAGGAGAAAATTCATTGTGGGTAGAAGCCATTTATGCACTCAGTGTGGGAAGAATTTCAGCAAGAGATCATCTCTGATCTTCTCATCAGAGGATTTATAGTGAAAAGTAACTTTATCAATGTGTTCAGTGGGTATAACCCTTTCTCTACTACATGGATGTCATGGATGAATGTTAAATTTTGTGTCTGACTAGAACAGAAACATTAGATATGGAAAATAATTCATGCCAATCATCTAGGTTGCAAAACCAGAAAAAGTGGCAGTAGGCTGACAATCTGCAGAACTATGTGAGAGGATTCATGTGGACATGCCCAGAAGTAGAATGTCTTCAGAATAAGGAAAAATCCTTGTGTCGATAGTATGCCAACTGGGGAACAATCTTTGGTGAAGTGATGTAATCAGATTTGTTTGGTCAAGGATGTAAAACTTGGAGCCATTTAGGGGAATGTTGTGTTCTCCCACAGGCCACCTCTATGCATGTATTCAGTTGACACTGAGGGCACTGCATGTGACAGTCAAGAAACTTCTCATTAGCTTGAGATCTTTTCTGCCTCCTGATTTTGGTGACCCAACAATCTTGGTGATGAGATAGGAATTCCCCTGATGGACTAGAGGCAGAGCAGAGGCATTGTGTGAACAAAGCCGCCTCTCCTAGGCAGGCAAGAGGCCTTGCTGTGTTAGGACACTTTATCATGCTAGGCTGAAATCTGCCTTTTGCACATTGCACTCATTGGTCCTGGGTCTTCCCTCTGGGATCAAACAGAACAAGTGGGATTCATCTTAGACATGAGAGCCTTTCAGGTATTTGAACAGTATTTCCTGTTGCCCACCAGGTTTTCTCTTCTTCAGGATAAGTAGTCTCACTCCTTTCAGCTGGTCCTCATTTGGCTTGGTCTCCAGTCCTTCATGAGCATAGGCCTTCTTTGGATGTATTCCAACTAGTCAATGCCTCTTGTTGATTATCTCCAGTTTCTCTTAAATAATAGGTATAAAGACATATCTTGTTTGTCCGTATTTATTTGTCTGGAGGTAGCTGTCAAAAGTGCCTTGGAACTGGAGTGTAAATTACTTTGTAAAATCTTACAATTATGTAATCTGTTTTTATGAACAATGGTGGAACCACTCATTTGGTACCCTGACATCTGTCAGTTGTGGCCATGTTTATGGATTAGTTAGAAATGGGGGGATATCATGACTTGTCTTGACCTGTGTCTTCCCCTGGTGTCTGAGAACTCTGCAGGAGAGAGTGAGGCTGATGACTTTGCCTCACTTACAAGTAAAGCAGCAACAATAGTCTGTGTGTGAAGAAGCTCAGGACTTCAAAAGGTCAGTGTTTCTCTCTCCATTCAGTGCAAAAGCTCTTTCCTTATCAGTTCCTTTTAACTGAAGAAAAACTGAGCTAAGTTTATGCATTTAGTGCTCTCTTAAAATACTTTACTCGAAAAGGAATTATTATCTCAGCTTCACCTGAAAAGCTCTTTGTGTCAAGGAAGCTTGTGGTCTTCTATACCTTAATTGTATTGTTAATGGAATAGGAAGAGCTTTCCCATCCATGAAGAGGCCTATGTGACCTCCTTGAGTCACATGACTCTAAGTCACAAGGAGCCTGTAGAGGGAGGAGCTTCCAGAACTGGTAGAGCAGGAAGTTGATGTGAGTTGGAACTTATCATTGTGTTCATCTTTTGTTGCCTGAAGAAGACCATGCCATCAGAGAAATGACAACATGACTTGTACTTGACTTTGTTTTGAGTGAGGGAGGGCTGTGCACGGTCACCAGCCTCACTTGTCTTAAAGAGCCATCTGAATCTGATGACCAGATATCCATCAGGATGACTGGAGATGGCCCCTTTAGGCCAAGGTCTATTCAGGTACTCACTTAAGGTTAGGGAAAGCCCATTCAGTGAACAGGAGTAGTTCAAGAAGTAGTCAGGGCATGGCCCCTTTAATGAGGCAAAGAAAAATAACTACATCAGGCTGGGAGGAAAACAGCAACAGTTGCTATTGATAGTCACTCTTAAGCCAGGAAGGTCTAGAAAAGAGCCCTTAGGCAGGGACCTAATGTTGTCCAATGTATGGGCTTCATAGTGCAGTAGGTTTAAGGGGAAAGGAGAGGGGAGGAGAAAAGGAATTTAGCTAGTAAACCCCAAGTTAACGGGAGGGGGATACAGACAGGAGAGGAGGAGATGAGTTACCCAGCTACCTGGGTCCCCATTCAGGTAGATGAATCGACTCTCAGAACATTGTATTCATTCTTTGTTGTGAAAGAAAATCATGCCATCAGAGAAATGTTGATTATCTCCAATGACTTGCAATTGGAGCAGGAAGTTGGTGCCAGTTGGCACTTAGAGAAAGAGGAGGCAGAAAGACAGAGCAGCTAGGGGGTATGAGACAAGGGCATGTTGCTTAGGGGTACCTGTTTGTGGGAAGGCCCCAATGGCTGTGCTCCCTGCAATGATAATATGTACAGGCTTCTTGATAACTACGATGGATTTGGCTTTCTGGTATATGAATAAACATCTTGGTTCCATCTTCAGTGAAGAGCATCTATTATATCTTGTGCTTCAAGCCTGGAAATACACCTACATATTCATAGCAGTCTCTGTGGGTATGACTTTGGCAGTGTATCTGTCTCAGACTCTCTTTTTACCCTATCCCTACTACCTCATCTTTTTCTTTGACCCTCTCTTTCCTTGTTTTACCCATCCCTCTAATGTTCCCTCCCTTCTCTATCCATCCACCTTATCTTACTGTGTACACACTTGCAAAAATCCTTCTCCAGTCCTACCCCCTAGTTTTCTCCTCTTTCTGGATGTTCTGTAGACTTGTAAACCTCTTCTGATGTATGTTTTGTTTTCTCATCCAACCAGATGGGAGTAAGTTTCCAACATCACTAGCCCTCCAACACCTGTTTCCTCTGTGTTAGTTCTTCCTTCCATGCCCTGTTTTTATGCGAGACTTGCTCCTTTTTACCTATTCCTGCCCAGTTTTATTTTTTAGAGTCACCCCCTCATACACATGCCAGCCACAACCTTTCTTTCAAACTACTAATGGCACCAGTTTTAAGAATACTATTAGTAACTCATAGTAATAACGTTTTCCTATGCAGTAAGTACACAATTTGACCTTAATCAGTGCCTTAGAATTAGTCTTTAGTTAATTCCTTATGTTTTTTCTGGCAACAGAGGTAGCACACCAATTATTACACTGTCTTCCTTCACCCTCCTCAAGAGGCTTCTTAATTCCTCTTCACCTTCTGCCATCAGAGTGGTACCATCTGCATATCTGAGATCATTGACACTTCTCCTGGTAACCTCAGTTCCACCTTTTGATCCCTCCTGCCTGGCATTTCCCATGATGTACTTTGCATAGAAGTTAGAGAAAATACGTGACAACACACAACCTTTTTATCCTACCTTTCCAATATGAAACCAATCAGTTCTTGCATGGTCAGTTCTTCCTGTTCCCTTTTGGCAACCTCATACAGGCTCCCCTGCAGACAAGTAAGGTTATTTGGTACTCCCATCTCTTTGAGGACTTAACCCTTTTTACTGTGATCCAAATGGACAAAAGCTGTAGGATGGTCAATGAAAAAGAAGTAGATTTTTTTCCCCAGAAATCCCTTCCCAGAAGTCCAAAGAATTTAGGGATAGGGCTTGACAACTTGATGTCTACTTTTCACCTTAGTCATGTTGCAGGGAAGAATCAAAACGAATGGGAGAAACCATAAAGCAAAACATAACGCAAGAGAAAATGGTTTGCTTCATTCCATGATCCAATTCCATAGTTCTTTCTCTGGAGGTGGAAGGCGTTTTGCCTCAAGTCTGTTGGGAATGTGTTAGGTCCTTGCATTGCTGTGGAGGACTAAGTCTACCAGAAAAATTCCTCGCACACTGTGGTTGTTGCTGTGTACAAAGTTCTCCTGGTTCTACCTCTCTTGTTAGCTACATTTCAAGAAATCCTAAGGGAAGACTACATGAGATGAGAGTTAATTGTGCCAGATTTAAAAAATCATAGAATACATGAGTGGGGTAGAAAAAAAAGTCTAGCCCCCAAATCCAAGACATTTGGGGAAGTTTAAGGAATCAAAATTTTTATTCGTTTGGACAGAACATCCACATGTAAGGATATGGCTCCTATCTAGCTGGAAGTTTGGTTAAAAGAGGCAAACAGGCAAGGTGGCATAGAACCGCATATTTATTGCCTTCAGCTGGCCAACATGGTGGGACACAGAATCATAGCTTTCATTCTGACTGATTTAGGCAAATTGAGGACGACCTAGATATTCTTAGAGCAATCCTAATTCAGGATGTCTGTGTCACTCAACAGTTATAGCTTTCATTGGCTTTTAACTGTAGCATGAGAAAGGACATTTCTGAGCAGAATAGGTTGTAAATCCAATAAGAGAAGAGAACTGACAAAGTGTCCATTGAAATTACAATCCCAGGGCATCTGTGTTTCCCCCGCATAACCTATGTGCGTAGGCTATCAATAGAAAAGTGCCGCTATCCAAGACAGTGCCCCAGACAGGAGGAATGCTTCAGGTCAGCCTCATCCAATCCCACAGTGCTGATTCAGCAACTATACACACACTCACACACACACACACACACACACACACAAATATGAAAATATATTTTTAGTTCACTCAGAGAGCAAAGCAAGCTTGTCCGACTGATTAGTTCAGGCTTTGGCCTTTACTGGAGTTGAAACGCTCTTAAATGATTATTACTCCCCATGAGGGAAAGAAAAAGGGAGGAAAGATAGCCCTCTCTAGGGTTGGGGGAGGATAGACAGAAAAGAAATTTCCATGGTAATTATTGTACATTTCAAAAGATTATCAAGTTGGACTTGGGAGATTTGCAGTTTCATGAGCAATCTTCATTTTATTGCACTCTTATGCAAATGCTTGTTTTGTTGCCTCAATTTTAAATAGAATATATTTTTGGAAAAAAGTAAAACCCAGTTCTCAATCCTGAGGAGCTCACATTCTCATGGAGAAGATAATAGGCAAATTATTTTGTACATATAGGATCTATTTGCTATAAAAAGTATTCTCATGCATTAACATGCATATGTGTATATAGACATATATAGATTTGGTCTGTGGCTTCCGCTTCCTCTGATCCATAAGTTCTCTGATTTGGTCTCTTTGTCCTTTTTAAATAAATCTTCCCATAACAACATTCAGTATGAAAGGAAATAAATTCTACAGTTTAAGATGGATATACATGTAAGAGATTAAAAAAAGAATATATCCCTTCGATCAGTTCTGATAAAGAAGATATTTCCCATCCTCCTGTCTGAGGCTCCCCACAGATCCACCTACCTCACAGATATAGAAGAAACTTTCCCCTTGATTCCTCAGGGACACACATTTCAGAGGAAAATGCTTCTCAGCTTTACTCTAACTAATAATGGAAAATGTTTTTCTCAACATTTACTTGGTCCGTAAATGATTGTAGTTTTAGGAGTTGACTCTGACTCCCATAAAGGGTCTGACCTTTGGGCAAATCCTTTTTCTGTGATTAAGTTTTGTTGTGTAAATTAATGAGCATTGGATTACTAAAATCTGAAGTGTTCTTCAGCTCTATATTGTGTAACTTTTAATGATTTAGGAATTGGTGATGTTCAAGGACATGGCTGTGGACTTCACCCAGGAGGAATGGGGCCTTTTGGACCATGCTCTGAAAGAGCTGTACAAGAGGGTCATGCTGGAGAGTGCCCGGAACCTGCTCTCCCTGGGTAAGGACACTTCCTCTGGTAACACTGACTCTGCCATCAAAGGAATGTGTGCAGGGTTTGGAGCATTTATCAGTTATTAGAGAAAACAGTGTTGATCTCCTGTCCTGCTGCCTGATGTTTCCTCTAGAAAGTCTTTGCTTTGTGGGACAGGAACCTGAGGGTTTCCTTGTTGCTTCTGAAGCCTCCCACCTCTAGGCAGCTTCCAATTACTGTGGAAGGATCTGAGACATGGAGCCAACCTCAGAGTCATTCGGTCTGAACTCCACCTGGAGGGGAATTGTGTCTGCCAAGTCTCTGAAAGCTGCCCAGGTGGCTTCTCCTTACAAGCCTGTCCTCTCTGGGATGGGTAGAGGATCCTAAATATTCTCCTTTTAACAAGCGTTAATTATGGCTTCTACTTGACCCTCCTTTAGTGCATTTATCCTTGATCTGCCTTGCTATTGCTGTCAAATTCCAGCAGAGATGGTGAGAAAGGAAGGGAAGGAGCAATTTTTTTTACCTACTGTATACCAGGTGCTGGACCCAGAGCTTTTTTTACAATGTTATATCATGTCATCCTCACAACAACCTTCCAAGTTAGGGGATATTATTATCCTTTTTGACAATTGAGGAAACTGAGGCAGATGGAGGTTATGTGACTTGTCCTGTGGCACGCAGCTAGTAACTGTCTGAGGTAGATTTAGACTCTGGCACATCTCACTCTAGGCCCAGAGTTCTCTCCACTGCACCATCAGCTGCCTCCAATTTCCAAATAATGGAAAGTATGCCATGAGCCCATCTTTCTATGAAGAAGGTTCACCAAGACTAAATTTTCTGATTCCAGTCTGGTTCCATTATCTTCTCCCTCACCTCTCCCCAAAGCTCAGAAGAGAAATGCTATGGGACTATCTATCCTTCAGAAGTCCTGGGACCCACCTTGGGATCCTTGCTTATATGTCTGCAGCTTTGCCAGGAATAACAGATTGGCCGAGAAGTAGAATTTGGACCAACTAGGGTTTATGGAGTTTTCCAGCAGGAGACTCACCTGAACAGGCAAAGACACCCCAGTTGAGCAGTACACAAGGTTTCCTTAGGTTTCCGGGAGTTAGGAACAGGGAAGGGGGACAGGGCAAAAGTTGGCTCATCTACTTTTCTGTTCTGGGACCCTAGTTTGGTTTTGCATAATAAGCCTTTTTAGCTCAGTTTAGAATTAGGAATTTCTATCAGAATGGGACTTGACAGCATAGGGTGCAGAGTTCTAGCTCTTTCTCTGAACAGGTTGTATAACAGGATAATGGGACACATCCTACTTTGGGTTACTTGCATAAAAGCACTAATGGATGAGTAGAGGTTCATGTGTGTGAACATAATGGAATGAATCTCAGAATGGAGCAGCTCTGGGTCTGAACATCTTTGCTTAAGCAGAACTGAATGCCAAGTTTCTCTCCGTGCTCATCCCTGAATCCTCATGTCCCGGGCTGCCTGTTCCCAGAGAAGATATGATCTCTTATTTTGAGCAAAGGGAAGCACCGTGGATGCTGAAGAAAAAAAGGCTGAGGAGGTGCTGTCCAGGTGAGTGAGGTGAAAGCAAGTGTATGGGAACTGGGGTTATAAGAGGCCGCTATGTGTTGTGGTGAGGCAGATGCTCAATGTGGGGGCAGGAAGACCTGACTTGGAATTCTTTTTCAGATTTTTTTCTGCTGTGACTTTATGGGTCAGTCAGTGAACCACTGAACCTCAGTTTCTCCATCTGTTATAACAGGGATTTGGACTACATGGCCTTTCACCTCCCTTCCAGGGATAAATCTATGATCTAAAAAAATGTCATTGTTTGGAATTTGGGGGCATGGAATTCTGAAAGTATAAAAGGGCGTAGGTTCTCCTATGTGAGCTCTTTCCTAGACCTTCTTAAAGTCAACAAACTTCTAAGTGCCTTCTCTCTTGAAGATCCTGTGCAAAGCACTGAGTACATAAATCACTTCAAGGGACGTCCCCTGCTCCCATGAAGCTCACCCTCTGGTAAGGCAGGTAGTACCAACAACTGTGTCGAAACCCAATATGGACAGGATACATTGGAGATAGTTAAGAGGGGGAGGGACCTAAATTTAAGGAGGACTGGGAATGGCTTATGGTGGGAGGTGGGCTCTCACTGGGGATCCAGGGAGGCCAGGGAGAACATTCTAGGCAACAGAGATGGCAATAAAACCCCACAGAGTCCAGGGGTGGAAGGTCCTGTCCCTGAAACAGAAAGGAGGACCAAACACATGGGTTATAACATACAAGGGGTGGGGGAGGAAACAAGGGAGAAGAAAGACTGGAAGAGTAGAAGAGGAGTAGGTGATGAAGGCTTTCACAGCCCTAGTGAGGGTTTTCTATTTCTTAATTTTTCTGGGGAACCATGGGAGGCTGCTGAGTACGTTGACATAGGTCAGAGCTTAAGGAAGATGAACTTGGTAACTGGTTGGAGGAATGATTGGACTGAGGGGAGAATTGAGGCAGCTGGACCAACTAGCAGCCTCTGACACTGTGTCAGGTATGGGGTGACAGGGGTCTGGAGCAAGGAAGTGACAGTGCTCAGTTAGAAAGGGGTCTATGGGATGATGTCACAGAGGTGGAATCAACAGGACGTTGGAACTGATTGAACACGGGCATGAGGTGTGTGAGAATTGATGAGGAGTGCATGGCATTTCATTTCTGAGCCTGGACTGTTGAGAGGATGCCTTGGATAACATTAAGAATGAGAAAAGATGGGAAGATAGGAGGAAAGAGAATGAGCATCCTTTTGGATATCGTAGAAGTAGAACCAGGAGAGAGTAATGTCATTAAAATCTAGAGAGGGGAGGATCAACAGAGGGGGAGACTGACAGTGTGAGAGCCTGCAGAGCAGTCAAAAAGGGTTAGGATTAAGAAATGGCCATTGAAGTTTAGCAATGTTGAGATCATTCCTAATTTTTGAGAGAAGAGTTTCACTTAAACAATAAAATTGAGAAATAGTATGCAGAGAGTTTCTCTTTCTTTTGACTTTTTTAAATGCCCAAATGAACTATAAAGACAAATGAAGAAATATGCTATACACAGTAAGAGAAAGAACAGATAAATGGAAGTATGTCTAGAATAATTTTACATAAATGTACTTATTTGTGTCTAATGGTGGCCATGTCTTGGGTAGTGTGATGGGGTAGAGAAAAAAGAGAAGGAAAAAAAGAAAAAAAAGTTTCAAAGGAATCCAGGGAATGGAACTGGAGACACCAAAGGGGAATGACCAGAAAATGGCAGAAAGATACTGAACCCCATCTCATGGGGATACATGGATCAAGTGAGAGAGTTTTAAGGTTTTGTGAGAAGTCATTTTATTTGTGGTAGTAGGGAAAAGGTCACTAGTGTGGGATAGAGTAAAGAAAGGATTCTAGAGGAGGAATATGGAAGTTGATGAGGGGTAGAGTGAGATGATTTGCATGTGTGAGGAGATTTTCTTTAGTAAGCAGAAGAATAATGTTTCCATGTGATATGATAAGGAGAAGAAGGTATCTGATTTATGTGAGATGAGGAGGATAACATAGCCCTTGACAAATGTATACTTTTTTTTTTAGTGGTTGGGAGTGGGACAGAAGCAAGCCATAATGGAGGTTTGGGGAAGAAAGAAAAGATTTGGAAAAGCTGTTGTGGGGAGTCATTTAGGGAGATGGCCTTGGATTGCCTTGCCCCAGTGAGGACCCAGTTGAGATTATGTAGCTTAAATTGAGAGTGGATCTGGCAGCCTGGTTTCATTATTTTCTCTCTGTACATCTAGCTACACATGAGGAGGAGGAGAGATGGCTGCTGTCTTACTCAGGAGTCTTCCGAGGCTAAACTTCATATAAGTCATGAGACCAGAATGGAGGGGGTAGAGGGAGAGGCTGGGGACTGCTGTCAGCCCTGGGCCCAGACAGGGAATCAACCAACACTGATTAAGGGTCTTCTGTTTTAGGCACTTTGCCAAGCCATGAGGATGCAAAGAAAGCAGAATGTCATCTCTCCTCTCCCAGAGCTCTGAATTGAGTTTACAAACAAATGCTGACACAAGGAAAAGAGTGGTTTGGAATGAAAATACATTCAGTTCCCCAAGGAAATAAGGGAACAAAGGGAGTGAGGATAATACAGGATTAAGAAGGAGAGCAGACTTAAGGAGGAAACAGTCAAAATCCAACGAACATAATTGGTAGCAGATGTTGTGTGTCATACAGTGTACAAACATTGTCTCATGGGGGCAGAGCCAAAATGGCAGAGTAAAAGGATGGACCTGCTCTACCCCTCTCCCCATAACCCATAAACTCCCTGTACAAAATGACTCTAAACAAATTCTAGAGCAGCAGAAACCACAAAATGACAGAGTGAAACAGATTTCCAGCCCAAGACAGCCTGGAAAGCCGACAGGAAACGTCTATCACACTGGGCTCGGAGCTGAGTGCAGCGCAACCTGGGCTGGGCATGGACAGGAGTGGACAGGACTTGAGCAGGCATCAGGGTGCAAAATCACAGGTAGCACCTGTGGTTCCCAGATTTCTCAACCCACAATGTCAAAGACAGCTTCAAAGGTCAGTAAGAAAGCTCTTTCATCTGACTGAGAAGGGAGTTCAGCAGCATTCACTTTTGGAACACTCTGCCTAAAGACCCTGAGTGAATGGAGCAGCTGATCTTGATCTCAGTCTAGAGCGGAGGTCTGGGAGTGAGGAAGAGTGCTGGCGTGGTGAAGCTGGTGGTCACTATGGAGAGGGAATCCTACTTACTGTTCCAGGACAGAAAATAGTGTTTGTGGTTGCTCACAGACCAGAAACCAGGCCAGAAGAGGAGTAAACTCCTCTCTCTTGATTGTGCCATGTTGGAGGAACTGAGAACTTACAGGTCTCTAGAGATATCTCAGAGAACAGCTTCACAAAACCTCTGAAGCCTAGGGTAGTATACCCTCCACTTGACAAAGGACTCAAAAGTCAAGTAACTGACTGGGAAAATGCCCAAAAAAGAGGAAAAATAAGACTAAAGAAGGTTACTTTCTGGATGAAAAGATACTTTCTTCCATCTTTTTGGATTAGGAGGAACAATGCATACTATCAGAGGCAGACATCAAAGTCAAGGCTTCTATGTCCAAACCCTCCAAAAAAATATGTAGTGGTCTCAGACCATGGAAGAACTCAAAAAGGATTTTGAAAATCAAGAGAGGTGGAGGAAAAATTGGGAAGAGAAATGAGAGCAATGCAAGAAAATCATTAAAAGAGAGTCAACAAATATTGTCTTATTTTATCCTCATTGGAACCTAAGATGAAATAATTATGCCCATTTTCCAGATAAAAAAAGGAGACAAACAAAGGTCTTGTGACTTCCCTACGGTCACAGGACTAGCAAATTTCTGAGGTGGGATTAGTATTCAGGTCTTCTTGATTCGAGGCCCAGCATTCTGTCCACTGCACCACCAGTTGTATTCTGATGTTTTAGCAAAATATAGTGAAAATGATCACTCATTCGTTTTTTTTTTTACTCCCTACTCAGTCACATGGGTAACATGAACAGACAAGAAGTCCAAATTAGAAAACACCTTACTATTTCAATGAGTGGAATCTTAAGGTCTATCTGTTAAGGTTGTGGTGGTCCATGACTGTTTCATGATGAACTCTAATGTGCATCTAATGTGCTTCCTTGCTGATGATGGCTTTCTAATAGCCTGATCCCACTGCTGCATGATTGTAAACCCAAGGGAGACTTTGATCTGGTGATTTTAGGTTTGATGAGATATGATTGCAAGGTAGACCAAGAAGGAGAAGACAATTCCAGTGCAGTGACAGACAGACACCAAGGGTCTTGGCATGCCTGTGACTTCTTGCACATGAATGTCCAACCTTCTGGGAAGTTTGGAAACAATTTGATATCAAGTTGAGAAACTGAAACAATATGTTGCACATAGTCAGAAGCAGTCAGAGTTTGATGTACTCACTGCATGATACCCAAATGCTGTGTATTACTGGCCATGATTGTTTGGAATCGTTGCTAAAAGACAACTGTTAAGGTTGAAACATGCACATACTTCTTGTCCCAGAAGATAAACATCTTTGTCACCCAATTGGACAATTATTTACCACTGAAAGGTACCACTGACAAATTTTTGTCTCAAATTCCTTGTATAATTGTCTCTGTCCTTTAAGGGGTTTGTGAATGTATCTCAAGAAATTAGCATGACAGAACAAAATCCTTAATGCCTCAGGTAAATACAAAAAGTGTTGGTATTCTTCATGTGAATGCAGAATTTTTGTGAGGATTCAATGTAAATTCATGCATGAAACTCTTTCGTTATTAAATCATCTTGGGAATGTGAGGTAAGGGTATTTTAAAGGGACTTTCTGCCATTTGAAGATGGTTCTCCTTGCTCAGGGAAATAGAAAGTAACTGTTTTTGTTCTACCTATGGAGCAAAGGGGATACCTGTGTGTGTGTGTGTATGTGTGTGTAGTGCCTGTTTGTTTTATTGTTGGCTTTTTTTTTTCAGAAGGAGAGATGAGACTGAAAAAGAAGGAAAGTGCTGCAGAGCTAACCCTGTCTGTGGAAGAAACTCACAAGTCAAGATGAGTGAGGGTCCCTCTGACTTCAATTCAAGAGAAATCTGCACAACACCTGAGACTATCCACACTGCAGAGAAATATTATGACTGTAAACAATGTGGAAAGGGTTTTACCAAGAAGAAATATCTTATTGCAGATCAGAAAATCCACACTGGAAAGTAACCTTATAAATGTAATCAGTGTGGAAAGGCTTTTATACAGAGTGCTCATCTTATTGTACAGCAGATAACACACACTGGAGAGAAACCTTATAAATGTAATCAGTGTGAAAAAACTTTTGAATCAGAGAGCAGTCTTACTCGACATCAGAAAATCCACACTGAACAGATACTGTATGAATGTAATCAATGTGGAAAAGCTTGCCTATCACAGCACAGTCTTGCTGAACATCAGAGAATCCACACTGGAGAGAAACCTTATAAATGTAATCAATGTGGAAACACTTTCAGATGTAGGAAATCTATAGATGACCATCTGAGAATCCATACTGGAAAGAAACCTTATGAATGTAATCAATGTGGAAAGGCTTATATGAGGAGGACATGTCTTATTATACATCAGAGAACCCACACTGGAGAGAAATGTTATGAATGTACCCAGTGTGGAAAGGCTTTTAAACAGAGGACCCATCTTACCCGACATCAGAGAATCACACTGGAGAGAAACGTTAAGAATGTCATCATTGTGGCAAAACCTTCAGGCTAAAGTGAGTCCTTGTTTACCATCACAGAATTCATGAGACATATAGGAACCTTCTAACTGACCTGAATGAGGACAGGCATTGAAATGGAGTACAGACCATCTTAGCAGAAAATTCATTCTGGGTACAAGCCATCTATGCACTCAGTGTGGGAAGGCTTTCAGCCAGAAATCACCTCTAATCCTCTCATTGTAAATCAGAGGATTTATAATGAAAAGAAACTTTATGAATATGCTCAGTGAGTATATGCCTTTCTCTAGAACATGGAGGTCATGGGTGAAGGTTAAATTTTGTTTCTGATTATAAGAGAAAGGTGAGAGAAGGAAAATAAATCATGTCAACCCTCAAGATTGTAAAACCAGAGCAGGAGGTAATAGGCTGATAATCTACAGAACTATGTGAGAGAATATATGTGAATGTTCTCAGAAATAGAATATCTTCAGGATAAGGAAAAGACCTTGTGTCAATATTATGTCAGCTGGGGAACAATCTTTTGGGAATGGAAGAAATCAGATTTGTTTGACTAAGGATGTAAAAATTTTGATCAAGGGTATAAAAAAATTGATCAAGGATAAAAAAAATTTTAGGGGAAGGTTGTGTTCTCCCACAGGTCACCTCCATGCATATATTAAGCCTACGTTGAGGCCACTGCATGTGGCACTCAAGAAACTTCTCATTAGCTTGAGATCCTTTCTGCCTCCTGATTTTGGTGACCCAGCAATCATGGTGATGAGGCAGGGATTCCCCTGACAGACTTAAGGCAGAGCAGAACCTATGTGTGAACAAAACAGCCCCTCCTAGGCAGGGAAGAGGCCTTGCAGTCTCTATCTACAAAGCTTCCCATGGTTGCTCCTCCTCTGCCAGCCTGGAAAGGAAAGCTAAAGGAACTCAATTCCATGTCAGAGGCCTCAAGGCTGCTGCTCACATGCTTTCTACATGCGTCCTGAGGACAGCACCCTCATCAGAGTGATGGTTTCCAGTGCAGAGACCAATAGGTTGGACATGAGGGAGAAATTCAAGGGGCATTATGGGAAGTTTCTATATTCTCTCATCAAGGCAAGTCAGAGGGGTCTTGTTTTCCCAGGAAAGGTAAACACTGATAGGAAGAAAGGTTTCTAATGAAATTCCATTGGAAGGGCCTTCAGAAGCCACCTAGGCCAGACTCATACCTGCAGATTCCTTGCTTTGAAATCATTTCTACTTGAAGACCAGCCAGGAAGGCAGCCAGTTCTTAGGATATTGTTCATCGTTCTGGGCTACAATTTGCCTCTTGCACATTACACTCATTGGTCCTGGGTCTTCCCTCTGGGGCCAAACAGAGCAAGTGGGATTCAGCTTAGACATGAGAGCCTTTCAGGTATTTGAACAGTATTTCCTGTTGCCCACCAGGTTTTCTCTTCTTCAGGATAAGTAGTCTCACTTCTTTCAGCTGGTCCTCATTTGGCTTGGTCTCCAGTCCTTCATGAGCATAGGCCTTCTTTGGATGTATTCCAACTAGTCAATGCCTCTTGTTGATTATCTCCAGTTTCTCTTAAATAATAGGTATAAAGAGATATCTTGTTTGCCCATATTTATTTGTCTGGAGGTAGCTGTCAAAAGTGCCTTGGAACTGGAGTATGGATTAGTTTCTAAAATCTTATGATTGTATAATCTCTTTTTATGAACAATGATGGAACCACGAATGTGGCACCCTGACATCTGGCAGCTGTGGTCATGTTTATGGATTCGTTAGAAATGGGGGGATATCATGACTTGTCTTGACCTGTGTCTTCCCCTGGTCTCTGAGAACTCTGCAGGAGAGAGTAAGGCTGATGACTTTACCTCACTTACAAGTAAAGCAGCAACAATAGTCTGTGTGTGATGAAGCTCAGGACTTCAAAAGGTCAGTGTTTCTCGGTCCATTCAGTGCAAAAGCTGTTTCCTTATCAGTCCCTTTTAATCGAAGAAAACTGCTGAGCTAAATTTGTAAGTGCAGTGCTCTCTTAAAACACTTTACTCCAAAAGAAATTATTATCTCAGCTTTACCTGAAAATCTCCTTGTGGCTAGGAACTTGTTATGTTCTTTACCTTAATTGTATTGTTAATGGAATGGGAAGAGCTTTCCCATCTATTAACAGGTCCATATGACCTGCTAGAGTCACATGGAGTCTGTGTTGGGAGGAGCTTGCCTATTGGGTGGAGCAGGAAGTTGGTGTGAATTGGAGCTTAGAGAGAAAAAGAGGGAGCAGAGAGACAGAGCTTCTAGTGGGCATAAGAGAAGGGCATGTTGCTTAAGGGAGGCTGTTTGTGGGAAGGCTTGGGGATGGCAGTGCTCCCTCCAGGGATAATGTGTACAGGCTTCTTGGTTACTATGATGGATTTGGCTTTCTGGTATATGAATAGACATCTTGATTCTAACTTCAATCTTTGTGATTCAAACCTGGAAATATGCCAACATATTCATAGCAGTCTCTGTGGGTGTCACTTTGGCAATGTATCCATCTCAGACTCTCTTTTTACCCTGTCCTTATTACCTCATCTTGTTCTTTGACCCTCTCTTTCCTTGTTTTACCTATGCCTCTAATATCCCCTCCCTTCTCTTCTCCACCCATCCACCTAATCTTACTGCATGCACACTTGCAAAAATCCTCCTCCAACCCTATCCCCTGGTTTTATCCTCTTTCTGAATGTTCTGTAGACTTCTTCTAATGTAACCTTTTCTGTTGTATGTGTTGTTTCCTCATCCAACCAGATGAGAGTACGTTTCCAACATCACTAGCCCACCAACACCTGTTTCCTCTGTATTAGTTTTTCCTTCCATGCCCTGTTTTTATGAGAAACTTGCTCCTTTTTACCTGTTCCTGCCCAATTTTATTTTTTAGAATCACCCACCCCCTTATACATACTCCAGTCACAACCTTTCTTTCAAACTACCTTAATAATGGCACCAGTTTTGAGAATACTATTAGTTACTCTTATTAATAACATTTTCCTATACAGTAAGTAAACAGTTTGAACTTAATCAGTGCCTTAGAATTAGTCTTTAGTTAATTCCTTATGTTTCTTCTGGCAACAGAGGTAGCAAGCCAGCTGTTACACTCTCCTCTTTCACCCTCCTCAAGAGGCTTCTTAATTCCTCTTCACCTTCTGCCATTGGAGTGGTACCATGTGCATATCTGAGATTGTTGGTATTTCTCCTGGCATACTCAATTCCAGCTTTTGATCCCTCCAGCCTGGCATTTCATGTGATTTACTTTGCATACAAGTTAAATCAAATACATGACAACATACAACCTTGTTATCCTCCTTTTCCAATCTGAAACCAGTCAGTTGTTCCATGTTTACTTCTATGTGTTGCCTCTTGGCCCTCATATGGGCTCTTCAGAATACAAATAAGGTGATTGGGTCCTCCCATCTCTTTTAGGACTTGCTACTTATCATTGTGTTCCATCTAGTCATCCATAAGCTTTAGTATGGTCAGTGAAGAAGTAGGGTTGTTGTTTTTTTTTTTCTGAAACTCCCTTGATTTCATCACAATCTGAAGAATTTAGAGTTAAGGTTGACACCTTGGTCTCTACTTCCTCTGCTTCTTTGAGAACCAGCCTATTCTTCTGGTATTTCTCAGTTCACATATTGCTGAAGCCTTGCTTACAGAATACTGTCACATGAAATGATATCTCTGATTTTCTTGGAGATCTCATCATTCCTACTCTGTTGGTTTCTTCTGTTTCTTTGCATTTCCCATTAAACAAACTTTCTCTCTCTTTGCTGTTCTCTGGAATTCTGCACTCACTCGGGTAGATCGTTCCCTTTCTCCTTTCCCTTCTTTCTTCAGCTATTTCTAGAACCTCATCAGGCACCTTTGGGTTTCTTGTTCTTCCTTATGTATGGAAGGTTTTTTTGTTGCTACCTCTTATCTAATGTTGTGAACCTCTGTCCATGGTTCTTCAGACACTGTCTACCTGATCTGATCCCTTTAATCTATTCTTCACCTCCATATGCTTATCTCTTTGGGATACAGTCCTAGAAGCGATATTGCTGGATCAAA
Source organism: Notamacropus eugenii (assembly GCF_028372415.1). Taxonomy (NCBI): domain Eukaryota; kingdom Metazoa; phylum Chordata; class Mammalia; order Diprotodontia; family Macropodidae; genus Notamacropus; species Notamacropus eugenii. The sequence goes on from NC_092875.1 coordinate 324,102, forward strand.
GAATAAATGTACATTTTTGCAACCCTTTGAGCATAGTTCCAAATTGCTCTCCAGAATGGTTGGATCAGCTCTTCTCCAATGTTTATCATCTTCCTGTTTTGTCATGTTAGTCAATCTGATAGGTGTCATGTGGTTCCTCAGATCTGTTTTGATTGGCACCTCTCTAATCAATAGTGATTTAGAGCACTTTTTCATATGACCAGAGATAGCTTTAACTTACTCCTCTGACAAATGCCTGTTCATTTCATTTGACCATTTATTAATTGGAGAATAACTTGTATTCTTGTACATTTGACTCAATTCTCTATATATTTTAGAAATGAGGCCTTTATTACAGATACCAGTTGTCAAAATTCTTTCCCAGTTTTTTGTTTCCCTCTTAATCTTGGTTGCATTGAGTTTGTTTGTGCAAAAACTTTTCAATTTAATGTAATCAAAATGATCAGTTTTGCATTTCATAATGTATTCTGTCTCTTGTTTGGTTATAAATTTCTACATTTTCCATAAATCTGACAAATAAACTATTCTTTGCTCCCCTAATTTGTTTATAGTATCAATCTTTATAAGTAGATCATGTATCCATTTGGACTTTATTCTTGTGTACAGTGTCAGCCATTGGTCTATGCCCAGTTTCTGCCACACTATTTTCCAGTTTTCCCAGTAGTTTTTGTCAAACAGTGAGTTCTTATCCCAGAACCTGGGGTCTTTGGGTTGGAGTATCACTTTCAGGTAATCTAATGCTATACTTTTATCCTAGCAGTAGGATAGAGAGTCAGGAAGAGCTCTTAGAGATGAGCATCCTGGGGGGTGCTGGGCCAGGTGAAGTTTGGAGACCTGGGAGGAGTGTAGGGAAGAGGAGGGATCATTGCACTGGAGAAGACATTCCATGCAATGAACATCTTGTGTTTGTCCTTCATTTTCAAAAAGGACCATGACATCAGGGAGATGATGACATGACTTGCAGTTGACTTTGATTTGAGTAAGGGAGGGCTGTGTAAGGTCACCAGCCTCACTTTCTCTCCCAAGCCATCTGGATCCAGTGACCATATATTCAACAGGATGACTGGAGATGGCCCAACATGCAATGGGAGACTCTGGCCCTTTTAGGGTAATTTCTTTTCACCTTGAGTGAGATACATCCATTCAATCAATAAGCCTCTTTAAGAAGTGAGCCCTGAGATGGCCCCTTTAATTAGAAAGAAAGAAAAAAAATCACACTGTGAGGAAAAGACCCTCAAGGTTGCTGTTCCAAACAGAAACAGGTACCACTGAAATTCACTCTAAGCCAGGAGTGCCCAAAATACAGCAATTCTACGATCTCTGAGTAGACCAACCTACCTGCATGGGGACCCTGTCAGTTGGGTAACTCATCTCATCCTCTCCCTCCCCCAAAGGATGACCAGAAGCTGCCCAGTTAATTTGGGGTATCCTGGCTACATAGCTTCCTTTCTTTCCTTCTTTTCTCTCTTCCTTTCTTTCTTTGTTTCTTCCTTCCTTCCTCCCTTTCTTTGTTTCTTTTTCTTTCTTTCTTCTTTCACAAAACTAAGCCCAGTTCACTCTGATGGAGGGCAGGGATTAGGGAGAAGAGGCAGTCAGGATCTCTGATTCCTAGCCCTGGGTGTGATTGGAGGAAAGGGACTAGCCATCCTGGGGCCCTCAGGGGCTGGACAGGTGATGTTTTGGGCCATAGACAATGCTCCCAGCATGGGCTGGCCAGGAACAAAATGTCTTTGAGCCCAGACTACTCTGCTTTCCCTCTAAAATCTCTTCCCTTTCTTCCCTCTGAGTTAATATCACTCTGCCTTCCCCAAAGCCATGCTTTCTCTGCCTTCTGGACCCCAGCTCTATGTTTTCAGGTCACTAGTAGGTGGGAACCAGAGTGCCCCTACCTCCAATTTCCTGTCTTCCACTTTCTTCTCATTTTCCTCATCTGACCTCATGGTGAGTGTCCTCCAGGTCTGCCAGGAGCACACCTTCCTCCCAAGCCTGGCTCATGGATGAGCTCCCTGCCTCTACATCTTTCCCAGACTCCTCATTACTTCCTAAATCTCTGGCTCATCTTCCCCAGATTTCTCATTAGATAACACTTTTCCAGACTTCAGACTTTTCCATAGGATTCTGTGAATCCTGATTTCAGCCATCCTATCAGGCTCCTATGTCCTGTCTCCATGTTCTCTAATCTCTAACCTCTTGGTTAGAAATTCCACTCTCTTAACTTCAGATCCAGCCCCCATCAGAAATTCATGAATCCTACCTTCCTAGGACACAGGTACAGAAGCTCTTTCCTGGCTCCCCTGATAGGCACCCATGGCTCTGGGGCTGCTTGCCTATTAGATCCCAGGCATGTGGCTCCCTGTCTCCAGTTTCCCTTTAGGGATTCCAAGCCTAAACCTTATCAGAGCATCCCAACAGTCCTCCCCAGCTCCTAGTGAGATCTCAGGACAAAGTCATCCTGCTTCCCCAGGCTCAGTGTCCCCCTCGGTCCCTTCTGTCCCTCCAGTGTCTCTGACCTCCCTCCATGAGCTATGTTAGATGGTCTTGCCTCCAAGACCCTACTGGTGAGGTCAGGGGTAGGGGTGTGCTCGGGACCCCAAAATACAGACATTCTGCTTCTTACCAAATGAACTCAACTCAATCTTTCTTTCAGCCAAAGTAAAACAAACTTTACTAAAGACTTGCCATTTTAGGTTGAATCTTAAGAAGCCTAAGTATTTGTGATGCTTAGATAGAATCTCAGCTGGATAGAATCAGAGCTGGATTGAATCTGAGCACCTTCATGGAGGTAAGATGGAACTTATAGTGAGAAAGACTGTGGAAAAGCTTGATGGGACTGGGGTAACTAGTGAGGTAATCAAGTTTGGAAACAACAGGAGGTGATTGGGAGTATCAGACAATGGAGGGCTGGAGTGGGGAGCAGGTGGGGTAATCCTGAGGTAACCAATAATGGAGGGCTAGGCTAGGTTAAGGGTAACAGACTTGGGTATGAAAAGCCAGATTAAGTGGAAAGATTCAAGGAGGTTCCCAGAATCTGTACCCCATCATTTCCCCCCTCAAACACATGGGACCCAAATTCTTTTGGGGTAAGGGGTGAAGATCTTGGCTACTGAAACTGCATCCTGCTGGCAAGGGGCATAGAGCTGTCCCTGCCTCCATTGGTCTTGTTCAAAGGATAAGTAGCCTGAGGAATCCTCTGGAAGTTGGTGTCTTCCACTGTGGAGGTTAGGCAAACCCAGACTAAACATACACAAAACGAGTGTAGAGAAAAGACAATTTCTCCAGTTGGAATTAAAGATGACAATGGTGAGGCCCAAACCTAGAAGGACACGTTTGAGAGAGGGTTCTTTGCTGTCAGACATCTCCTTTCCTTCCACATTGCTCCATGGGTTTGTAGACCAAGTAAAGCATATTTGGAGTAAATACAAACATCCACTGGCCCTGGGTCAGATCCTAAGGAATGGGTTAAGATCCCCAAAACCTGTCCTCTCCTTTCATCAGAGTGAAAGGCTTTTCTAGATTAGGTTTAGTTTTCAAAGTCTCCAAAGCTTTAGTCTGGTCTGAGTCAGGGCCTTGAGTAATTAATGGTTTCAATCGCTCCCACACCTTGGGCTTAATTAGTCATTGACCATGATGGGGGAACACTTTAAGGTCTGGGGGCAAAAAATGGCTAAAGTAGATTCTTTTAATATTTATTTTACCCTCTAGTTTTAGAAAATCAGGGCATTTTTCCTTGATAATTTCATGAAAGATGATGTCTAGGCTCTTTTTTTGATCATGGCTTTCAGGTAACCCCATAATTTTTAAATTGTCTCTCCTGGATCTATTGTCCATGTCAGTCATTTTTCCAATGAGATATTTCATATTGTCTTCAATTTTTTTCATTCTTTTAGTTTTGTTTTGTAATTTCTTGGTTTCTCATAAAGTCACTGGCTTCCATCTGCTCTATTCTAATTTTTAAAGAACTATTTTCTTCAGTGAGTTTTTGAACCTCCTTTTCCATTTGGCTAATTCTGCTTTTCAAAACATTTTCCTCCTCATTGGCTTTTTGGACTTCTTTTGCCATTTGGGTTAGTCTGTTTTTAAGGGTGTTATTTTCTTCAGTATTTTTTGAGTCTCCTTCAGCAAGCTGTTGACTTGCTTTTCGTGATTTTCCTGCATCACTCTAATTTCTGTTCCCAATTTTTCCTCCACCTCTCTTACTTGATTTTCAAAATTTCTTTTTAGCTCTTCCATGGCCTGAGACCTTTGCAAATTTATTTTGGAGGTTCTGGATGAAGAAGCCTTGGCTCTGATGTCTTCCTGTAATGGTATGCTTTGTTCTTCCTCATCTGAAAGGATGGAGGAAAACACCTGTTCACCAAGAAAGTAACCTTCTATAGTCATATTTTCCCCCTTTCTTTTTGGCATTTTCCCAGCCAGTTACTTGGCTTTTGAGCCCTTTGTCAAGTGGAGGGTATACTCTAGGGACTGGTAAGTTCTCAGTTCCTCCAAAGTGCCACAATCAAGGGAGAGGAGTTTACTCCTCTCCTGGCCTGCACTCTGGTCTGGAAGCAACCACAGGTTTTTCTGCCCAGGATCTGTGAGTAGGGTTCCCTCTCCACAACCACGTCCAGCTCCATCATGCCAGTGTTCCACCTCACCTCAGGCTGCCACTCAGGGCTGAGACTCAGATCATCCACTTGATTCCCCCAGGCTCCAAAAATGGATGCAGCAGCTGCCTGGGGCCAGGGCTAGGACAGAACCCTGCTCCCTTCTCACCTAGGTGAAAGAGCTTCCTCATTGACCTTTGAAACTATCTCTGGTGTTAGTGGGTTGAGGAATCTGGGAACCGCAGCTGCTGCCCAGGATTCCTCACCCCAGCCTGCTCCAGTCCTGACCCTGCCACACAGTATGGCAAAGGCTGGGCTGTGCTCTGCTCTGAGCCTGGTGCAATAGACCTTTCCAGTCAGCCTGCCATGCTGCCTTTCTTTGGAAATATCTTTCACTCTGTCGTTTGGGGCTTCTGCTGCTCTAGAATTTACCTTTTCCCATTTTAATGATCTTGTTAGGATACATACCTAGAAGTAGTATGGTTGGATAAAAGGGGGTTCACAATTTTATAGCCCTTTGCACATAGTTCCAAATTACTCTCCAGAATGGTTGGATCAGTTCACAACCCTACCAATAATGCATTGATCTTCCAGTTCCCCCACATTTTTTCCAATAGTTATCATTTTCCTGTCTTTTCAAGTTAGCCAGTCTGATAGGTGTGATGTGGTATCTCTGAAGCATTTGGATTTGCATTTCTCTAATCAATAGTTATATAGAGCAGTTTTTGTGAATTATAGATAGCTTTAATTTCTTTCTCTGAAAACTGCCGGTTTATATCCTTTGACCATTGATCAATTTGGGAATACCTTGTGTTCTTATAAATTAACCTCTTTTCTAAATATTTAGAAAAGAGGCTTTTATTAGAGACACTGGTTTTAGAAATTGTTTCCCAGCTTTCTGCTTCCCTTCTAATCTTGGTTGCATTGGCTTTGTTTGTGCAAAAACTTTTCAATTTAATGTAATCAAAACCATCCATTTTGCATTTCATAATGTTCTCCACGTATTGTTTGGTCATAATTTCTTCCCTTCTCCATAGATCTGCTAGATAAACTATTCCATGTTCTCCTAGTTTGCTTATAGTATCAGTTTTTATATCAAAATCATGTACTCATTTTGACTTTATCTTGGTATAACGTATAAGATGCTGTTCTATGCCTAGTTTCTGCGATGCTATTTTCCCAGCAGTTTTTGATAAAAATGAGTTCTTATCCCAAATGGTGGAGTCTTTGTGTTTATCAAACAGTAGATTAATATCAGCATTGACTACTGTGTCTTGTGTACCTAATCTGTTCCACTGATTCACCACTCTATTTCTCAACCAGTACCAAGTAGTTTTGATGATTTTTGTTTTATAACACAATTTCAGATATTGTACAGCTGGGCCACCTTTCGTTGCATTTCTTTTCATTAATTCCCTTGATATTCTGGACTTTTTATTCTTCCAAATGAATTTTGTTATTGTTTTTTCTAGCTCTAGAAAATAATTTTTTGGTAGTTTTATTGGTATGGCACTGAATAAGTAAACTAATCTTCATAGAATTACCATTTTTATTATATTATCTCAGCCAATCCATGAGCAATTGATATTTTCCCCATTTCTTAGATCTGACTTTATTTGTGTGAAAGATGTTTTGTAATTGTGTTCATATAGTTCCTCAGTTTGTTTTGGAGGATAGGTTCCCAAATATCTTAGCTCTACAGTAACTTTAAATGGAGTTTCTCTTTCTGTCTCTTGGTGTGGGACTTTTTTAGTATTATGTAACAATGCTGATGATTTGTATTGGTTTAGTTTATATCCTGCAACTTTGCTAAACGTGTTTATTATTTCAAGGTGATTTCTATTTGATTCTCCAGGATTCTCTAAGTATACCATCATATCATCTGTAAAGAGTGATAGCTTTTTTTTTTTTTGCCTATTCTAATTCCTTCAATTTCTTTTTCTTCTCTTATTGTTAAATCTAACAGTTCTAGTACCATATTGAAGAGCAGTGGTGATAATAGACATCCATGTTTAACCCCATTCTTACTGGAAATGTTTCTAGCTTATCTCCATTGGATAGAATGTTTGTGGATGGTTTCAGATGGATGCTACCTATCATTTTAAGGTAGACTCCATTTATTCCTGTGCACTCTAATGTTTTTCATGGGAATAGTTATCTTTTGTCAAAAAATGTTATCTGCATTTATTAAAATAATCATGTGGTTTCTGTCAGTTTTGTTCTTCATGTCATCAATCATGCTGATATTCCTAACATTGAACCAGCCCTGCATTCTTGGTATACATCCTACCTGATTATCATAGTACATTATCCTTGAGATAACTTGTTGTAATCTCTTTGCTAATATTTTTTTTAATATTTCCATCTATGTTCATTAGGGAAACTGATCCATAATTTTCTTTCTCTGTTTTGGCTCTTCCCAGTTTAGGTATCATCAACATATTTGTATCACAAAAAGATTTTGGTAACACTCCTTCTTCACCTATTTTCCAAAATAGTTTATATAGTATTGGAATTTTCATTAAATGTTTGATATAATTTGCTAGTAAATCCACCTGGCCCTGGAGAGTTTTTCCTATGGAATTCATTGAGAATTTGTTCAATAACTTTTTCTGAAATGGGGTTATTTAAATATTTTATTTTTTCTTCCATTAATCTGGGAAATTGATATTTTTGCAAATATTCATCCATTTCATTTAAATTGTCAAATATATTAGCATACAGTAGGACAAAATAGCTCCTACTTATTGTTGTGATTACCTCTTCAATGGTGGTCAATTTCCTTTTTCACTTTTGATGCTGGTCATTTGGTTTTCTTCTTTCTTTTTTTTGAAAATCAAATTAACCAAAGTTGTATACATTTTATTGACTTTTTCATAAAACCAACTCTCAGTCTTATTAGTTCAATACTTTTCTTAATTTCAATGTTATTAATCTCACCTTTGGTTTTCAGAATTTCTAATCTGGTATTTAATTGGGGATTTTTAATTTGTTCTTTTTCTTGCATTTTTAGTCACATGCCCAATTCATTGATCTCTTCTTTCTCTATTTCATTCATGTAAGCATTTAGAGTTATGTGTGTGTTCCTCCTTCATTACCGAAGAAGACTATGCCATCAGAGAAATAATGACATGACTTGCACTTGACTTTGTTTTGAGTGAGTAAGGGCTGTGCAGGTCACCAGCCTCACTTCTCCTCCAGAGTCATCTGAATCCAGTGACCAGATATTCATCAGGATGACTGGAGATGACCCACGATGAGGCAGTTGGGATTAAGTGACTTGCCCAAGGTCACACAGCTAGTGAGTGTCAAGTGTCTGAGGTGAGATTTGAACTCAGGTCCTCCTGACTCCTGCACTGGTGTTGTGGACAGAGCACTTCCCCTGAGAACTGCTTTTGTTGCTACTGTTAAGTTTTGGTATGTTGTCTTATTTTAATTCTCTAAGGAGGTAGTTATTGTTTCTATGATTTGTTGTTTGACCATTTATTCTTTAGGATTAGGTCATATAGTTTCTGATGAGTTTTTAGTCTATATTTCTGTGGCCCATTATTGCATGTAATTTTTATTGCATCATGGTCTGAAAAGGTTGCATTTAATATTTCTGTCTTTCTGTATTGGATTGAATTTTTTATGCCGTAGTATGTGGTCAATTTTTGTGTAGGTGACATGTAACACTGAGAAAAAGCAATACTCCTTTCTGTCTCCATCCAATTTTCTCCAGAGGTCAGCCATATCTACCCTTTCTAAAATTCCAGTCAACTCCTTAACGTCTTTCTTGTCTATTTTTGGTTCAACTTATCTAGATCTGAGAGGAGAAGGTTGAAGGCCCCCACTAGTATAGTTTTGTTATCCATTTCTTTCTGAAACTCCCTTAATTTGTCCTCTAAAAATTTGAATTCTATACCATGTGGTACATATATATTTAGTAATCATATTACTTCATTTTCTATGGTACCTTTTAGTAGGATATACTTTCCTTCCTTATCTCTTTTAATTAGGTCTCCTTTTGCTTTTGCCTTCTCTGAGATCAGGATAGCTACCCCTGCTTTTTTTCTTTTTACTTCAGTAGAAGCATAATATATTCTGCTCCAGCATTTTACCTTTACTCTGTGTGTATCCCTCTGCTTTAAGTGTATTTCTTGTAAACAACATATTGTAGGAGCCTGGTTCTTAATCCACTTTGCTATCTGCTTCTGTTTTATGGCAGAGTTTATCCCATTCGCTTTCACAGTATTGATTACTCTCTGTGTCTTTCTCTCCATCCTATTTCTTCCCCCCCCCCCCCATTTATGCCTTTCTCTTTCCTTTCTCCCTTTCCTTCCACACTAGAGTTTTGCTTTCCATCTCTACTGCCCCCAGTATTTTCTCACTTCTATCAGCCCCCTCCCTTTTCTTCCCCTTTACCCTTACTACTTCTTCCCTCTCTTCTATCTACCCTCTCCCTCTTTTTCCCTTTTCCCCTCCTACTTCCTAAAGGGTAAGTTAGATTTCTATAACTGATTGATTATATTATTCCCTCTTTGAGTCAAATCTGATGAGAATAAGGCTCAAATCATGTTCATCTCCCTCCCTTCTTTCTCTCTACTGTAATAGGTTTTTGTGAGTTTTCATGTGATATAATTTGCCTTTTATGCCTCTTCATTTTTCACCACTTAGTTAGATTATTTTTCATCACATCAAAGTCAACTTATACCCACAGTTTTTATCCATGTATACCTCTTTTAAATGGTGTCATAACAATACAATTCTCAAGGTTTACAAGTGTCATCTTCCCTTGTATGGATGTAAACAGTTTGCACTTAATAATACCATGTTGTTGTTTTTTAGATTTGAAGATTTAACTTTCTGTTAAGCTCTGATCTTTTCATCAGAAATGTTTGGCAGTGCCCTATTTCATCAAGTGTCCATCTTCTCCCCTGAAAGATTATGCTCAATTTCACTGTGTAGCCGATCCTTTGTTGTAATGCAAGCTCTTTTGCCTAATGGAATATCATATTCCATGCCCTCTCACCTTTTAATGTAGAAACTGCAAGGTCCTGCAAAATCCTGACTGTGGTTCCATAATATTTAAATTATTTCCCTCTGGCTGATTGCACTATACTGTGAACTCCTTAGGATTAGAAACTGTGTTGTATCTTTTTTGAAAAAAATTATTTTAATTTTAATTCGGGGGGCAAAACACATATTTCTATAAGAATACAATTAAAGGGGGGCGGAGCCAAGATGGCGGAGTAGAAAGACACACATACACTAGCTCCGAACCCACAGCCCATAAAATATCTGTAAAAAAGAACTCCCAACAAATTCTGGAGCAGCAGAAGCCACAGTACAACAGAGCAGACAAGATTTCTGTTCCAGAGAGACGTGATGCGAAAGGTCCCTGGCACTGCAGACCCGGAGCCCAGCCCAGCCCTGCCTTGGCCATGCGCACCGAGAGGAGCAGATCCGAGCAGGCTTCAGGGATGGAATCTCCAGTGGCCACACGGGTCCCTCCACCCATGGGCCCCAAAGGTTGGTGAGAGGGTCTTCTCGGCTTGCCAAGAGGGAAGTGAGGTGCCCCCATAACTCAGGCCCCCTCGGGAGACAGCAGTGGAGGCGGGAGCAGACTGGGGCTCCCCAAGCAGGCAGGAGCCTGGATCCATTGTTGAAGGTCTCTGCATAAACCCCCTGAGGGAACTGAGCCCCCTGTGGCGGCCCTGCCCCAGTCTGAGCACCTGAACTTAATCTCACACTGAATAGCACCCCCCCCCCCCCCCTGCTGAAGCCCTGAGGCTGGGAAGCAGCATTTGAATCTCAGACCCCAAGCACTGGCTGGGTGGATCTGGAGGCGAAGTGGGTATGAAGAGAATATTCAGAGGTCAAGTCACTGGCTGGGAAAATGCCCAGAAAAGGGAAAAAAAATAAGACTATAGAAGGTTACTTTCTTGGTGAACAGGTATTTCCTCCCTTCCTTTCTGATGAGGAAGAACAATGCTTACCAGCAAGGAAAGACACAGAAGTCAAGGCTTCTGTATCCCAGCCCACTCAATGGGCTCAGGCCATGGAAGACCTCAAAAAGGATTTTGAAAATCAAGTTAGAGAGGTGGAGGAAAAACTGGGAAGAGAAATGAGAGATATGCAAGTAAAGCATGAAAAACAGTAAACACCCTGCTAAAGAAGACCCAAAAAAATGCTGAAGAAAATAACACTTTGAAAAATAGGCTAACAATTGGCAAAAGAGGTTCAAAAAGCCAATGACGAGAAGAATGCTTTAAAAACCAGAATTAGCCAAATGGAAAAGGAGGTTCAAAAGCTCACTGAAGAAAATAGTTCTTTCAAAATTAGAATGGAACAGATGGAGGCCAATGACTTTATCAGAAACCAAGAAATCACAAAACAAAACCAAAAGAATGAAAAAATGGAAGAGAATGTGAAATATCTCATGGGAAAAACAACTGACCTAGAAAATAGATCCAGGAGAGACAATTTAAAAATTATGGGACTACCTGAAAGCCATGATCCAAAAAAGAGCCTAGACATCATCTTTCATGAAATTATCAAGGAAAGCTGCCCTGAGATTCTAGAACCAGAGGGCAAAATAAGTATTCAAGGAATCCATAGATCACTGCCTGAAAGAGATCCAAAAAGAGAAATTCCTAGGAACATTGTGGCCAAATTCCAGAGTTCCCAGGTCAAGGAGAAAATATTGCAAGCAGCTAGAAAGAAATAATTCAAGTATTGTGGAAATACAATCAGGATAACACAAGATCTAGCAGCTTCTACATTAAGGAATTGAAGGGCATGGAATAGGATATTCCAGAAGTCAAAGGAACTAGGACTAAAACCAAGAATCACCTACCCAGCAAAATTGAGTATAATACTTCAGGAGAAAAATTGGTCTTTCAATGAAATAGAGGATTTTCAAGCATTCTTGATGAAAAGACCAGAGCTGAAAAGAAAATTTGACTTTCAAACACAAGAATGAAGAGAAGCATGAAAAGGTAAACAGCAAAGAGAAGTCACAAGGGACTTACTAAAGTTGAACTGTTTACATTCCTACATGGAAAGACAATATTTGTAACTCTTGAAACTTTTCAGTATCTGGGTACTGGGGGGATTACACACACACACATGCACACACGCACACACACATAGAGACAGAGTGCACAGAGTGAATTGAAGAGGATGGGATCATATCTTTAAAAAATGAAATCAAGCAGTGAGAGAGAAATATATTGGGAAGAGAAAGGGAGAAATGGAATGGGGCAAATTATCTCTTATAAAAGAGGCAAGCAAATGACTTATTAGTGGAGGGAAAAAGAGGGGAGGTGAGAGAAAAACATGGTTTACTCTCATCACATTCGACTAAAGGAAGGAATAAAATGCACATGCATTTTGGTATGAAAACCTACCTTACAATACAGGAAAGTGGGGGATAAGCAGGGTGGGGGGGATGATGGAAGGAAGGGCATGGAGAGGAGGGAGCAATTTGAGGTCAACACTCATGGGGAGGGACAGGATCAAAAGAGAGAATAGAAGTAATGGGGAACAGGATAGGATGGAAGGAAATATAGTTAGTCTTATACAACACGACTATTATGGAAGTCATTTGCAAAACTACACAGATTTGGCCTATATTGAATTGCTTGCCTTCCAAAGGAAAGGGGTGGAGAGGGAGGGAGGAAGAGAAGTTGGAACTCAAAGTTTTAGGAACAACTCTCGAGTGCTGTTCTTGCTACTAGGAAATAAGAAACACAGGTAAAGGGGTATAGAAAGTTATTTGGCCCTCCAGGACAAAAGAGAAGATGGAGACAAGGGCAGAGAGGGATGATAGAAGAGAGAGCAGATTGGTGATAGGGGCAATTAGAATGCTCGGTGTTTTGGGGTGGGGGGAGAGGACAAAAGGGGAGAAAATTTGGAACCCAAAATTTTATGCAAATGAATGTTAAAAGTTAAATAAATAAAAATAAAAAATAAAAAAAGGAATACAATTAAAAAGATGATTGCTCATGAAACTGAAAATCTACCATGTACAACTTCCTATTCCCTCCAAATATACAATAAAGTTATCATGAAAATTTTTCTTTCCTGTTTTTTCTCCCTCTCACCCTATTAGCCCTAGAGGTATGCAGTGAGAGGGAGAAAAAACAGGAAATGCATTTAGGATTAGGATTAGGGTTAGAATCGATTCTGTCATTGTTTTATATATGTATGTAAATATAGAAAGGAAATAAATGAATTCTAGAGTTTAAGACGGATATGCACATAAGAGATAATAAAGAGAATATTTTAAAAAAGAATATATCACATATCAGTTCTGATGAAGAAGACAGTTCCCATCACTCTCTCTCAGTCTCCCCCAAAGATCCACCTACTACTGATCATAGAAAAAAAAGCTTTTCTCAAAATTCAATTGGGTTCTTAATGACTGTGGTTTTAGGAGTTAACTTTGATTCTCATAAAGGGCATGACCTTTGGGCAAATCCCTTCTCTGTGCTTTAGTGTTGTTCTATAAGTCAATGAGGGTGAGACTATTAAAATCTGGAATTTCCTTCAACTCTACATTCTATGACTTTTAATGATTTAGGGGTTGGTGACATTCAAGGACGTGGCTGTGGAATTCATCCAGGAGGAGTGGGATCTCTTGGACCATGTTCAAAAGGAGCTGTACAGGGGGGTCATGCTGGAGAATGCCTGGAATCTGCTCTCCCTGGGTAAGGCCACTTCCTCTGGTAACCCTGAGTCTGCAATCAAAGGAATGTGTGCAAGGTTTGGAGCATTTATCAGTTATTAGACAGAACAGTACTGGTCTCCTGTCCTGTTGCCTGGTGTTTCCTCTTGGTTGGTTGTTGTCTTTCATCTTCAAAGAGGACCAAAATGACATTACAATGCTAAAGTGAAATTTCAGTGTGTCCTACTGTGGCTTATCAGACCAATATGAGCTGAGAATGCTCTACCACAGGTTGGGCAGAGATAGTCCATGTGAATATTTGGGGTAGATACTCCAAATTTGCACATCCTATGTTTACTTTGTGCTGTCTCAATTCTGTTTTGCTCATAGAGCACAGCACCCTTTCTGATGTGGGCACACCATGCTGAGTGGTCCTGTGCCAGTGTCTCCCATGTTGCACAGTCAAATCCAAAATTCTTGAGAGAGACCTTGAGAGTGACCTTGTATCACTTCTTCTAACCACCGTGTGATCGCCTCCCCGTATGAGTTCTCCATAAAATGGTCTCTTTGGCAAGTGTACATTTTGCATTTCAACAATATGGCCAGCCCATTGGAGTTGCACTTTCTGAAGCATAGTTTGAGTGCTTGGCAGTTCAGCTCCAGCAAGGACTTCAGTGTCTGGTACCTCATCCTGCCAGGTGATCCTCAGAATCTTCCTAAGATAGTTCAAATGGAAGCGATTGTGTTTCCTGGCATGGCACTGATAGACTGTCCATGTTTCTCAGGCATACAACAATGAGGTCAACACAATGGCTCTGCAGACCTTCAGTTTGGTAGTCAGCCTAATACCTCTTCTCTCCCAAACTTTTCTTTGGAGCCTCCCAAACACTGAGCTAGCTCTGGCAATGCATGCATCAACCTTATTGTCAATATGTACATCCCTGGAAAGTACACTACCAAGGTAAGTGAATTAATCCACAGCATTCAGAATTTCTCCATTTGTTGTCACTGATGGTTTCATGTATGCATGATGTGGTAGTGGCTGATGGAGCACCTATGTTTTCTTGGTGTTAATTATTAGGCCAAAATTAGCACAGGCAGCAAAGAATTCATACATACTTTGTTGACTCTCAGCTTCAGAGGCTGCACTGAGTTCACAATCATCTGCAAACACAAAATCATGCACCAGCACTCCCTCCACTTTGGTCTTGGCTTGTAGCTTTTTGAAAGTGAAGCACTTACCATCAGTTCATTAGTTGACATTGATGCTGTGTTCATTCTCATTGAAAGCATTTGACAACATAGCTGAAAACATCATGCTAAAAAGCATTTTTCCTCTAGAAAGTCTTTGCTTTGTGGGACAGGAACCTGAAGTTTCCTGGTTGCTCCTGAAGCTGCCTCTTGCCACCACTAGCCAGCTTCAAATTAGTGTGGAAGGATCTGAGACACGGAACTAACTTCAGGGTCATTTGGTCTGACCTCCACCTGGACAGGAATTGTGTCTGCCAAGTCTCTGAAAGCTGCTCAGGTGACTTCTCCTTACAAGCCCATCCTCTCTGGGATGGGTTGAGGATCCAGAATATTCTTCTTACCGAGCATCAGTTTGTAACCCAAGGCTTCTACTTATCCCTCCATTAGTGAGTTTGTCCTTCATCTGCTTTCCTATTGCCCTCAAATTCCAGAAGAGATGGTGGGAAGGGAAGGGAAGGGAAGGGAGTAAGGATTTCTTTTCACCTACTGTTTACCAGGTACTGGACCCAGGGCCTTCCTTACAATGTTATGTCACTTCATCTTCGCAATAATCTTCCAAGTTAGAGGATATTATTCTCCCCATTTGGTAGTTGAGGAAACTGGGGCAAATGGAGGTTATGTGACTTCTCCTGTGGCACACAGCTAGTAACTATCTGAGGCTGGATTTAGATTCTGGCATGCATTACTCTAAGCCCAGGGCACTCCCCAGTGCACCATCAGCTGCCTGTCAATTCTAGAGTATGGAAAGTGTGCCATGAGTCCATCCTCGTATGAAGAAGACACACCAAGACCAAATTTTCTGATTGCAGCCTGATTCTATGACCTTCCCCCTCACCTCTCCCCAAAGCTCAGAAAAGAAATGCTCTGAGATTGTCCTTCAGGAGTCCTGGGAACCACCCTGGGATCCTTGCTTACATGTCCCTGGCTTTGCCAGGAATAGCAGACTGGGCAAGAAATGGAATGTGGGCCACCTTGGGTTCATTGAGTTTGCCAGCAGGAGAATCTCACCTTATCAGGCAAAAATGCCCCAAATGAGCAGTACATGAGGTTTCTATAGGTTTCAGGGAGAGAGAAAAAGCATACAGAGGCAGTGTGAATTGTGATTGGTCAAGGCTTCTGTTTCTGGGACTTCAGGTCGGTCTTGCACAATAAGCCTTTGTAGAATTTAATTTTTATTTAACTGTTCTATTAATGATTAATTATGTTTATGTAATTTATATATTTAGTTTTTCCACCTTATTTTATTCATTTGTTTATTATTAAATTTATAAAATTAATATAAATTAATTGCATGTAATTTCATTAATTCAAATTCAGTTTTTTTAATTAGGAGTCTCAACAAGAATGGAACTTTACAGGATGGGGGTGGCAGAGGTCTGGCTCTTTCTCAGAACAGGTTCTACAACAGGATAATGTGGTACATTCTGTTTTGGGTTACTTACATGACAAGCACTAAAGGGGGAGAAGAGACTCAGGTATGTGAACTTAATGGAGTGGATCTCAAAATGGAGCAACTCTGGGTCTGAATGCGTTTCCCTAAGGAGAACTGAATGCCAAGTTTCTTTCCATGCTCATCCCTGACTCCCCATGCCCAGGGCTGCCAGTTCCCAGAGAAGATGTGATCTCTTATTTTGAGCAAAGGGAAGCACCATGGATGCTGGAGCAAGAAGGCCTGAGGAGCTGCTGTCCAGGTGAGTGAGATGAAAGCTGGTGTACTGGATGTGGGATTACAAGAGGCTGCTTTGTGTTGTGGTGATGCAAGTGCTCAATTTGGGAGCAGGAAGGCCTGACCTGGAATTTTTTTCAGAGATTCTCAGCAGTGGCTTCATGGATCAGTCAATGAACCACTAAGCCTCAGTTTCTCCCTCTGTAATGAGAGGGTTTTGGACTCCATGGCCTTTCACTTTCCTTCTAGGTATAAATCTATGATCCACACAAAACTCATTGTTTGGAATTTAGGGACACGAACATGCAAAAAGTGATTAGGCTCTCCTATATAAACTGTTTCCTAGACTTTCTCCAAGTTAACAAATTTCTAAGTGCCTCCTCTGTTCTAGACCCCATACAAAGTATTGAGAAAATAATTCAAGAGACATCCCCTGCTCCCATGGAGCTCACAGTCTGGTGGATCAGAGAGCACAACAACAGCTATGTAGAATCCCACTGTGGACAGGAGAAATTGGAGCTGGTCTAGAGAGGGAAGGCCCTATATTTCAGAAGGACTGGGAAAGGCTTGTTGTGGGAGGTAGACTCTAGTTGGGGATTCAGGGAAGCCAGGGAGAACATTCTAGGCAACAGGGATGGCAACAAAAACCCACAGAGTGCAGAGGTGGAAGGTCTGTCCCTGGAATAGAGAAAGGAGGCCCCCCAAATTGGGCCATATATGGGGTGGGGGAGGGCAGAAGGGAGAAAGAAGACTGGAAGAGTAGGAGAGGGGTAGGTTATGAAGGGCTTTCAAAGTCCAACAATGGGTTTCACATTTCATACTTTTGCTGGGGAGCCATGGGAGACTGTGGAGTTCACGGTGGCATGGTCAGATCAGAGCTTAAGGAAGATGAACTTGGTAACTGGTTGGAGGATTGACTGGACTGAGAGGAGAATTGAGGCAGCTGGACCAACTAGCAGACTCTAACACTGTGTCAGGTGTAGGGTGATTGGGGTCTGAACCAAGAAAGTGACAATATTGAGACAGAACAAGATCTGTAGAATGATGTCACCAAAGTGGAATCAATAGGACTTTGGAACTGATTGAAGATGGGCATCAGGCGTGTGAAAGTGTGACAGTTGATAAGGAGTGCATGGCATTTCACTTCTGAGTCTGGACTGTTGGAAGGATGCCTTTGCATAGCATTAGGAATGGTAAAAGATGGTAGGGTTGGAGGAAAGAGAATGAGTTTCCTTTTGGATGTGGTAGAAGTAGAACCAGGAGAAAGTAACGTCATTAAAATCTAGACATAGGGGATCAAAAAAGGGGCAGCCTGACAGTGTCAGATCCTGGAGAGAAGTCAGGAAGGATTAGGATTAAGAAATGTCCATTAAATCTTAGCAATTTAGGGTTAGATTAATAATTTTTCAAAGATGTGTTTCACTTAATAAAATTGGGAAGTGGAATGCATAAATCTTTTTTTCTTTTGACTGTTATAAATGCTCAAATGTTTGTCTAAAGACAAACAAAGAAATATGCTATCCACAGACAGAAAGAACTGATAAATGGAAATATATCTGGAATAATTTTGCATAGATGTACCTATTTGTATCTAACGGTGGCCATGTCCTGGGCAGTGTTGAGGGGTAGAATAAAAAAGAGGAAAAAAGAGAGTTTCAAGGGAAGCCAAGGAAAGGAGTTGGAGACACCGAATGAAAGTGGCCATATCTAGCTGTTTAGCCATAAAGTGGAAGGAAGATATTGGACCCCATCTCATAGGGATGCATGGGTCTTATGAGTGTTTTAAGGATTTGAGAGAAGTCATTGTGTTTGTAGTAATAGGGAAAAGGTCACTAATATGGGCTAGAGTGGAAAAAGGAGATTCTAGAAGAGGAATATGTGGAGGTAGATAAGGGGGTATGGTGCGATGATTTGCACGTGTGAGGGAATTTTCTTTAGTAAGCAGAAGAATAATGTTTCCACATGATATGGGAGTCAAAATGAGGAAGAAGACACCTGATTTATGTGAGATGAGGAGGATAAGATAGCCTTTGACAAATGTCTAGTTTTTTTATTTTTCAGTGGTTGGGAGGGTGGTATAAGGAAGCCATATTAGTGGCTTGAGGATGAGTGAAAAGATTTGAAAGAGCTGTTGTGAAGAGAGACACAGGGAGTCAGGGAGATTACAAAGGATTGCCTTGCTCTAGTTAGGGCCCTGCTGAAATTACACAGCCTAAATTGGTATTTGGCAGCATGGTTTTGTGATTTTCTCTCTGTACATTTAGCTGCACATGAGGAGGAAGAGAGATGGCTGCTGTCTTACTCAGGAGTCTTCCAAGGCTAAATTTTCCTAAATCATCAAACCAAGTCCCGTTCCTAATCTCTGTGGCTAATCTCTGTCCCCATTCTTGGACAGTCTTTGGCCACATTCCTGTTGGTGGCCACTACATAAGTTTAGGGAGCAGGAAGTAGAAACCCACAGGTGTCCTATAGCAGGAGACCTTCAAAACTCTAGAAAGAAGACTCCGTGATCATTGACATTGGTTCCAGTCCAGTTCCAGCATGGTTAGAACTTGACCAAGGTAACTACTTAAAGGTGATTGAGTACAAGAAAGGGACAGAAACAGGACTGAGGTCTGAACATGTATTCAACAAGTAGGGGAGAGACCAGAATGCAGGGAGCAGAGGTAGAGGCTGGGAACTGCTGTCCACCCTGGGCCCAGGCAGGGAATCAATAAACATTGATTATATGCTTTCTGTTTTGCGCACTGTGCTAAGCCATGAGGATACAAAGGAAGGCAAAAGACAGTCTCTCCGCTCTCAGAGCTCAGATTCTAGTTTACAAACAAATACTGACAGAGGAAAAACAGAGTGTTTTGGAATGGAAATACATTTAGTTCCACAAAGAAATAAGGGAATTTAAGAAGGAGAGCAGGATTGGGAAGGAAACAGACAAAATCAAGTGAAAGTAATAGGTACCATTTATACAGCAGCTACTGTGTGTCATTCGGTGCACAAATATTGTCTCATTTTATCCTCATAAGAAGCCTAGCAATTGGATTCTATTATTATACCCATTTTACAGATTAAAAGTAAACTGAGTCAAACGTAGGCCTTGTGACTTCCCTAGGGTCACAGGACTAACAAGTTTATGAGGTGGAACTGGAATTCAGGTCTTCCTGATTCAAGGCCCTGCATGCTATCCACTGTATTACCAGTTGTATTCTGCTTTTTTAATAGAATGTGTTGAAAATGCTCACTCATGGATAAGGTGGAAAATGGAAGGCAAATTTGACAAGTTTGCAAGTGATGGAAATTCTGCCTGGTGATGATGGTTTTCCAAAAGCTTGCCCTCACTGGTGCAAGAATGTAAACCCAAGTAAGGTCTTGATCAGGTGATTTCAGGTTTAATGAGGTGATTACAATGCAGTAGACCAAGAAGGAGAGGATGACTCCAATGCAGTGACAGACATCCAAAAAGGGTCTTTGCATGCCCGTGACCACTTGCACACGAATGTCTAACCTTCCTAGAAGATTGGAAACAATTTGATGTCAAGTTGAGAATCTGAAAGAATATGTTGCACACAGTCAGAAGCAGTCAGAGTTTGAGGTTCTCACTGCATGACTCCCAAAAGCTGTGTATTCCTGATCATGATAGTTTGGAATCACTGCAAAAAGACCTCTGTTAAAATTGAAACATGCCCATACCTGATGTCCCAAAAGATAAATACCTTTGTAACTCAGTTGGACAATTATCTACTGCTTAAGGCGCCACTGACAAATTGTTAGCTCATATCCCTTGGACTGTTTTCTCAATCCTTGAAGGAGTTTGTGAACCTTGAAAGGGAAAGGTTGCAAGAGGACCAGTAGTGAAGCATGCTGACCACTTCTGCACAAAAGAATGAGCAACTCAGATTCCTTTATGAGACATATTTTCAGACACGGGCAATCGATGCATTTTTTTCAGTTGGGTTTTGTAAAAAGCTTTTAATTTTTTTGTAGTGACCAGAGGTATTTAAAGATATTTTTTAAAAAGAAATAAGTATCTGAGAAAATTAATGGGTCAGAGCACAATTCATTATGCCTCAGGTAAATACAAAATGAAGTGTTGGTAACCTGAGATAATGCAACAGATTGAAAGTGATCCCCAGGGAAATTATATTATGTTTACTGATAGGCTAGACCATAAAATAATTTGAGTATTTAGTATATGTGCTCCAAATGGCATTGTAGCTATGAAGAAAGGATTGAAAGTGGAGATAATTTGTCAAGTACTCAGAGCAGACCCATTCACAGGGTTTGGATTCTGGTCTCAGATGCTGGGATTTGGGTCAAGTTACTCAGCCATTCTGAGCTCATGGTCTGAGTTGGGAATTTGAAGAGAATGATGACCCTATGTGTCTCACAGGTTTTAGTGAGGATCCAATGGAAATTCATGCCTGAAGCTCTTTGGAAATAAAATCATTCTTGGAATGTGAACTAAGGGCATTTTCAAGCGATTGTTTCTGTGCTTTTAAAATGTTTCTCTTTGCTTGGGGAAATAGAAAGTAACTGAGTTTTTGTTCTGCCTGTGGAACAAAGGGGATATAAGTGTGTGTGTGTGTGTGTCGGTGTGTCTGTGTGTGTCTGTGTGTGTCTGTGTATGTGGCGTCTATGTTTGTTTTATTGATGGCTTTTTTTTCATAAGGAGCATACTGCAGAGCTAAGCCTTTCTGCGGAAGAAACACACAAGCAAAGATTCATGAGTGATGGTCCCTCTGACTTCAATTGGAGAGAAGTCTGCACAACACCTAAGAGTATCCACACTGCAGAGAAATATTATAATTGTAAACAACATGGAAAGGGTTTTACAGAAAGGAAGTATCTTATTGCACATCAGAGAATCCATAGTGTAGAGAAACCTTATAAATGTTATCAATGTGGAAAGATTTTTAAATGGAAGGATGCTCTTCAACATCAGAGGATTCACGCTAGAGAGAAACTTTATGAATGCTATCATTGTGGAAAGACTTTTATATGGAAGGAGAGTCTTGTCAAACATGAAGAGAAACCTTATGAATGCCATCAATGTGAAAAGACTTTTAGGGAGAAGAGAACTCTTATTGCACATCAGAGAATCCACACAGGAGAGAAACTGTGTGAATGTAATCAATGTGAAAAGATTTCTATACAGAAGTGCAGTCTTGTTGAACCTCAGAGAATTCACACTGAAGAGAAACCTTATAAATTAATATGGGAGGTGTCCTCTAGCTAGGGGTTCAGGGAAGCGAGGGAGAACATTCTAATCAACAGGGATGGCAAGAAAAACCCAGAGAGTCCAGAGGTGGAACGTCCTGTCCTTGGAACAGAAAGGCCCAAACAAATGGATTTTAGCATATATAGGAGCTAAGGGGAGGCCAGAAAAGTGAAAGAAGACTGGAAGAGTAGGTAAGGGGTAGGGAATGAAGTACCTTCACAGCCTTAGAAAGGGTTTTATATTTTACACTTTTGCTGGGGAGGCACTGGAGGTTGTTGAGTACATGGTGACATGATCACGTCAGAGCTTAAGGAAGAAGAACTTGATAACTAGATGGATGATTGACTGGACTGGGGAAAGAATGGAGGCAGATGGACCAGTCAGCAGGCTCTGACAGTGTGTCAGGTATGGGTTGAAATTGGTCTGAACCAAGAAAGTGACAATATTGAGATGGAATCAAGAAGACTTTGCAACAGATTGAACATGGGTGTGTCAGGAGTTGATGTGTGAGAGTTGATGAGGAGTGCATGGCATTTCATTTCTAAGCCTGAACTCTTGGGATGATTTCTTGTATAGCATATGATAGAAGTAGAACAGAGAGAATAATGTTGTTCAGATCTAGAGAGGGAAATATCAATTAAAGGGGGACACTGACAGTGTCAAAGCATGCAGAGAAGTCAAGGATTATGATTACGAAATGGTCCTTGAATTTTAGCAATTTCGAGATTGTTGATAATTTTAAAATTTGTGTTTCACTTGAACACTAAAACTGGAAGGTATCATTCAGAGAAATTTTTTTTCTTTTCACTCTTAATAAATATCCAAATTAACTATAAAGACAAATGAAGAAAGATGCTATCCACATAGACAGAAGGAATTAATAAATGGAAATATGTGTAGAATAATTTTGCATAGATGTTCCTATTTGTGTCTAATGGTGGCTATGTCTTGGGCAGTTTGGAGGGAAAGAAAAAAAAAGAAAGGAAAAAAGAGAGTTTCAAAGAAAACCAGGGAAACGAGTTGGAGACCCCACATGGAAATGGCCATCTCCAGCTGTTTAGCCATAAAATGGAAGACAGATATTGGACACCATGTCATCGGGATGCATGGATCAAGTGAGTGTTTTAGGGATTTGAGAGAAATCATTTCATTTGTGGTAATAGGGAAACGGTCACTAATGTGGGATAGAGTGGAAAAGGAGATTCTAGAGGAGGAATATATGGAGGTAGGTGAGGGGGTAGAGTGAGATCATTTGCATGTGTGAGGGGGTTTTCTTTAGCAAGCAGAAGAATAATGTTTTAATGACATGGGGGTCAAAAAGAAGAAGACTCCTGATTTATGTGAGATTAGGAGGATAAGAAAACCATTGGTAAATGTCCAGTTTTTTTCCAGTGGTTGTGAATGAGTTAGGATTGGAAACAAGCCATGATGGACGGTTAGAAACAAGTGAAAAGCTTTGGAAGAGCTGTTGTGTCGAGTGGCCCAGGAGGCAGGCAGATGTCAAAGGATTGCCTTGCTTCACTGAGGGCCCAGCTGAGATTACACAGCCTAAATTGGTATTGGATCTGGCAGCATGGTTTCATGTTTTCTCCCTGTAAAGTTAGCTGCACATGAGGAGGAGGAGAGATGGCTGTTGCCTTTTCTGCAGTCTTCCAAGGCTAAACTTTCCATAAATCATCAAGCCAAGTTCCTTTCCTAATCTCTGACTAATCTCTGTCCCGATTCCTGGACAATCTTTGGCCACATTGACCACATATAGGTGACCACATCAGGTGAGGGTGCTGGAAGTTAGGGACACACAAGTGTCCCATAGCAGGAGAATCTCCAGGAGCCTAGAAAGAAGCCTCCATAATCTTCCATACTGGTTCTGTTCCAGTTCCATCAGGGTTCAGACCTGACTAAGGTGACTGCTTACAGGTGATTGACTACGAGAAAGGGACAGAAAGAGGTCTGAGGCCTGAATGTGCATTGAACAAGTTGGGGAAAGATCAGAATGCAGGGAATAGAGGCTGGGGACTGCTGTCAGCCCTGGACCCAGTCAGGGAATCAGTAAGTATTGATTAAGTGCCTTCTGTTTTAAGCACTGTGCTAAGCCATGAGGATATAAAGGAAGGCAGGATATAAAGAGGCCAGTCTCTGCTGAGCTCACAAAGCTCAGAATCTCGTTTACAAACAAATGCTGATACAGGGAATGCAATGTTTTGGAATGGAAATATATTGAGTTCAAGAAAAAAATAAGCAAATCAAAGGATTGAGAACAGTAATGGTCTAGGGAGAGCAGAACTGGGGAGGAAACAGTGAAAATCAAACTAAAGTGATAGGTAGCATTTATACCACAGCTACTTACTTTGTGTCCTGCAGTGTACAAATATTGTCTCATTTTATCCTCATTAAGAACTCTAGCAATTGGATTCTGTAATGGTGCCCATTTTACAGATTTTAAAAAACTGAGGCAAGCACAGGTCTTGTGAATTCCTTAGTGTCACAGGAATAGCAGGATTCTGTCATGGGATTGGAATTCATGTCCTCTGATTCAAGGCCCAGCATTCTGTCCACTGCACCAACAGTTGTATTCTGATTTTTTAACAGAATATGTTGAAAATGCTCACTCATGGATAAGGTGGAATATGGAAGAGGAATTTAACAAGTCTCCAGGTGAAGGAAATTCTTTTTTGTTTGCTCTCTATTCTGTCACAATGAATTGCTAATTACTACTTTTTAATGTTCTTTTTCTATTGGCTCTTGGCAAGTACCATATTAAATGACAAATGTGCTTCAAGGTCAATTGCAAATATTACTTTGTTGTCTGTTTTTTGAAATTAGGGTTTAGGTAGGAAACAACCTTTGGAAGCATAGAATTTCTTCAGAAGACATTTCTACAACTAGTAAAGTTTCTACACATTCACTGAAACACTACTGAATGTCTAATTGCTAGCCTTCTCAATGAAGGGGGTTTGGGAAGTTGGGAGGGAGAGAATTTGGAACTCAAAGTTTTTAAAATGAATGTTAAAAATTGTTTTTACATGTAACTGGTGATACACAGTCAATGAGGTATAGAAATTTATCTTACTCTACAGAAAAATATAAGGAGAAGGGGGATAAAAGAAAGGAGGGAAGATTGGGGGAGGGGAGTAGTAAGAAATAAAGCACTTGGAGGATGGACAGGGTGAAAGGAGAGAATATGATAAATGGAAGAATTACCAATAGTTACTGGGGGGGGGCGGAATTGAAGCAAATTTCTCTGAAAAAAGGTTTCATTTCTCAGACAGGTAGAGAACTCTTGAATTTATAAAAATAAGAGTCATGCCCCAAATGATAAATAAACAAAAAGATAGGATTAGTTTTCAGATGAAGTAATTAAAACTGTGTATAAACTTGAAAAAATAATTCTAACTCACTGTTGATTGCAGAAGTTCTCATTAAAACAATTCTGAGACACTACCTCATTTCTATTAGATTGGCTAATAAGATAGGAAAGGTAAATGACAAACGTTGGAGAGGATGTGGAAAAAATGAGACATTAATACATTGTTGTCAGAGTTGTGAACAGATTACACCATTCTGTAGAGCAATTTGGAGTTGTGCCCACAGGGTTTTAAAGCCATGCATACTCTTTGAATTAGCAATACCACTACTAGGCCTGTGTCCCAAAACAGATAAAAACAAAAAAGAAAAGGACATATATACACAAAAATATTTACAGGAGCTCCTTCATAGGGGTAAATAATTAGAACTTGATGGGATGCCTATCAGTTGGGGAATGGCTGAACATGATGGAACGCTGTTGTGCTATAAGAAATGCTGAACAGGCAGACTTCAGAAAAACCTAGAAAGACTTATATGAACTGATGCTGAGTGAAGTGAACAGAACTTTTGATAGATTTAGCCCTTCTCAGCAATGCAAGGACCTAAAATATTTACAAAGGACTAATGATACAAAATGTCACCCATATGCAGAGAAAAGGAGCTGGAACACAGAGTGAAGCAAATTATTTTCTTTTTTTGTTTTGTTTTAATTTCTTTTTCTCATGGTTTCTCCCATTCACTGTAATTGGTCTGTGCAATATGACTAATGTGAAAGTGTGTTTAATGGTATGTGTAGAGCCCATATAAAATTGCATGCCCTCTTGGGGAGTGAGGGGTAAAGGCAGGAGAAGAAAATTTAAATATTGTGGAAGTGAATGTTGAAAAGTGAAAACTAATAAGTTAATACATTTAGGGGAAGAAAGAAACGATAAGCAGGCTGACTTCAGAAAAACCTAGAAAGACTTCTATGAATTGATGCTGAGTGAAATGAGCAGAACCAGGAGAACATTGTACATAGTAACAGCCACTACATTCATATACCACAACTTATTCAGCCATTACCTGATAGATGAGCATCTCCCAATTTCCAGTCCTTGGCCACCACAAAAAGAGCCACTATAAATATTTTTGTACTTGTGAGTCCTTTCCCCATTTTTATGATCTCTTTGGGATACAGCCCTAGAAACAGTATGTCTTGGTCAACAGGAATGCACATTTTTATAACCCTTTGAGTATAGTTCCAAATTGTTCTGCAGAATAGTTGGATAAGCTCATAGCTCCACCAACAATGAATTAGTGTTCCAACTCTCCCTCATCTTGTTCAACATTTATCATTTTCCTGTTTTGTCATGTTAGCTAATTTTATAAGTCTGATGCTGTATCGCAGAGTTTTGATGTTCAGTTCTCTAAGCAATAGTGATTTAGAGCATTATTTCCATATGATATTATATATATTATTACATATTATATATATATATTACATATTATATAGCCTTAATTTCTTCTTCTGAAAACTGCATGTTCATATCCTTTGACCATTTATCAATTGGGAAATGACTTATATTCTTGTAAATTTGACCTTGTTCTCTATATATTTTAGAAATGAGACCTTTATTGGATATATTAGTTGTAAAAATTCTTTCCCAATTTTCTGCTTCCTTCCTAATCTTGGTTGTGTTGTCTTTGTTTCTGCAAAAACCTTTCAGTTTGATGTAATCAAAATGATCTATTTTGCATTTCCTAACATTCTCTATCTTTGTTTGGTCATAAATTCCTCTGTTCTCATATGTTCTCTGACATATACTATTCCTTTCTCTTCTAATACGTTTATAGTATTAGGCTTTATATCTAAATTATGTACCAATTTGGATGTTATTTTGGTGCCAGTCATTGGTCTGTATTGTGTTTCTGTCATACTATTTTCCAGTTTTCCCAGCAGTTTTTGTCAAATACTGTTATCCTAGAAACTGGGGTATTTGGGTTTAGCAATCAGTAGATGACTATATTTGGTGCTTACTGTATCTTGTTTACCTAACCTATTCCACTGATCTACCTCTCTGTTTCTGAGCCAGTGTCAAGTTATTTTGATGATTGCTGTTTCATAGTACAATTTAAGATTTGGTATGGCTAGGCCACCATCCCTAGCATTTTTTTTTTTCATTACTTGCCTATATATTTTGGACCTTTTATTCTTGTAGATTATTTTTGTTATATATATCTAGCTCTATAAAATAAATTTTTAGTAGTTTGATTGGTATGGCACTAAATAAGTAAATTAATTTAGGTAGAAATTTTATTTTTATTATATTACTTGGCCTACCCAAGAGAAACTGATGTTTCTCTAATTTAATCAGATCTGACTTTATTTGTGTGAAAAGTGTTTTGTAATTATGTTCATAGAGTTCCTGAATTCCTTTAGGCATGTAGACTCCCAAATATTTTATGATGTCTCCAATAATTTTAAATGGGATTTCTCTTTCTATCTCTTCCTGTTGGCTTTGTTAGTTTTATATAGAAATACTGATGATTTAGAGTTATTCTTTAGGGTATTGGTTTATTTTTTATATGGCAACTTTGCTAAACTTGGTTATTATTTCAAGTCAATTTTTATTTGATTCTCCAGGATTCTCTAAGTATATCATCATATCATCTGCAAAGAGTGATAGTTTTCTTTCTTCTTTGCCTATTATAATTCCTTCAATTTCCTTTTCTTCTTATGTTGCTAAAGCTAACTTTTCTAGTACCGTATTGAATAACAGTGGTGATAATACACATCTTTGTTTAACCCCCATTCTTATCAGACATGCTTCTAGTGTATGCCCATTGCCTCCACCAGGATGGTGGAGTAAGCAGTAAGTAAGCACCCTAGATACACACCAACCAGCTCCAGCTCAACCCCAGGTAAGCTTCAGCATTAAAAAAGCTTCCAGAGGCCAGAACCAGAGACCCTGGCACACAAAGCCAGTAACCAGACCCCTAGTCCCCAACAAAAGAAGTACGGGACAGAGACCTCTGTGTCCCAGAAGCAGAGATCCACTTTAAAAGCCAGAAAGGGGGCAAACACCATTAGCAAAGTGCAGCTTAGAAAAGCAACAACTGGAATATGGAATCAAGATGGCAGAGTAGAAGCAAGGACCAACTAGAGCTCTGCCTCCAAAGCCCTCAAAAAAACTGTAAAAAAATGACTCTAAACAAATCCTAGACCAGCAGAAGCCACAAAATGACAGACTGAAGCAAATTATCAGGCCAAAATAATCTTCAAGGGACTATCTCAACAGGCTGGGAGCAGAGCACCACTCAGCATGGGTCACAGGAGCATGCACAGAGCCTTAGGGGACTGAATTGCTGGCAGCTGCTGTGGATTCCAGACTTCTCAACCCTCAAATATTAAGGACAGCTTCAAAGGTCAGTGGGAAGGCTCTCTCACCTAGCTGAGCAGGGACCATGGTCTACCCTTAACCCCAGGGCAGGTGCAGCCACTGCTGACATGGAGGTTGCTTCTAGAGCCCTCCACTTAATAAAATTCAAAAGTCAAGTAATTGGCTGGGAAAACGAGCAAACATGAAAAAGAAACAGACTATAGGTTCTTGCTTTCTTGGTGAAGAGATATTCTTATGTCATTGTTGATGGCAAAGATCAAAACATACAGCCAAAAGAAAACAACAAAACCAAAGTCCCTGCATCCAAAGCCTCTAAGAAAAATAGGAATTGATCCCAGGAAATAGAAAAGTCCAAAAAGGATTTTGAAAATCAAACAAGAGAAGTAGAGGAATAATTGGGAAAAGAAATGAGAGTGATGCAAGAAAATAATGAAAAATGGGTCACCACCTTGCTAAAGGAAACCCCCAAAAATGTTGAAGAAAATAACATCTTTAAAAACAGACTAAGCCAAACAGCAAAAGAGGTTCAAAAAGCCAATGATGAGAATGCCTTAAAAGGCAGAATGGGGCAAATGGAAAAACAGATTGAAAAGTAAACTAAGGAAAATATTTTTTAAAAATTAGAACAGAGCAAATGAAAACTAATAACTCTGTGTAATCAAGAAATTATGAAACAAAACATAAATAATCAAAAAATAAAAGACTGTGAAGTATCTCCTGGGAACAAACAACTGACCTGGCAAATGGATCCAGGAGAGCTAACTTAAAAGTTATTGGACTACCTGAGAGCTATGATCAAAAACAGAGCTTAGACATCATGTTTCAAGAAATTATCAAAGAAAATAGCCCTGATATCTTATTTTTTAATAGTTTCATTTATTTATTTTGAGATTTCAGCATTCATTTCCACAAAATTTTGAGTTCCAATTTTTGACCCCATCTCTCCCCTCCCCCCATTCCATAATACCTTGCATTCTGATTATCCCTTCCCTCAATGTGCCCTCCCTTCTATCACATTCCAGCCTTCCCTTTTCCCCATCTTCTCTCTTTTCTTGTAGGGCAAGATAAATTTCTATACCCCATTACCTATATTTCTTATTTCCCAGTTATATGCAAGAACAATTCTCAACATTCGTTTCCAATATTTAGAATTTCAACTTCTCTCCCTTCCTCCCTGCCCACCCATACCTACTGAGAAGGCAAGCAATTCAATACAGGCTATATATGGGTCATTTTGCAAGACGTCCATAGTAGTCATGTTGTATAAGACTAACTATATTGCCCTCTATCCTTCCCTGTGCCCCCATTTTTTCTATTCTCTCATTTGACCTTATGCCTTCCCAAAAGTGTTTACTTCTAGTTACTCCCTTCTCCCATTTGCCCTCCCTTCTATCATCCCCCTCACCTCACTTGTAACCTTCTCCCCTACTTTCCTGCCATGTAAGACAGATTTTCATACCAAATTGAGTGAGCATGTTATTCCCTATTTAAGCCATATGTGAAGAGAGTAAGATTCACTTTTCCCCTCTCACCTCCTCCCTTTTCTCCTCCATTGAAAAAGATTTTTTCTTATCTGTTTTATGAATGATAGACGGCCCCAGTCCATTTCTCCCTTTCTCCTCCCATTATTTTCCTCTCTCATCCCTTAATTTTATTTTACTTGTATTATGGATATCATCTCTTCTAATTCAACTCAACCTGTACTTCTGTCTATGTGTGTGTGTTTGTGTGTGTGTGTGTGTGTGTGTGTGTGTGTGTGTGTATTCCCTCCACCTACCCAAATACTGAGAAAAGTCTCAAGAGTTACAAATATTATCTTTCAATGTAGGAATGTAAACAGTTCAGCTTTAGAAAGTCCTTTATGATTTCTCTTTCCTGTTTGCCTTTTCATGTTTCTTTTGAATCTTGTGTTTGAAAGTCATTCTGGTCTTTTCATCCAGAATGCTTGAAAGTCCTCTATTTCATTGAATGACCATTTTTTCCCCTGAAGTATTATACTCAGTTTTGCTGGGTAGGTGATTCTTGGTTTTAGTCGTAGTTCCTTTGACTTCTGAAATATCATATTCTATTGCTTTCAATTCCTTAATGTAGAAGCTGCTGCATCTTGTGTTATCCTGATTGTATTTCCATAGTATTCAAATTCTTTCTTTCTGGCTGCTTGCAATATTTTCTCCTTGACCTGGGAACTCTTGGATTTGACTACAATATTCCTAGGAGTTTTTCTTTTTGGGTCTCTTTCAGGAGGTGATCTGTGGATTCTTTCAATGTTTATTTTGCCCTCTGGTTCTAGGATATCAGGACACTTTGCCTTGATAATTTCATGAAAGATGATGTCTAGGCCCTTTTCTTGATCATGGCTTTCCGATAGTCCCATAATTTTTAAATTTTCTCTCCTGGATCTATTTTCCAGGTCAGCTGTTTTTCCAATGAGATATTTCACATTATCGTCTACTTTTTCATTCTTTTGGTTTTGTTTTATAATTTTTTGGTTTCTCATAAAATCATTAGCTTCCCTGAACTCCACTCTCATTTTTTTTAAATTAATTTATTTAACTTTTAACATTCATTTTCACAAAATTTTGTGTTCCAAATTTTCTCCCCATTTATCCCCTCCCCCCACCCCAAAACACCGAGCATTCTAATTGCCCCTATCACCAATCTGCCCTCTCTTCTATCATCCCTCTCTTCCCTTGTCCACATCTTCTCTTTTGCCCTGTAGGGCCAGATAACTTTCTATACCCCTTTACCTGTATTTCTTATTTCCTAGTAGCAAGAACAGTACTCCACAGTTGTTCCTAAAACTTTGAGCTCCAACTTCTTTTCATTCCTCCCTCCCCACCCATTCCCTTTAGAAAGCAAGCAATTCAATATAAGCCATATCTGTGTAGTTTTGCAAATGCCTTCCATAGTAGTCGTGTTGTGTAAGACTAGCTATATTTCCCTCCATCCTATCCTGCCCCCCATTGCTTCTCTTTTCTCTTTTGATCCTGTCCCTCCCCAATAGTGTTTACTTCAAATTGCTCCCTCCTCCCATTACCCTCCCTTCCATCCTCCCCCCCACCTTGCTTATCCCCTTTTCCCCCACTTTCCTGTCTTCTAAGATAGGTTTTTATACCAAAATGTGCGTGCATTTTATTCCTTCCTTTTCCACTCTCATTTTTAAAGAACTATTTTGTTCAGTGAGCTTTTGAAGCTCCTTTTCTGTTTGGCTAATTCTGCTTTTTAAAGTCTTCTCCTCACTGGCTTCTTGGACCTCTTTTCCCAGTTGAGTTAGTCTATTTTTAAAGGTGTTATTTTCCTCAGCATTTTTTTTTTCTCCTTTAGAAAGCTTTTCAAGCTGTTCTATGGCCTGAGCCCATTTCATATTCATTTTGGAGGTACTGGAGGCAGAAGCCTTGACTTACTTTGACAGTGTACATTGTTCTTCCTCATTTGAAAGAATGGAAGGAGATACCTGTTCACCAAGAAAGTAAGCTTCTATGGTCTTATTTTCTTTTAACTTTTTTGGGCATTTTCCCAGCCAGTTACTTGACTTCTGAATCCTTTGTCAAAAGGAGGGTCCTAGTGCTCCTCCTACCCCCAGGACTGTGCTCAGGGCTGAGATGCAGATCAGCTGCTCAATTCCCCCAGGGGCTTTAAGCAGGGGCAGGGCTGCCACTGAAGGCTGAGGTTCTGATCCCCGTATCAATTCCCCCAGAGGCTTTAAACTGAGCTGCTGGGACATTGGACCTAGTCTGCTGCTGAGGCCACTGTAGGCAGCTGCTGCCCACTGCTGCTGCTGCTGCTGCCTCTGCCACAATCTGGGGCCAGTGTTGGGGGGATCCCTCTCCCCTCTCATCCAGCTGGGAAAGCCCTCCCACACTGACCTTTGTAGCTTTCTTTGTCACTTGTGGGTTTAGCGATCAGGGGCCCTCTCTACTGGGGATTCTGCCCCAGAGGCTTGTTTTAGTCCTGTTCCTCCCCATGGTGCACAGCCAGGCCTGGACTCCACTCCACTCAGCATCCTGTGGGATAGGCCTTTCCTGTTGGCCTTCCAGGTTACCTTTGGCTGGAAATCTCTTTCACTCCATCATTCAGTGACTTCTGCTGCTCTAGAATTTGTTGAGAGTCATTTTTACAAGTATTTTTTTAGGCTGTGGGGGAAGAACTAGAGTATGTGGATCTTTCTGCTCCACCATCGTGGCTCTGCCTCTTGCCCTGATGTTTTAGAACCAGAGGTTAAAATACAAATGGAAAGTATCCATTGATCACCTCCTGAAAGAGATGCCAGAAGGAAGACTCTAGGAATATTGTAGCTAAATTCCAGGTCAAGGAGAAAATATTATAAGCAGCCAGGAAGAAATAATTAAAGGACTGTGGAAACACAACCAGAATAGCACAGGATTTAGCAGGTTCTACACTAATTTATGAGAGATTTTTCCAGAGATCAAAGGTGATAAGATTAAAACTAAGAATCACCTACCCAGAGAAACTGTATTACACTTCAAGGGGGGAAATGGAACATCAATGAAATAGAAGACTTCCAAGTATTCTTGTTGGAAAGACCAGAGGTGAATGAAAAAATTGACTTTCAAATACAAGAATCAAGAGAAGCATGAAAAAGTAAACAAGAAAAAGAAACTATAATGGACTTAATAAATTTGAACTATTTACATTCCTACATGGAAAGATGATATTTGTAACTCATGAGACTTTTTTCAGTATTAGAATAGTTGGAGGGAACATGTGTGTGTGTATGGAGAGAGAAGGGGGGGGCACAGGGTGAGCTGAATATGAAGGGATGATATCTAAAAATTAGATTTGGGTGAGTAGAAGCTAATAACTCCATAATGCATCCAGAATCACTCAAATAAAATCTAAGGAATGAAAAAATAGAAGAAAATGTAGAATATCTCATTGGAAAAGCAATTGACTTTGAAAATACATCCTGGAGAGATAATTTAAAAATTATTGGCCTACTGAAAAGGCATGATGAGAAGAAGAGCCTGGCCAGCATCGTCCAAAAAATCATCAAGGAAAACTTCCCTCAGATCCTAGAACCAAAGGTCAAATAGTCATTGAAAGAATTCACTGATCACCTCCTGAAACAGATCTCAAATTGAAAAGGCCAAGGAATATTGTAGCTGAATTCCAAAATTTACAAGGCAAGGAGAAAATAATGCAAGCAGCCAGAAAGAAACAGTTCAAATATCATGGAACTATGGTCAGGATCATGCAGGACCTTGCAGTTTCTGCATTAATAGATCAGAGGGTTTGGAATATTATATTCCCTAAGGCAAAGGAGCATGGATTACAACCAAGGATCAACTACCCACCAAAACTGAGCATAATCTTTCAGGCAAGGATATGGACATTCATTGAAAAAGGGGACTTCCAGACCTTCCTGATGAAAAGACCAGAGCTCAGTGGAAAATTTGGTCATCAAATACAAGATTCTAGAGAGGTATTTAAAAAGTGGAGAGGAAAGAAAAAGAACGAAAATCATCTTGTACAATTAGGGCAAACTGTTTACATCCCTACATGGAAAAATGAAACTTGTAAATAATGAGAATTATATATTTATTATGTTTAAGAGGGATGTGCTAGACAGAGGGTGTGTGTATAAATTAACTGATATGATGATAAAAAAGTAATTAAGGGGTGGAAAGGGATTGGAATGGGAAAAGAGGAAAGGAAGAAGCAGACAAGGGTAAACTGCATCACATGAAGAGGCACAAAAATATAGTAGAAGGAAATAATGGGATGGAGAAGACCATTGTTTGAACTTTACTCTCATTGGATTTGGTTCAAGGAGGGAATAACATACTCACTTAAGTATGGAAATCTAACTTGCCCTACAGGCAGTAGAAGGGGAAAGGGAAAAGAAAAAGAAAAGGGTGGTTAGAAAGGAGGGAAGAAGTAGTTAAGGGAAAAGGGAAAGAAAAGAGAGGAAAGATTGAGGGAGACAGTGGTCAAAAGCAAAATTTTTGAGGAGGGAAAGGGAAATGGCAAAATAAAAACATAAGGGTGGGGAGAAATAGGATGGAGAGAAAGACATAGATCATAATCACAACCATGAATATGAATGGAATGAACCCTCCTATAAAATGGAGACAGATAGCAGAACGGATTAAAAAGCATAATTCTGCAATATGTTCTTTACAAAAAGCACATTTGAAACAGGGATACTCCCATGGTAAAGGTAAAAGGCTGGAGTAGAATGTATTATGCTTCAGGTGAATGAGAAAAGCAGGAGTAGCAGTCCTAATCTCACAGAAACCAAAAGCAAAAATAGATCCAATTAAAAGAGATAAGGAAGGAAACCATATCCTGCTAAAAGGCACCATAGATATTGGAGTTGGTTGTTGTCCTTTATCTTCCAAAAGCACCAAAATGACATTGCCATGATAAAGTGAAATTTCAGTGTGTCCAACTGTGTCTAATCAGACCAATGTGAGCTTGTAATGGTCTACCACAGGTTGGGCACAGATACTCCATGTGAGTATTTCGGTTGGATTTCCCAAATTTGCGCATCCTGCATTTACTCTTTGCTGTCTCAATTCTGCTTTGCTCAGACAGCACAGCACCTTTCCTTACGTGGGTATGCCATGCTGAGCTATCTTTTGCCAGTGTCTTCCATGTTGCACAGTCAACTCCAAAGTTCTTGAGAGAGACATTTTGAGTGTCCTTGTATCCTTTCTTCTGGCCAGCATGTGATTGCATACCCCATGTGAGTTACCATAAAATAATCTCTTTGGCAAGTGTACATTTTGCATTCCAACAATGTGGCCATCAGAGTGGCACTCTCTGGACCATAGTTTGAATACCTGGCAGTTCAATTCGAGCAAGGTCTTCAGTGTCTGGTACCTTATCCTGAATCTTCGTAAGACAGTTTAAATGAAAGTGATTCCGTTTCCTGGCATGGAGCTGCTTGACTGTCCATGTTTCACAAGCATATAACAATGAGGTCAGCACAACAGCTCTGTAGACCTTCAGTGTGGTAGTCAGTTTAATACCTCTTCTCTCCCAAACTTTTCTTTGAAGCCTCCCAAAAACTGAGCTAGCTCTGGCAACGAGTGCATCAACCTCATTGTCAATGTGTACATCCCTGGAAAGTACACTACCAAGGTAAGTGAACTTATCCACAGCATTCAAAACTTCTCCATTTGTTGTAACTGATTGTTCCACATATGGATGGTGTCCTGGTGGCTGATGGAGTACTCACGTTTTCTTAGTACTAATTATTAGGCCAAAATGAGCACAGGCAGCAGAGAATTGATCCATACTTTGTTGCATCTCAGCTTCAGAGGCTGCATTGAGTGCACAATCATCTGCAAACAGAAAATCATGCACCAACACTCCCTCCACTTTCGTCTTGGCTTGTAGCCTTTTCAAATTGAAGAACTTACCATCAGTATGGTAATTGACCTTGATGCCGTGTTCATCGTCATTGAAAGCATTTGTCAACATGGCTGAAAACATCATGGGAAAAAAGCATGGGAGCAAGCACACAGCCCTGTTTCACTCCATTAGGGACTAGAAGGCACAAGATCATTGTCCACTATCCAGAACCCAGGCATACATGCCATCTGAAATTGATGTACAATATTGATGAACTTTTCCAGGCAACCAAATTTTGACATAATTTTTCATAAACCCTCATGACTAATAGTGCCAAAGGCCTTGGTCAGATCTACAAACATTGTGTACAGATCTCTGTTTTGCTTCTGGCATTTCTCCTTGAGTTGTTGGCAGCAAGCACCGTATCAAGTATTCCTCAGCCATTTCTGAAGGCACACTGGCCCTCAGGTATATGACCATCTTCCAGGTGAAGAATGAGCCTATTAAGAAGGACTCTAGCAAGAATTGTGCCAGCAATGAGTAAGAGAGAGATCCACCTGTGATTGTCACAGAACAATCTATTCCCTTTATCTTTATAGAGATGGACAATGGAGGCATCCTTAAACTCCTGGTGGATAACCTCCTCTTGCCATATAACCTGGAAAATTTCTGTCATCTTTTGTTTGAGCAATGGTCCCCCTACCTTGTAAATCTCAGCTGGAATAGAATCAGCACCAGGTAATTTACCACATGAAAGGAGCCTAATGGCCCTCAAACCTCTTCTTCAGTTGGAAGTTCAGCTGAAAAATTATTGACTTCAACCTGAGGTAAACAGACAATGGCCTCAGCATTGATTGATGATGGTCTGTTGAGAACACTATGGAAGTGTTGAGCCCATCTCTCTAGGATCACGTCCTTATCACTAATCAGTGTGGCTCCAACAGCACTGAGTAGTTGCAATGCAATATAGGTTTTTGGTCCATAAATATCATTCAGGGATAAATAATATAAAAGTACTTTGGATTATTACTATCAGCATAAAACTGAATTTCATCTGCCTTCTTACTGTGCCAGGAATCCTGCATCTCTCTAAGCTTTACTTGTACTTTGTTTTTGATGGAATTAAATGCTGTCTTCTTAGAGGTGGATGAACTATCTTCCTGGTAAATCCCGTGGAGTTCTTGTTTTTCATTTAGCAGCTTCTGAATTTCCCCATCATTTTCATCAAACCAGTCTTGGTGTTTGTGAGTGTTCTGACTCAGAAGAGCAAATGCACTGCTGTATATCAAATCTCTTAAAGCTGCCCACTCTTTTTCTGCTCCACTGTTGCGAAGTGTGTGTTGCCTCAACTTTCTGTCCAAAGCGTGCAAACACTCAGAGAAGAGCTCTAATTTGTTGACGTTAATTCTTTTGGTAGTCATTTTGCCTTGGGGGTGGCACTTTTGATGAATGCTAATATTAAACTTGAACAGGATAAGTCTATGATCAGTCCAGCACTGTGTACCACACATTGTCTTTATCACTCCCACATTTTGTCTGTCTCTTCTCCTTACAATCACATAGTCTATATGATTGTAAGATAATGAAGTAATACCATTACTAAATATATACACCAAGGGTATAGCATCTACAATTTTAGAGGAGAAGTTTAAGGGAGTTACAGAAAGAAATAGAGAGCAAAACTGTACTAGTAGGGGACCTCAACCTCCCCTTCTCTGAACTTGATAAATCCAACCTCAAAATAAATAAGAAAAAAGTTAAGTAGGTGAATAGAATTTTAGGAAAGTTAGATATGGTAGACTTCTGGAGAAAAATTGAAGGGGGATAGAAAGAAATATACCTTTTTCTCAACAGTACATGGCACAAACACACAAAAACTGACCATGTAATAGGGCATAAGAACTCACAATTCAGTGCAGAAAGGTAGAAATAGGAAATGCATCCTTCTGAGATCATGATACAATAAAAATTATATATAGTAAAGGGCCATGAAAAGATGGACTAAAAATTAAATAGCAACTAATCTGAAAGAATGAATGAGTCAAGGAACAAATCATAGAAACAATCAGTCACTTCCTCCAAGAGAATGACAATAATGAGGCAACATACAAAATTTATGGAATACAACTAAATTGGTTCTTAGGGAACGTTGTATGTCTCTGAATGCTTACATGAATAAAATAAAGAGATGTATGAATTGGCCATGCAACTGAAAAAGCTAGAAAAAGAACAAATTAAAAATCCTCAATTAAATAACAAATTAGAGATACTGAAAACCAAAGGAGAGATTAATAAAAATTGAAATTAACAAAATATTGAACTAATAACACTAAGAACAGGTTTTATGGGAAAAAACAATAAAATTGATAAATCCTTGGTCAATTTGAATTTTAAAAAAAGAAAAAAAAACAAATTACCAGTATCAAAAAATGAAAAAGGCGAATTCACCACCAAACAAGAGGAAATAAAAAGAATAATTATGAATTATTTTTCCCAACTGTATGTCCATAAATTTGACAACCTTAGTGAAATGGATGAATAGTTACAAAAAAATAAATTGCCCAGATTAACAGAAGAGAAAGTAAAATACTTAAATAACACAATCTCAGAAATAGAAATTGAATAAGCCATCAATGAACTCCTTAGGAAAAAAACCTCTAGGGTCAGATGGAATCACAAGCAAAGTATATCAGACATTTAAAAAACAACGAATTCCAATACTGTATACACTATTTGGGAAAATTGGCAAAGAAAGAGTCCTACCAGTTTTGTTTTGTTTTTTTATGATACAAATATGGTACTCTTACCTAATCTGGGAAGAGTCATAGCAAAGAAAGAAAATTATACACCAAGTCTCCTAATGAATGTAGATGCAAAATTTTTAAATAAAATATTGTATATTGTATATGTATATTATGTACATAATATATATAATAGAATGTCAATAAAATATTAGCAAAACAATTACAGCAACTAATCAAAGAATAATATACTTTCATCAAGTAGGATTTAATACCAGGAATGCAGGGTTAGCTCAATATTAAGAAAAGTATCAGGATAATTGATCATATCAACAACAAAACTACCAGAAACTATACAATTATCACAATAGATGAAGAAAAAGCTTCTGACAAAATGCAACATCCATTTCTATTAAAAACACTAGAGAGCATAGGAATAAATGGAACTTTCCTTAAAATGATAAGTAGCATCTACCCAAAGTGATCAGCAGGCATTTTAAGTAGTGGGGTAGAAGCATGTCCAGTAAGTTCAGGGGTGAAACAAGGATGTCCATTATCACCACTGTTATTCAATATGGTATTAGAAATGTTAGCTTCAGCAATAAGAGAAGAAAATAAAACTGATGGAATTAGAATAGGCAGAGAAGGAACTAAGTTATCACTCTTTGCAGATGATACGATGATATACATAGAGTATCCTCTTACTGTCTTGTTCCTTGCTTTACCCACACCTCTAATATCACCTTAACTTTCCCCCACACTCTTAATCTTATTCTATACACACTTCCAAAAACCTTCCAAACCTATCCCCTAGTTTTCTTACCCTTCTGCAAGTTCAGTAGACTTCTAAACCTCTTCAGATATATATGTTGTTTCTTCTTGAACCCAAATGAAAATAAGTTTCCAATACTACCAGCCTTCCCCACCAACCTGTTTCCTCTGTATTATTAGCTCTTCCTTCCATGCCCTGTTTCTGAGATAATTGCTCCTTTTTACCTGTTCCTACCCAGTTGTGATTTTTAGAATCACCCCATCATAAGCAAGTCAACAACAACTTTTCTTTCAAACTACCTTAGCAATGGGAACAGTTTTGAAAATTCTGTTACAAATAATTACTAACATTACTAACATTTCCCATATCATAAGAAAACAGTTTGACCTTAATCAGTGTCTTATAATTAGGCTATAGTTAGTTCATTATGTTTCTTCTGGTAGAACAGGTGGTAAGCCAGCTGTTATACTCTCCTCTTTCACCCTCCTCAAGAGACTTCTTAATTCCTCTTCACTTTCTGCCATCAGAGTGGTAGCATCTGCACATCTGAGATTTGATGTTTCTCCTGGCAAGCTCAGTTCCAGGTTTTGATCCCTCCTGCTTGGCATTTCACATATCATCCTTCGCATACGATTTAAATTAAAAAGGTGAGAATATACAACTTTGTCCTCCTTTTCCAATCTGAAATTAGTCATTTGTTCCATGTGCAGTTCCACCTGTTGCCTCTTGGCCCTCCTTCAGGTTCCTTGGGAGACAAATAAGGTGGAACCCTCATCTCTTTGTCACATTGTGTTGTGATGCAAATTGTCAAATACTTTAGTATGGTCAAGGAAGTAGAAGTAGGCTTTTTTACCCCTGAAACTTCCTTGATTTCACCATAAGCCAAAAAACTTAGGGATAGGGTTGACAACTTGGTGTCTACTTTCTCTGCTTCTTTGAAAACCAGCCTGTTCTGGTATTTCTCAGTTAACATATTGCTGAAGTCTAGCTTACAGAATCTAAAGCATAACATTACTGGCATGTGAAGTGATCTCTCTGATTATTTTTTTAAGAGATCTCATTTTTCCCATTCTATTGAATTCTTTTTCATTTCTTTGTTTCTTTGTATTTCTCATATAAGCAAACTTTATCTCTCCTTGTTATTCTCTGGAATTCTGCATTCACTTGGGTATATCTTTCCTTTCTCCTTTCCCTTTCCCTTTCCCTTTCCTTTTCCCCCCCAGCTATTTCTAGATTCTCATCAGATGCCATTTTGATTTCTTGTTCTTCTTTTTCTTTGAAATTTGTTGTTGTTGATGATGCTGCTGCCTCTTGTCCAATATGGAGAACCTCTGTCCATGGTCCTTCAGGCTCTCTGTCTCCCTGATCTGATCCCTTCAATCTATTTATCACCTCCACATATTTGTTCATAAGGGATGTTATTTAGGTCATGGTGTGATGGGTTTCCCTAGTATGTTCTATAAGCACATTCATGGAAAAATTCTGCCAATAGTTTCTTTCAAAATTTGGTACAGTTACATGATCTTGTCAAATGTCATCATGCCAACTGCCAGTTGACCATGTCAACTCTGCTCAAGGAAAGAGTAGGAGCCAAGCATTTAGGATTAGGGGTAGAGTCAGAATCCAAGGGTTAGAGTGAGAGTTGGAGGCTAGGGTCTGCTGAGACTAAGGTGACCCGGAGGTTTAACTTCCCTATGTGCTCTTCTAGATAGAGTTTTATAACTTTCATCATCAGTGGTCAATCTACCAGGTGGATATTGTTTCTGTATTAGAAATAAACTTCAAACCCCCACCACCTTGGATTCTGAGAGGTCTTGGTCAGAATTGGGCAGCCTTCTTTTAGTAAAGTCTTCCCTAGAGCTGTCAAGATTTTATGACATTAATCAAAGAGAAAGTTAGAAGGTACCTTTTAAGACCCAAAGAAGTTCCCAGTAAAGGATAATTTTCAAGCTCTTTTCTCCTTTCCCCAAACAATGTAATCATTATCTATTTTAAAACAAAGCATGGCCAATAAAATACTTATGTTGTTAAGCATTGTTACCCCCCTGTTGAGTAGCTTAATTCAGTATTTCTAGAGAAAAGTTAAGTTACTAAGGTTATAACTGCATCACCCTTCAGAAATGATTTTTATTAGGAGTATTTCATATACTCTGCTTTCCCCAGATTCCCAAACAGGAAGGAATACAAGATAATAAATGACAGTCTGGCTTTACTGTATGAGATAGTTACGGACACTCGGATGACACTGATTTAGTTGAATGAATGTCCTAAGGATGTTACATAGAACATCACTTCATACATCTATCAGTTTGACACCATGGACAGATTGCATTCATTGGCCGCTGTAGCAGACTTTAGATCCAATTACACTTTTATTTCTTATATTGACATTTATAAATAGATCACCATCATGAAATACATATATTTTACATTCAGGTCTGTCTTACCAATACAAGGTGAGATATCACAATTACCCTAATAGCAACAGACATGTAACTTTAAATGGTACCACATAGTTGTGACAAACTCAGTCCCATCAAATCTGGACTTACACGTATAAATGGTACCATAGAGAATCTCAGTTTCTTAAGGGCCATTGGCTGTCAGTTATGGAGCCCATGAATTTCAGCTGGTCTACTGACCAGGTTTTACCCTGGCTCTCTGAAGGATCTGAGCCCCAGAGCAGGAGGGGTAAGAGAGGTGGTGGAGGGATGGAGGAGACAGAGTTCTCAGGGATGACCAGGTTGAGGGGCTTGGGGCCCAGGTGGAATCCCAGCCCTGGGGTGGAGTTTGGAGGCCAAGGAGGAGTCTATGCAGGAAGATGGCTAGGGCTCTCAGAGACAGAGCTCTAAGAGTGTTAGATTCCAAAAATGACTCATTTCAGAAGATGAGATGTTGGCTAAGAAGACTGAAGCCAGGGGTCTGAGGTGAGAAGAGGAAGTAATTATAGGAGGCCACCATTGGAAGAACAGTGTCAGGATATGGAAGTTGTTGACCAAGGATGAGCCACGAGGACAGTGGCCCTGGGTCAGAGTAAGTGGAGATAGGGTTGGGCATTCCTTGGGGTGCAGGGCAGGACTTGGGCAGGAGACACAGGCAGGGTCCTGAGGTACTAACGCAATGTGCCATTGGAAGAAAAGGTTGATCCTGGGGTTCAGGGATCTGACAGGAGGGGCCTCTTTAGGACTGGGAAGACCCATCCTCAGTAAACTGGCTATAAACACAAAGCCTGGGAGCTGAGATAACTCTCCTTATAGAATCCAGTTCTTCAGGAACATATCCCAGGTAGACCTGTACCAGGATGTTATAAAGCACCAGGGTCCTGCTGGCTCCCCTTCCTTTGGGCCTCATTTTCCCATTCTTATGTCCTGCTGACCATTCTCCATGGCTGTCCCTCCAAGCCTAGGTACTGCCTGGGTCCCTATCCCTGGTCTTGACCAGACTCCCAATCACATCCCAAATGCCCCAGAGCACCACCCCCCATTTTATCATGGGAGCTTGCTGTCTCTCTCTTCAGACCTCTCCTATAGGACCCCAGGTGTCCTAGAACCCTGCCCTCAGCTCAAGGTTAGAGGTTCAGTTCTCCTGCCTTCATCCAATGCCCCTGTGAATTACTAATTTATAAAATGGGGGCAGGGTTACAGACACACCTTATCATTTGTGTACTCACTGAAAAGGACCACACTGAGCAGCAGGAAATGGGGCAGCAATTACACTTTAAGAAGGCACACAGACCAGCTCTGAAGAGTGTGGAGCTATAGAGAGGTAGAGGGCAGAGCTCCCTGACTGGGAATGGGATGGAGAAGGGAAGCAGAATGAGGAAGGGAAGGGAGGGGGACAGGCAGAGAAGATCTCTCCCTCAACCATGGCTTAGAGGTGGGGTCACTAGGAAGCTTGGACTGGGCATGGCCAGGGTGCAGTGTATGACCTTGGCATCTTCCATGTCTGCCCAAGCCCCAGTGCTCCCCAGAGCCTGCTTCAGTTGCCTTCATGACCTTTGGAAGAAATCATTTTTATCTACCCATTCCTGGGTGGGTGAGGCTTAGTTCTTTTGCTTGGGGTTGGCAGCCCCTCCCTCACCCATGGGTTTCTGGCCTTTCAATACCCTCAAAACTGGTTCAGCAAGAAGGAGTTTACCACGTATGGACACTGGGCATGCTACAGCTTCTTGGGGCCACATGGGAGAGTTGTGTGACAGGTAGACACCCAAGGAGTTGCAAAACGACTCAGCAAGGCCTCATACCAGAAGTGGTAGTCCTCCTTGAACAGCTGTAAAACCAAAAGCAAGGGGTGGGGCTAAAGACACCCTGTCAAGAGAGGGAGAACATTTCCTACATGGGGGATAGCAGAGTCAGGAGATCAGGTCTTGGTGAAACCTCATCCAGGAGGCCAGTGTCCCTGGGTCAGAGATCAGGAGGAGGAGGAAGGGAGGAGTGAGGTGTAAGAAGACAGGAAAGCAGGTGGGGCTGGTTATATGTACCTACTGTGTGCCAGGCACCTTGTACATTTTAGCTCATTTGATTCTGTTGACAGAATCATCAGGGTCCTTGTTAGTGACATTCTGAATAAGGCACACACACACACACACACGCACGCAACAAACACATGGACACACATATTATGTAGATGTTCTCCTGAGATCTGTGAGTGTCCAAGAGACTGGATTATAATCAGGCAGTGCTTTAGGTAGAAAGGGTAGAGAAAAGATGATTTTTAACAAAAAAAAGAAAGACTTTAAAGTATGAAAGTGATCAAAGGCATTTAATATTTGCAATAAAACCCAACAACTTCTTTTTGAGTCAGTTATTTAATTAGCATTAGTAAAGCTCCTAGTGGGTGATTAGGTGGCCTAGTGAATAGAGTACTGGGTCTAAAACTCTTCCAGAGTTCAGGTCAGGCCTCAGGTACCTCCTGGCTGGGTGACTCTGGCTAAGTCACTCAACCTTATTTGCCTCAGCTTTCTCATCTCTCAAATGAGCTACAGAAGAAAATGCAAATCATTCCAGTATCTTTGCCAAGAAAACCCCAAGTGGGGTCAGGGAAGTGCTGCACAGGGCCAAAGCTACTGGACAACAATGTCCTAGTTACATGGAAGGCAGGACTTGTGAAGGAGAGGCAAGCTGGGTCCTGAGGTCCTGATGTAGGGTGATAA
Source organism: Notamacropus eugenii (assembly GCF_028372415.1). Classification (NCBI taxonomy): domain Eukaryota; kingdom Metazoa; phylum Chordata; class Mammalia; order Diprotodontia; family Macropodidae; genus Notamacropus; species Notamacropus eugenii. The sequence continues at coordinate 368,141 of NC_092875.1, forward strand.
TGGAGGAAAGGGCTCATCCTGGGGCTTCTGGGGCTAGGCACTGGGGGGCTCTTGGGTCTAGGAGAAACCTCCCTAAATTGGACAACTGTTGATGGTCCTGAAAGAAGTGAGAGTCCTTGATTTTTTAAGCTAAAGTCTTTCCCAGGTCTCAGTTTGTCTGAGGCAGTATCCATTTAGAGACTGAAGGCTGGTTTAATCAATTGAAATTTATATTCCTCTGGACAGAACACTTGTAGTCAGGATATGAGTCCCCATCAGGGAAGGAGGAAGGAAGGAAGGAAGGAAGGAAGGAAGGAAGGAAGGAAGGAAGGAAGGAAGGAAGGAAGGAAGGAAGGAAGGAAGGAAGGAAGGAAGGAAGGAAGGTAATAGCATCATAGTCTAACTGGGACTGGCCAGTTGGTCCCCAGTGGGACAGCCACTCCCCCTTACACAATGTGGTTCACCCTCGGTTCTCCACGCAGGGAGGGCAGGGTACTAGGTGGAGGGACAGCTCTGACTCAGGGTTCACTGAGGCTCTGACTAGTCTCTTCCCATCTAGGATCCCCAAGTCCCCTGTGCCTCTTGGGTCTCTACAGAAGGATGGGGAAGGGAGGCGGACAGAAGAGAAGGAGCAGAGGGAGGGAAGGAGCCCTCCTGTTCAGAGCATCTTCCTTTCCAAGCCTGCCCTCTCTGCCTCCTCCTCCCTCTGTAGATGCAGTATTACTTTCAGGGAGTCTGGTGCCAGTTTTATCCTGCCAGTCTTTCTTCTCAGGGGAGGAGGGGGTGAGTTGAGGGAGGGGGAGGGGAGGGGGTGGAGACACCGAGAGGAGGAGCTCTAACGGATGTTGGTGGGGCAGGTGCAGTTTGGTCATAGCGGGGTGGAGTTTGGAGGCCTGGGTGGAGTTTAGGACAGAGAAGGGATCACGGCACTGGAGAAGGCATTGCATGGGATGCGGGGCAGGGCTTAGGGAGGGGAGGCAGGCAGGATCTCTGAGCCCTAGCCCTGGGTGTGATGGGAAGAAGGGGCTCAGCCATCACTGGGGGGCTGGAGGGTTGGAGGGGGCGGGGCTGCTGGGGATGAGGGGACCCTCCCAGAGTGGGCTGGACAGGAGCAGGAAGTGTCTGAGCCCAGAATGCTCGGCTCTCCCTCCACTTCAGATCTTTTCCTTTGCTTGGCTCTGTGCTCTCTCTGCCTTCCCCGGAGCCAGGATTCCTGTGCCTTCCTCTTGCAGTTGAGATCGCTCTCCTTTCCTGTGGTGCTGAGATCGCTCTGCTTTCCGGACGCCAGCTCTGTGCCTGCGGGTCCCAGGTAGGGCTGAGCCAGAGCATGGCGCCTCCTCCCCCACTTCCCCATTTCCTGGCTTCCCCTGTTGCCAATGCAATTCAGTCTCCTTCTCCTCATCAGACTTCATGGTGAGTGTCCTCCAGGCCTGCCAGGAGCACACCTTCCCCCCAAGTCTGGATTCTTGATGAGCTCCCTGCCCCTACAACTGTCCCAGACTCCCCATCACTTCTTAAATTCCTGCCTCACCTTCCCAAGATTTACCATTGGATAACACTTTTCCAGACTGTAGACTTTGCCCATAGGATTCTGGGAGTCCTGATTTCAGCCTCCTATCCACCCTCATGTTCTGTCTCCCAGTCCCCTAATCTCTAACCACGTGGTTAGAAATTCCCTTCTCTTACCTTCAGATCCAGCCCCCTTTGGAGATCCAAGAATCCAACCTTCTTTCCTACATACCCAGGCCTGGACACAGGTACAAAAGCTCTTTCCTGGCCCCCTTTCTCTGCACCCATGGCTCTGGGGCTGCTTCCTTGTCAGAACCCAGGCATGTGGCTCCCTCTCTCCAGTCTCTCTTTAGGGATTCCAAGCCTAAGCTCTACCAGAGTATCCCAACAGTTCTCCCCAGCTCCCATGAGACCCCAGGACACAGTCATCTTGCTTCCCCAGGCTCAGTGTCCCCCTGGATCCTTTCTGTCCCTCTAGTGTCCTTGACCTCCCTCCATGAGCTATGTTAGATGGTCTTGCCTCCCAGACCTTACCCCTGCTCCCCTTCCCCATGCCTCCTGCTGCCCTGCCTCAGGTCCCATGCCAGGGGGCTGAATCCCGGAATGCATTTTGTCTCCCAGCCTCAGGCTTCCCCTAATCATTCAAGAGCCCTCCACCTCCTCAACCTCCCCTACCTTCCCTCTCTCCTAGATCAAGCAGTCAGTCTGTAGTCTAGATAACATGTGTGTGAGTCAGGCAGAGGGAATGCAGGGCAGGCAGACGACCATGTGGAGGGGGAGCTCTGCCTGAGGTGCCACTGAACCTCTGACTTTTCTCATCTCATCTGGGATCCCAAGCTGCCTCTGTGTCCTGGGTCTCTGTGGGAGGATAGAGGGAAGGGGGAAAGGAGACAAGGAGTAAGAGAGGGAGGGCAGTAGTCTTCCTTGTCAGACCATCTCCATTTCCAACCCTGACCCTCCCTTCTTCTTCCTTTTCTCTGTAGAGTGAAGTCTCTCCCCTGAGGATGGTGCCAGGGCCTTTGTGACTGCTGTGGGGCATCACTCTTGTGAATCCCTGTAGGCCAGCCTGGTGTGTAGGAAGTGAAGAGGAAGACCTCTCCCCCTCTGGGATCCTTCTCCCTGCCCAGCTCAGTCTGCACAGGACCCAGGCCTGGCCCCAGCAAGGAGTCTGTACCCAGAGGGAATGGCCCCTGGGAGACACAGCCACCCTCCCCAGGTGAGTGCAATCTGTGCCCAGACGTCAGCCCAAGAAGCTATTGCCAGAGACATACACCATGGTCTATGAAGCTGCCAGTATGGTCCTCATGGAGCATTTCTTTACAGATGTAGGCATGAAATTGAATAAGGTATTAACAACCCTGCCCTGCTCTCTGCTGCTTTTAGTAAAACTGATTCATTGGCACTTTGGTTGGGGAGTTTTCTTAGCAAGGTCGGTGGAGTGGTTTGCCATTTCCTTCTCCAGCTCATTTTACAGATGCAGAAACTGGGACAAGCAGGGTTAAATGACTCATCTAGGGTCACACAGCTAATGTGTGAGGCAAGATTTCAGCTCAGGATCTCCTGAGTCCAGGGTCAGCATTCTATCCCTAGTTCCATCTAGCTGCTCCAACAACTCAGCAGCTGTGTACAAGCAAGCTTTGCACTGTATGAAGTGGTGTTAACTCTGAGAGGGAAGGCTCCAGCAATTTGGGGGACCAGGAAAATCATTTTTTTCAGATAGTGCCATTTTAGCTGAGCCTTTAAGGAAGCCCAGAGCAGGCATGTAGGGTTTGGTTAGGGTTGGGGCTGAGAACTTTGCAGTCATGGGAGAGAGCCATTGGCAAGGCATTTCGCATTGCCTGACATTTTTCTTTTCCTTTTTTTAAATTTTGTTTGATTGTTTCTTGATGTTTCCTGGAGTTTCTAGCTTCAACTTGCTCAATTCTGATTTTTAAGGATTATTTTCTTCACTGAACTTTTGTACCAACTTCCCATCTGGCAAATTCTACCTTTTAAGAAGCTCTTTTCTTCAGTACTTTTTGTGCCTCCCTTGCTAAGCTGTTGCCTCTTTTAATGATTGTCTGCCATCCCTTATTTCTTTTCCCATCTTTTTCTCTCCCTCTCCTAATTGATTTTTCAAACCCCTTTTCAGCTCTTCTGTGCCCTGAGGCCAGTACACATTTGTCTTGAAGGCTTTGGATGTTGGGTTGTGACTCGGTTGTCCTCTCGGTGTGCTTTGATCTTCCTTGTCACCACAGTAACTTTCTATACTCAGAATTTTTTTTTCTGTTATTTGCTCATTTTTCCAGCTGATTCCTTGCCTTTTAACTCTACTGAAGTTGGGCTTTGCTTTCAGGGTGGAGGGCTCACTGCAAGTTTTCAGTTCTGCTGAAAGGTGGTAGGAACTAAGGAGGGGTGGGCTGACTTCTCTCCTGGCCTGTGCTCTGATCTGGGAGTGACCACAAGCATTCCTTTCTGCCCTGGAACTGTGAGGAGGGTTCCCCCGCAAGGGGTCCCAAGCTGTGGTGTGCTCCTCCTCATACTGAGATTGTCAAGCAGGCCTGGCACCCAGATTAGAGCATGGTCAAAACCACAGGTCCAGCCCCCAGAGCCAGCAGAGGGACCCCTGTAATCTCCTTCTAAATAGTGACTGGACCCTTTATCATGTGTGGGCTGAGAGGTCCAGAAGCTGCCCCTGCACATTCCTTCTGGGCCCAATCTAGCATAGGGCAGTTTGCATTGGACCATGCTCCCCTCTCCCCCAGGTGGGACACACCTTTTCCCCTCTCACCTTCACAGCCAGATCTCCTTTCTTTCTCCACTTTCCCCTCCCCCTCACCTCCTCTCCTGTGCTCTTCTCTATTTAAAATCATAGAGGTCACATGACCTTCTCCACCCTCCTTCTCTTTGACCTCCCTCCAGCCTCTGATGCTGTTGGACACTTTATCCTCCTTGATCTTCTCTTTCTTCCAGGCTTTTAGGATCCCACTGTCTCCTGGTTTTCTTCTATCCTATCTGACTACTTCTTTTCTGTCTCCTCTGGGTCTTCCTGGGCTCAAACCCTCTGACCATAGGGGTCCCTTGGGGGTCCAGCCTTGGTCCTCTCCTCTTTTCCCTCTGTACTACTTTCCTTGGTGATTTCATCAGCTCCCATCAACGTCATCACTATCTCTGTGCTAATGACTCTCACAAGAACCTTTCCTGCCCCAGTCTCTCTGCTGACTTCCAGTCTTGTATCCCTAGTTGCCTACCATATATCTCCAACTGGATGGCCCTTAGATATCTTAAACTCAATATATTCAACACAGAGCTTGTTACTTCTACCCCAGACATTACACACACACACACACACACACACACACACACACACACACACACACACACACACACACTCCTAGTTTCCCTATTACTGTAGAAGGCAACACTATCTTTCCATCATCACCTAGTAGTTGTCAAGTCCTGAAATAAAGCAAAGGAATGAGTTGAGGAATAAAACACCTTACACTGAGATAACAGGGTAGCAAACCTACCATCCTGGGGATGCCAGGTATGTTTCCCCACCAAATATACCCATCAAAAAGTTTTTATAGTTTTAGGAGAACAGAGGGAGGAGGCAGTATGAGGTAGCAAGCCCTGGTCCTGAGACCCCAAGGGCCCTTGGCAGCCACCTCATTCCAGCTGCTCTGCCCTTCCTGCCACGAATCCCAGTGTCAGGGAGGAAGGACACTAGAAGCTGAGATCTAGCTTGGGCTGGGCTCCCCACAAGGCAGTGTCCCTGGAGAGGGGTCACCTTAATGTGTGGTTCAGCTCAACCTGATCCAAAGTAAATGTCTTAAGAGCCCGAAGGTAAGGACAGGACTGAAATGCTGGCATTACAGGGATCATTTAAGGGAGGGGCAACCCACGTTATATCTGGTATTTTTGTCATTTTGTAAACAGTTTTCTGCAGAGTCATCCCAGCCTCTTTTGTATCTCTTCACCCACTTATCCAGTATGGTGCAAAGGCCTATTAGTTTCACCTTGGCATCATCTCTAGACTCTGCCCTTTCTCTCCTCTCCCTACCACCGTTCTAATGGACGTCTCCATTGCCTCATGCCTGGTCTATTGGGATAGCCTACTGGTGGGTCTGCCCCTCTCATAGCTCTGCCACCTCCAAGCCATTCCTCATTCAGCCCCTAATCATTTCCTGCAGTGCAGCTCTGATCAGGTCATTGCCCTCCCAAACAGATTCCCGCAGTTCCCTATTTATTGCCTCCAGGATCAAACAGAAAATACTCTCACTACCAGTCAAAGCCCTTTATAACCCATCCTGCCCCAACATATACCCTTACTCCAGTGGCCCTGCCCTCGTGCCTTCTCTCAGCTCTAGGCGCTTTCAATGGCTTTCCCCAAGCCTGGAATCTTCTCCCTCCCCAGTTCAGACTACTGACCTCACTGTCTTCCTTTAAGTCCCCTCCAACAACTACAAAGCCCCAGGAAGCCTTCCCTAACCCTCTTCATCCTTTCTCCTTCCCTCTTCCAGTCCCGGCCTGTTTGTCCCAGCCTTGCTTCCTTTGGATATATTGGTTTGCTTGGTGTCTCGCACATTAGATGCTGACCTCCTTGAGGGCAGGGACTCCCTTCTGCCTCTTTTTCTACCCCCAGTGTTTATCATTGTGCCTGGCACATGATAGGTGCTTTATAAATGTCTATGGAAATGGATTGACCATTTCTAGTCCTTGAGGAGACCTTGTCACATCATTCTCTTCTCCCTGGGCTGTCTCCTCCTCCACCCTTTCCTGTATGTCCCCTGGTTGTCCTGTAGGGCCACCAGTGGACCTTCTCCTGCAGGCAGGATGTCAGAAGGCTCTGTCCATGATACCTCCTACCATCCTCTGCACTCTAACCTCCCGCAGGGTTTCTCCTTCCTCCCTGCGTGCCTGTGTACTTTCAGAAAGCAATATTTTCCTGATCTGTCTGTTCTAGTCCACATTTGTTTACTGCTCCTGCATTTCTTTAGTGTGGGGCATTAAGAAGCAAATAATCTCTTCCTTTCTGGTTTTCTTTCCAGAAATGTTTCCTTCTCCTCTTCTTTTTGGAATATCCACTTTCCCCCGATGTTGTTAAACTCCCATCTGCAGGATCAGTCACCTACAGCATCCTGGGTTCCAGAGTGTTCTGGAACAGGGCTTCTTAAACTTTTTTCCCTCTTGAGCCCTTTGCACAGAGAACATCTTTTGAGACCCTGGGTCTATAAGATAGGTATACAAATCAAAGCATTTACTGATGATAAATCTTAAAGAAATTTTTTCCCTGATTATCTTTTCTTTTTAACCTGGGAATTTGGAATCTGAGCTCTGACATGCCTGTGAATTTTCTTCCCATGATCCTTTTGGGTGTGATCAGTGGATTCTTTCCATCTCCACTTTCCCTTCTTGTTGTAGAACTTCAGGGCAATTGTCCTTAATAACTTCTTGTAAAACCGTACTGAGATTCTTCTTTTGACCATAACTTTAACGTAGCCTGGAAGTTCAGACATTGTCTCTCCTTCATCTGCTCTCCAGATCAGTTGTTTTCCTAAGGATGTGTTTCAGATTCTTTTCTCTTTTTTCTACTTTTATTACATCTTAGTGTCTTATCACATCATTCAACTCTACTTGGCAAATACCAGTTTTCAAGGAGTTAGTTTCTTCTTTTGGAATTCGTATCCCTTTTTCTAATTAGTTAGATTTCTTTTCATCATTTTCTTGAATGACTTTCTTTTTTTTTTCCAATTTTTACTCATTGTCTTACATTTGGTTTTGGAAATCCTCTTCATTTGCTTCCTTACGGTTTTATACGTCTTGTTCCAATTGCTTGACTTTCTTTTCCACAATCTACTTGATTTTCTTTTTTTTTCTAATTTTTCCTCATTCTGTTTGACTTGACTTAGAATTATTTATTACAATTTTCTTGAGTTCTGTTGATTTTCTCCTATTTTTCCTCATTCTCTCTTCTTTGATTTTTTAACTCCTTTTTCAGTTCCTCCAAGATTTCTTTTTGGTCTGTCACCCACTTGACATCTTCTTCTGAATGTCATCCAGACTTTCTTTTATACCCAAGGAGTCATCAGTGATCAGGTTCTTCTTCCTTTCCCTCCTCATTTTTATGTTTCATTTCTCTTATTTTTTTTAATCAGCTTCCTTTGACTACAATCAAGTTTTAATCCAAATTTAGTGGCTACTAGGTCTCAGGTCCTCCTTACTCTTGTGTTCTGCATTCTCTCTGGAGGCTCAGCCTCTGGGATTCCTCCCTTCCACCCGCCTGGAGCCCAAGTCACACTGTCCTGAAAATGTTCCTTCTTCCTGTGGTACCACACTCACTGGACGTTGGTCACTCCTCCTTGCCCACAGCCACAGCCCAGGATTATGTGTGGGCAGCACTGCCAGGCTTGCCTTCTAGAGTCATTACAGAGTCCATCTGTCTTCCCTCACTCAACTTCTGCTGTTCCATAGGTGAAAGTTTGTGAGTTCAGATTCTGGAGGTGAAAGTTCTAAAGGCCTGGTCTGCTTCCCTCTGGGACTGCTGTTTGGTAGTGCAGTGGAGTTGGCCTTGAAATGTCTACACTGCCCTCAGCCCCCAGAGTCTTCTCTGAGGTCCTCTCAAGTTGTCCTCCAGCTGCTTTACCCCTTTGTTTTTGCTTCTCTATTTTCATTTTATGGTAATTTTCTCTCTGTGGAGGAAATCCAGAGAGCCTAGAAATTCCTGACCCATGCTGCCATCTTCCCTGAATGCATGCACTGGTTTTTGTTCTGGAGATGATCTGTGAATTCTAAAATTGAAGTGTCTTTTTTCCATTTTCATAAGTCCTGTCCAATTGTCTTTGATAAAGTGAATCCTATACTTGTAATAGAGATAAAAGAAAATGAAATGGAAGACCATCAGATTTCAAGCTCTTTGGCCACACACATGCTGTACATATAGTAACTTGGAAACAGGTGACCACTTCCAAGTATCAGGGTATTTGTAAGGATTAAAGCATATAATAATAGCAGAAATATAATATGATATAATGGAGAAAAACTTACATGAATGTCATAGCCAAGTCTCAAAGTTCCCAGGTTCAGGAGAAAATATTGAAAGCAATGAGAAAAAAAAGCATTCCAATCCTGTGGAAATCTAGTGAGGATTTCCCAAGAACCAGCAGATTCCACTCTAACAGACAGAAGGTCCTGGGACATGACATTTCAAAGAACAGAAGAATTATGATTGCATCCAAAAATAATGTACCAGCAAAGTGAGTGTAATCCTGGATGAAAATAAAAATGGCTGTTTGATGAATTGTAGACCTTCAGGTTTGGATCAAACAGAGCAAAACTCATTGGAAAATTGGATATAAAAGATCCAGAGGAAGTATAAGGAAAACGTTAAATTAAAGATTGCTTATAAGGCCCCCATTAAGGTCAAACTGTTTGCTTATTGTTTATGTATGGAAGAGTTAACAGTATGCTTAGAACTGTCATCACGTCATCAAGGTAATTTGAAATAAAGATGGTGCCTGAATTGTGCATGATGGGGTAATGAGAAAAAAACTGGGCAGGAAAAGTCAAAAGGGAGAAGTGATATTGGAAAGAGGGAGCATGAAAAGAAGAACCCAGAGAGAGGAAGCAAGTCGGGATGGAGGGATGATGATATTGGGGCCTTCCTTTCATCTGAGTTGTAAAAGAACCAACATGTACATGTGAAAGTGGGTAGAATCTTCTGAGCATGTAGGGAGAGGAGAAAATTGGAGAACAGGTTCAGGGAGGGAGTTTTCAGAGGGTGTGGGGACTGGGATTTAGGAAAGTCAGGGAGAACATGGGGGCACATTTTCAGGCTCTGTGGATTCACATTGGAGGAGAGGATCAGGGTATTCTTGGAGGCATTGGTGAATTGGAGCAGTAACTGGGTGGGGGAGAAGATAAAATCAAAGGGATAGAGTGAAAAGAGACCCTGAGAAAGAACATCGTGAGTAAAAATAAGACTGGAAAGAAATTCACAGATAATGTTTATAACTTTTAATGTGAGTGGGATGTTTATAGCAACTGTCTTTGTGGTGACAAAGCCCTGGACGTTGCAGTGATCCCCATCATTTTGGGACAGGCTGAAGAGGTTGTGCTCAGTGGTTGTGATGGAAGAAAGGGCGGAATTAATGATGTTAGAAATGGATAGAAAGACTTGCACAAAGTGGTTAAAAGCAAAGTGAGCAGGAACAGGAAAATATCATATACAGTAACAGCAACATAGTGTCAGAAGAGTTGGAGCAAATAAGTCATTTTGACTATTCTAAAGGCACCAAATAAAAATAAAGGAAATGTAAACAGTGACACTATCTGCATCCAGATAAAGAACTGACAAATAGTAGAAATCTGGAAAATTTTTACACACATGTATGTGTGTGTATGCACATATATGTGTGTGTATGCACATATACATATACATACAGGCAGACATTTATATACATGGTAGCCATCTCTAGGGTTGTAGAGGGAGAGGAGAAACAAAAGAAATTTACCTGATAACCATTATATTATTTGAGGAATGTCAAGTTGTACATGGTAGATTTGCAATTTCATGTATGATAATTTCTTACATTTTGCTCTTATAGAAATGCTCATGTTGTTCCTTGCATTGTAAATAAAATATTCATTTTTCACAAAAGGTAAAATCCATTTCCTAATCCTAAGGAGCTCACATTCCCATGGAGGAGACAACATGCAAATCATCTTGTACATGTCTATTTGGTATATAAAGTATTGTCATGCATTCATAGGCATATGTGTATATAGATATATTTATGTATATATAATATACGAATTTGGTCTCTGGCTTCCCCTTCCTCTGATCCATAAGTTCTCTGCTTTGGTCTCTGTGTTCTTTGGATTAAAGTACAACTTTCTATAACTCCATTCAATATGAAAGGAAATAAGTTCTAGAGTTTACCATGGCTAAACATATCACTTTTGATAAAGAAGATATTTCCTATCCCCTCTCTCATGCTCCTCCATACATCCACCAACCTCACAGATGGAACACAAACTTTCTCCCGGATTCCACAGGGAGATGTATTTCAGAAGAAAATATTTCTCTGTTTTATTCCAAATGATCATGGAAATGCCTTTCTAAAAATTCCATTAGGCTCTTAAAGAATGTGGTTTTAGGGGTTGACTCTGACTCTCATAAAGAGTCTGACCTTTGGGCAAATCCCTTCTCTGCACTTCAGCTTTGTGAATTCAGCTCTACATCCGATGATGTTTAATGATTTAGGGGTTGGTGACATTCAAGGACGTGGCTGTGGACTTCACCAAGGAGGAGTGGGGCCTCTTGGACCATGCTCAGAAGGAGCTGTACAAGAGGGTCATGCTGGAGAATGCCTGGAACCTGCTCTTCCTGGGTAAGGACACTTCCTCTGGTAACACTGAGTCTGCCATCAAAGGAATGTATACAGGGTTTGGAGCATTTATCAGTTATTAGAGAGAAGTGTTGATCTCCTGTGCCGCTGCCTGGTGTTTCCACTAGAAAGTCTTTGCATTGTGGGAAAGGAACCTGAGTGTTTCCTTAATGCTCCTGATGCTTCCCATATTTAGGTAGCTTCAAATTAGTGTGCAAGGACTGAGACATGGAGCCAACCTCTGGGTCATTCAGTCTGACCTCCACCTGGATGGGAATTGGGTCTGCCAAGTCTTTGAAAGCTGCTCAGGTGGCTTCTCCTTACAAGCCTGGCCTCTGGGATGGGTTGAGGATCCAGAATATTCTCCTTTTAACAAGCTTCAGTCATGGCTTCTACTTGTCCCTCCTTTAGCATTTGCCCTGAATCCTCCTTCCTGTTGCCCTCAAATTCCAGCAGAGATGGTGGGAAATAAAGGGAGGGAAGAAACATTTATTTCCACCTACTGTGTACCAGGTGCTGGGCCCAGGGCTTTCTTTACAATGTTATATCACTTCATCCTCACAATAACCTTCCAAATTAGGTGATATTATTCTACCCATTTGACACTTGAGGAAACTGAGGCAAATGAAGATGAAATGATTTGTTCTGTGGCACACAGCTAATAACTGTGTGAGGCTGAATTTAGACTCTGGCATACCTCACTCTAGGCCCAGGGCTCTCTCCATTGCACCATCAGCTGCCTCTCATTCTAGACAATGGAAAGCATGCCATGAGGCCGTCCTTCCATAAAGAAGCTTCACCAAAACCAAATTTTGTTATTCCAAGCTGGTTCCATGGCCTTCTCCCCCACTTTTCCCCAAAGCTCAGAAAAGAAATGCTATGAGACCATCCTTCAGGAGTCCTGGGAACCACCCTGGGGTCCTTGCTTACATGTCCCTGGCTTTGCCAGGAATAAAAGACTGTCTGAGAAGTAGAATTTAGACCAACTAAGATTTATTCAGTTTGCAAGCAGGAGACTCTCAGCTAAACAGGCCAAGATGCCTCAAATGAGCAGTACACAAGGTTTCTATAGGTTTCAGGGAGTGGGGAACAGGAGAGGGGGAAAGGGCAAAAACTGGCTTATATAGTTTCCTGTTCTGGGACTCTAGTCTGGTTTTGCATAATAAGCCTTTTTAGCCCAATTTGGAATGAGGAGTTTCTACAAGAGTGGGACTTGAAAGCATGGGAAGATGAGGTGTGGCTCTTTCTCAGAACAGGCTGTGCAACAGGATAATGTAACACAGGCTGTTTTGGGTTCCTTACATTACAAGCACTAATGGATGAGTAGAGGTTCATGTGTGTGAACATAATGGAGTGGAGCAGCTGTGGGTCTGAACGCCTTTCCCTAAAGAGAACTGAATGACAACTTTCTCTCCATGCTTGTTCCTGACTCCTCATGCCCAGGGTTTCCAGTTCCCAGAGAAGACATCATCTCTTATTTTGAGCAAAGGGAAGCACCATGGATGCTGGCGCAAGAAGGTTTGGGGGGCTGTTGTACAGGTGAGTGAGGTGAAAGCAGGTATATGGGAGCTGGGGTTACAAGAGACTGTTATGCCTTGTGGTGAGGCAGGTGCTCAATGTGGGGGAAGGAAGACCAAATTTTTTAGATGTTTCTCGGCAGTGTCTTCATAGATCAGTCACTGAACCACTAAACCTCAGTTTCTCCATCCTTAATGAGAGGTATTTGGACTCCATGGCCTTTCATCTTCCTTCCAGGGATAAATCTGTGATCCCCCCAAAAAAAGGAATTGTTTGGCATTTGGGGGCATGGGATTCTCCTGAAAGTATAAAAGGGTTTAAGCTCTCCTATATGAGCTCTTTCCTACACCTTCAAGTCAACCAGCTTCTAAGTGTCCACTCTGTTCCAGACCCAGTACAAAGCACCAAGCACATCAATCAATTCAAGGGACTTTCCCTGCTCCATGGAGCACACAGTCTGGTGGTGCAGAGAACATTCCAACAGCTATGTAGGAACTCAATATGGACAGGATGAATTGGGCTAGTAAAGAGAGGGAAGGCCCTAAATTTCAGGAGGACAGGGAAAGGCTTCTTGTGGGAGGTCAGCTCTAACTGGGGATTCAGGGAAGCCAGTGAGAACATTGTAGGCATCTGGAATGGCAGAAAAACCCCCACAGAGTCCAGAGGTGGAAGGTCCTGTCCCTGAAACGGAAAGGAGGACCATACACATGGATTATAACATATATGGGGTAGGGAAGGACAGAAGGGAGAAAGAAGACTGGAAGAGTAGAAGAGGAATAGGTGATGAAGGGCTTTCACAGCCCTGGAGACGGATTTATATATCATACCTTGGCTGGGGAGCCATGAGAGGCTGTTGAGTACATGGTGACATGGTCAGGTGAATTCTTAAGGAACATGAACTTGGTAACATGATGGTGGATTGACTGGACTGAGGGGAGAATTGAGGCAGTTAGGCCAACCAGCAGCCTGTGACACTCTGTTAGGTGTGGGGTAACTGTGGTCTGAACCAAGAAAGTGACCACGCTGAGATAGAACAGTGTCTATGGAATGATGTCACAAAGGTGGAATCAGCAGAACTTTGGAACTGATTGAACATGGGCATCAGGCGTGTGAATGTGTGAGAACTGATTAGGTGTGCATGGCATTTCATTTGGAGCTTGGACTGTTGGAATGAAGCCTTGGGTAGTATTAGCAATGGAAAAGATTGGGAGGGTTGGGGGAAAGAGAATGAGTTTCCTTTCGGTTATGGTAGAAGTAGAACCAGGAGAGAGTAATGTCATTAAAATGTAGGAAGGGGGAGCCTGACAGTGTCAGAGCCTGGAGAGAAGTCAGGAAGGACGAGGGTTAAGAAATGTCCTTTAAATTTTAGCAGTTTCCAGAATATTGGTAATTTTTCAAGATGTATTTGACTTAAACAATAAAATTGGACAATGGAATGCAGAGAGTTTCTCTTTTTTCTTTTGACTCTTCTAAATGCCCAGATGAGCTATAAAGACAAAGAAAGATGCTCTCAGCATAGAAAGAACTGATAAATGGAAATATATCTGGAGTAATTTTACATCAATGTACCTTTTTGTGTCTAATGGTAGCCATGTGTTGGGCAGTGTGATAGGGTAGAGAAAAAAGAGAAAACAGAAAAAAAAGTTTCAATGAGGGCCAGGGAAAGGAGTTGGAGACACCAAATGGAAATGACCATAAAATGGAAGAAAGATATTGGGCCCCATCTCTTGGGGATGTTTAGATCAAGTGAGAATGCTTTAAGGTTTTGCACGAAGTCGTTTTATTTGTGGTAATAGGGAGAAGGTCACTAGTGTGGATAGAGTGAAAAAAGGAAATTGTAGAGGAGGAATATATGGAGGTAGATGAGGGGGTAGAGCGAGATGATTTGCATGTGTAAGGGGATTTTCTTTATTAAGCAGAAGAATGATGTTTCCATGTGATCTCTTGGTCAAAAAGGAGAAGAAGACACCTGATTTATGTGAGATGAGGAGGACAAAATAGCCCTTGACAAATGTCTAGTTTTTTTTTTTCAGTGTCTGGGAGTGGGGCAGAAGCAAGCCATAATGGATGGTTGGGGATGAATGAAAAGATCTGGAAAAGCTGTTGTGGTAAGTGGCACAAGGTAACAGTTAGGGAGGTGGCCCAGGATTGCCTTGCCCCAGTGAGGGCCCAGCTAAGATCATGTAGCCTAAATTGGTAGTGGATCTGGCAGCCTGGTTTCATGATTTCCTCTCTGTATACCAGGCTGCATATGAGGAGATGGATAGATGGCTGCTGTCTTACTCAGGAGTCTTCCAAGGCTAAACTTTCTATAAGTCATGAGTCTAAGTACCTTTCCTAATCTCTGTGGCTAATGCCTGTCCCCATTCTTGGAGAATGATTGCCCAGGTTCCTGGAGGTGACCACCAAATCAGTTTAAAGAACAAGGAGTTAGAGGCCCACATGTGTCCTCTGGTGGGAGACCTTTCAGGAGCCTAGAAAGAAGCCTCTGTAATCTTCAGTACTGGTTCTGGTCTGGTTCCATCAGGATTAGGTGACTACAAGAGATGATTGAGTACAAGAAAGAGACAGAAAGTGGACTGAGGCCTGAACATGCATTCAACAAGTAGGGAAGAGACCAGAATGCAGGGAGTAGATGTAGAGGCTAGGGACTGCTGACAGCCCTGGGCCAAGGCAGGGAATCAATAAACATTGATTAAGGGCCTTCTATTTTAGTCACTGTGCCAAGCCATGAGGAAACAAAGGAAGGCAAAAGACAGTCTCTGCTGTCACACAGCTCAGAATCTAGTTTACAAACAAATGCTGATACAGGGGACAGAGTGTTGTGGAATGGAAATACATTAACAAGGAAAGTAGGGAATAAAAGGAGTGAGGATAATACAGGTTTAAGGAGGAGAACAGAAAAGGGGGAGGAAGCAGTCACAGGGAAGTGAAAGTAAGAGGTCACATTTATGCAGCAGCTTCTACGTGTCATGCAGTGTAGAAATATTGTTTCATTTTGTATTCATCTGAACCTTAGATGCTATAATTTTGTCCATTTTACAGGTAAAGAAACTGAGGCAAACAGAGGTCCTGTGAGTTCCCCAGGGTCACAGGGCTAGCAAGTGTCCGAGGTGGGATTAGAATTCAGGTCGTCCTGATTCAAGGCCCAGCACTCTGTCCACCACACCACCAGTTGTATTCTGACCTTGTAACAAAATATATTAAAAATGTTCACTCAGTTTTTTTTTTTTTTACTAACCACTCACATGAGTAACATGAAAAGGTGAGAAGTTCAAATCTTGCCATTTCAGTAAGTGGTATCTTAAGGTCTGTTGATGTGGCAAAGTTGTGGTAGTCCATGATGGTTCCATGATGGACTCCAATGTACATGCCTGGTGATGATGGTTTTCTAATAGCCTGCTCTCACTGCTGTATGAATATAAACCCACTTGAGACTTTCATCTGGTGATTTCAGGTTTGATGAAATGTGATTGCAAGGTAGACCAAGAAGGAGAAGACAACTCCAGTGCAGTGATAGACAGACACCAACGGTCTTGGCGTGCCTGTGACTTTTTGCACATGAGTGTCCAACCTTCTGGTAAGTTTGGAAACAATTTGATATCAAGTAGAGAAAATGAAACAATATGTTGCAATGACAATAGTCAGAAGCAGTCAGAGTTTGAGGTATTCACTGCATGGTCCCCAAACACTGTGCATTCCTCACCATGATTGCTTGGAATCCCTGCCAGAAGACAGCTATTCAGGTTGAAATATGCACATACTTCTTATCCCAGAAGATAAATACCTTTGTCACCCAACTGGACAATTATTTACCAGGTAAGGTACCACTGACAAATTTTTAGCTCACATCCCTTTGATCATTATTCTTCAAGGGGTTTGTGAACCTCTCTCAAGAAATTGAGGCAGAACAAAATCCCTTATGCCTCAGGTAAATTCAAAAAAGTGTTGGTATTCTCCATGTGAACTCAGAGAACGCAACAGAAAATAAGACTGAATGTGATCCCAAGGGAGATTAGGTTATGGTTCCTGGTAGAACAGACCATGAAATAATTTTAATATTTAGTGCATGTGCACCAAATGGCATTGTATCTATGAGGAAAGGATTGAAAGTGTTTACAATGTAAGAGAAAGATTAAAGGTGGAGATACTTTGACAAGTACTGTGGACAGAGCAGGCCCATTCACAGAATTTGGATTCCAGGCTCAGCTGCTGGGACTTAGGTCTGAGTTGTGCATGTGATAACAATGGTGACCCTATTTGTGTCACAGAATTTTTGTGAGTATCCAATGTAAATTCATGCGTGAAACCCTTTAGCTAATAAATCATCCTTAGGAGGTGACTAAGGGCATTTTAAGTGGACTTTTTCCCTATGAAAATGGTTCTCTTTATTCAGGGAAACAGAAAGTAATTGAGTTTTTGTTCTACCTATGGAGCAAAGGGGATGTGTGTGTGTGTGTGTGTGTGTGTGTGTGTGTGTGTGTGTAGTGCCTCTTTGTTTTATTGTTGACTTTTTTTTCAGAAGCAGAGATTGGACTGGAAATGAAGAAAACTGCTGCAGAGCTAACCCTTTCTATGGAAGAAACAGACAAGTCAGGATTCATGAGTGAGGATCTCTCTGACTTCCATTCAAGAGAAATCTGCACAACACCTGAGAGTAGCCACACTGCAGAGAAATATTATGATTGTGAACAGTGGGGAAACAGTTTTACTGAGAAGAAATATCTTATTACACATCAGAGAATTCACCCTGGAGAGAAACCCTATAAATGCAATCAGTGTGGGAAGGCCTTTTTTCATAGGTGTCGTCTTATTGGACATCAGACAACACACACTGAAGAGAAGCCTTATAAATGTACTCTGTGTGAAAAAGCTTTTAAGTCAAAGGGCAGTCTTACTCGACATGAGAAAATCCACAGTGAACAGATACTGTATGAATGTAATCAATGTGGAAAAGCTTTTCAGTCACAGCACACTCTTAATCACCATCAGAGAATTCACACTGGAGAGAAACCTTATGAATGTAATCAATGTGGAAAAGCTTTTAAATGGCGGACATGTCTTATTCTACATCAGAATATCCACACTGTAGAGAACCATTATAAGTGTTATCAATGTGGAAAGACTTACAGATGGAAGGAAACTTTTGTTGATCATCAGAGAATCCACACTGGAGAGAAACCTTATAAATGTAATCAATGTGGAAAGGCTTTCAGAGGTAGGAAATCCATGGATAGCCATCTGAGGAGCCACACTGGAAAGAAACCTTATGAATGCACCCAGTGTGGAAAGACTTTTTCACAGAAGACACATGTTAACCAACATCAGAGAATCCACACTGGAAAGAAACCTTATGAATGTAATCAAGGTGGAAAGGCTTTTACAAGGAGCGCTAATCTTAATAGGCATCAGAGAACCCACCCTGGAGAGAAACATTATGAATGTACCCAGTGCCGAGCAACGTTTAAACAGAAGACGCATCTTATCCGACATCAGAGAATCCATGCTGGAGAGGAACCTTAAGAATGTGATCATTGTGGCAAAACCTTCAGGCTAAAATGAGACCTTGTTTCCCTTCAGAGAATTCATGGGAAATATAGAAATCTAACTTACCTGAATGGGGAAAGGCAGTGAAATGGAGTACAGAGTATCTTAGGAGAAAATTGATTCCAGGTAGAAGCCATTTATGCACTCAGTGTGGGAAGAATTTCAGCAAGAGATCATCTCTGATCTTCTCATCAGAGGATTTATAGTGAAAAGTAACTTTATGAATGTGTTCAGTGGGTATAACCCTTTCTCTACTACATGGATGTCATGGATGAATGTTAAATTTTGTGTCTGACTAGAACAGAAACGTTAGATATGGAAAATAATTCATGCCAACCATCTAGGTTGCAAAACTAGAAAAGGTGGCAGTAGGCTGACAATCTACAGAACTATGTGAGAGGATTCATGTGGACGTGCCCAGAAGCAGAATGTCTTCAGAATAAGGAAAAATCCTTGTGTCGATATTATGCCAGCTGGGGAATACTGTTTGGTGAAGGGATGTAATCAGATTTGTTTGGTCAAGGATGTAAAACTTAGAGCAATTTAGGGGAATGTTGTGTTCTCCCACAGGCCACCTCTATGCATGTATTCAGTTAACACTGAGGGCCCTGCATGTGACAGTCAAGAAACTTCTCATTAGCTTGAGATCTTTTCTGCCTCCTGATTTTGGTGACCCAACAATCTTGGTGATGAGATAGGAATTCCCCTGATGGACTAGAGGCAGAGCAGAGGCATTGTGTGAACAAAGCAGCCTCTCCTAGGCAGGCAAGAGGCCTTGCTGTGTTAGGACACTTTATCATGCTAGGCTGAAATCTGCCTTTTGCACATTGCACTCATTGGTCCTGGGTCTTCCCTCTGGGATCAAACAGAACAAGTGGGATTCATCTTAGACGTGAGAGCCTTTCAGGTATTTGAACAGTATTTCCTGTTGCCCACCAGGTTTTCTCTTCTTCAGGATAAGTAGTCTCACTCCTTTCAGCTGGTCCTCATTTGGCTTGGTCTCCAGCCCTTCATGAGCATAGGCCTTCTTTGGATGTATTCCAACTAGTCAATGCCTCTTGTTGATTATCTCCAGTTTCTCTTAAATAATAGGTATAAAGAGATATCTTGTTTGTCCATATTTATTTGTCTGGAGGTAGCTGTCAAAAGTGCCTTGGAACTGGAGTGTAAATTACTTTGTAAAATCTTATAATTATGTAATCTGTTTTTATGAACAATGGTGGAACCACTCATTTGGTACCCTGACATCTGTCAGTTGTGGCCATGTTTATGGATTGGTTAGAAATGGGGGGATATCATGACTTGTCTTGACCTGTGTCTTCCCCTGGTGTCTGAGAACTCTGCAGGAGAGAGTGAGGCTGATGACTTTGCCTCACTTACAAGTAAAGCAGCAACAATAGTCTGTGTGTGAAGAAGCTCAGGACTTCAAAAGGTCAGTGTCTCTCCATGCAGTGCAGAAGCTCCGTTGCCTTATCAGTTCCTTTTAACTGAAGAAAAACTGAGCTAAGTTTATGCATTTAGTGCTCTCTTAAAATACTTTACTCCAAACAGAATTATTATCTCAGCTTCACCTGAAAAGCTCTTTGTGTCAAGGAAGCTTGTGGTCTTCTATACCTTAATTGTATTGTTAATGGAATAGGAAGAGCTTTCCCATCCATGAAGAGGCCTATGTGACCTGCTTGAGTCACATGACTCTAAGTCACAAGGAGCCTGTAGAGGGAGGAGCTTCCAGAACTGGTAGAGCAGGAAGTTGGTGTGAGTTGGAACTTGTTGCGTTCATCCTTTGTGGCCTGAAGAAGACCATGCCATCAGAGAAATGACAACATGACTTGCACTTGACTTTGTTTTGAGTGAGGGAGGGCTGTGCACAGTCACCAGCCTCACTTGTCTTAAAGAGCCATCTGAATCCGATGACCAGATATCCATCAGGATGACTGGAGATGGCCCCTTTAGGCCAAGGTCTATTCAGGTACTCACTTAAGGTTAGGGAAAGCCCATTCAGTGAACAGGAGTAGTTCAAGAAGTAGTCAGGGCATGGCCCCTTTAATGAGGCAAAGAAAAATAACTACATCAGGCTGGGAGGAAAACAGCAACAGTTGCTATTGATAGTCACTCTTAAGCCAGGAAGGTCTAGAAAAGAGCCCTTAGGCAGGGACCTAATGTTGTCCAATGTATGGGCTTCATAGTGCAGTAGGTTTAAGGGGAAAGGAGAGAGGAGGAGAAAAGGAATTTAGCTAGTAAACCCCAAGTTAACGGGAGGGGGATACAGACAGGAGAGGAGGAGATGAGTTACCCAGCTACCTGGGTCCCCATTCAGGTAGATGAATCGACTCTCAGAACATTGTATTCATTCTTTGTTGTGAAAGAAAATCATGCCATCAGAGAAATGTTGATTATCTCCAATGACTTGCAATTGGAGCAGGAAGTTGGTGCCAGTTGGCACTTAGAGAAAGAGGAGGCAGAAAGACAGAGCAGCTAAGGGCTATGAGACAAGGGCATGTTGCTTAGGGGTACCTGTTTGTGGGAAGGCCCCAATGGCTGTGCTCCCTGCAATGATAATATGTACAGGCTTCTTGATAACTACGATGGATTTGGCTTTCTGGTATATGAATAAACATCTTGGTTCCATCTTCAGTGAAGAGCATCTATTATATCTTGTGCTTCAAGCCTGGAAATACACCTACATATTCATAGCAGTCTCTGTGGGTATGACTTTGGCAGTGTATCTGTCTCAGACTCTCTTTTTACCCTATCCCTACTACCTCATCTTTTTCTTTGACCCTCTCTTTCCTTGTTTTACCCATCCCTCTAATGTTCCCTCCCTTCTCTATCCATCCACCTTATCTTACTGTGTACACACTTGCAAAAATCCTTCTCCAGTCCTACCCCCTAGTTTTCTCCTCTTTCTGGATGTTCTGTAGACTTGTAAACCTCTTCTGATGTATGTTTTGTTTTCTCATCCAACCAGATGGGAGTAAGTTTCCAACATCACTAGCCCTCCAACACCTGTTTCCTCTGTGTTAGTTCTTCCTTCCATGCCCTGTTTTTATGCGAGACTTGCTCCTTTTTACCTATTCCTGCCCAGTTTTATTTTTTAGAGTCACCCCCTCATACACATGCCAGCCACAACCTTTCTTTCAAACTACTAATGGCACCAGTTTTAAGAATACTATTAGTAACTCATAGTAATAACGTTTTCCTATGCAGTAAGTACACAATTTGACCTTAATCAGTGCCTTAGAATTAGTCTTTAGTTAATTCCTTATGTTTTTTCTGGCAACAGAGGTAGCACACCAATTATTACACTGTCTTCCTTCACCCTCCTCAAGAGGCTTCTTAATTCCTCTTCACCTTCTGCCATCAGAGTGGTACCATCTGCATATCTGAGATCATTGACACTTCTCCTGGTAACCTCAGTTCCACCTTTTGATCCCTCCTGCCTGGCATTTCCCATGATGTACTTTGCATAGAAGTTAGAGAAAATACGTGACAACACACAACCTTTTTATCCTACCTTTCCAATATGAAACCAATCAGTTCTTGCATGGTCAGTTCTTCCTGTTCCCTTTTGGCAACCTCATACAGGCTCCCCTGGAGACAAGTAAGGTTATTTGGTACTCCCATCTCTTTGAGGACTTAACCCTTTTTACTGTGATCCAAATGGACAAAAGCTGTAGGATGGTCAATGAAAAAGAAGTAGATTTTTTTCCC
This sequence comes from Notamacropus eugenii, assembly GCF_028372415.1. Lineage (NCBI taxonomy): Eukaryota > Metazoa > Chordata > Mammalia > Diprotodontia > Macropodidae > Notamacropus > Notamacropus eugenii. The sequence continues at coordinate 389,773 of NC_092875.1, forward strand.
CAGAAATCCCTTCCCAGAAGTCCAAAGAATTTAGGGATAGGGCTTGACAACTTGATGTCTACTTTTCACCTTAGTCATGTTGCAGGGAAGAATCAAAACGAATGGGAGAAACCATAAAGCAAAACATAACGCAAGAGAAAATGGTTTGCTTCATTCCATGATCCAATTCCATAGTTCTTTCTCTGGAGGTGGAAGGCGTTTTGCCTCAAGTCTGTTGGGAATGTGTTAGGTCCTTGCATTGCTGTGGAGGACTAAGTCTACCAGAAAAATTCCTCGCACACTGTGGTTGTTGCTGTGTACAAAGTTCTCCTGGTTCTACCTCTCTTGTTAGCTACATTTCAAGAAATCCTAAGGGAAGACTACATGAGATGAGAGTTAATTGTGCCAGATTTAAAAAATCATAGAATACATGAGTGGGGTAGAAAAAAAAGTCTAGCCCCCAAATCCAAGACATTTGGGGAAGTTTAAGGAATCAAAATTTTTATTCATTTGGACAGAACATCCACATGTAAGGATATGGCTCCTATCTAGCTGGAAGTTTGGTTAAAAGAGGCAAACAGGCAAGGTGGCATAGAACCGCATATTTATTGCCTTCAGCTGACCAACATGGTGGGACACAGAATCATAGCTTTCATTCTGACTGATTTAGGCAAATTGAGGAAGACCTAAATATTCTTAGAGCAATCCTAATTCAGGATGTCTGTGTCACTCAACAGTTATAGCTTTCATTGGCTTTTAACTGTAGCATGAGAAAGGACATTTCTGAGCAGAATAGGTTGTAAATCCAATAAGAGAAGAGAACTGACAAAGTGTCCATTGAAATTACAATCCCAGGGCATCTGTGTTTCCCCCGCATAACCTATGTGCGTAGGCTATCAATAGAAAAGTGCCGCTATCCAAGACAGTGCCCCAGACAGGAGGAATGCTTCAGGTCAGCCTCATCCAATCCCACAGTGCTGATTCAGCAACTATACACACACTCACACACACACACACACACACACACACACACACACACACAAATATGAAAATATATTTTTAGTTCACTCAGAGAGCAAAGCAAGCTTGTCCGACTGATTAGTTCAGGCTTTGGCCTTTACTGGAGTTGAAACGCTCTTAAATGATTATTACTCCCCATGAGGGAAAGAAAAAGGGAGGAAAGATAGCCCTCTCTAGGGTTGGGGGAGGATAGACAGAAAAGAAATTTCCATGGTAATTATTGTACATTTCAAAAGATTATCAAGTTGGACTTGGGAGATTTGCAGTTTCATGAGCAATCTTCATTTTATTGCACTCTTATGCAAATGCTTGTTTTGTTGCCTCAATTTTAAATAGAATATATTTTTGGAAAAAAGTAAAACCCAGTTCTCAATCCTGAGGAGCTCACATTCTCATGGAGAAGATAATAGGCAAATTATTTTGTACATATAGGATCTATTTGCTATAAAAAGTATTCTCATGCATTAACATGCATATGTGTATATAGACATATATAGATTTGGTCTGTGGCTTCCGCTTCCTCTGATCCATAAGTTCTCTGATTTGGTCTCTTTGTCCTTTTTAAATAAATCTTCCCATAACAACATTCAGTATGAAAGGAAATAAATTCTACAGTTTAAGATGGATATACATGTAAGAGATTAAAAAAAGAATATATCCCTTCGATCAGTTCTGATAAAGAAGATATTTCCCATCCTCCTGTCTGAGGCTCCCCACAGATCCACCTACCTCACAGATATAGAAGAAACTTTCCCCTTGATTCCTCAGGGACACACATTTCAGAGGAAAATGCTTCTCAGCTTTACTCTAACTAATAATGGAAAATGTTTTTCTCAACATTTACTTGGTCCGTAAATGATTGTAGTTTTAGGAGTTGACTCTGACTCCCATAAAGGGTCTGACCTTTGGGCAAATCCTTTTTCTGTGATTAAGTTTTGTTGTGTAAATTAATGAGCATTGGATTACTAAAATCTGAAGTGTTCTTCAGCTCTATATTGTGTAACTTTTAATGATTTAGGAATTGGTGATGTTCAAGGACATGGCTGTGGACTTCACCCAGGAGGAATGGGGCCTTTTGGACCATGCTCTGAAAGAGCTGTACAAGAGGGTCATGCTGGAGAGTGCCCGGAACCTGCTCTCCCTGGGTAAGGACACTTCCTCTGGTAACACTGACTCTGCCATCAAAGGAATGTGTGCAGGGTTTGGAGCATTTATCTGTTATTAGAGAAAACAGTGTTGATCTCCTGTCCTGCTGCCTGATGTTTCCTCTAGAAAGTCTTTGCTTTGTGGGACAGGAACCTGAGGGTTTCCTTGTTGCTTCTGAAGCCTCCCACCTCTAGGCAGCTTCCAATTACTGTGGAAGGATCTGAGACATGGAGCCAACCTCAGAGTCATTCGTTCTGAACTCCACCTGGAGGGGAATTGTGTCTGCCAAGTCTCTGAAAGCTGCTCAGGTGGCTTCTCCTTACAAGCCTGTCCTCTCTGGGATGGGTAGAGGATCCTAAATATTCTCCTTTTAACAGGCGTTAATTATGGCTTCTACTTGACCCGCCTTTAGTGCATTTATCCTTGATCTGCCTTGCTATTGCTGTCAAATTCCAGCAGAGATGGTGAGAAAGGAAGGGAAGGAGCAATTTTTTTTACCTACTGTATACCAGGTGCTGGACCCAGAGCTTTTTTTACAATGTTATATCATGTCATCCTCACAACAACCTTCCAAGTTAGGGGATATTATTATCCTTTTTGACAATTGAGGAAACTGAGGCAGATGCAGGTTATGTGACTTGTCCTGTGGCACACAGCTAGTAACTGTCTGACGTAGATTTACACTCTGGCACATCTCACTCTAGGCCCAGAGTTCTCTTCACTGCACCATCAGCTGCCTCCAATTTCCAAATAATGGAAAGTATGCCATGAGACCATCTTTCTATGAAGAAGGTTCACCAAGACTAAATTTTCTGATTCCAGTCTGGTTCCATTATCTTCTCCCTCACCTCTCCCCAAAGCTCAGAAGAGAAATGCTATGGGACTATCTATCCTTCAGAAGTCCTGGGACCCACCTTGGGATCCTTGCTTATATGTCTGCAGCTTTGCCAGGAATAACAGATTGGCCGAGAAGTAGAATTTGGACCAACGAGGGTTTATGGAGTTTTCCAGCAGGAGACTCACCTGAACAGGCAAAGACACCCCAGTTGAGCAGTATACAAGGTTTCCTTAGGTTTCAGGGAGTTAGGAACAGGGAAGGGGGACAGGGCAAAAGTTGGCTCATCTACTTTTCTGTTCTGGGACCCTAGTTTGGTTTTGCATAATAAGCCTTTTTAGCTCAGTTTAGAATTAGGAATTTCTATCAGAATGGGACTTGACAGCATAGGGTGCAGAGTTCTAGCTCTTTCTCTGAACAGGTTGTATAACAGGATAATGGGACACATCCTACTTTGGGTTACTTGCATAAAAGCACTAATGGATGAGTAGAGGTTCATGTGTGTGAACATAATGGAATGAATCTCAGAATGGAGCAGCTCTGGGTCTGAACATCTTTGCTTAAGCAGAACTGAATGCCAAGTTTCTCTCCGTGCTCATCCCTGAATCCTCATGTCCCGGGCTGCCTGTTCCCAGAGAAGATATGATCTCTTATTTTGAGCAAAGGGAAGCACCGTGGATGCTGAAGAAAAAAAGGCTGAGGAGGTGCTGTCCAGGTGAGTGAGGTGAAAGCAAGTGTATGGGAACTGGGGTTATAAGAGGCCGCTATGTGTTGTGGTGAGGCAGATGCTCAATGTGGGGGCAGGAAGACCTGACTTGGAATTCTTTTTCAGATTTTTTTCTGCTGTGACTTTATGGGTCAGTCAGTGAACCACTGAACCTCAGTTTCTCCATCTGTTATAACAGGGATTTGGACTACATGGCCTTTCACCTCCCTTCCAGGGATAAATCTATGATCTAAAAAAATGTCATTGTTTGGAATTTGGGGGCATGGAATTCTGAAAGTATAAAAGGGCGTAGGTTCTCCTATGTGAGCTCTTTCCTAGACCTTCTTAAAGTCAACAAACTTCTAAGTGCCTTCTCTCTTGAAGATCCTGTGCAAAGCACTGAGTACATAAATCACTTCAAGGGACGTCCCCTGCTCCCATGAAGCTCACCCTCTGGTAAGGCAGGTAGTACCAACAACTGTGTCGAAACCCAATATGAACAGGATACATTGGAGATAGTTAAGAGGGGGAGGGACCTAAATTTAAGGAGGACTGGGAATGGCTTATGGTGGGAGGTGGGCTCTCACTGGGGATCCAGGGAGGCCAGGGAGAACATTCTAGGCAACAGAGATGGCAATAAAACCCCACAGAGTCCAGGGGTGGAAGGTCCTGTCCCTGAAACAGAAAGGAGGACCAAACACATGGGTTATAACATACAAGGGGTGGGGGAGGAAACAAGGGAGAAGAAAGACTGGAAGAGTAGAAGAGGAGTAGGTGATGAAGGCTTTCACAGCCCTAGAGAGGGTTTTCTATTTCTTAATTTTTCTGGGGAACCATGGGAGGCTGCTGAGTACGTTGACATAGGTCAGAGCTTAAGGAAGATGAACTTGGTAACTGGTTGGAGGAATGATTGGACTGAGGGGAGAATTGAGGCAGCTGGACCAACTAGCAGCCTCTGACACTGTGTCAGGTATGGGGTGACAGGGGTCTGGAGCAAGGAAGTGACAGTGCTCAGTTAGAAAGGGGTCTATGGGATGATGTCACAGAGGTGGAATCAACAGGACGTTGGAACTGATTGAACACGGGCATGAGGTGTGTGAGAATTGATGAGGAGTGCATGGCATTTCATTTCTGAGCCTGGACTGTTGAGAGGATGCCTTGGATAACATTAAGAATGAGAAAAGATGGGAAGATAGGAGGAAAGAGAATGAGCATCCTTTTGGATATCGTAGAAGTAGAACCAGGAGAGAGTAATGTCATTAAAATCTAGAGAGGGGAGGATCAACAGAGGGGGAGACTGACAGTGTGAGAGCCTGCAGAGCAGTCAAAAAGGGTTAGGATTAAGAAATGGCCATTGAAGTTTAGCAATGTTGAGATCATTCCTAATTTTTGAGAGAAGAGTTTCACTTAAACAATAAAATTGGGAAATAGTATGAAGAGAGTTTCTCTTTCTTTTGACTTTTTTAAATGCCCAAATGAACTATAAAGACAAATGAAGAAATATGCTATACACAGTAAGAGAAAGAACAGATAAATGGAAGTATGTCTAGAATAATTTTACATAAATGTACTTATTTGTGTCTAATGGTGGCCATGTCTTGGGTAGTGTGATGGGGTAGAGAAAAAAGAGAAGGAAAAAAAGAAAAAAAAGTTTCAAAGGAATCCAGGGAATGGAACTGGAGACACCAAAGGGGAATGACCAGAAAATGGCAGAAAGATACTGAACCCCATCTCATGGGGATACATGGATCAAGTGAGAGAGTTTTAAGGTTTTGTGAGAAGTCATTTTATTTGTGGTAGTAGGGAAAAGGTCACTAGTGTGGGATAGAGTAAAGAAAGGATTCTAGAGGAGGAATATATGGAAGTTGATGAGGGGTAGAGTGAGATGATTTGCATGTGTGAGGAGATTTTCTTTAGTAAGCAGAAGAATAATGTTTCCATGTGATATGATAAGGAGAAGAAGGTATCTGATTTATGTGAGATGAGGAGGATAACATAGCCCTTGACAAATGTATACTTTTTTTTTTAGTGGTTGGGAGTGGGACAGAAGCAAGCCATAATGGAGGTTTGGGGAAGAAAGAAAAGATTTGGAAAAGCTGTTGTGGGGAGTCATTTAGGGAGATGGCCTTGGATTGCCTTGCCCCAGTGAGGACCCAGTTGAGATTATGTAGCTTAAATTGAGAGTGGATCTGGCAGCCTGGTTTCATTATTTTCTCTCTGTACATCTAGCTACACATGAGGAGGAGGAGAGATGGCTGCTGTCTTACTCAGGAGTCTTCCGAGGCTAAACTTCATATAAGTCATGAGACCAGAATGGAGGGGGTAGAGGGAGAGGCTGGGGACTGCTGTCAGCCCTGGGCCCAGACAGGGAATCAACCAACACTGATTAAGGGTCTTCTGTTTTAGGCACTTTGCCAAGCCATGAGGATGCAAAGAAAGCAGAATGTCATCTCTCCTCTCCCAGAGCTCTGAATTGAGTTTACAAACAAATGCTGACACAAGGAAAAGAGTGGTTTGGAATGAAAATACATTCAGTTCCCCAAGGAAATAAGGGAACAAAGGGAGTGAGGATAATACAGGATTAAGAAGGAGAGCAGACTTAAGGAGGAAACAGTCAAAATCCAATGAACATAATTGGTAGCAGATGTTGTGTGTCATACAGTGTACAAACATTGTCTCATGGGGGCAGAGCCAAAATGGCAGAGTAAAAGGATGGACCTGCTCTACCCCTCTCCCCATAACCCATAAACTCCCTGTACAAAATGACTCTAAACAAATTCTAGAGCAGCAGAAACCACAAAATGACAGAGTGAAACAGATTTCCAGCCCAAGACAGCCTGGAAAGCCGACAGGAAACGTCTATCACACTGGGCTCGGAGCTGAGTGCAGCGCAACCTGGGCTGGGCATGGACAGGAGTGGACAGGACTTGAGCAGGCATCAGGGTGCAAAATCACAGGTAGCACCTGTGGTTCCCAGATTTCTCAACCCACAATGTCAAAGACAGCTTCAAAGGTCAGTAAGAAAGCTCTTTCATCTGACTGAGAAGGGAGTTCAGCAGCATTCACTTTTGGAACACTCTGCCTAAAGACCCTGAGTGAATGGAGCAGCTGATCTTGATCTCAGTCTAGAGCGGAGGTCTGGGAGTGAGGAAGAGTGCTGGCGTGGTGAAGCTGGTGGTCACTATGGAGAGGGAATCCTACTTACTGTTCCAGGACAGAAAATAGTGTTTGTGGTTGCTCACAGACCAGAAACCAGGCCAGAAGAGGAGTAAACTCCTCTCTCTTGATTGTGCCATGTTGGAGGAACTGAGAACGTACAGGTCTCTAGAGATATCTCAGAGAACAGCTTCACAAAACCTCTGAAGCCTAGGGTAGTATACCCTCCACTTGACAAAGGACTCAAAAGTCAAGTAACTGACTGGGAAAATGCCCAAAAAAGAGGAAAAATAAGACTAAAGAAGGTTACTTTCTGGATGAAAAGATACTTTCTTAAATCTTTTTGGATTAGGAGGAACAATGCATACTATCAGAGGAAGACATCAAAGTCAAGGCTTCTATGTCCAAACCCTCCAAAAAAATATGTAGTGGTCTCAGACCATGGAAGAACTCAAAAAGGATTTTGAAAATCAAGAGAGGTGGAGGAAAAATTGGGAAGAGGAATGAGAGCAATGCAAGAAAATCATTAAAAGAGAGTCAACAAATATTGTCTTATTTTATCCTCATTGGAACCTAAGATGAAATAATTATGCCCATTTTCCAGATAAAAAAAGGAGACAAACAAAGGTCTTGTGACTTCCCTACGGTCACAGGACTAGCAAATTTCTGAGGTGGGATTAGTATTCAGGTCTTCTTGATTCGAGGCCCAGCATTCTGTCCACTGCACCACCAGTTGTATTCTGATGTTTTAGCAAAATATAGTGAAAATGATCACTCATTCGTTTTTTTTTTACTCCCTACTCAGTCACATGGGTAACATGAACAGACAAGAAGTCCAAATTAGAAAACACCTTACTATTTCAATGAGTGGAATCTTAAGGTCTATCTGTTAAGGTTGTGGTGGTCCATGACTGTTTCATGATGAACTCTAATGTGCATCTAATGTGCTTCCTTGCTGATGATGGTTTTCTAATAGCCTGATCCCACTGCTGCATGATTGTAAACCCAAGGGAGACTTTGATCTGGTGATTTTAGGTTTGATGAGATATGATTGCAAGGTAGACCAAGAAGGAGAAGACAATTCCAGTGCAGTGACAGACAGACACCAAGGGTCTTGGCATGCCTGTGACTTCTTGCACATGAATGTCCAACCTTCTGGGAAGTTTGGAAACAATTTGATATCAAGTTGAGAAACTGAAACAATATGTTGCACATAGTCAGAAGCAGTCAGAGTTTGATGTACTCACTGCATGATACCCAAATGCTGTGTATTACTGGCCATGATTGTTTGGAATCGTTGCTAAAAGACAACTGTTAAGGTTGAAACATGCACATACTTCTTGTCCCAGAAGATAAACATCTTTGTCACCCAATTGGACAATTATTTACCACTGAAAGGTACCACTGACAAATTTTTGTCTCAAATTCCTTGTATAATTGTCTCTGTCCTTTAAGGGGTTTGTGAATGTATCTCAAGAAATTAGCATGACAGAACAAAATCCTTAATGCCTCAGGTAAATACAAAAAGTGTTGGTATTCTTCATGTGAATGCAGAATTTTTGTGAGGATTCAATGTAAATTCATGCATGAAACTCTTTCGTTATTAAATCATCCTGGGAATGTGAGGTAAGGGTATTTTAAAGGGACTTTCTGCCATTTGAAGATGGTTCTCCTTGGTCAGGGAAATAGAAAGTAACTGTTTTTGTTCTACCTATGGAGCAAAGGGGATACCTGTGTGTGTGTGTGTATGTGTGTGTAGTGCCTGTTTGTTTTATTGTTGGCTTTTTTTTTTCAGAAGGAGAGATGAGACTGAAAAAGAAGGAAAGTGCTGCAGAGCTAACCCTGTCTGTGGAAGAAACTCACAAGTCAAGATGAGTGAGGGTCCCTCTGACTTCAATTCAAGAGAAATCTGCACAACACCTGAGACTATCCACACTGCAGAGAAATATTATGACTGTAAACAATGTGTAAAGGGTTTTACCAAGAAGAAATATCTTATTGCATATCAGAAAATCCACACTGGAAAGTAACCTTATAAATGTAATCAGTGTGGAAAGGCTTTTATACAGAGTGCTCATCTTATTGTACAGCAGATAACACACACTGGAGAGAAACCTTATAAATGTAATCAGTGTGAAAAAACTTTTGAATCAGAGAGCAGTCTTACTCGACATCAGAAAATCCACACTGAACAGATACTGTATGAATGTAATCAATGTGGAAAAGCTTGCCTATCACAGCACAGTCTTGCTGAACATCAGAGAATCCACACTGGAGAGAAACCTTATAAATGTAATCAATGTGGAAACACTTTCAGATGTAGGAAATCTATAGATGACCATCTGAGAATCCATACTGGAAAGAAACCTTATGAATGTAATCAATGTGGAAAGGCTTATATGAGGAGGGCATGTCTTATTATACATCAGAGAACCCACACTGGAGAGAAATGTTATGAATGTACCCAGTGTGGAAAGGCTTTTAAACAGAGGACCCATCTTACCCGACATCAGAGAATCACACTGGAGAGAAACGTTAAGAATGTCATCACTGTGGCAAAACCTTCAGGCTAAAGTGAGTCCTTGTTTACCATCACAGAATTCATGAGACATATAGGAACCTTCTAACTGACCTGAATGAGGACAGGCATTGAAATGGAGTACAGACCATCTTAGCAGAAAATTCATTCTGGGTACAAGCCATCTATGCACTCAGTGTGGGAAGGCTTTCAGCCAGAAATCACCTCTAATCCTCTCATTGTAAATCAGAGGATTTATAATGAAAAGAAACTTTATGAATATGCTCAGTGAGTATATGCCTTTCTCTAGAACATGGAGGTCATGGGTGAAGGTTAAATTTTGTTTCTGATTATAAGAGAAAGGTGAGAGAAGGAAAATAAATCATGTCAACCCTCAAGATTGTTAAACCAGAGCAGGAGGCAATAGGCTGATAATCTACAGAACTATGTGAGAGAATATATGTGAATGTTCTCAGAAATAGAATATCTTCAGGATAAGGAAAAGACCTTGTGTCAATATTATGTCAGCTGGGGAACAATCTTTTGGGAATGGAAGAAATCAGATTTGTTTGACTAAGGATGTAAAAATTTTGATCAAGGGTATAAAAAAATTGATCAAGGATAAAAAAAATTTTAGGGGAATGTTGTGTTCTCCCACAGGTCACCTCCATGCATATATTAAGCCTACGTTGAGGCCACTGCATGTGGCACTCAAGAAACTTCTCATTAGCTTGAGATCCTTTCTGCCTCCTGATTTTGGTGACCCAGCAATCATGGTGATGAGGCAGGGATTCCCCTGACAGACTTAAGGCAGAGCAGAACCTATGTGTGAACAAAACAGCCCCTCCTAGGCAGGGAAGAGGCCTTGCAGTCTCTATCTACAAAGCTTCCCATGGTTGCTCCTCCTCTGCCAGCCTGGAAAGGAAAGCTAAAGGAACTCAATTCCATGTCAGAGGCCTCAAGGCTGCTGCTCACATGCTTTCTACATGCGTCCTGAGGACAGCACCCTCATCAGAGTGATGGTTTCCAGTGCAGAGACCAATAGGTTGGACATGAGGGAGAAATTCAAGGGGCATTATGGGAGGTCTCTATATTCTCTCATCAAAGCAAGTCAGAGGGGTCTTGTTTTCCCAGGAAAGGTAAACACTGATAGGAAGAAAGGTTTCTAATGAAATTCCATTGGAAGGGGCTTCAGAGGCCACCTAGGCCAGACTCATACCTGCAGATTCCTTGCTTTGAAATCATTTCTACTTGAAGACCAGCCAGGAAGGCAGCCAGTTCTTAGGATATTGTTCATCGTTCTGGGCTACAATTTGCCTCTTGCACATTACACTCATTGGTCCTGGGTCTTCCCTCTGGGGTCAAACAGAGCAAGTGGGATTCAGCTCAGACATGAGAGCCTTTCAGGTATTTGAACAGTATTTCCTGTTGCCCACCAGGTTTTCTCTTCTTCAGGATAAGTAGTCTCACTTCTTTCATCTGGTCCTCATTTGCCTTGGTCTCCAGTCCTTCATGAGCATAGGCCTTCTTTGGATGTATTCCAACTAGTCAATGCCTCTTGTTGATTATCTCCAGTTTCTCTTAAATAATAGGTATAAAGAGATATCTTGTTTGCCCATATTTATTTGTCTGGAGGTAGCTGTCAAAAGTGCCTTGGAACTGGAGTATGGATTAGTTTCTAAAATCTTATGATTGTATAATCTCTTTTTATGAACAATGATGGAACCACGAATGTGGCACCCTGACATCTGGCAGCTGTGGTCATGTTTATGGATTCGTTAGAAATGGGGGGATATCATGACTTGTCTTGACCTGTGTCTTCCCCTGGTCTCTGAGAACTCTGCAGGAGAGAGTAAGGCTGATGACTTTACCTCACTTACAAGTAAAGCAGCAACAATAGTCTGTGTGTGATGAAGCTCAGGACTTCAAAAGGTCAGTGTTTCTCGGTCCATTCAGTGCAAAAGCTGTTTCCTTATCAGTCCCTTTTAATCGAAGAAAACTGCTGAGCTAAATTTGTAAGTGCAGTGCTCTCTTAAAACACTTTACTCCAAAAGAAATTATTATCTCAGCTTTACCTGAAAATCTCCTTGTGGCTAGGAACTTGTTATGTTCTTTACCTTAATTGTATTGTTAATGGAATGGGAAGAGCTTTCCCATCTATTAACAGGTCCATATGACCTGCTAGAGTCACATGGAGTCTGTGTTGGGAGGAGCTTGCCTATTGGGTGGAGCAGGAAGTTGGTGTGAATTGGAGCTTAGAGAGAAAAAGAGGGAGCAGAGAGACAGAGCTTCTAGTGGGCATAAGAGAAGGGCATGTTGCTTAAGGGAGGCTGTTTGTGGGAAGGCTTGGGGATGGCAGTGCTCCCTCCAGGGATAATGTGTACAGGCTTCTTGGTTACTATGATGGATTTGGCTTTCTGGTATATGAATAGACATCTTGATTCTAACTTCAATCTTTGTGATTCAAACCTGGAAATATGCCAACATATTCATAGCAGTCTCTGTGGGTGTCACTTTGGCAATGTATCCATCTCAGACTCTCTTTTTACCCTGTCCTTATTACCTCATCTTGTTCTTTGACCCTCTCTTTCCTTGTTTTACCTATGCCTCTAATATTCCCTCCCTTCTCTTCTCCACCCATCCACCTAATCTTACTGCATGCACACTTGCAAAAATCCTCCTCCAACCCTATCCCCTGGTTTTATCCTCTTTCTGAATGTTCTGTAGACTTCTTCTAATGTAACCTTTTCTGTTGTATGTGTTGTTTCCTCATCCAACCAGATGAGAGTACGTTTCCAACATCACTAGCCCACCAACACCTGTTTCCTCTGTATTAGTTTTTCCTTCCATGCCCTGTTTTTATGAGAAACTTGCTCCTTTTTACCTGTTCCTGCCCAATTTTATTTTTTAGAATCACCCACCCCCTTATACATACTCCAGTCACAACCTTTCTTTCAAACTACCTTAATAATGGCACCAGTTTTGAGAATACTATTAGTTACTCTTATTAATAACATTTTCCTATACAGTAAGTAAACAGTTTGAACTTAATCAGTGCCTTAGAATTAGTCTTTAGTTAATTCCTTATGTTTCTTCTGGCAACAGAGGTAGCAAGCCAGCTGTTACACTCTCCTCTTTCACCCTCCTCAAGAGGCTTCTTAATTCCTCTTCACCTTCTGCCATTGGAGTGGTACCATGTGCATATCTGAGATTGTTGGTATTTCTCCTGGCATACTCAATTCCAGCTTTTGATCCCTCCAGCCTGGCATTTCATGTGATTTACTTTGCATACAAGTTAAATCAAATACATGACAACATACAACCTTGTTATCCTCCTTTTCCAATCTGAAACCAGTCAGTTGTTCCATGTTTACTTCTATGTGTTGCCTCTTGGCCCTCATATGGGCTCTTCAGAATACAAATAAGGTGATTGGGTCCTCCCATCTCTTTTAGGACTTGCTACTTATCATTGTGTTCCATCTAGTCATCCATAAGCTTTAGTATGGTCAGTGAAGAAGTAGGGTTGTTGTTTTTTTTTTTCTGAAACTCCCTTGATTTCATCACAGTCTGAAGAATTTAGAGTTAAGGTTGACACCTTGGTCTCTACTTCCTCTGCTTCTTTGAGAACCAGCCTATTCTTCTGGTATTTCTCGGTTCACATATTGCTGAAGCCTTGCTTACAGAATACTGTCACATGAAATGATATCTCTGATTTTCTTGGAGATCTCATCATTCCTACTCTGTTGGTTTCTTCTGTTTCTTTGCATTTCCCATTAAACAAACTTTCTCTCTCTTTGCTGTTCTCTGGAATTCTGCACTCACTCGGGTAGATCGTTCCCTTTCTCCTTTCCCTTCTTTCTTCAGCTATTTCTAGAACCTCATCAGGCACCTTTGGGTTTCTTGTTCTTCCTTATGTATGGAAGGTTTTTTTGTTGCTACCTCTTATCTAATGTTGTGAACCTCTGTCCATGGTTCTTCAGACACTGTCTACCTGATCTGATCCCTTTAATCTATTCTTCACCTCCATATGCTTATCTCTTTGGGATACAGTCCTAGAAGCGATATTGCTGGATCAAAGAATAAATGTACATTTTTGCAACCCTTTGAGCATAGTTCCAAATTGCTCTCCAGAATGGTTGGATCAGCTCTTCCCCAATGTTTATCATCTTCCTCTTTTGTCATGTTAGTCAATCTGATAGGTGTCATGTGGTTCCTCAGATCTGTTTTGATTGGCACCTCTCTAATCAATAGTGATTTAGAGCACTTTTTCATATGACCAGAGATAGCTTTAACTTACTCCTCTGACAAATGCCTGTTCATTTCATTTGACCATTTATTAATTGGAGAATAACTTGTATTCTTGTACATTTGACTCAATTCTCTATATATTTTAGAAATGAGGCCTTTATTACAGATACCAGTTGTCAAAATTCTTTCCCAGTTTTTTGTTTCCCTCTTAATCTTGGTTGCATTGAGTTTGTTTGTGCAAAAACTTTTCAATTTAATGTAATCAAAATGATCAGTTTTGCATTTCATAATGTATTCTGTCTCTTGTTTGGTTATAAATTTCTCCATTTTCCATAAATCTGACAAATAAACTATTCTTTGCTCCCCTAATTTGTTTATAGTATCAATCTTTATAAGTAGATCATGTATCCATTTGGACTTTATTCTTGTGTACAGTGTCAGCCATTGGTCTATGCCCAGTTTCTGCCACACTATTTTCCAGTTTTCCCAGTAGTTTTTGTCAAACAGTGAGTTCTTATCCCAGAACCTGGGGTCTTTGGGTTGGAGTATCACTTTCAGGTAATCTAATGCTATACTTTTATCCTAGCAGTAGGATAGAGAGTCAGGAAGAGCTCTTAGAGATGAGCATCCTGGGGGGTGCTGGGCCAGGTGAAGTTTGGAGACCTGGGAGGAGTGTAGGGCAGAGGAGGGATCATTGCACTGGAGAAGACATTCCATGCAACGAACATCTTGTGTTAGTCCTTCATTTTCAAAAAGGACCATGACATCAGGGAGATGATGACATGACTTGCAGTTGACTTTGATTTGAGTAAGGGAGGGCTGTGTAAGGTCACCAGCCTCACTTTCTCCCCCAAGCCATCTGGATCCAGTGACCATATATTCAACAGGATGACTGGAGATGGCCCAACATGCAATGGGAGACTCTGGCCCTTTTAGGGTAATTTCTTTTCACCTTGAGTGAGATACATCCATTCAATCAATAAGCCTCTTTAAGAAGTGAGCCCTGAGATGGCCCCTTTAATTAGAAAGAAAGAAAAAAAATCACACTGTGAGGAAAAGACCCTCAAGGTTGCTGTTCCAAACAGAAACAGGTACCACTGAAATTCACTCTAAGCCAGGAGTGCCCAAAATACAGCAATTCTACGATCTCTGAGTAGACCAACCTACCTGCATGGGGACCCTGTCAGTTGGGTAACTCATCTCATCCTCTCCCTCCCCCAAAGGATGACCAGAAGCTGCCCAGTTAATTTGGGGTATCCTGGCTACATAGCTTCCTTTCTTTCCTTCTTTTCTCTCTTCCTTTCTTTCTTTGTTTCTTCCTTCCTTCCTCCCTTTCTTTGTTTCTTTTTCTTTCTTTCTTCTTTCACAAAACTAAGCCCAGTTCACTCTGATGGAGGGCAGGGATTAGGGAGAAGAGGCAGTCAGGATCTCTGATTCCTAGCCCTGGGTGTGATTGGAGGAAAGGGACTAGCCATCCTGGGGCCCTCAGGGGCTGGACAGGTGATGTTTTGGGCCATAGACAATGCTCCCAGCATGGGCTGGCCAGGAACAAAATGTCTTTGAGCCCAGACTACTCTGCTTTCCCTCTAAAATCTCTTCCCTTTCTTCCCTCTGAGTTAATATCACTCTGCCTTCCCCAAAGCCATGCTTTCTCTGCCTTCTGGACCCCAGCTCTATGTTTTCAGGTCACTAGTAGGTGGGAACCAGAGTGCCCCTACCTCCAATTTCCTGTCTTCCACTTTCTTCTCATTTTCCTCATCTGACCTCATGGTGAGTGTCCTCCAGGTCTGCCAGGAGCACACCTTCCTCCCAAGCCTGGCTCATGGATGAGCTCCCTGCCTCTACATCTTTCCCAGACTCCTCATTACTTCCTAAATCTCTGGCTCATCTTCCCCAGATTTCTCATTAGATAACACTTTTCCAGACTTCAGACTTTTCCATAGGATTCTGTGAATCCTGATTTCAGCCATCCTATCAGGCTCCTATGTCCTGTCTCCATGTTCTCTAATCTCTAACCTCTTGGTTAGAAATTCCACTCTCTTAACTTCAGATCCAGCCCCCATCAGAAATTCATGAATCCTACCTTCCTAGGACACAGGTACAGAAGCTCTTTCCTGGCTCCCCTGATAGGCACCCATGGCTCTGGGGCTGCTTGCCTATTAGATCCCAGGCATGTGGCTCCCTGTCTCCAGTTTCCCTTTAGGGATTCCAAGCCTAAACCTTATCAGAGCATCCCAACAGTCCTCCCCAGCTCCTAGTGAGACCTCAGGACAAAGTCATCCTGCTTCCCCAGGCTCAGTGTCCCCCTCGGTCCCTTCTGTCCCTCCAGTGTCTCTGACCTCCCTCCATGAGCTATGTTAGATGGTCTTGCCTCCAAGACCCTACTGGTGAGGTCAGGGGTAGGGGTGTGCTCGGGACCCCAAAATACAGACATTCTGCTTCTTACCAAATGAACTCAACTCAATCTTTCTTTCAGCCAAAGTAAAACAAACTTTACTAAAGACTTGCCATTTTAGGTTGAATCTTAAGAAGCCTAAGTATTTGTGATGCTTAGATAGAATCTCAGCTGGATAGAATCAGAGCTGGATTGAATCTGAGCACCTTCATGGAGGTAAGATGGAACTTATACTGAGAAAGACTGTGGAAAAGCTTGATGGGACTGGGGTAACTAGTGAGGTAATCAAGTTTGGAAACAACAGGAGGTGATTGGGAGTATCAGACAACGGAGGGCTGGAGTGGGGAGCAGGTGGGGTAATCCTGAGGTAACCAATAATGGAGGGCTAGGCTAGGTTAAGGGTAACAGACTTGGGTATGAAAAGCCAGATTAAGTGGAAAGATTCAAGGAGGTTCCCAGAATCTGTACCCTATCATTTCCCCCCTCAAACACATGGGACCCAAATTCTTTTGGGGTAAGGGGTGAAGATCTTGGCTACTGAAACTGCATCCTGCTGGCAAGGGGCATAGAGCTGTGCCTGCCTCCATTGGTCTTGTTCAAAGGATAAGTAGCCTGAGGAATCCTCTGGAAGTTGGTGTCTTCCACTGTGGAGGTTAGGCAAACCCAGACTAAACATACACAAAACGAGTGTAGAGAAAAGACAATTTCTCCAGTTGGAATTAAAGATGACAATGGTGAGGCCCAAACCTAGAAGGACACGTTTGAGAGAGGGTTCTTTGCTGTCAGACATCTCCTTTCCTTCCACATTGCTCCATGGGTTTGTAGACCAAGTAAAGCATATTTGGAGTAAATACAAACATCCACTGGCCCTGGGTCAGATCCTAAGGAATGGGTTAAGATCCCCAAAACCTGTCCTCTCCTTTCATCAGAGTGAAAGGCTTTTCTAGATTAGGTTTAGTTTTCAAAGTCTCCAAAGCTTTAGTCTGGTCTGAGTCAGGGCCTTGAGTAATTAATGGTTTCAATCGCTCCCACACCTTGGGCTTAATTAGTCATTGACCATGATGGGGGAACACTTTAAGGTCTGGGGGCAAAAAATGGCTAAAGTAGATTCTTTTAATATTTATTTTACCCTCTAGTTTTAGAAAATCAGGGCATTTTTCCTTGATAATTTCATGAAAGATGATGTCTAGGCTCTTTTTTTGATCATGGCTTTCAGGTAACCCCATAATTTTTAAATTGTCTCTCCTGGATCTATTGTCCATGTCAGTCATTTTTCCAATGAGATATTTCATATTGTCTTCAATTTTTTTCATTCTTTTAGTTTTGTTTTGTAATTTCTTGGTTTCTCATAAAGTCACTGGCTTCCATCTGCTCTATTCTAATTTTTAAAGAACTCTTTTCTTCAGTGAGTTTTTGAACCTCCTTTTCCATTTGGTTAATTCTGCTTTTCAAAACATTTTCCTCCTCATTGGCTTTTTGGACTTCTTTTGCCATTTGGGTTAGTCTGTTTTTAAGGGTGTTATTTTCTTCAGTATTTTTTGAGTCTCCTTCAGCAAGCTGTTGACTTGCTTTTCGTGATTTTCCTGCATCACTCTAATTTCTGTTCCCAATTTTTCCTCCACCTCTCTTACTTGATTTTCAAAATTTCTTTTTAGCTCTTCCATGGCCTGAGACCTTTGCAAATTTATTTTGGAGGTTTTGGATGAAGAAGCCTTGGCTCTGATGTCTTCCTGTAATGGTATGCTTTGTTCTTCCTCATCTGAAAGGATGGAGGAAAACACCTGTTCACCAAGAAAGTAACCTTCTATAGTCATATTTTCCCCCTTTCTTTTTGGCATTTTCCCAGCCAGTTACTTGGCTTTTGAGCCCTTTGTCAAGTGGAGGGTATACTCTAGGGACTGGTAAGTTCTCAGTTCCTCCAAAGTGCCACAATCAAGGGAGAGGAGTTTACTCCTCTCCTGGCCTGCACTCTGGTCTGGAAGCAACCACAGGTTTTTCTGCCCAGGATCTGTGAGTAGGGTTCCCTCTCCACAACCACGTCCAGCTCCATCATGCCAGTGTTCCACCTCACCTCAGGCTGCCACTCAGGGCTGAGACTCAGATCATCCACTTGATTCCCCCAGGCTCCAAAAATGGATGCAGCAGCTGCCTGGGGCCAGGGCTAGGACAGAACCCTGCTCCCTTCTCACCTAGGTGAAAGAGCTTCCTCATTGACCTTTGAAACTATCTCTGGTGTTAGTGGGTTGAGGAATCTGGGAACCGCAGCTGCTGCCCAGGATTCCTCACCCCAGCCTGCTCCAGTCCTGACCCTGCCACACAGTATGGCAAAGGCTGGGCTGTGCTCTGCTCTGAGCCTGGTGCAATAGACCTTTCCAGTCAGCCTGCCATGCTGCCTTTCTTTGGAAATATCTTTCACTCTGTCGTTTGGGGCTTCTGCTGCTCTAGAATTTACCTTTTCCCATTTTAATGATCTTGTTAGGATACATACCTAGAAGTAGTATGGTTGGATAAAAGGGGGTTCACAATTTTATAGCCCTTTGCACATAGTTCCAAATTACTCTCCAGAATGGTTGGATCAGTTCACAACCCTACCAATAATGCATTGATCTTCCAGTTCCCCCACATTTTTTCCAATAGTTATCATTTTCCTGTCTTTTCAAGTTAGCCAGTCTGATAGGTGTGATGTGGTATCTCTGAAGCATTTGGATTTGCATTTCTCTAATCAATAGTTATATAGAGCAGTTTTTGTGAATTATAGATAGCTTTAATTTCTTTCTCTGAAAACTGCCGGTTTATATCCTTTGACCATTGATCAATTTGGGAATACCTTGTGTTCTTATAAATTAACCTCTTTTCTAAATATTTAGAAAAGAGGCTTTTATTAGAGACACTGGTTTTAGAAATTGTTTCCCAGCTTTCTGCTTCCCTTCTAATCTTGGTTGCATTGGCTTTGTTTGTGCAAAAACTTTTCAATTTAATGTAATCAAAACCATCCATTTTGCATTTCATAATGTTCTCCACGTATTGTTTGGTCATAATTTCTTCCCTTCTCCATAGATCTGCTAGATAAACTATTCCATGTTCTCCTAGTTTGCTTATAGTATCAGTTTTTATATCAAAATCATGTACTCATTTTGACTTTATCTTGGTATAACGTATAAGATGCTGTTCTATGCCTAGTTTCTGCGATGCTATTTTCCCAGCAGTTTTTGATAAAAATGAGTTCTTATCCCAAATGGTGGAGTCTTTGTGTTTATCAAACAGTAGATTAATATCAGCATTGACTACTGTGTCTTGTGTACCTAATCTGTTCCACTGATTCACCACTCTATTTCTCAACCAGTACCAAGTAGTTTTGATGATTTTTGTTTTATAACACAATTTCAGATATTGTACAGCTGGGCCACCTTTCGTTGCATTTCTTTTCATTAATTCCCTTGATATTCTGGACTTTTTATTCTTCCAAATGAATTTTGTTATTGTTTTTTCTAGCTCTAGAAAATAATTTTTTGGTAGTTTTATTGGTATGGCACTGAATAAGTAAACTAATCTTCATAGAATTACCATTTTTATTATATTATCTCAGCCAATCCATGAGCAATTGATATTTTCCCCATTTCTTAGATCTGACTTTATTTGTGTGAAAGATGTTTTGTAATTGTGTTCATATAGTTCCTCAGTTTGTTTTGGAGGATAGGTTCCCAAATATCTTAGCTCTACAGTAACTTTAAATGGAGTTTCTCTTTCTGTCTCTTGGTGTGGGACTTTTTTAGTATTATGTAACAATGCTGATGATTTGTATTGGTTTAGTTTATATCCTGCAACTTTGCTAAACGTGTTTATTATTTCAAGGTGATTTCTATTTGATTCTCCAGGATTCTCTAAGTATACCATCATATCATCTGTAAAGAGTGATAGCTTTTTTTTTTTTTGCCTATTCTAATTCCTTCAATTTCTTTTTCTTCTCTTATTGTTAAATCTAACAGTTCTAGTACCATATTGAAGAGCAGTGGTGATAATAGACATCCATGTTTAACCCCATTCTTACTGGAAATGTTTCTAGCTTATCTCCATTGGATAGAATGTTTGTGGATGGTTTCAGATGGATGCTACCTATCATTTTAAGGTAGACTCCATTTATTCCTGTGCACTCTAATGTTTTTCATGGGAATAGTTATCTTTTGTCAAAAAATGTTATCTGCATTTATTAAAATAATCATGTGGTTTCTGTCAGTTTTGTTCTTCATGTCATCAATCATGCTGATATTCCTAACATTGAACCAGCCCTGCATTCTTGGTATACATCCTACCTGATTATCATAGTACATTATCCTTGAGATAACTTGTTGTAATCTCTTTGCTAATATTTTTTTTAATATTTCCATCTATGTTCATTAGGGAAACTGATCCATAATTTTCTTTCTCTGTTTTGGCTCTTCCCAGTTTAGGTATCATCAACATATTTGTATCACAAAAAGATTTTGGTAACACTCCTTCTTCACCTATTTTCCAAAATAGTTTATATAGTATTGGAATTTTCATTAAATGTTTGATATAATTTGCTAGTAAATCCACCTGGCCCTGGAGAGTTTTTCCTATGGAATTCATTGAGAATTTGTTCAATAACTTTTTCTGAAATGGGGTTATTTAAATATTTTATTTTTTCTTCCATTAATCTGGGAAATTGATATTTTTGCAAATATTCATCCATTTCATTTAAATTGTCAAATATATTAGCATACAGTAGGACAAAATAGCTCCTACTTATTGTTGTGATTACCTCTTCAATGGTGGTCAATTTCCTTTTTCACTTTTGATGCTGGTCATTTGGTTTTCTTCTTTCTTTTTTTTGAAAATCAAATTAACCAAAGTTGTATACATTTTATTGACTTTTTCATAAAACCAACTCTCAGTCTTATTAGTTCAATACTTTTCTTAATTTCAATGTTATTAATCTCACCTTTGGTTTTCAGAATTTCTAATCTGGTATTTAATTGGGGATTTTTAATTTGTTCTTTTTCTTGCATTTTTAGTCACATGCCCAATTCATTGATCTCTTCTTTCTCTATTTTATTCATGTAAGCATTTAGAGTTATGTGTGTGTTCCTCCTTCATTACCGAAGAAGACTATGCCATCAGAGAAACAATGACATGACTTGCACTTGACTTTGTTTTGAGTGAGTAAGGGCTGTGCAGGTCACCAGCCTCACTTCTCCTCCAGAGTCATCTGAATCCAGTGACCAGATATTCATCAGGATGACTGGAGATGACCCAGGATGAGACAGTTGGGATTAAGTGACTTGCCCAAGGTCACACAGCTAGTGAGTGTCAAGTGTCTGAGGTGAGATTTGAACTCAGGTCCTCCTGACTCCTGCACTGGTGTTGTGGACAGAGCACTTCCCCTGAGAACTGCTTTTGTTGCTACTGTTAAGTTTTGGTATGTTGTCTTATTTTAATTCTCTAAGGAGGTAGTTATTGTTTCTATGATTTGTTGTTTGACCATTTATTCTTTAGGATTAGGTCATATAGTTTCTGATGAGTTTTTAGTCTATATTTCTGTGGCCCATTATTGCATGTAATTTTTATTGCATCATGGTCTGAAAAGGTTGCATTTAATATTTCTGTCTTTCTGTATTGGATTGAATTTTTTATGCCGTAGTATGTGGTCAATTTTTGTGTAGGTGACATGTAACACTGAGAAAAAGCAATACTCCTTTCTGTCTCCATCCAATTTTCTCCAGAGGTCAGCCATATCTACTCTTTCTAAAATTCCAGTCAACTCCTTAACGTCTTTCTTGTCTATTTTTGGTTCAACTTATCTAGATCTGAGAGGAGAAGGTTGAAGGCCCCCACTAGTATAGTTTTGTTATCCATTTCTTTCTGAAACTCCCTTAATTTGTCCTCTAAAAATTTGAATTCTATACCATGTGGTACATATATATTTAGTAATCATATTACTTCATTTTCTATGGTACCTTTTAGTAGGATATACTTTCCTTCCTTATCTCTTTTAATTAGGTCTCCTTTTGCTTTTGCCTTCTCTGAGATCAGGATAGCTACCCCTGCTTTTTTTCTTTTTACTTCAGTAGAAGCATAATATATTCTGCTCCAGCATTTTACCTTTACTCTGTGTGTATCCCTCTGCTTTAAGTGTATTTCTTGTAAACAACATATTGTAGGAGCCTGGTTCTTAATCCACTTTGCTATCTGCTTCTGTTTTATGGCAGAGTTTATCCCATTCGCTTTCACAGTATTGATTACTCTCTGTGTCTTTCTCTCCATCCTATTTCTTCCCCCCCCATTTATGCCTTTTTCTTTCCTTTCTCCCTTTCCTTCCACACTAGAGTTTTGCTTTCCATCTCTACAGCCCCCAGTATTTTCTCACTTCTATCAGCCCCCTCCCTTTTCTTCCCCTTTACCCTTACTACTTCTTCCCTCTCTTCTATCTACCCTCTCCCTCTTTTTCCCTTTTCCCCTCCTACTTCCTAAAGGGTAAGTTAGATTTCTATAACTGATTGATTATATTATTCCCTCTTTGAGTCAAATCTGATGAGAATAAGGCTCAAATCATGTTCATCTCCCTCCCTTCTTTCTCTCTACTGTAATAGGTTTTTGTGAGTTTTCATGTGATATAATTTGCCTTTTATGCCTCTTCATTTTTCACCACTTAGTTAGATTATTTTTCATCACATCAAAGTCAACTTATACCCACAGTTTTTATCCATGTATACCTCTTTTAAATGGTGTCATAACAATACAATTCTCAAGGTTTACAAGTGTCATCTTCCCTTGTATGGATGTAAACAGTTTGCACTTAATAATACCATGTTGTTGTTTTTTAGATTTGAAGATTTAACTTTCTGTTAAGCTCTGATCTTTTCATCAGAAATGTTTGGCAGTGCCCTATTTCATCAAGTGTCCATCTTCTCCCCTGAAAGATTATGCTCAATTTCACTGTGTAGCCGATCCTTTGTTGTAATGCAAACTCTTTTGCCTAATGGAATATCATATTCCATGCCCTCTCACCTTTTAATGTAGAAACTGCAAGGTCCTGCAAAATCCTGACTGTGGTTCCATAATATTTAAATTATTTCCCTCTGGCTGATTGCACTATACTGTGAACTCCTTAGGATTAGAAACTGTGTTGTATATTTTTTGAAAAAACTTATTTTAATTTTAATTCAGGGGGCAAAACACATATTTCTATAAGAATAAAATTAAAGGGGGGCGGAGCCAAGATGGCGGAGTAGAAAGACACACATACACTAGCTCCGAACCCACAGCCCATAAAATATCTGTAAAAAAGAACTCCCAACAAATTCTGGAGCAGCAGAAGCCACAGAACAACAGAGCAGACAAGATTTCTGTTCCAGAGAGACGTGATGCGAAAGGTCCCTGGCACTGCAGACCCGGAGCCCAGCCCAGCCCTGCCTTGGCCATGCGCACCGAGAGGAGCAGATCTGAGCAGGCTTCAAGGATGGAATCTCCAGTGGCCACACGGGTCCCTCCACCCATGGGCCCCAAAGGTTGGTGAGAGGGTCTTCTCGGCTTGCCAAGAGGGAAGTGAGGTGCCCCCATAACTCAGGCCCCCTCGGGAGACAGCAGTGGAGGCGGGAGCAGACTGGGGCTCCCCAAGCAGGCAGGAGCCTGGATCCATTGTTGAAGGTCTCTGCATAAACCCCCTGAGGGAACTGAGCCCCCTGTGGCGGCCCTGCCCCAGTCTGAGCACCTGAACTTAATCTCACACTGAATAGCACCCCCCCCCCCCCCCCGCTGAAGCCCTGAGGCTGGGAAGCAGCATTTGAATCTCAGACCCCAAGCACTGGCTGGGTGGATCTGGAGGCGAAGTGGGTATGAAGAGAATATTCAGAGGTCAAGTCACTGGCTGGGAAAATGCCCAGAAAAGGGAAAAAAAATAAGACTATAGAAGGTTACTTTCTTGGTGAACAGGTATTTCCTCCCTTCCTTTCTGATGAGGAAGAACAATGCTTACCAGCAAGGAAAGACACAGAAGTCAAGGCTTCTGTATCCCAGCCCACTCAATGGGCTCAGGCCATGGAAGACCTCAAAAAGGATTTTAAAAATCAAGTTAGAGAGGTGGAGGAAAAACTGGGAAGAGAAATGAGAGATATGCAAGTAAAGCATGAAAAACAGTAAACACCCTGCTAAAGAAGACCCAAAAAAATGCTGAAGAAAATAACACTTTGAAAAATAGGCTAACAATTGGCAAAAGAGGTTCAAAAAGCCAATGACGAGAAGAATGCTTTAAAAACCAGAATTAGCCAAATGGAAAAGGAGGTTCAAAAGCTCACTGAAGAAAATAGTTCTTTCAAAATTAGAATGGAAGAGATGGAGGCCAATGACTTTATCAGAAACCAAGAAATCACAAAACAAAACCAAAAGAATGAAAAAATGGAAGAGAATGTGAAATATCTCATGGGAAAAACAACTGACCTAGAAAATAGATCCAGGAGAGACAATTTAAAAATTATGGGACTACCTGAAAGCCATGATCCAAAAAAGAGCCTAGACATCATCTTTCATGAAATTATCAAGGAAAACTGCCCTGAGATTCTAGAACCAGAGGGCAAAATAAGTATTCAAGGAATCCATAGATCACTGCCTGAAAGAGATCCAAAAAGAGAAATTCCTAGGAACATTGTGGCCAAATTCCAGAGTTCCCAGGTCAAGGAGAAAATATTGCAAGCAGCTAGAAAGAAATAATTCAAGTATTGTGGAAATACAATCAGGATAACACAAGATCTAGCAGCTTCTACATTAAGGAATTGAAGGGCATGGAATAAGATATTCCAGAAGTCAAAGGAACTAGGACTAAAACCAAGAATCACCTACCCAGCAAAATTGAGTATAATACTTCAGGAGAAAAATTGGTCTTTCAATGAAATAGAGAATTTTCAAGCATTCTTGATGAAAAGACCAGAGCTGAAAAGAAAATTTGACTTTCAAACACAAGAATGAAGAGAAGCATGAAAAGGTAAACAGCAAAGAGAAGTCACAAGGGACTTACTAAAGTTGAACTGTTTACATTCCTACATGGAAAGACAATATTTGTAACTCTTGAAACTTTTCAGTATCTGGGTACTGGGTGGGATTACACACACACACATGCACACACGCACACATACATAGAGACAGAGTGCACAGAGTGAATTGAAGAGGATGGGATCATATCTTTAAAAAATGAAATCAAGCAGTGAGAGAGAAATATATTGGGAAGAGAAAGGGAGAAATGGAATGGGGCAAATTATCCCTCATAAAAGAGGCAAGCAAATGACTTATTATTGAAGGGAAAAAGAGGGGAGGTGAGAGAAAAACATGGTTTACTCTCATCACATTCGACTAAAGGAAGGAATAAAATGCACACGCATTTTGGTATGAAAACCTACCTTACAATACAGGAAAGTGGGGGATAAGCAGGGTGGGGGGGAATGATGGAAGGGAGGGCATGGAGAGGAGGGAGCAATTTGAGGTCAACACTCATGGGGAGGGACAGGATCAAAAGAGAGAATAGAAGTAATGGGGAACAGGATAGGATGGAAGGAAATATAGTTAGTCTTATACAACACGACTATTATGGAAGTCATTTGCAAAACTACACAGATTTGGCCTATATTGAATTGCTTGCCTTCCAAAGGAAAGGGGTGGAGAGGGAGGGAGGAAGAGAAGTTGGAACTCAAAGTTTTAGGAACAAATCTCGAGTGCTGTTCTTGCTACTAGGAAATAAGAAACACAGGTAAAGGGGTATAGAAAGTTATTTGGCCCTCCAGGACAAAAGAGAAGATGGAGACAAGGGCAGAGAGGGATGATAGAAGAGAGAGCAGATTGGTGATAGGGGCAATTAGAATGCTCGGTGTTTTGGTGTGGGGGGAGAGGACAAAAGGGGAGAAAATTTGGAACCCAAAATTTTATGAAAATGAATGTTAAAAGTTAAATAAATAAAAATAAAAAATAAAAAAAGGAATACAATTAAAAAGATGATTGCTCATGAAACTGAAAATCTACCATGTACAACTTCCTATTCCCTCCAAATATACAATAAAGTTATCATGAAAATTTTTCTTTCCTGTTTTTTCTCCCTCTCACCCTATTAGCCCTAGAGGTATGCAGTGAGAGGGAGAAAAAACAGGAAATGCATTTAGGATTAGGATTAAGGTTAGAATGGATTCTGTCATTGTTTTATATATATATATATATAAATATAGAAAGGAAATAAATGAATTCTAGAGTTTAAGACGGATATGCACATAAGAGATAATAAAGAGAATATTTTAAAAAAGAATATATCACATATCAGTTCTGATGAAGAAGACAGTTCCCATCACTCTCTCTCAGTCTCCCCCAAAGATCCACCTACTACTGATCATAGAAAAAAAAGCTTTTCTCAAAATTCAATTGGGTTCTTAATGACTGTGGTTTTAGGAGTTAACTTTGATTCTCATAAAGGGCATGACCTTTGGGCAAATCCCTTCTCTGTGCTTTAGTGTTGTTCTATAAGTCAATGAGGGTGAGACTATTAAAATCTGGAATTTCCTTCAACTCTACATTCTATGACTTTTAATGATTTAGGGGTTGGTGACATTCAAGGACGTGGCTGTGGAATTCATCCAGGAGGAGTGGGATCTCTTGGACCATGTTCAAAAGGAGCTGTACAGGGGGGTCATGCTGGAGAATGCCTGGAATCTGCTCTCCCTGGGTAAGGCCACTTCCTCTGGTAACCCTGAGTCTGCAATCAAAGGAATGTGTGCAAGGTTTGGAGCATTTATCAGTTATTAGACAGAACAGTACTGGTCTCCTGTCCTGTTGCCTGGTGTTTCCTCTTGGTTGGTTGTTGTCTTTCATCTTCAAAGAGGACCAAAATGACATTACAATGCTAAAGTGAAATTTCAGTGTGTCCTACTGTGGCTTATCAGACCAATATGAGCTGAGAATGCTCTACCACAGGTTGGGCAGAGATAGTCCATGTGAATATTTGGGGTAGATACTCCAAATTTGCACATCCTATGTTTACTTTGTGCTGTCTCAATTCTGTTTTGCTCATAGAGCACAGCACCCTTTCTGATGTGGGCACACCATGCTGAGTGGTCCTGTGCCAGTGTCTCCCATGTTGCACAGTCAAATCCAAAATTCTTGAGAGAGACCTTGAGAGTGACCTTGTATCACTTCTTCTAACCACCGTGTGATCGCCTCCCCGTATGAGTTCTCCATAAAATGGTCTCTTTGGCAAGTGTACATTTTGCATTTCAACAATATGGCCAGCCCATTGGAGTTGCACTTTCTGAAGCATAGTTTGAGTGCTTGGCAGTTCAGCTCCAGCAAGGACTTCAGTGTCTGGTACCTCATCCTGCCAGGTGATCCTCAGAATCTTCCTAAGATAGTTCAAATGGAAGCGATTGTGTTTCCTGGCATGGCACTGATAGACTGTCCATGTTTCTCAGGCATACAACAATGAGGTCAACACAATGGCTCTGCAGACCTTCAGTTTGGTAGTCAGCCTAATACCTCTTCTCTCCCAAACTTTTCTTTGGAGCCTCCCAAACACTGAGCTAGCTCTGGCAATGCATGCATCAACCTTATTGTCAATATGTACATCCCTGGAAAGTACACTACCAAGGTAAGTGAATTAATCCACAGCATTCAGAATTTCTCCATTTGTTGTCACTGATGGTTTCATGTATGCATGATGTGGTGGTGGCTGATGGAGCACCTATGTTTTCTTGGTGTTAATTATTAGGCCAAAATTAGCACAGGCAGCAAAGAATTCATACATACTTTGTTGACTCTCAGCTTCAGAGGCTGCACTGAGTTCACAATCATCTGCAAACACAAAATCATGCACCAGCACTCCCTCCACTTTGGTCTTGGCTTGTAGCTTTTTGAAAGTGAAGCACTTACCATCAGTTCATTAGTTGACATTGATGCTGTGTTCATTCTCATTGAAAGCATTTGACAACATAGCTGAAAACATCATGCTAAAAAGCATTTTTCCTCTAGAAAGTCTTTGCTTTGTGGGACAGGAACCTGAAGTTTCCTGGTTGCTCCTGAAGCTGCCTCTTGCCACCACTAGCCAGCTTCAAATTAGTGTGGAAGGATCTGAGACACGGAACTAACTTCAGGGTCATTTGGTCTGACCTCCACCTGGACAGGAATTGTGTCTGCCAAGTCTCTGAAAGCTGCTCAGGTGACTTCTCCTTACAAGCCCATCCTCTCTGGGATGGGTTGAGGATCCAGAATATTCTTCTTACCGAGCATCAGTTTGTAACCCAAGGCTTCTACTTATCCCTCCATTAGTGAGTTTGTCCTTCATCTGCTTTCCTATTGCCCTCAAATTCCAGAAGAGATGGTGGGAAGGGAAGGGAAGGGAAGGGAGTAAGGATTTCTTTTCACCTACTGTTTACCAGGTACTGGACCCAGGGCCTTCCTTACAATGTTATGTCACTTCATCTTCGCAATAATCTTCCAAGTTAGAGGATATTATTCTCCCCATTTGGTAGTTGAGGAAACTGGGGCAAATGGAGGTTATGTGACTTCTCCTGTGGCACACAGCTAGTAACTATCTGAGGCTGGATTTAGATTCTGGCATGCATTACTCTAAGCCCAGGGCACTCCCCAGTGCACCATCAGCTGCCTGTCAATTCTAGAGTATGGAAAGTGTGCCATGAGTCCATCCTCGTATGAAGAAGACACACCAAGACCAAATTTTCTGATTGCAGCCTGATTCTATGACCTTCCCCCTCACCTCTCCCCAAAGCTCAGAAAAGAAATGCTCTGAGATTGTCCTTCAGGAGTCCTGGGAACCACCCTGGGATCCTTGCTTACATGTCCCTGGCTTTGCCAGGAATAGCAGACTGGGCAAGAAATGGAATGTGGGCCACCTTGGGTTCATTGAGTTTGCCAGCAGGAGAATCTCACCTTATCAGGCAAAAATGCCCCAAATGAGCAGTACATGAGGTTTCTATAGGTTTCAGGGAGAGAGAAAAAGCATACAGAGGCAGTGTGAATTGTGATTGGTCAAGGCTTCTGTTTCTGGGACTTCAGGTCGGTCTTGCACAATAAGCCTTTGTAGAATTTAATTTTTATTTAACTGTTCTATTAATGATTAATTATGTTTATGTAATTTATATATTTAGTTTTTCCACCTTATTTTATTCATTTGTTTATTATTAAATTTATAAAATTAATATAAATTAATTGCATGTAATTTCATTAATTCAAATTCAGTTTTTTTAATTAGGAGTCTCAACAAGAATGGAACTTTACAGGATGGGGGTGGCAGAGGTCTGGCTCTTTCTCAGAACAGGTTCTACAACAGGATAATGTGGTACATTCTGTTTTGGGTTACTTACATGACAAGCACTAAAGGGGGAGAAGAGACTCAGGTATGTGAACTTAATGGAGTGGATCTCAAAATGGAGCAACTCTGGGTCTGAATGCGTTTCCCTAAGGAGAACTGAATGCCAAGTTTCTTTCCATGCTCATCCCTGACTCCCCATGCCCAGGGCTGCCAGTTCCCAGAGAAGATGTGATCTCTTATTTTGAGCAAAGGGAAGCACCATGGATGCTGGAGCAAGAAGGCCTGAGGAGCTGCTGTCCAGGTGAGTGAGATGAAAGCTGGTGTACTGGATGTGGGATTACAAGAGGCTGCTTTGTGTTGTGGTGATGCAAGTGCTCAATTTGGGAGCAGGAAGGCCTGACCTGGAATTTTTTTCAGAGATTCTCAGCAGTGGCTTCATGGATCAGTCAATGAACCACTAAGCCTCAGTTTCTCCCTCTGTAATGAGAGGGTTTTGGACTCCATGGCCTTTCACTTTCCTTCTAGGTATAAATCTATGATCCACACAAAACTCATTGTTTGGAATTTAGGGACACGAACATGCAAAAAGTGATTAGGCTCTCCTATATAAACTGTTTCCTAGACTTTCTCCAAGTTAACAAATTTCTAAGTGCCTCCTCTGTTCTAGACCCCGTACAAAGTATTGAGAAAATAATTCAAGAGACATCCCCTGCTCCCATGGAGCTCACAGTCTGGTGGATCAGAGAGCACAACAACAGCTATGTAGAATCCCACTGTGGACAGGAGAAATTGGAGCTGGTCTAGAGAGGGAAGGCCCTATATTTCAGAAGGACTGGGAAAGGCTTGTTGTGGGAGGTAGACTCTAGTTGGGGATTCAGGGAAGCCAGGGAGAACATTCTAGGCAACAGGGATGGCAACAAAAACCCACAGAGTGCAGAGGTGGAAGGTCTGTCCCTGGAATAGAGAAAGGAGGCCCCCCAAATTGGGCCATATATGGGGTGGGGGAGGGCAGAAGGGAGAAAGAAGACTGGAAGAGTAGGAGAGGGGTAGGTTATGAAGGGCTTTCAAAGTCCAACAATGGGTTTCACATTTCATACTTTTGCTGGGGAGCCATGGGAGACTGTGGAGTTCACGGTGGCATGGTCAGATCAGAGCTTAAGCAAGATGAACTTGGTAACTGGTTGGAGGATTGACTGGACTGAGAGGAGAATTGAGGCAGCTGGACCAACTAGCAGACTCTAACACTGGGTCAGGTGTAGGGTGATTGGGGTCTGAACCAAGAAAGTGACAATATTGAGACAGAACAAGATCTGTAGAATGATGTCACCAAAGTGGAATCAATAGGACTTTGGAACTGATTGAAGATGGGCATCAGGCGTGTGAAAGTGTGACAGTTGATAAGGAGTGCATGGCATTTCACTTCTGAGTCTGGACTGTTGGAAGGATGCCTTTGCATAGCATTAGGAATGGTAAAAGATGGTAGGGTTGGAGGAAAGAGAATGAGTTTCCTTTTGGATGTGGTAGAAGTAGAACCAGGAGAAAGTAACGTCATTAAAATCTAGACATAGGGGATCAAAAAAGGGGCAGCCTGACAGTGTCAGATCCTGGAGAGAAGTCAGGAAGGATTAGGATTAAGAAATGTCCATTAAATCTTAGCAATTTAGGGTTAGATTAATAATTTTTCAAAGATGTGTTTCACTTAATAAAATTGAGAAGTGGAATGCATAAATCTTTTTTTCTTTTGACTGTTATAAATGCTCAAATGTTTGTCTAAAGACAAACAAAGAAATATGCTATCCACAGACAGAAAGAACTGATAAATGGAAATATATCTGGAATAATTTTGCATAGATGTACCTATTTGTATCTAACGGTGGCCATGTCCTGGGCAGTGTTGAGGGGTAGAATAAAAAAGAGGAAAAAAGAGAGTTTCAAGGGAAGCCAAGGAAAGGAGTTGGAGACACCGAATGAAAGTGGCCATATCTAGCTGTTTAGCCATAAAGTGGAAGGAAGATATTGGACCCCATCTCATAGGGATGCATGGGTCTTATGAGTGTTTTAAGGATTTGAGAGAAGTCATTGTGTTTGTAGTAATAGGGAAAAGGTCACTAATATGGGCTAGAGTGGAAAAAGGAGATTCTAGAAGAGGAATATGTGGAGGTAGATAAGGGGGTATGGTGCGATGATTTGCACGTGTGAGGGAATTTTCTTTAGTAAGCAGAAGAATAATGTTTCCACATGATATGGGAGTCAAAATGAGGAAGAAGACACCTGATTTATGTGAGATGAGGAGGATAAGATAGCCTTTGACAAATGTCTAGTTTTTTTATTTTTCAGTGGTTGGGAGGGTGGTATAAGGAAGCCATATTAGTGGCTTGAGGATGAGTGAAAAGATTTGAAAGAGCTGTTGTGAAGAGAGACACAGGGAGTCAGGGAGATTACAAAGGATTGCCTTGCTCTAGTTAGGGCCCTGCTGAAATTACACAGCCTAAATTGGTATTTGGCAGCATGGTTTTGTGATTTTCTCTCTGTACATTTAGCTGCACATGAGGAGGAAGAGAGATGGCTGCTGTCTTACTCAGGAGTCTTCCAAGGCTAAATTTTCCTAAATCATCAAACCAAGTCCCTTTCCTAATCTCTGTGGCTAATCTCTGTCCCCATTCTTGGACAGTCTTTGGCCACATTCCTGTTGGTGGCCACTACATAAGTTTAGGGAGCAGGAAGTAGAAACCCACAGGTGTCCTATAGCAGGAGACCTTCAAAACTCTAGAAAGAAGACTCCGTGATCATTGACATTGGTTCCAGTCCAGTTCCAGCATGGTTAGAACTTGACCAAGGTAACTATTTAAAGGTGATTGAGTACAAGAAAGGGACAGAAACAGGACTGAGGTCTGAACATGTATTCAACAAGTAGGGGAGAGACCAGAATGCAGGGAGCAGAGGTAGAGGCTGGGAACTGCTGTCCACCCTGGGCCCAGGCAGGGAATCAATAAACATTGATTATATGCTTTCTGTTTTGCGCACTGTGCTAAGCCATGAGGATACAAAGGAAGGCAAAAGACAGTCTCTCCGCTCTCAGAGCTCAGATTCTAGTTTACAAACAAATACTGACAGAGGAAAAACAGAGTGTTTTGGAATGGAAATATATTTAGTTCCACAAAGAAATAAGGGAATTTAAGAAGGAGAGCAGGATTGGGAAGGAAACAGACAAAATCAAGTGAAAGTAATAGGTACCATTTATACAGCAGCTACTGTGTGTCATTCAGTGCACAAATATTGTCTCATTTTATCCTCATAAGAAGCCTAGCAATTGGATTCTATTATTATACCCATTTTATAGATTAAAAGTAAACTGAGTCAAACGTAGGCCTTGTGACTTCCCTAGGGTCACAGGACTAACAAGTTTATGAGGTGGAACTGGAATTCAGGTCTTCCTGATTCAAGGCCCTGCATGCTATCCACTGTATTACCAGTTGTATTCTGCTTTTTTAATAGAATGTGTTGAAAATGCTCACTCATGGATAAGGTGGAAAATGGAAGGCAAATTTGACAAGTTTGCAAGTGATGGAAATTCTGCCTGGTGATGATGGTTTTCCAAAAGCTTGCCCTCACTGGTGCAAGAATGTAAACCCAAGTAAGGTCTTGATCAGGTGATTTCAGGTTTAATGAGGTGATTACAATGCAGTAGACCAAGAAGGAGAGGATGACTCCAATGCAGTGACAGACATCCAAAAAGGGTCTTTGCATGCCCGTGACCACTTGCACACGAATGTCTAACCTTCCTAGAAGATTGGAAACAATTTGATGTCAAGTTGAGAATCTGAAAGAATATGTTGCACACAGTCAGAAGCAGTCAGAGTTTGAGGTTCTCACTGCATGACTCCCAAAAGCTGTGTATTCCTGATCATGATAGTTTGGAATCACTGCAAAAAGACCTCTGTTAAAATTGAAACATGCCCATACCTGATGTCCCAAAAGATAAATACCTTTGTAACTCAGTTGGACAATTATCTACTGCTTAAGGCGCCACTGACAAATTGTTAGCTCATATCCCTTGGACTGTTTTCTCAATCCTTGAAGAAGTTTGTGAACCTTGAAAGGGAAAGGTTGCAAGAGGACCAGTAGTGAAGCATGCTGACCACTTCTGCACAAAAGAATGAGCAACTCAGATTCCTTTATGAGACATATTTTCAGACACGGGCAATCGATGCATTTTTTTCAGTTGGGTTTTGTAAAAAGCTTTTAATTTTTTTGTAGTGACCAGAGGTATTTAAAGATATTTTTTAAAAAGAAATAAGTATCTGAGAAAATTAATGGGTCAGAGCACAATTCATTATGCCTCAGGTAAATACAAAATGAAGTGTTGGTAACCTGAGATAATGCAACAGATTGAAAGTGATCCCCAGGGAAATTATATTATGTTTACTGATAGGCTAGACCATAAAATAATTTGAGTATTTAGTATATGTGCTCCAAATGGCATTGTAGCTATGAAGAAAGGATTGAAAGTGGAGATAATTTGTCAAGTACTCAGAGCAGGCCCATTCACAGGGTTTGGATTCTGGTCTCAGATGCTGGGATTTGGGTCAAGTTACTCAGCCATTCTGAGCTCATGGTCTGAGTTGGGAATTTGAAGAGAATGATGACCCTATGTGTCTCACAGGTTTTAGTGAGGATCCAATGGAAATTCATGCCTGAAGCTCTTTGGAAATAAAATCATTCTTGGAATGTGAACTAAGGGCATTTTCAAGCGATTGTTTCTGTGCTTTTAAAATGTTTCTCTTTGCTTGGGGAAATAGAAAGTAACTGAGTTTTTGTTCTGCCTGTGGAACAAAGGGGATATAAGTGTGTGTGTGTGTGTGTGTGTGTGTCGGTGTGTCTGTGTGTGTCTGTGTGTGTCTGTGTATGTGGCGTCTATGTTTGTTTTATTGATGGCTTTTTTTTCATAAGGAGCATACTGCAGAGCTAAGCCTTTCTGCGGAAGAAACACACAAGCAAAGATTCATGAGTGATGGTCCCTCTGACTTCAATTGGAGAGAAGTCTGCACAACACCTAAGAGTATCCACACTGCAGAGAAATATTATAATTGTAAACAACATGGAAAGGGTTTTACAGAAAGGAAGTATCTTATTGCACATCAGAGAATCCATAGTGTAGAGAAACCTTATAAATGTTATCAATGTGGAAAGATTTTTAAATGGAAGGATGCTCTTCAACATCAGAGGATTCACGCTAGAGAGAAACTTTATGAATGCTATCATTGTGGAAAGACTTTTATATGGAAGGAGAGTCTTGTCAAACATGAAGAGAAACCTTATGAATGCCATCAATGTGAAAAGACTTTTAGGGAGAAGAGAACTCTTATTGCACATCAGAGAATCCACACAGGAGAGAAACTGTGTGAATGTAATCAATGTGAAAAGATTTCTATACAGAAGTGCAGTCTTGTTGAACCTCAGAGAATTCACACTGAAGAGAAACCTTATAAATTAATATGGGAGGTGTCCTCTAGCTAGGGGTTCAGGGAAGCGAGGGAGAACATTCTAATCAACAGGGATGGCAAGAAAAACCCAGAGAGTCCAGAGGTGGAACGTCCTGTCCTTGGAACAGAAAGGCCCAAACAAATGGATTTTAGCATATATAGGAGCTAAGGGGAGGCCAGAAAAGTGAAAGAAGACTGGAAGAGTAGGTAAGGGGTAGGGAATGAAGTACCTTCACAGCCTTAGAAAGGGTTTTATATTTTACACTTTTGCTGGGGAGGCACTGGAGGTTGTTGAGTACATGGTGACATGATCACGTCAGAGCTTAAGGAAGAAGAACTTGATAACTAGATGGATGATTGACTGGACTGGGGAAAGAATGGAGGCAGATGGACCAGTCAGCAGGCTCTGACAGTGTGTCAGGTATGGGTTGAAATTGGTCTGAACCAAGAAAGTGACAATATTGAGATGGAATCAAGAAGACTTTGCAACAGATTGAACATGGGTGTGTCAGGAGTTGATGTGTGAGAGTTGATGAGGAGTGCATGGCATTTCATTTCTAAGCCTGAACTCTTGGGATGATTTCTTGTATAGCATATGATAGAAGTAGAACAGAGAGAATAATGTTGTTCAGATCTAGAGAGGGAAATATCAATTAAAGGGGGACACTGACAGTGTCAAAGCATGCAGAGAAGTCAAGGATTATGATTACGAAATGGTCCTTGAATTTTAGCAATTTCGAGATTGTTGATAATTTTAAAATATGTGTTTCACTTGAACACTAAAACTGGAAGGTATCATTCAGAGAAATTTTTTTTCTTTTCACTCTTAATAAATATCCAAATTAACTATAAAGACAAATGAAGAAAGATGCTATCCACATAGACAGAAGGAATTAATAAATGGAAATATGTGTAGAATAATTTTGCATAGATGTTCCTATTTGTGTCTAATGGTGGCTATGTCTTGGGCAGTTTGGAGGGAAAGAAAAAAAAAGAAAGGAAAAAAGAGAGTTTCAAAGAAAACCAGGGAAACGAGTTGGAGACCCCACATGGAAATGGCCATCTCCAGCTGTTTAGCCATAAAATGGAAGACAGATATTGGACACCATGTCATCGGGATGCATGGATCAAGTGAGTGTTTTAGGGATTTGAGAGAAATCATTTCATTTGTGGTAATAGGGAAACGGTCACTAATGTGGGATAGAGTGGAAAAGGAGATTCTAGAGGAGGAATATATGGAGGTAGGTGAGGGGGTAGAGTGAGATCATTTGCATGTGTGAGGGGGTTTTCTTTAGCAAGCAGAAGAAAAATGTTTTAATGACATGGGGGTCAAAAAGAAGAAGACTCCTGATTTATGTGAGATTAGGAGGATAAGAAAACCATTGGTAAATGTCCAGTTTTTTTCCAGTGGTTGTGAATGAGTTAGGATTGGAAACAAGCCATGATGGACGGTTAGAAACAAGTGAAAAGCTTTGGAAGAGCTGTTGTGTCGAGTGGCCCAGGAGGCAGGCAGATGTCAAAGGATTGCCTTGCTTCACTGAGGGCCCAGCTGAGATTACACAGCCTAAATTGGTATTGGATCTGGCAGCATGGTTTCATGTTTTCTCCCTGTAAAGTTAGCTGCACATGAGGAGGAGGAGAGATGGCTGTTGCCTTTTCTGCAGTCTTCCAAGGCTAAACTTTCCATAAATCATCAAGCCAAGTTCCTTTCCTAATCTCTGACTAATCTCTGTCCCGATTCCTGGACAATCTTTGGCCACATTGACCACATATAGGTGACCACATCAGGTGAGGGTGCTGGAAGTTAGGGACACACAAGTGTCCCATAGCAGGAGAATCTCCAGGAGCCTAGAAAGAAGCCTCCATAATCTTCCATACTGGTTCTGTTCCAGTTCCATCAGGGTTCAGACCTGACTAAGGTGACTGCTTACAGGTGATTGACTACGAGAAAGGGACAGAAAGAGGTCTGAGGCCTGAATGTGCATTGAACAAGTTGGGGAAAGATCAGAATGCAGGGAATAGAGGCTGGGGACTGCTGTCAGCCCTGGACCCAGTCAGGGAATCAGTAAGTATTGATTAAGTGCCTTCTGTTTTAAGCACTGTGCTAAGCCATGAGGATATAAAGGAAGGCAGGATATAAAGAGGCCAGTCTCTGCTGAGCTCACAAAGCTCAGAATCTCGTTTACAAACAAATGCTGATACAGGGAATGCAATGTTTTGGAATGGAAATATATTGAGTTCAAGAAAAAAATAAGCAAATCAAAGGATTGAGAACAGTAATGGTCTAGGGAGAGCAGAACTGGGGAGGAAACAGTGAAAATCAAACTAAAGTGATAGGTAGCATTTATACCACAGCTACTTACTTTGTGTCCTGCAGTGTACAAATATTGTCTCATTTTATCCTCATTAAGAACTCTAGCAATTGGATTCTGTAATGGTGCCCATTTTACAGATTTTAAAAAACTGAGGCAAGCACAGGTCTTGTGAATTCCTTAGTGTCACAGGAATAGCAGGATTCTGTCATGGGATTGGAATTCATGTCCTCTGATTCAAGGCCCAGCATTCTGTCCACTGCACCAACAGTTGTATTCTGATTTTTTAACAGAATATGTTGAAAATGCTCACTCATGGATAAGGTGGAATATGGAAGAGGAATTTAACAAGTCTCCAGGTGAAGGAAATTCTTTTTTGTTTGCTCTCTATTCTGTCACAATGAATTGCTAATTACTACTTTTTAATGTTCTTTTTCTATTGGCTCTTGGCAAGTACCATATTAAATGACAAATGTGCTTCAAGGTCAATTGCAAATATTACTTTGTTGTCTGTTTTTTGAAATTAGGGTTTAGGTAGGAAACAACCTTTGGAAGCATAGAATTTCTTCAGAAGACATTTCTACAACTAGTAAAGTTTCTACACATTCACTGAAACACTACTGAATGTCTAATTGCTAGCCTTCTCAATGAAGGGGGTT
Source organism: Notamacropus eugenii (assembly GCF_028372415.1). Taxonomy (NCBI): domain Eukaryota; kingdom Metazoa; phylum Chordata; class Mammalia; order Diprotodontia; family Macropodidae; genus Notamacropus; species Notamacropus eugenii. The sequence goes on from NC_092875.1 coordinate 427,542, forward strand.
TGGGAAGTTGGGAGGGAGAGAATTTGGAACTCAAAGTTTTTAAAATGAATGTTAAAAATTGTTTTTACATGTAACTGGTGATACACAGTCAATGAGGTATAGAAATTTATCTTACTCTACAGAAAAATATAAGGAGAAGGGGGATAAAAGAAAGGAGGGAAGATTGGGGGAGGGGAGTAGTAAGAAATAAAGCACTTGGAGGATGGACAGGGTGAAAGGAGAGAATATGATAAATGGAAGAATTACCAATAGTTACTGGGGGGGGGGGGAATTGAAGCAAATTTCTCTGAAAAAAGGTTTCATTTCTCAGACAGGTAGAGAACTCTTGAATTTATAAAAATAAGAGTCATGCCCCAAATGATAAATAAACAAAAAGATAGGATTAGTTTTCAGATGAAGTAATTAAAACTGTGTATAAACTTGAAAAAATAATTCTAACTCACTGTTGATTGCAGAAGTTCTCATTAAAACAATTCTGAGACACTACCTCATTTCTATTAGATTGGCTAATAAGATAGGAAAGGTAAATGACAAACGTTGGAGAGGATGTGGAAAAAATGAGACATTAATACATTGTTGTCAGAGTTGTGAACAGATTACACCATTCTGTAGAGCAATTTGGAGTTGTGCCCAAAGGGTTTTAAAGCCATGCATACTCTTTGAATTAGCAATACCACTACTAGGCCTGTGTCCCAAAACAGATAAAAACAAAAAAGAAAAGGACATATATACACAAAAATATTTACAGGAGCTCCTTCATAGGGGTAAATAATTAGAACTTGATGGGATGCCTATCAATTGGGGAATGGCTGAACATAATGGAACGCTGTTGTGCTATAAGAAATGCTGAACAGGCAGACTTCAGAAAAACCTAGAAAGACTTATATGAACTGATGCTGAGTGAAGTGAACAGAACTTTTGATAGATTTAGCCCTTCTCAGCAATGCAAGGACCTAAAATATTTACAAAGGACTAATGATACAAAATGTCACCCATATGCAGAGAAAAGGAGCTGGAACACAGAGTGAAGCAAATTATTTTCTTTTTTTGTTTTGTTTTAATTTCTTTTTCTCATGGTTTCTCCCATTCACTGTAATTGGTCTGTGCAATATGACTAATGTGAAAGTGTGTTTAATGGTATGTGTAGAGCCCATATAAAATTGCATGCCATCTTGGGGAGTGAGGGGTAAAGGCAGGAGAAGAAAATTTAAATATTGTGGACGTGAATGTTGAAAAGTGAAAACTAATAAGTTAATACATTTAGGGGAAGAAAGAAACGATAAGCAGGCTGACTTCAGAAAAACCTAGAAAGACTTCTATGAATTGATGCTGAGTGAAGTGAGCAGAACCAGGAGAACATTGTACATAGTAACAGCCACTACATTCATATACCACAACTTATTCAGCCATTACCTGATAGATGAGCACCCCCCAATTTCCAGTCCTTGGCCACCACAAAAAGAGCCACTATAAATATTTTTGTACTTGTGAGTCCTTTCCCCATTTTTATGATCTCTTTGGGATACAGCCCTAGAAACAGTATGTCTTGGTCAAGAGGAATGCACATTTTTATAACCCTTTGAGTATAGTTCCAAATTGTTCTACAGAATAGTTGGATAAGCTCATAGCTCCACCAACAATGAATTAGTGTTCCAACTCTCCCTCATCTTGTTCAACATTTATCATTTTCCTGTTTTGTCATGTTAGCTAATTTTATAAGTCTGATGCTGTATCGCAGAGTTTTGATGTTCAGTTCTCTAAGCAATAGTGATTTAGAGCATTATTTCCATATGATATTATATATATTATTACATATTATATATATATATTACATATTATATAGCCTTAATTTCTTCTTCTGAAAACTGCATGTTCATATCCTTTGACCATTTATCAATTGGGAAATGACTTATATTCTTGTAAATTTGACCTTGTTCTCTATATATTTTAGAAATGAGACCTTTATTGGATATATTAGTTGTAAAAATTCTTTCCCAATTTTCTGCTTCCCTCCTAATCTTGGTTGTGTTGTCTTTGTTTCTGCAAAAACCTTTCAGTTTGATGTAATCAAAATGATCTATTTTGCATTTCGTAACATTCTCTATCTTTCTTTGGTCATAAATTCCTCTGTTCTCATATGTTCTCTGACATATACTATTCCTTTCTCTTCTAATACGTTTATAGTATTAGGCTTTATATCTAAATTATGTACCAATTTGGATGTTATTTTGGTGCCAGTCACTGGTCTGTATTGTGTTTCTGTCATACTATTTTCCAGTTTTCCCAGCAGTTTTTGTCAAATACTGTTATCCTAGAAACTGGGGTATTTGGGTTTAGCAATCAGTAGATGACTATATTTGTTGCTTACTGTATCTTGTTTACCTAACCTATTCCACTGATCTACCTCTCTGTTTCTGAGCCAGTGTCAAGTTATTTTGATGATTGCTGTTTCATAGTACAATTTAAGATTTGGTATGGCTAGGCCACCATCCCTAGCATTTTTTTTCATTAATTGCCTATATATTTTGGACCTTTTATTCTTGTAGATTATTTTTGTTATATATATATCTAGCTCTATAAAATAAATTTTTAGTAGTTTGATTGGTATGGCACTAAATAAGTAAATTAATTTAGGTAGAAATTTTATTTTTATTATATTACTTGGCCTACCCAAGAGAAACTGATGTTTCTCTAATTTAATTAGATCTGACTTTATTTGTGTGAAAAGTGTTTTGTAATTATGTTCATAGAGTTCCTGCATTCCTTTAGGCATGTAGACTCCCAAATATTTTATGATGTCTCCAATAATTTTAAATGGGATTTCTCTTTCTATCTCTTCCTGTTGGCTTTGTTAGTTTTATATAGAAATACTGATGATTTAGAGTTATTCTTTAGGGTATTGGTTTATTTTTTATATGACAACTTTGCTAAACTTGGTTATTATTTCAAGTCAATTTTTATTTGATTCTCCAGGATTCTCTAAGTATATCATCATATCATCTGCAAAGAGTGATAGTTTTCTTTCTTCTTTGCCTATTATAATTCCTTCAATTTCCTTTTCTTCTTATGTTGCTAAAGCTAACTTTTCTAGTACCATATTGAATAACAGTGGTGATAATACACATCTTTGTTTAACCCCCATTCTTATCAGACATGCTTCTAGTGTATGCCCATTGCCTCCACCAGGATGGTGGAGTAAGCAGTAAGTAAGCACCCTAGATACACACCAACCAGCTCCAGCTCAACCCCAGGTAAGCTTCAGCATTAAAAAAGCTTCCAGAGGCCAGAACCAGAGACCCTGGCACACAAAGCCAGTAACCAGGCCCCTAGTCCCCAGCAAAAGAAGTACGGGACAAAGACCTCTGTGTCCCAGAAGCAGAGATCCACTTTAAAAGCCAGAAAGGGGGCAAACACCATTAGCAAAGTGCAGCTTAGAAAAGCAACAACTGGAATATGGAACCAAGATGGCAGAGTAGAAGCAAGGACCAACTAGAGCTCTGCCTCCAAAGCCCTCAAAAAAACTGTAAAAAAATGACTCTAAACAAATCCTAGACCAGCAGAAGCCACAAAATGACAGACTGAAGCAAATTGTCAGGCCAAAATAATCTTCAAGGGACTATCTCAACAGGCTGGGAGCAGAGCACCACTCAGCATGGGTCACAGGAGCATGCACAGAGCCTTAGGGGACTGAATTGCTGGCAGCTGCTGTGGATTCCAGACTTCTCAACCCGCAAATATTAAGGACAGCTTCAAAGGTCAGTGGGAAGGCTCTCTCACCTAGCTGAGCAGGGACCATGGTCTGCCCTTAACCCCAGGGCAGCTGCAGCCACTGCTGACATGGAGGTTGCTTCTAGAGCCCTCCACTTAATAAAATTCAAAAGTCAAGTAATTGGCTGGGAAAACGAGCAAACATGAAAAAGAAACAGACTATAGGTTCTTGCTTTCTTGGTGAAGAGATATTCTTATGTCATTGTTGATGGCAAAGATCAAAACATACAGCCAAAAGAAAACAACAAAACCAAAGTCCCTGCATCCAAAGCCTCTAAGAAAAATAGGAATTGATCCCAGGAAATAGAAAAGTCCAAAAAGGATTTTGAAAATCAAACAAGAGAAGTAGAGGAATAATTGGGAAAAGAAATGAGAGTGATGCAAGAAAATAATGAAAAATGGGTCACCACCTTGCTAAAGGAAACCCCCAAAAATGTTGAAGAAAATAACATCTTTAAAAACAGACTAAGCCAAACAGCAAAAGAGGTTCAAAAAGCCAATGATGAGAATGCCTTAAAAGGCAGAATGGGCCAAATGGAAAAACAGGTTGAAAAGTAAACTAAGGAAAATATTTTTTAAAAATTAGAACAGAGCAAATGAAAACTAATAACTCTGTGTAATCAAGAAATTATGAAACAAAACATAAATAATCAAAAAATAAAAGACTGTGAAGTATCTCCTGGGAACAAACAACTGACCTGGCAAATGGATCCAGGAGAGCTAACTTAAAAGTTATTGGACTACCTGAGAGCTATGATCAAAAACAGAGCTTAGACATCATGTTTCAAGAAATTATCAAAGAAAATAGCCCTGATATTTTATTTTTTAATAGTTTCATTTATTTATTTTGAGATTTCAGCATTCATTTCCACAAAATTTTGAGTTCCAATTTTTGACCCCATCTCTCCCCTCCCCCCATTCCATAATACCTTGCATTCTGATTATCCCTTCCCTCAATGTGCCCTCCCTTCTATCACATTCCAGCCTTCCCTTTTCCCCATCTTCTCTCTTTTCTTGTAGGGCAAGATAAATTTCTATGCCCCATTACCTATATTTCTTATTTCCCAGTTATATGCAAGAACAATTCTCAACATTCGAATATTTAGAATTTCAACTTCTCTCCCTTCCTCCCTGCCCACCCATACCTACTGAGAAGGCAAGCAATTCAATACAGGATATATATGGGTCATTTTGCAAGACGTCCATAGTAGTCATGTTGTATAAGACTAACTATATTGCCCTCTATCCTTCCCTGTGCCCCCATTTTTTTCTATTCTCTCATTTGACCTTGTGCCTTCCCAAAAGTGTTTACTTCTAGTTACTCCCTTCTCCCATTTGCCCTCCCTTCTATCATCCCCCTCACCTCACTTGTAACCTTCTCCCCTACTTTCCTGCCATGTAAGACAGATTTTCATACCAAATTGAGTGAGCATGTTATTCCCTATTTAAGCCATATGTGAAGAGAGTAAGATTCACTTTTCCCCTCTCACCTCCTCCTTTTTCTCCTCCATTGAAAAAGATTTTTTCTTATCTGTTTTATGAATGATAGACGGCCCCATTCCGTTTCTCCCTTTCTCCTCCCATGATTTTCCTCTCTCATCCCTTAATTTTATTTTACTTGTATTATGGATATCATCTCTTCTAATTCAACTCAACCTGTACTTCTGTCTGTCTGTGTGTGTGTGTGTGTGTGTGTGTGTGTGTATTCCCTCCACCTACCCAAATACTGAGAAAAGTCTCAAGAGTTACAAATATTATCTTTCAATGTAGGAATGTAAACAGTTCAGCTTTAGAAAGTCCTTTATGATTTCTCTTTCCAGTTTGCCTTTTCATGTTTCTTTTGAATCTTGTGTTTGAAAGTCATTCTGGTCTTTTCATCCAGAATGCTTGAAAGTCCTCTATTTCATTGAATGACCATTTTTTCCCCTGAAGTATTATACTCAGTTTTGCTGGGTAGGTGATTCTTGGTTTTAGTCGTAGTTCCTTTGACTTCTGAAATATCATATTCTATTGCTTTCAATTCCTTAATGTAGAAGCTGCTGCATCTTGTGTTATCCTGATTGTATTTCCATAGTACTCAAATTCTTTCTTTCTGGCTGCTTGCAATATTTTCTCCTTGACCTGGGAACTCTTGGATTTGACTACAATATTCCTGGGAGTTTTTCTTTTTGGGTCTCTTTCAGGAGGTGATCTGTGGATTCTTTCAATGTTTATTTTGCCCTCTGGTTCTAGGATATCAGGACACTTTGCCTTGATAATTTCATGAAAGGTGATGTCTAGGCCCCTTTTTTGATCATGGCTTTCAGGGAGTCCCATAATTTTTAAATTGTCTCTCCTCAATCTATTTTCCTGGTCAGTTGTTTTTCCAATGAGATATTTCACATTATCTTCTATTTTTCATTCTTTTGGTTTTGTTTTATAATTTTTTGGTTTAACATGAAGTCATTAGCTTCCCTGAATTCCACTCTCATTTTTAAAGAACTGTTGTGTTCAGTGAGCTTTTGAACCTCCTTTTCTATTTGACTAATTCTGCGTTTTAAAGCCTTCTCCTCATTGGCTTTTTGGACCTCTTTTCCCAGTTGAGTTAGTCTATTTTTAAAGGTGTTATTTTCCTCAGCATTTTTTTTTTGTTTCTCATTTAGAAAGCCTTTCAAGCTCTTCTATAGCCTGAGCCCATTTCATATTCATTTTGGAGGTACTGGAGGCAGAAGCCTTGACTTACTTTGACAGTGTACATTGTTCTTCCTCATCTGAAAGAATGGAAGGAGATACCTGTACACCAAGAAAGTAAGCTTCTATGGTCTCATTTTTTTTTAAACTTTTTTGGGCATTTTCCCAGCCAGTTACTTGACTTCTGCATCCTTTGTCAAAAGGAGGGTCCTAGTGCTCCTCCTACCCCCAGGACCCCCAGTACAGTGCTGAGGGCTGAGATTCAGATCAGCTGCTCAATTCCCCCAGGGGCTTTAAGCAGGGGCAGGGCTGCCACTGAAGGCTGAGGTTCTGATCCCCGTATCAATTCCCCCAGAGGCTTTAAACTGAGCTGCTGGGACAATTGAGCCAGGCTGCTGCTGAGGACACCATAGTCACCTGCTGCCCACTGCTGCTGCTGCTGCCTCTGACACCATCTGGGGCCAGTGCTGGGGATATCCCTCTCCCCTCTCATCCAGCTGGGAAAGCCCTCCCACACTGACCTTTGTAGCTTTCTTTGTCACTTGTGGGTTTAGCGATCAGGGGCCCTCTCTACTGGGGATTCTGCCCCAGAGGCTTGTTTTAGTCCTGTTCCTCCCCATGGTGCACAGCCAGGCCTGGACTCCACTCCACTCAGCATCCTGTGGGATAGGCCTTTCCTGTTGGCCTTCCAGGTTACCTTTGGCTGGAAATCTCTTTCACTCCATCATTCAGTGACTTCTGCTGCTCTAGAATTTGTTGAGAGTCATTTTTACAAGTATTTTTTTAGCCTGTGGGGGAAGAACTAGAGTATGTGGATCTTTCTGCTCCACCATCGTGGCTCTGCCTCTTGCCCTGATATTTTAGAACCAGAGATTAAAATACAAATGAAAAGAATCCACTGATCACCTCCTGAAAGAGATCCCAAATTGAAAAGGCCAAGGAATATTGTAGCTGAATTCCAAAATTTACAAGGCAAGGAGAAAATAATGCAAGCAGCCAGAAAGAAACAGTTCAAATATCATGGAACTATGGTTAGGATCATGCAGGACCTTGCAGTTTCTGCATTGATAGATCAGAGGGTTTGGAATATGATATTCCCTAAGGCAAAGGAGCATGGATTAGAACCAAGGATCAACTACCCAGCAAAATTGAGCATAATCTTTCAGGCAACGATATGGACTTTCATTAAAATAGGGGACTTCCAGACCTTCCTGGTGAAAAGACCAGGGCTCAGTGGAAAATTTGGTCATCAAATACAAGACTCTAGAGAGTTATTTTAAAAGTGAAGAGGAAAGAAAAAGAAAGAAAATCATCTTTTACAATTAGGGCAAACTGTTTACATCCCTACATGGAAAGATGAAACTTGTAAATAATGAGAATTATATATTTATTACGTTTAACAGGGATGTTCTAGACGGATGGTGTGTGTATAATTAACTGATATGATGATAAAAAAGTAATTAAGGGGTGCAAAGGGATTGAAATGGGAAAAGAGGAAAGGAAGAAGCAGAAAAGGGTAAATTGCATCACATGAAGAGGCATAAAAATGTGGTAGAAGGAAATAATGGTAAGAAGATCATTGTTTGAATTCTACTCTCATCAGATTTGGTTCAAGGAGGGAATAACATACTCAGTTAAATATGGAAATCTAACTTGGCCCTACAGGCAGTAGAAGGGGAAAGGGGAAAGAAAAAGGAGGGGGTGGTTAGAAAGGAGGGAAGAAGTAGTTAAGGGAAAAGGGAAAGAAAAGAGAGGAAAGATTGAGGGAGACAGTGGTCAAAAGCAAAATTTTTGAAGAGGGAAAGGGAAATGGCAAAATAAAAACATAAGGGTGGGGAGAAATAGGATGAAGAGAAAGACATAGATCATAATCATAACCATGAATATGAATGGAATGAACCCTCCTATAAAATGGAGACAGATAGCAGAATGGATTTAAAAGAATAATTCTGCAACATGTTCTTTACAAAAAAACACATTTGAAACAGGGATACTCCCATGGTAAAGGTAAAAGGCTGGAGTAGAATGTATTATGCTTCAGGTGAATAAAACAAGCAGGAGTAGCAGTCCTAATATCACAGAAACCAAAAGCAAAAATACCTCTAATTAAAAGAGATAAGGAAGGAAACCATATCCTGTTAAAAGGCACCATAGATATCGAAGTTGGTTGTTGTCCTGTATCTTCAAAGAGCACCAAAATGACATCACCATGATAAAGTGAAATTTCAGTGTGTCTAACTGTGTCTAATCAGACCAATGTGAGCTTGGAATCCTCTACTACAGGTGGGGCACAGATGCTCCATGTGAATATTTGGGGTGTATCTCCCAAATTTGAACATCATGCATTTACTCTTTGCTGTCTCAATTCTGCTTTGCTCAGAGAGCACAGCACCTTTCCTTACATGGGCACGCCATGCTGAGCGTTCCTTTGCCAGTGTCTTCCATGTTGCACAGTCAAATCCAAAGTTCTTCAGAGAAACATTTTGAGTGTGCCTGTATCCTTTCTTCTGGCCAGTATGTGATTGTGTACCCCATGTGAGTGACCATAAAATAATCTCTTTGGCAAGTGTACATTTTGCATTCCAACAATGTGGCCATCAGAGTTGCACTCTCTGGAGCATAGTTTGAATACCTGGCAGTTCAGCTCTAGCAAGGATTTCGTTGTCTGGTACCTTATCCTGAATCTTCCTAAGACAGTTTAAATGAAAGTGATTCAGCTTCCTGGCATGGTGCTGGTTGACTGTCCATGTTTCACAAGCATATAACAATGAGGACATCACAACGGCTCTGTAGACCTTCAGTGTGGTAGGCAGTCTAATACCTCTTCTCTTCCAAACTTTTCTTTGAAGCCTCCCAAGCACTGAGCTAGCTCTGGCAATGAGTGCATCAACCTCATTGTCAATGTGTACATCCCTGAAAAGTGCACTACCAAGGTAAGTGAACTTATCCACAGCAATCAAAACTTCTCCATTTCTTGTAACTGATTGTTCCACATATGGATGGCGTCGTTGTGGCTGATGGAGCACCTGTGTTTTCTTGATGTGAATTATTAGGCCAAAATGAGCACAGGCAGCAGAGAATTGATCCATATTTTGTTGCATCTCAGCTTCAGGGGTTGCATTGAGTGCACAATCATCTGCAAACAGAAAATCATGCACCAGAACTCCCTCCACTTTGGTCTTGGCTTGTAGCCTTTTCAAATTGAAGAACTTACCATCAGTATGGTAGCTGACCTTGATGCCATGTTCATTGTCATTGAAAACATTTGTCAACATAGCTAAAAGAATCATGGGAAGAAAGCATGGGAACAAGCTAACAGCCCTGTTTCACTTCATTAGTGACTAGGAGGGCATGAGAGCATTGTCCATTATCCAGAACCCGAACAAACAAGCCATCTGAAATTGATGTACAATATTGATGAACTTTTCCAGGCAACGAAATTTTGACATAACTTTTCATAAGCCCTCATGACTAATAGTGTCAAAGGCCTTGGTCAGATCTACAAACATTGTGTACAGATCTCTGTTCTGCTCCTAGCATTTCTCCTTGAGCTGTTGGCAGCAAGCACCATATCAAGTATTCCTCAGCCATTTCTGAAGGCACACTGGCTCTCAGGTATATGACCATCTTCCAGGTGAAGAATCAGCCTATTAAGAAGGACTCTAGCAAGAATTGTGCGAGCAATGATTAACAGAGAGATCCACCTGTGATTGTCACAGAACAATCTATTCCCTTTACCTTTATAGAGATGGACAATGGAGACATCCTTGAACTCCTGGTGGATAACTTCCTCTTGCCATATAACCTGGAAAATTTCGGTTGCCTTTTGTTTGAGCAATGGCCCCCTACCTTGTAAATCTCAACTGGAATACAATCAGCACCAGGTAATTTGCCACATGAAAGGAGCCTAATGGCCCTGAAAACTTCTTCTTCAGTTGGAAGTTCAGCTAAGAAAGGATTGGCTTCAACCACAGCACTGAGTCTGTTGAGAACACTATGGAAGTGTTCAGCCCGTCTCTCTAGGATCACGCCCTTATCACTAATCAATGTGGCTCCATCAAGACTGAGCAGTTGTGATGCACCATAGGTTTTTGGTCCAAAAATATCATTCAGGGATAAATAGTATAAAACTGCTTTCGATTGTTACTATCAGCATAATACTGAATTTCAACTCCTTTCTTACTGTGCCAGGAATCCTGCATCTCTCTAATCTTTGCTTGTATTTTGCTTTTGATGGAATTAAATGCTATCTTCTTAGAGGTGGATGAACTATCTTTCTGGTAAATCCTGTGGAGTTCTCATTTTTCATTGAGCAGTTTCTGAATTTCCCCATCATTTTCCTCAAACCAGTCTCGGTGTTTGTGAATGTTCTGACTCAGATGGGCAAATGCAGTGCTGTACACCAAATCTCTGAAAGCTGCCCACTCCTTTTCTTCTCCACTGTTGCCAACTGTGTGTTGGCTCAACTTTCCCTCCAAGTGAACAACAAACTGTGCATGCTCAGAGAAGAGCTCTAATTTGTTGACATTAATTCTTTTGGTAGTCATTTTGCCTTGGAGGTAGCACTTTTGATGAATGCTAATATTTTACTTGAACAGGATAAGTCTATGATCAGTCCAGCACTCTATACTAAATATATACACCAAGGGGTATAGCATCCACACTTTTAGAGGAGAAGTTTAAGGGAGTTACAGAAAGAAATAGAGAGCAAAACTGTACTAGTAGGGGACCTCAACCTCCCCTTCTCTGAACTTGATAAATCCAACCTCAGAATAAATAAGAAAAAAGTTAAGCAGGTGAAAAGAATTTTAGGAAAGGTAGATATGGTAGACTTCTGGAGACAAATTGAAGGGGGATAGAAAGAAATATACCTTTTTCTCAACAGTACATGGCACAAACACACAAAAACTGACCATGTAGTAGGACATAAAAACTCACAATTCAGTGCAGAAAGGTAGAAATAGGAAATGCATTCTTTTCGGATCATGATGCAATGAAAATTATATGTAATAAAGGACCATGGAAAGATGGAGTAAAAATTAATTAGAAACTAATCCTAAAGAATGAGTGAGTCAAGCAACAACTTATAGAAACAATCAATAACTTCCTCCAAGAGAATGACAATAATGAGCCAACATACGATATTTATGGGATACAACTAAATTGGTTCTTAGGGGAAGTTGTATGTCTCTGAATGCTTACATGAATAAAATAAAGAGGAGATGTATGAATTGAGCATGCAACTGAAAAAGGTAGAAAAAGAACAAACAAAAATCCTCAATTAAATAACAAATTAGAGATACTGAAAACCAAAGGAGAGATTAATAAAAATTGAAATTAACAAAATATTGAACTAATAACACTAAGAACAGGTTTTATGGAAAAAAACAATAAAATTGATAAATCCTTGGTCAATTTGAGTTTTAAAAAAAGAAAAAACAAATTACCAGTATCAAAAATGAAAAAGGTGAATTCACCACCAATCAAGGGGAAATAAAAACAATAATTATGAATTATTTTTCCCAACTGTATGTCCATAAATTTGACAATCTTAGTGAAATGGATGAATAGTTACAAACAAAATAAATTGCCGAGATTAACAGAAGAGAAAGTAAAATATTTAAATAACACAATCTCAGAAGTAGAAATTGAATAAGCCATCAATGAACTCCTTAGGAAAAAAATCTGTAGGGTCAGATGGATTAACAGGCAAAGTGTATCTGACATTTAAAGAACACTGAATTCCAATACTATACAGACTATTTGGGAAAATTGGCAAAGAAAGAGTCCTATCAGTTTTGGTTATTTTTACGATACAAATATGGTATTCTTACCTAATCTGGGAAGAGTCATAGCAAAGAAAGAAAATTATAGACAAATTTTCCTAATGAATGTAGATGCAAAATTTTTAAATAAAATATTATATATTATATATGTATATTATGTACATAATACATGTAATAAAATGTCAATAAAATATTAGCAAGACAATTACAGCAATGAATCAAAGAATAATACACTTTTATCAGGTAGGATTTATACCAGGAATTCAGGGTTAGTTCAATATTAGAAAAAGCATCAGGATAATTGATCATATCAACATCAAACCTACCAGAAACTATATGATTATCACAATAGATGATGAAAAAACTTCTGACAAAATGCAACACCCATTTCTATTAAAAGCACTAGAGAGCATAGGAATAAATGGAGCCTTCCTTAAAATGATAAGTAGCATCTACCCAAAATGATGAGCAAGCATTTTAAGTAGTGGGGTAGAAGCATGTCCAGTAAGTTCAGGGGTGAAACAAGGATGTCCATTATCACCACTGTTATTCAATATGCTATTAGAAATGTTAGCTTCAGCAATAAGAGAAGAAAAGGAAACTGATGGAATTAGAATAGGCAGAGAAGAAACTAAGTTATCACTCCTTGCATATGATATGATGATATACATAGAGTATCCTCTTACTGTCTTGTTCCTTGCTTTACCCACACCTCTAATATCACCTTAACTTTCCCCCACACTCTTAATCTTATTCTATACACACTTCCAAAAATCTTCCAAACCTATCCCTTAGTTTTCTCACCTTTCTGAAAGTTCAGTAGACTTATAAACTTCTTCGGATATATATGTTGTTTCTTCTTGAACCCAAATGAAAATAAGTTTCCAATACTACCAGCCTTCCCCACCAACCTATTTCCTCTGTATTATTAGCTCCTCTTTCCATGCCCTGTTTCTGAAATAACTGTTCGTTTTTACCTGTTCCTACCCAGTTGTGATTATTAGAATCACCCCATCACACACAAGTCAGCAACAACTTTTCTTTCAAACTACCTTAGCAATGGGCACAGTTTTGAAAATTCTATTACAAATAATTACTAATATTAATAACATTTTCACATATCATAAGAAAACAGTTGACCTTAATCAGTGTCTTATAACTAGGCTATAGTTAATTCCTTATGTTTCTTCTGGTAGAACAGGTAGTAAGCCAGCTGTTATACTCTCCTCTTTCACCCTCCTCAAGAGACTTCTTAATTCCTCTGCACTTTCTGCCATCAGAGTGGTAGCATCTGCACATCTGAGATTTGATGTTTCTCCTGGCAAGCTCAATTCCAGGTTTTGATCCCTCCTGCTTGGCATTTCACATAATGTCCTTTGCATGCAAGTTAAATAAAAAAGGTGACAACATACAACCTTGTCCTCCTTTTCCAATCTGAAGCTAGTCATTTGTTCCATATGCAGTTCCACCTGTTGCCTCTTGGCCCTCATTCAGGCTCCTTGGGAGACAACTAAGTGGAACCCTCATCTCTTTGACTACTTGTCACATTTTGTTGTGATGCAAATTGTCAAAAACTTTAGTATGGTCGAGGAAGTAGAATTAGGGTTTTTTCCCCTTGAAACTTCCTTGATTTCACCATAAGCCAAAAAATTTAGGGATAGGGTTGGCAACGCGGTGTCTACTTTCTCTGCTTCTTTGAAAACCAGCCTGTTCTGGTATTTCTCAGTTCACATATTGCTGAAGTCTAGCTTACAGAATCTAAAGCATAACATTACTGGCATGTGAAATGATCTCTCTGATTATTTTTTTAAGACATCTCATTTTTCCCATTCTATTGAATTCTTTTTCATTTCTTTGTTTCTTTGCATTTGTAATATAAGAAAATTTTACCTCTCCTTCCTATTCTTTGGAATTCTGCATTCACTTGGGTATATCTTTCCTTTCTCCTTTCCCTTTCCCTTTCCTTTTATCCCCGGCTATTTCTAGAGACTCATCAGATGCTGTTTTGGTTTCTTGTTCTTCTTTTTCTTTGAAATGTTTTGTTGTTGTTGCTGTTGTTGCTACCTCTTGTCCAATACGGACAGCCTCGGTCCATGATCCTTCAGGCTCTCTGTCTACCTGATCTGATCCCTTCAATTTATTTATCACCTCCACGTATTTGTTCATAAGGGATGTTATTTAGATCATGGTGTGATGGGTTTCCCTAGTATGTTCTATAAGCACATTCATGGAAAAATTCTGCCAATAGTTTCTTTCAAAATTTGGTACAGCTACATGATCTTGTCAAATGTCATCATGCCAACTGCCAGTTGACCATGTCAATTCTGCTCAAGGAAGGAGTAGGAGCCAAGCATTTAGGATTAGGGGTAGAGTCAGAATCCAAGGGTTAGAGTGAGAGTTGGAGGCTAGGGTCTGCTGAGACTAAGGTGACCCGAAGGTTTAACTTCCCTATGTGCTCTTCTAGATAGAGTTTTATAACTTTCATCATCAGTGGTCAATCTACCAGGTGGATATTGTTTCTGTATTAGAAATAAACTTCAAACCCCCACCACCTTGGATTCTGAGAGGTCTTGGTCAGAATTGGGCAGCCTCCTTTTAGTAAGGTCTTCCCTAGAGCTGATAAGATTTTATGACATTAATCAAAGAGAAAGTTAGAAGGTACCTTTTAAGACCCAAAGAACTTCCCAGTAAAGGATAATTTTCAAGCTCTTTTCTCCTTTCCCCAAACAATGTAATCATTATCTATTTTAAAATAAAGCATGGCCAATAAAATACTTATGTTGTTAAGCATTGTTACCCCCCTGTTGAGTAGCTTAATTCAGTATTTCTAAAGAAAAGTTAAGTTAGTAAGGTTATAACTGCATCACCCTCCAGAAATGATTTTTATTAGGAGTATTTCATACACTCTGCTTTCCCCAAATTCCCAAACAAGAAGGAATACAAGACAATAAATGACAATTTGGCTTTACGGTATGAGATAGTTATGGACACTCAGATGACACTGATTTAGTTGAATGAATGTCCTAAGGATGTTACATAGAACATCACTTCATACATCTATCAGTTTGACACCATGGACAGGTTGCATTCATTGGCCACTGTAGCAGACTTTAGATCCAATTACACTTTTATTTCTTATATTGACATTTATAAATAGATCACCATCATGAAATACATATATTTTACATTCAGATCTGTCTTACCAATACAAGGTGAGATATCACAATTATCCTAATAGCAACAGACATGTAACTTTAAATGGTACCACATAGTTGTGACAAATTCAGTCCCATCAAATCTGGACTTACACATACAAATGATACCATACAGAATCTGAGTTTCTTAAGGGCCATTGGCTGTCAGGACTTTCAGTTATGGAACCCACTGATTTCAGCTAGTCTGCTGCCCAGGTTTTACCCTGGCTCTCTGAAGGATCTCAGCCCCAGAGCAGGAGGGGTAAGAGAGGTGCTGGAGGGATGGAGGAGACAGAGTTCTCAGGGATGACCAGGTTGAGGGGCTTGGGGCCCAGGTGGAATCCCAGCCCTGGGGTGGAGTTTGGAGGCCAAGGAGGAGTCTATGCAGGAAGATGGCTAGGGCTCTCAGAGAGAGAGCTCTAAGAGTGTTAGGTTCCAGAAAAGACTCATTTCAGAAGTTGAGATGTTGGCTAAGAAGACTGAAGCCAGGAGTCGGAGGTGAGAAGAGGGGACATTGTAAGTATAGGAGGCCACTATTGAAAGGACAGTGTCAGGATATGGAAGTTGTTGACCAAGGATGAGCCAAGAGGACAGTGGCCCTGGGTCAGGGTAAGTGGAGATAGGGTTGGGCATTCCTTGGGGTACAGGGCAGGGCTTGGGCAGGACACACAGGCAGGGTCCTGAGGTACTAATGCAGTGTGCCATTGGAAGAAAGGGCTGATCCTGGGGTTCAGGGACCTGACAGGATGGGCCTCTTTAGGACTGCAAGGGCCCATCCTCAGTTAACTGGCTATAAACACAAAGCCTAGGAGCTGAGATAACTCTTCTTATAGAATCCAATTCTTCAGGAGCATGTCCCAGGTAGGCCTGGGCCAGGATCGTATAAAACACCAGGGTCCTGCTGGCTCCCCTTCCTTTGGGCCTCATTTTCCCCTTCTTATGTCTGGCTGACCATTCTCCATGGCTGTCCCTCCAAGCCTAGCTACTGCCTGGGTCCCTGTCCCTGGTCTTGACAAGACTCCCAATCACATCCCAAATGCCCCAGAGCACCACCCCCCACTTTATCATTGAATCCTACTGTCTCTGTCTTCAGACCTCTCCTATAGGACCCCAGATGTCCTAGAACCCTGCCCTCAGCTCAATGTTAGAGGTTCAGTTCTCCTGCCTTCATCCAATGCCCCTGTGAATTACTAATTTATGAAATGGGGGCAGGATTACAGACACACCTTATCATTTGTGTACTCACTGAAAAGGACCACAATGAGCAGCAGGAAATGGGGCAGCAATTACACTTTAAGAAGGCACACAGACCAGCTCTGAAGAGTGTGGAGCCATAGAGAGGTAGAGGGCAGAGCTCCCTGACTGGGAATGGGATGGAGAAGGGAAGCCGAATGAGGAAGGGAAGGGAGGGGGACAGGCAGAGAAGATCTCTCCCTCAACCATGGCTTAGAGGTGGGGTCACTAGGAAGCTTGGACTGGGCATGGCCAGGGTGCAGTGTATGACCTTGGCATCTTCCATGTCTGCCCAAGCCCCAGTGCTCCCCAGAGCCTGCTTCAGTTGCCTTCATGACCTTTGGAAGAAATCATTTTTATCTACCCATTCCTGGGTGGGTGAGGCTTAGTTCTTTTGCTTGGGGTTGGCAGCCCCTCCCTCACCCATGGCTTTCTGGCCTTTCAGTACCCTCAAAACTGGTTCAACAAGAAGGAGTTTACCACGTATGGACACTGGGCATGCTACAGCTTCTTGGGGCCATAGGGGAGAGTTGTGTGACAGGTAGACACCCAAGGAGTGGGAAAACAACTCAGCAAGGCCTCACACCAGAAGGGCTAGTCCTCCTTGAACAGCTGTAAAACCAAAAGCAAGGGGGGGGGGGGGGGTAAAGACACCCTGTCAAGAGGGGGAGAACATTTCCTACATGGGGTATAGCAGAGTCAGGAGATCAGGTCTTGGTGAAACCTCATCCAGGAGGCCAGTGTCCCTGGGTCAGAGATCAGGAGGAGGAGGAAGGGAGGAGTGAGGTGTAAGAAGACAGGAAAGCAGGTGGGGCTGGTTATATGTACCTACTGTGTGCCAGGCACCTTGTACATTTTAGCTTATTTGAGTCTGCTGTCAGAATCATCAGGGTCCTTGTTAGTGACATTCTGAAGAAGGCATGCACATGCACATACACACACACGCAGAAACACATGAACACACAGAGATATCTCTGTAGATGTTCTCTTCCTGAGGTCCGTGAGTGTCCCAGAGACTGGGTTATAATCAGGGAGTGCTCTTAGGTAGAAAAGGGTATAGAAAAGATGATTTTTTTTAAAAAAAGAAAGACTTTAAAGTATTAAAGTGATCAAAGGCATTTAGTATTTGCAATAAAACCCAAGAAAACAACTTCTTTTTGAGTCAGTTATTTAATTAGCATTACTTAAGCTCCTAGTGGGTGGCTAGGTGGCCTAGTGGATAGAGTCCTGGGTCTAAAATTCTTCCAGAGTTCAGGTCAGGCCTCAGGTACCTCCTAGCTGGGTGACTCTGGCTAAGTCACTCAACCTTATTTGCCTCAGCTTTCTCATCTCTCAAATGAGCTACAGAAGAAAATGCAAATCATTCCAGTATCTTTGCCAAGAAAACCCCAAGTGGGGTCAGGGAAGAGCTGCACAGGGCCAAAGCTACTGGACAACAATGTCCTAGTTACATGGAAGGCAGGACTTGTGAAGGAGAGGCAAGCTGGGTCCTGAGGTCCTGATGTAGGGTGATAATGGAGGAAAGGGCTCATCCTAGGGCTTCTGGGGCTAGGCACTGGGGGGCTCTTGGGTCTAGGAGAAACCTCCCTAAATTGGACAACTGTTGATGGTCCTGAAAGAAGTGAGAGTCCTTGAATTTTTAAGCTAAAGTCTTTCCCAGGTCTCAGTTTGTCTGAGGCAGTACCCATTTAGAGACTGAAGGCTGGTTTAATCAATTAAAATTTATATTCCTTTGGACAGAACACTTGTAGTCAGGATATGACTCCCCATCAGAGAAGGAGGAAGATAGGAAGGAAGGAAGGAAGGAAGGAAGGAAGGAAGGAAGGAAGGAAGGAAGGAAGGAAGGAAGGAAGGAAGGAAGGAAGGAAGGAAGGAAGGAAGGAAGGGAGGGAGGGAGGGAAGGAAATAGTCCAACTGGGACAGGCCAGTTGGTCCCCAGTGGGGCAGCCACTCCCCCTTACACAATGTCGTTCACCCTTGGTTCTCCACGCAGGGAGGGCAGGGTACTAGGTGGAGGGGCAGCTCTGACTCAGGGCTCACTGAGGCTCTGACTGGTCTCTTCCCATCTAGGATCCCCAAGTCCCCTGTGCCTCTTGGGTCTCTACAGAAGGATGGGGCGGGAAGGCGGACAGAAGGGAAGGAGCAGAGGGAGGAAGGGAGCCCTCCTGTTCAGAGCATCTTCCTTTCCAAGCCTGCCCTCCCTACCTCCTCCTTCCCTCTGTAGATGCAGTATTACTTTCAGGTAGTCTGGTGCCAGTTTTACCCCGCCAGTCTTTCTGCTCAGGGGAGGAGGGGGTGAGTGTGGAGGGGAGTGGGAGAGGAGGGGATGGAGACACCAGAGGAGGAGCTCTCAGAGAGCGGGGAGGGGTGGAGTTTGGAGGCCTGGGAGGTGTTTAGGGCAGAGGAGGGATCATGGCACTGGAGAAGGGAGGCAGGGCTTAGGGAGGCGAGGCAGGCAGGATCTCTGAGCCCTAGCCCTGGGTGTGATTGGAAGAAAGGGCTCAGCCATCCTGGGGGCCTGGGGGGCTGGAGTGGGCAGGGCTGCTGGGGATGAGAGGACCCTCCCAGAGTGGGCTGGACAGGAGCAGGAAGTGTCTGAGCCCAGAATGCTCGGCTCTCCCTCCACTTCAAATCTCTCCCTTTGCCTGGCTCTGTGCTCTCTCTGCCTTCCCCGGAGCCAGGATTCCTGTGCCTTCCTCTTGCAGTTGAGATCGCTCTCCTTTCCTGTGGTGCTGAGATCGCTCTGCTTTCCGGACGCCAGCTCTGTGCCTGCGGGTCCCAGGTAAGGCGCCTCCTTCCCCACTTTCCCATTTCCTGGCTTCCCCTGGCTTCCCCTGCAATTCAATCTCCTTCCTCGCATCAGACCTCATGGTGAGTGCCCTCCAGGTCTGCCAGGAGCACACCTTCCTCCCAAGCCTGGCTCCTGGATGAGCTCCATGCCCCTACAACTTTCCCAGACTCCCCGTCACTTCCTAAATTCCTGCCTCACCTTCCCCAGATTTACCATTGGATAAGACTTCCAGACTGCAGACTTTGACCACAGGATTCTGGGAGTCCTCATTTCAGCCTCCTATCCGGCCCCGGTGTCCTGTCTCCCAGTCCCCTAATCTCTTATCTTCTTAGTTAGGAATTCCCTGTGTGCGGGATAACAAGATTCCCTACTTAAATTAATTACTCAGAGGCTCTCAAAGTGATGACAGAAAGTTTATTTATTCGATTCTCAGAAAGCGGGGCAATTCCTCCCCACGTGGTCTGGAGCAGGAAAAGCTGAAGACAAAGGAAAGGCAGTGATATATATAGATCCTCACACAAGCCCCTCCCTCCCCTCTGACCATCATCCTCATTAGCTGAGAATATGATCTTACATTCTAGACGCGAAATCTAGCCAATCCCTTTTGAAATGAAGGCATCAAAAAGTTATGTAAGTTTTATCCAATCGTTGAGACCCTAAGGTACTACACAGTTTTATATCCTTATATGGAATTATTCCACTCTAAAAATATTGTAATCTTGATCCTCTCAGTCTTTCTTACCCCTGGGAGAAGAATTGCAGTCTGAGATGTCTTCACTAAACCTATTCCACTCACCTTGTCTTACCTTCAGATCCAGCCCCCTTTGGAGATCCAAGAATCCAACCTTCCTTCCTACTTACCCAGGCTTGGACACAGGTACCAAAACTCTTTCCTATCTCCCTTTCTCTGCACCCAAGGCTCTGGGGCTGCTTTCCTGTCAGAAACCAGGCATGTGACTCCCTGTCTCCAGTCTCCCTTTAGGGATTCCAAGCCTAAGCTCTACCAGAGCATCCCAACAGTCCTTCCCAGCACTAAGTGAGACCTCAGGACACAGTCATCTTGCTTCCCCAGGCTCAGTGTCCCCCTGGATCCTTTCTGTCCCTCTGGTGTCCCTGACCTCCCTCCATGAGCTATGTTAGATGGTCTTGCCTCCCAGACCTTACCCCTGCTCCCCTTCTCCATGCCTCCCGCTACCCTGCCTCAGGTCCCATGCCAGGGGGCTGAATCCCAGACTGCACTTTGTCTCCCAGCCTCAGGCTTCCCCTGATCATTCAAGAGCCCTCCACCTCCTCAACCTCCCCTACCTTCCCTCTCTCCTAGACCAAGCAGTCAGTCTGTAGTCTAGATAATATGTGTGTGCATCAGGCAGAGGGAATGCAGGGCAGGCAGAGGACCATGTGGAGGGAGAGCTCTGCCTGAGGTGCCCTTGAACCTCTGACTGGTCTCATCCCATCTGGGATCCCAAGCTGCCTCTGTGTCCTGGGTCTCTGTGGGAGAATAGGGGCAAGGGGGCAGGAGACAAGGAGTAAGAGAAGAAGGGCAGTCGTCTTCCTGTTCAGACCACCCCCATTTCCAACCCTGACCCTCCCTGCTTCCTCCTTTTCTTTGTAGAGTGGAGTCTCTCCCCTGAGGATGGTGCCAGGGCCTTTGTGACTGATGTGGGGCATCACTCTTGTGAATCCCTGTAGGCCAGCCTGCTGTGTAGGAAGTGAAGAGGAAGACCTCTCCCCCTCTGGAATCCTTCTCCCTGCCCAGCTCAGTCTGCACAGGACCCAGGCCTGGCCCCACCAAGGAGTCGGATCCAGACGGAATGGCCCCTGGGAGACACAGCCACCCTCCCCAGGTGAGTGCAATCTGTGCCCAGAAGTCAGCCCAAGAGGCTGTTGCCATGTATGTACACCATGGTCTATGAAGCTGCCAGTGTGGTCCTCATGGAGCATTTCTTTACAGATGTAGGCATGAAACTGAATAAGGTATTAACAACACTGCCCTGCTCTCTGCTACTTTTAGTAAAACTGATTCATTGGCGCTTTGGTTGGGGAGTTTTCTTAGCAAGGTCAGTGGAGTGGTTTGCCATTTCCTTCTCCAGCTCATTTTACAGATGCAGAAACTGAGTCAAATAGTGTTAAATGACTAGTCTGGGGTCACACAACTAATGTGTGAGGCAAGATTTGAGCTCAGGATCTCCTGAGTCCAGGGCCAGCTCTCTATCCATAGTTCCATCTAGCTGCTCCAACAACTCAGCAGCTGTGTACAAGCGAGCTTTGCACTGTATGAAGTGGTGTTAACTCTGAGAGGGAAGGCTCCAGCAATTTGGGGGACCAGGAAAATCATTTTTTTCAGAAAGTGCCATTTTAGCTGAGCCTTTAAGGAAGCCCAGAGCAGGCATGTAGAGTTTGGGTTAGGGTTGGGGCTGAGAACTTTGCAGTCATGGGAGAGAGCCATTGCCAAGGCCTTTCGCGTTGCCTGACATGTGGTATGCTCCTCCTCACACTGAGATTGCCAGCCAGGCCTGGCACCCAGATTAGAGCATGGTCAAAGCCACAGAGTCCAGCCAGCAGAGGGACCCCTGTAATCTCCTTCTAACCAATGATCTGACCCTTTACCATGTGTGAGCTGAGAGGTCCAGAAGCTGCCCCAGCACATTCTTTCTGGGCCCAATCTGGACTAGGGAAGTTTGCACTGGACCATGCTCTCCTCTCCCCCAGGTGAGACACACCTTTTCCCCTCTCATCTTCAGAGTCAGGTCTCCTTTCTTTCTTCACCTTCCCATCCCCCTCACCTCCTCTCCTGTGTTCTTCTTTCTTTAAAATCATAGAGGTCACATGACCTTCTCCACCCTCCTTCTCCTTGACCTCCCTCCAGTCTCTGATGCTGTTGGACACTTTATCCTTCTTGATCTTCTCTTTCTTCCAGGCTTTTAGGACCCCACTGTCTCCTGGTTTTCCTCCATCCTATCTGACTACTTCTTTTCTGTCTCCTCTGGGTCTTCCTGGGCTCAAACCCTCTGACCATAGGGGTCCCTTGGGGGTCCAGCCTTGGTCCTCTCCTCTTTTCCCTCTGTACTACTTTCCTTGGTGATTTCATCAGCTCCCATCAATGTCATCACTATGTGTGTGCTGATGACTCTCACAAGGACCTTTCCTGCCCCAGTTTCTCTGCTGACTTCCAGTCTTGTATCCCTAGTTGCCTACCATATATCTCCAACTGGATGGCCCTTGGATATCTTAAACTCAATGTATTCCACACAGAGCTTGTTATTTTTACCGCAGACATTACACACACACACACACACACACACACACACACACACACACACACACACACACACACACTCCTAGTTTCCCTGTTACTGTAGAAGGCAACACCATCTTCCCATCATCACCTAGTAGTTGACAAGTCCTGAAATAAACCAAAGGCATGAGTTGAGGAATAAAACACCTTTCACTGAGATAACAGGGTAGCAAACCTACCATCCTGGGGAGGCCAGGTCTGTTTCCCCACCAAATATACCCATCAAAAAGTTTTTATAGTTTTAGGAGAACAGAGGGAGGAGGCATTATGAGGTAGCAAGCCCTGGTCCTGAGACCCCAAGGGCCCTTGGCAGCCACCTCATTCCAGCTGCTCTGCCCTTCCTGCCATGAATCCCAGTGTCAGGGAGGAAGGACACTAGAAGCTGAGATCTAGCTTGGGCTGGGCTCCCCACAAGGTAATGTCCCTGGAGAAGGGTCACCTTAATGTGTGGTTCAGCTCAACCTGATCCAAAGTAAATGTCTTAAGAGCAGGAAGGTAAGGACAAGACTGAAATGCTGGCATTACAAGGATCATTTAAGGGAGGTGCAACCCACATTACATCTGGTATTTCTGTCCTTTTGTGAACAGTTTTCTGTCAGAGTCATCCCAGCCTCTTTTGTATCTCTTCACCCACTTATCCAGTATGGTGCAAAGGCCTATTAGTTTCACCTTGGCATCATCTCTAGACTCTGTCCTTTCTCTCCTCTCCCTACCACCGTTCTAATGCACGCCTCCATTGCCTCATGCCTGGTCTATTGGAATAGCCTACTGGTGGGTCTGCCCCCCTCATAGCGCTCCCACTTCCAAGCCATTCCTCATTCAGCCCCTAATCATTTCCTGCAGTGCAGCTCTGATCAGGTCACTGCCCTCCCAAACAGATTCCCGCAGTTCCCTATTTATTCCCTCCAGGATCAAACAGGAAATACTCTCACTGACAATCAAAGCCCTTTCTAACCCATCCCCGACCCAACATATACCTTTACTCCGCTGGCCCTAAGCCTCGTGGCTTCTCTCAGCTCTAGGCACTTTCAATGACTGTTCCTAAGCCTAGAATCCTCTCCCTCCCCAGCTCAGACTACTGACCTCACTGTCTTCCTTTAAGTCCCCTCCAACAACTACAAAGCCCCAGGAAGCCTTCCCTAACCCTCTTCATCCTTCCTCCTTCCCTCTTCCAATCCTGGCCTGTTTGTCCAAGCCTTGCTTCCTTTGGATATATTGGTTGGCTTGGTGTCTCCCCCATTAGATGCTGACCTCCTTGAGGGCAGGGACTGCCTTCTGCCTCTTTTTCTAGCCCTAGTGTTTAGCATTGTGCCTGGCACATGATAGGTGCTTTATAAATGTCTATGAAATTGGATTCACCATTTCTAGTCCTTGAGGAGACCTTGTCACATCACTCTCTTCTCCCTGGGCTGTCTCCTCCTCCCCGCTTTCCTTTATGTCCCCTAGTTGTCCTGTAGGGCCACCAGAGGACCTTCTCCCTCAGGCAGGATGTCAAGGCTCCGCCCATGATACCCCCTACCATCCTCTGCACTCTGACCTCCTCCAGGGTTCCTCCTTTATCCCTGTGTGCCTGTGTACTTTCAGAAAGAAATGTCTTTTTGATCTGTCTGTTCGAGTCCACATTTGTTCAGTACTCCTGTATTTCTTTATTCTGAGGTGTTAAGAAGCAAACAATCCCTTCCTTTCTGGTTTTCTTTCTAGAAATATTTCCTACTCCTCTTCTTTGTGGAATATCCACTTTCCCCCCATGTTGTTAAGCTCCCATCTGCTGAATCAGTCA
Source organism: Notamacropus eugenii (assembly GCF_028372415.1). NCBI lineage: Eukaryota > Metazoa > Chordata > Mammalia > Diprotodontia > Macropodidae > Notamacropus > Notamacropus eugenii. Next base: position 452,059 of record NC_092875.1, read on the forward strand.
CCTGCAGCGTCCTGGGATCCAGAGTGCTCTGGAACAGGGCTTCTTAAACTTTTTTCTCTCCTGAACTCTTTGGACAGAGAACATGTTTTGAGACCTTGGGTCTATAAGATAGGTAAACCAATCTGATTTACTGATAATAAATCATAAAGAAATTTCTTTTAAAACAATTTTTGGTATACAATATAATTTTAGTGTTTACCAAAGATGAAAGCCAATTTGCATACTAAGGAGATGGATATGCTTGTTTCTTTTTACATAAAGAATTAAATCTTGGTAGAATATTGAATACTGCAGGACATAGAACATCTTCACCATTTTTCAGAGTGGAGTGACATTTTGATTTCATCACATCCAATAATTTCGTGTCTGAGCCGAGGTGTTTCTGGCTTTGCATTTCACAACAACATGCACAGTGGAAAGTTCACATGTTGTATGTTCAGAACCAAGGCTACAGTGAAGATGCACGATGTAGCATGGGCAAGCAGTGCCAGAAACTCCTTGGATTCATTTCCTGTTTCATTGTGAATTAAGTTATGCTCTTGGGCACTCAGAAACCTTTACCTGTTGTCACATTTTTTGTGACCCCCGTATTTAGTTAGGCAACCCCGTATGGGGATCAGACCCACAGGTTAAGAAGTGCTGCTCTGGAACGCAGCCTTCCTTCCCTGCTTCTTTCTAGTGCATTTGCATTAGTTTTGCATGATTGCAGACGCCTTTCCATTGTGTGGAAGTTGTTCTGCTGGTGACTTGTAGGACTTTGTGTTTCTAAATTGGATTGATAAATGTAACTACTCCCAGTCCTGGGGGTTGCAGCCTTGGCTTGGTTTTTGGTTTTTGAATCATTGTTAAATTTTAATTTATGGAAGAAAGTCAGCATTTCCAAAACATAGTTCAATAAAAAGATGCTTGCACATCAAATTGCAAATCTGCTATGCACCATTTCTATTGCTTTCCATCATCTATTCCAAAATTATCATGAACATTTCTTTTTTCTTCCCACACCCTCATCCTCTGCCCTGGAGGTGACTACCCTTAGACAAAAATAGGTATATGTATATGTAAAATTACATCTATGTACATGTAAAATTATTCTGTACATGTAACCTTTATGCATTTTCTAGTTCTTTGCCTCCACAAAGAAAACTGCTGCCATCACTTTAGAACACAGAAGTTCTTTTCCTTTTTCCCTGATTATCTTTTCTCTTTAACCTGGGAATTTGGAATCTGAGCTCTGACATGCCTGTGAATTTTCTTCCCATGATCCTTTTGGGTGTGATCAGTGGATTCTTTCCATCTCCACTTTCCCTTCTTGTTGTAGAACTTCAGGGCAATTGTCCTTAATAACTTCTTGTAAAACCGTACTGAGATTCTTCTTTTGACCATAACTTTAACGTAGCCTGGAAGTTCAGACATTGTCTCTCCTTCATCTGTTCTCCAGATCAGTTGTTTTCCTAAGGATGTGTTTCAGATTCTTTTCTCTTTTTTCTACTTTTATTACATCTTAGTGTCTTATCACATCATTCAACTCTACTTGGCAAATACCAGTTTTCAAGGAGTTAGTTTCTTCTTTTGGAATTCGTATCCCTTTTTCTAATTAGTTAGATTTCTTTTCATCATTTTCTTGAATGACTTTCTTTTTTTTTTCCAATTTTTACTCATTGTCTTACATTTGGTTTTGGAAATCCTCTTCATTTGCTTCCTTACGGTTTTATACGTCTTGTTCCAATTGCTTGACTTTCTTTTCCACAATCTACTTGATTTTCTTTTTTTTTCTAATTTTTCCTCATTCTGTTTGACTTGACTTAGAATTATTTATTACAATTTTCTTGAGTTCTGTTGATTTTCTCCTATTTTTCCTCATTCTCTCTTCTTTGATTTTTTAACTCCTTTTTCAGTTCCTCCAAGATTTCTTTTTGGTCTGTCACCCACTTGACATCTTCTTCTGAATGTCATCCAGACTTTCTTTTATACCCAAGGAGTCATCAGTGATCAGGTTCTTCTTCCTTTCCCTCCTCATTTTTATGTTTCATTTCTCTTATTTTTTTTAATCAGCTTCCTTTGACTACAATCAAGTTTTAATCCAAATTTAGTGGCTACTAGGTCTCAGGTCCTCCTTACTCTTGTGTTCTGCATTCTCTCTGGAGGCTCAGCCTCTGGGATTCCTCCCTTCCACCCACCCGGAGCCCAAGTCACACTGTCCTGAAAATGTTCCTTCTTCCTGTGGTACCACTGGACGTTGGTCACTCCTCCTTGCCCACAGCCACAGCCCAGGATTATGTGTGGGCAGCACTGCCAGGCTTGCCTTCTAGAGTCATTACAGAGTCCATCTGTCTTCCCTCACTCAACTTCTGCTGTTCCATAGGTGAAAGTTTGTGAGTTCAGATTCTGGAGGTGAAAGTTCTAGAGGCCTGGTCTGCTTCCCTCTGGGACTGCTGTTTGGTAGTGCAGTGGAGTTGGCCTTGAAATGTCTACACTGCCCTCAGCCCCCAGAGTCTTCTCTGAGGTCCTCTCAAGTTGTCCTCCAGCTGCTTTACCCCTTTGTTTTTGCTTCTCTATTTTCATTTTATGGTAATTTTCTCTCTGTGGAGGAAATCCAGAGAGCCTAGAAATTCCTGACCCATGCTGCCATCTTCCCTGAATGCATGCACTGGTTTTTGTTCTGGAGATGATCTGTGAATTCTAGAATTGAAGTGTCTTTTTCCATTTTCATAAGTCCTGGCCAATTGTCTTTGATAAAGTGAATCCTACTCTTGTAATAGAGATAAAAGAAAATGAAATGGAAGACCATCAGATTTCAAGCTCTTTGGCCACACACATGCTGTACATATGGTAACTTGGAAACAGGTGACCACTTCCAAGTATCAGGGTATTTGTAAGGATTAAAGCATATAATAATAGCAGAAATATAATATGATATAATGGAGAAAAACTTACATGAATGTCATAGCCAAGTCTCAAAGTTCCCAGGTTCAGGTGAAAATATTGAAAGCAATGAGAAAAAAAAGCATTCCAATCCTGTGGAAATCTAGTGAGGATTTCCCAAGAACCAGCAGATTCCACTCTAACAGACAGAAGGTCTTGGGACATGACATTTCAAAGAACAGAAGAATTATGATTGCATCCAAAAATAATGTACCAGCAAAATGAGTGTAATCCTGGATGAAAATAAAAATGGCTGTTTGATGAATTGTAGACCTTCAGGTTTGGATCAAACAGAGCAGAACTCATTGGAAAATTGGATATAAAAGATCCAGAAGAAGTATAAGGAAAACGTTAAATTAAAGATTGCTTATAAGGCCCCCATTAAGGTCAAACTGTTTGCTTATTGTTTATGTATGGAAGAGTTAACAGTATTCTTAGAACTGTCATCACGTCATCAATGTAATTTGAAATAAAGGTGGTGACTGAATTGTGCATGATGGGGTAATGAGAAAAAAACTGGGCAGGAAAAGTCAAAAGGGAGAAGTGATATTGGAAAGAGGGAGCATGAAAAGAAGAACCCAGAGAGAGGAAGCAAGTCAGGATAGAGGGATGGTGATATTGGGGCCTTCCTTTCATCTGAGTTGAAAAAGAAACAACATGTACATGTGAAAGTGTGTAGAAGTCTTCTGAACATGTAGGGAGATGAGAAAATTGGGGAACAGGTTCAGGGAGGGAATTTTCAGAGGGTGTGGGGACTGGCAATTAGGAAAGTCAGGGAGAAGATGGGGCACATTTGCAGGCCCTGTGGATTCACATTGGAGGAGAGGATCAGGGTATTCTTGGAGGCATTGGTGAATTGGAGCAGTAAGTGGGAGGGGGAGAAGATGAGCTCAAAGGGAAAGAGTGAAAAGAGACCCTGAGAAAGAGCATTGTGAGTAAAAATGAGACTGGAAAGAAATTCACAGACAATATTTGTAACTTTTAATGTGAGTGGGATGTTTATAGCAACTGTCTTTGTGGTGACAAAGCCCTGGACGTTGCAGTGATCCCCATCATTTAGGGACAGGCTGAAGAGGTTGTGCTCAGTGGTTGTGATGGAATGCCACTTTGCTGTAAGAAAGGATGGAATCAATGATGTTAGAAAGGGATGGAAAGACTTGCACAAAATGGTTAAGAGCAAAGTGAGCAGCAACAGGAAAACACTGTATACAGTCACAGCGATAGAGTGTTCAGAAGAGTTTGAGCAAATAAGTCATTTTGACTATTCTAAAGACAAATTAAAAATAAAGGACATGTAAAGAGTGATGCTATCTGCATCCAGATAAAGAACTGACAAATACTAGTATACATAGAATAATTTTACACACATGTATGTGTGTGTGTATACACATATACATATACATACAGGCAGACATTTATATACATGGTAGCCATCTCTAGGGTTGTAGAGGGAGAGGAGAAACAAAAGAAATTTACCTGATAACCATTATATTATTTGAGGAATGTCAAGTTGTACATGGTAGATTTGCAATTTCATGTGTGATCACTTCTTACATTTTCCTCTTATGGAAATGCTCGTGTTGTTCCTTGCATTGTAAATAAAATATTCATTTTTCAAAAAAGATAAAATCCATTTCCTAATCCTAAGGAGCTCACATTCCCATGGAGGAGACAACATGCAAATCATCTTGTACATGTCTATTTGGTATATAAAGTATTGTCATGCATTCATAGGCATATGTGTATATAGATATATTTATGTATATATAATATACGAATTTGGTCTCTGGCTTCCCCTTCCTCTGATCCATAAGTTCTTTGCTTTGGTCTCTGTGTTCTTTGGATTAAAGTAAAACTTCCTATAACTCCATTCAATATGAAAGGAAATAAGTTCTAGAGTTTACCATGGCTAAACATATCACTTTTGATAAAGAAGATATTTCCTATCCCCTCTCTCATGCTCCTCCATACATCCACCAACCTCACAGATGGAACACAAACTTTCTCCCGGATTCCACAGGGAGATGTATTTCAGAAGAAAATATTTCTCAATTTTATTTCAAATGACCATAGAAATGCCTTTCTAACAATTCAATTAGGCTCTTAAAGAATATGGTTTTAGGGGTTGACTCTGACTCTCATAAAGAGTCTGACCTTTGGGCAAATCCCTTCTCTGCACTTCAGCTTTGTGAAGTTTTCTTCAGCTCTACATCCGATGATGTTTAATGATTTAGGCGTTGGTGACATTCAAGGACGTGGCTGTGGACTTCACCGAGGAGGAGTGGGGCCTCTTGGACCATGCTCAGAAGGAGCTGTACAAGAGGGTCATGCTGGAGAATGCCTGGAACCTGCTCTTCCTGGGTAAGGACACTTCCTCTGGTAACACTGAGTCTGCCATCAAAGGAATGTATACAGGGTTTGGAGCATTTATCAGTTATTAGAGAGAAGTGTTGATCTCCTGTCCTGCTGCCTGGTGTTTCCACTAGAAAGTCGTTGCACTGTGGGAAAGGAACCTGAGGGTTTCCTTAATGCTCCTGATGCTTCCCATATTTAGGTAGCTTCAAATTAGTGTGCAAGGACTGAGACATGGAGCCAACCTCAGGGTCATTCAGTTTGACCTCCACCTGGACGGGAATTGGGTCTGCCAAGTCTTTGAAAGCTGCTCAGGTGGCTTCTCCTTACAAGCCTGGCCTCTGGGATGGGTTGAGGATCCAGAATATTCTCCTTTTAACAAGCTTCAATCATGGCTTCTACTTGTCCCTCCTTTAGCGTTTGCCCTGAATCCTCCTTCCTGTTGCCCTCAAATTCCAGCAGAGATGGTGGCAAATAAGGGGAGGGAAGAAACATTTATTTCCACCTACTGTGTACCAGGTGCTGGGCCCAGGGCTTTCTTTACAATGTTATATCACTTCATCCTCACAATAACCTTCCAAAGTAGGTGATATTATTCTACCATTTGACAGTTGAGGAAACTGAGGCAGATGAAGATGAAATGACTTGTTCTGTGGCACACAGCTAGTAACTGTGTGAGGCTGAATGTAGACTCTGGCATACCTCACTCTAGGCCCAGGGCTCTCTCCATTGCACCATCAGCTTCGTCTCATTTCTAGACAATGGAAAGTATGCCATGAGGCCGTCCTTCCATAAAGAAGCTTCACCAAAACCAAATTTTGTGATTCCAAGCTGGTTCCATGGTCTTCTCCTCCACTTTTCCCCAAAGCTCAGAAAAGAAATGCTATGAGACCATCCTTCAGGAGTCCTGAGAACCACCCTGGGGTCCTTGCTTACATGTCCCTGGCTTTGCCAGGAATAAAAGACTGTCTGAGAAGTGGAATTTAGACCAACTAAGATTTATTCCGTTTGCCAGCAGGAGACTCTCAGCTAAACGGGCCAAGATGCCTCAAATGAGCAGTACACAAGGTTTCTATAGGTTTCAGGGAGTGGGGAACAGGAGAGGGGGAAAGGGCAAAAACTGGCTTATATAGTTTCCTGTTCTGGGACTCTAGTCTGGTTTTGCATAATAAGCCTTTTTAGCCCAGTTTGGAATGAGGAGTTTCTACAAGAGTGGGACTCGACAGCATGGGGGGATGAGGTCTGGCTCTTTCTCAGGACAGGCTGTGCAACAGGATAATGTAACACAGGCTGTTTTGGGTTCCTTACATTACAAGCACTAATGGATGGGTAGAGGTTCATGTGTGTGAACATAATGGAGTGAATCTCAGAATGGAGCAACTGTGAGTCTGAACGCCTTTCCCTAAAGAGAACTGAATGACAACTTTCTCTCCATGCTTGTTCCTGACTCCTCATGCCCAGGGTTTCCAGTTCCCAGAGAAGACATCATCTCTTATTTTGAGCAAAGGGAAGCACCATGGATGCTGGCGCAAGAAGGTTTGGGGGGCTGTTGTACAGGTGAGTGAGGTGAAAGCAGGTATATGGGAGCTGGGGTTACAAGAGACTGTTATGCCTTGTGGTGAGGCAGGTGCCCAATGTGGGGGGGGAAGACCTGACTTGGAATTCTTTTTTAGATGTTTCTCAGCAGAGTCTTCATGGATCAGTCACTGAACCACTGAACCTCAGTTTCTCCATCCTTAATGAGAGGGATTTGGACTCCATGGCCTTTCAGCTTCCATCCAGGCATAAATGTATGATCCCCCCCAAAAAAGAATTGTTTCGCATTTGGGGGCATGGGATTCTCCTGAAAGTATAAAAGGGCTTAGGCTCTTCTGTATGAGCTCTTTCCTACACCTTCAAGTCTACCAGCTTCTAAGTGTCCACTCTGTTCCAGACCCAGTACAAAGCACCAAGCACATCAATCAATTCAAGGGACTTTCCCTGCTCCATGGAGTGCACAGTCTGATGGTGCAGAGAACATGCCAACAGCTATGTAGGAACTCAATATGGACAGGATGAATTGGAGCTAGTAAAGAGAGGGAAGGCCCTAAATTTCAGGAGGACAGGGAAAGGCTTCTTGTGGGAGGTCAGCTCTAACTGGGGATTCAGGGAAGCCAGTGAGAACATTGTAGGCAACTGGGATGGCAGGAAAACCCCACAGAGTCCAGAGGTGGAAGGTCCTGTCCCTGAAACAGAAAGGAGGACCGTACACATGGATTATAACATATATGGGGTAGTGGAGGACAGAAGGGAGAAAGAAGACTGGAAGAGTAGAAGAGGAATAGGTGATGAAGGGCTTTCACAGCCCTGGAGACGGATTTATATTTCATACCTTGGCTGGGGAGCCATGAGAGGCTGTTGAGTACATGGTGACATGGTCAGGTGAATTCTTAAGGAACATGAACTTGGTAACATGATGGTGGATTGACTGGAGTGAGGAGAGAATTGAGGCAGTTAGGCCAACCAGCAGCCTGTGACACTCTGTTAGGTGTGGGGTAACTGTGGTCTGAACCAAGAAAGTGACCACGCTGAGATAGAACAGGGTCTATGGAATGATGTCACCAAGGATCGAATCAGCAGAACTTTGGAACTGATTGAACATGGGCATCAGGCGTGTGAATGTGTGAGAACTGATTAGGTGTGCATGGCATTTCATTTGGAGCTTGGACTGTTGGAATGAAGCCTTGGGTAGTATTAGCAATGGAAAAGATTGGGAGGGTTGGGGAAAAGAGAATGAGTTTCCTTTTCGATACGGTAGAAGTAGAACCAGGAGAGAGTAATGTCATTAAAATGTAGGAAGGGGGAGCCTGACAGTGTCAGAGCCTGGAGAGAAGTCAGGAAGGATGAGGTAAAAAAACTGAGGCAAACAGAGGTCCTGTGAGTTCCCCAGGGTCACAGGTCTAGCAAGTTTCTGAGGAGCGGTTAGAATTCAGGTCGTCCTGATTCAAGGCCCAGCACTCTGTGCACCACACCACCAGTTGTATTCTGACCTTGTAACAAAATATATTAAAAATGTTCACTCAGTTGTTTTTTTTTTTACTAACCAGTCACATGAGTAACATGAAAAGATGAGAAGTTCAAATCTTGCCATTTCAGTAAGTGGCATCTTAAGGTCTGTTGATGTGGCAAAGTTGTGGTGGTCCATGATGCTTTCATGATGGACTCCAATGTACATGCCTGGTGATGATGGTTTTCTAATAGCCTGCTCTCACTGCTGTATGAATATAAAGCCATGGAAGACTTTCATCTGGTGATTTCAGGTTTGATGAAATGTGATTGCAAGGCAGACCAAGAAGGAGAAGACAACTCCAGTGCAGTGATAGACAGACACCAACGGTCTTGGCGTGCCTGTGACTTTTTGCACATGAGTGTCCAACCTTCTGGTAAGTTTGGAAACAATTTGATATCAAGTCGAGAAACTGAAACAATATGTTGCAATGACAATAGTCAGAAGCAGTCAGAGTTTGAGGTATTCACTGCATGGTCCCCAAACACTGTGCATTCCTCACCATGATTGCTTGGAATCCCTGCCAGAAGACAGCTATTCAGGTTGAAATATGCACATACTTCTTGTCCCAGAAGATAAATACCTTTGTCACCCAACTGGACAATTATTTACCAGGTAAGGTACCACTGACAAATTTTTAGCTCACATCCCTTTGATCATTATTCTTCAAGGGGTTTGTGAACCTCTCTCAAGAAATTGAGGCAGAACAAAATCCCTTATGCCTCAGGTAAATTCAAAAAAGTGTTGGTATTCTCCATGTGAACTCAGAGAACGCAACAGAAAATAAGACTGAATGTGATCCCAAGGGAGATTAGGTTATGGTTCCTGGTAGAACAGACCAAGAAATAATTTTAATATTTAGTGCATGTGCACCAAATGGCATTGTATCTATGAAGAAAGGATTGAAAGTGTTTACAATGAAAGAGAAAGATTAAAGGTGGAGATACTTTGACAAGTACTGTGGACAGAGCAGGCCCATGCACAGAATTTGGATTCCAGGCTCAGCTGCTGGGACTTAGGTCTGAGTTGTGCATGTGATAACAATGGTGACCCTACTTGTGTCACAGAATTTTTGTGAGTATCCAATGTAAATTCATGCGTGAAACCCTTTGGCTATTAAATCATCCTTAGGATGTGACTAAGGGCATTTTAAGTGGAAGTTTTCCCTTTGAAGATGGTTCTCTTTATTCAGGGAAACAGAAAGTAACTGAGTTTTTGTTCTATCTATGGAGCAAAGGGGATGTGTGTGTGTGTGTGTGTGTGTGTGTGTGTGTGTGTGTGTGTGTGTGTGTGTAGTACCTCTTTGTTTTATTGTCGACTTTTTTTTCAGAAGGAAATTTTGGACTGGAAATGAAGAAAACTGCTGCAGAGCTAACCCTTTCTGTGGAAGAAACTCACAAGTCAGGATTCATGAGTGAGGATCTCTCTGACTTCAATTCAAGAGAAATCTGCACAACACCTGAGATTAGCCACACTGCAGAGAAATATTATGATTTTGAACAATGGGGAAACAGTTTTACTGAGAAGCAATATCTTATTACACATCAGAGAATTCACACTGGAGAGAAACCCTATAAATGCAATCAGTGTGGGAAGGCCTTTTTTCAGAGGTCTCGTCTTATTGTACATCAGAAAACACACAGTGAAGAGAAGCCTTATAAATGTACTCTGTGTGAAAAAGCTTTTAAATCAAAGGGCAGTCTTACTCGACATGAGAAAATCCACACTGAACAGATACTGTATGAATGTAATCAATGTGGAAAAGCTTTTCAGTCACAGCACACTCTTAATCACCATCAGAGAATTCACACTGGAGAGAAACCTTATGAATGTAGTCAATGTGGAAAAGCTTTTAAATGGCGGACATGTCTTATTCTACATCAGAATATCCACACTGTAGAGAACCATTATAAGTGTTATCAATGTGGAAAGACTTACAGATGGAAGGAAAGTTTTGTTGAACATCAGAGAATCCACACTGGAGAGAAACCTTATAAATGTAATCAATGTGGAAAGGCTTTCAGAGGTAGGAAATCTATGATTCGCCATCTGAGAAGTCACACTGGAAAGAAACCTTATGAATGCACCCAGTGTGGAAAGGCTTTTTCACAGAGGCCCATTCTTAACCAACATCAGAAAATCCACAGTGAGAACAAACCTTATGAATGTAATCAATGTGGAAAGGCTTTTACAAGGAGCGCTCACCTTAATACACATCAGAGAACCCACACTGGAGAGAAACATTATGAATGTACCCAGTGCCGAGCAACGTTTAAACAGAAGACCCATCTTATCCGACATCAGAGAATCCACGCTGGAGAGGAACCTTAAGAATGTGATCATTGTGGCAAAACCTCCAGGCTAAAATGAGATCTTGTTTACCTTCAGAGAATTCATGGGAAATATAGGAATCTAACTTACCTGAACGGGGAAAGGCATTGAAATGGAGTACAGAGTATCTTAGGAGAAAATTCATTCCGGGTAGAAGCCATTTATGCACTCAATGTGGGAAGAATTTCAGCAAGAGATCATCTCTGATCCTCTCATCAGAGGATTTATAGTGAAAAGAAACTTTATGAATGTGTTCAGTGGGTATAGCCTTTCTCTACTACATGGATGTCATGGATGAATGTTAAATTTTGTGTCTGACTAGAAGAGAAACGTTAGATATGGGAAATAATTCATGCCAACCATCCAGGTTGCAAAACCAGAAAAGGTGGCAGTAGGCTGACAATCTACAGAACTATGTGAGAGAATACATGTGGATGTTCCCAGAAGTAGAACGTCTTCAGAATAAGGAAAAATCCTTGTGTCAATATTATGCCAACTGGGGAACAATCTTTGGTGAAGGGATGTAATCAGATTTGTTTGGTCAAGGATGTAAAACTTGGAGCCATTTAGGGAAATGTTGTGTTCTCCCACAGGCCACCTCTATGCAGGTATTCAGTTGACATGGAGGGCACTGCATGTGACAATCAAGAAACTTCTCATTAGCTTGAGATCTTTTCTGCCTCCTGATTTTGGTGACCCAACAATCTTGGTGATGAGGTAGGGATTCCCCTGATGGACTGGAGGCAGAGCAGAGGCATTGTGTGAACAAAGCAGCCTCTCCTAGGCAGGCAAGAGGCCTTGCTGTGTTAGGACACTTTATCATACTAGGCTGAAATCTGCCTTTTGCACATTGCACTCATTGGTCCTGGGTCTTCCCTCTGGGGTCAAACAGAACAAGTGGGATTCAGCTTCAACATGAGAGCCTTTCAGGTATTTGAACAGTATTTCCTGTTGCCCACCAAGTTTTCTCTTCTTCAGGATAAGTAGTCTCACTCCTTTCAGCTGGTCCTCATTTGCCTTGGTCTCCAGTCCTTCATGAGCATAGGCCTTCTTTGGATGTATTCCAACTAGTCAATGCCTCTTGTTGATTATCTCCAGTTTCTCTTAAATAATAGGTATAAAGAGATATCTTGTTTGTCCATATTTATTTGTCTGGAGGTAGCTGTCAAAAGTGCCTTGGAACTGGAGTGTAAATTACTTTGTAAAATCTTACAATTATGTAATCTGTTTTTATGAACAATGGTGGAACCACTCATTTGGTACCCTGACATCTGTCAGTTGTGGCCATGTTTATGGATTAGTTAGAAATGGGGGGATATCATGACTTGTCTTGACCTGTGTCTTCCCCTGGTGTCTGAGAACTCTGCAGGAGAGAGTGAGGCTGATGACTTTGCCTCACTTACAAGTAAAGCAGCAACAATAGTCTGTGTGTGAAGAAGCTCAGGACTTCAAAAGGTCAGTGTCTCTCCATGCAGTGCAGAAGCTCTGTTGCCTTATCAGTTCCTTTTAACTGAAGAAAAACTGAGCTACGTTTATGCATTTAGTGCTCTCTTAAAATACTTTACTCCAAACAGAATTATTATCTCAGCTTCACCTGAAAATCTCTTTGTGTCAAGGAAGCTTGTGGTCTTCTATACCTTAATTGTATTGTTAATGGAATAGGAAGAGCTTTCCCATCCATGAAGAGGCCTATGTGACCTGCTTGAGTCACGTGACTCAAGGAGCCTGTAGAGGGAGGAGCTTCCAGAAGTGGTAGAGCAGGAAGTTGGTGTGAGTTGGAACTTGTTGCGTTCATCCTTTGTGGCCTGAAGAAGACCATGCCATCAGAGAAATGACAACATGACTTGCACTTGACTTTGTTTTGAGTGAGGGAGGGCTGTGCAAGGTCACCAGCCACACTTGTCTTAAAGAGCCATCTGAATCCGATGACCAGATATCCATCAGGATGACTGGAGATGGCCCCTTCAGGCCAAGGTCTATTCAGGTACTCACTTAAGGTTAGGGAAAGCCCATTCAGTGAACAGGAGTAGTTCAAGAAGTAGTCAGGGCATGGCCCCTTTAATGAGGCAAAGAAAAATAACTACGTCAGGCTGGGAGGAAAACAGCAACAGTTGCTATTGATAGTCACTCTTAAGCCAGGAAGGTCTAGAAAAGAGCCCTTAGGCAGGGACCTAATGTTGTCCAATGTATGGGCTTCATAGTGCAGTAGGTTTAAGGGGAAAGGAGAGGGGAGGAGAAAAGGAATTTAGCTAGTAAACCCCAAGTTAACGGGAGGGGGATACAGACAGGAGAGGAGGAGATGAGTTACCCAGCTACCTGGGTCCCCATTCAGGCAGCTGCATCTACTTTCAGATCATTGTATTTGTCCTTCGTTGTCGAAGAAAATCATGCCATCAAAGAAATGTTGATTATCTCCAATGACTTGCAATTGGAGCAGGAAGTTGATGCGAGTTGGCACTTAGAGAAAGAGGAGGCAGAAAGACAGAGCAGCTAGGGGGTATGAGAGAAGGGCATGTTGCTTAGGGGTGCCTGTTTGTGGGAAGGCCCCTATGGCCATGCTCCCTGCAGTGATAATATGTACAGACTTCTTGGTTACTTTGATGGATTTGGCTTTCTGGTATATGAATAAACATCTTGGTTCCATCTTCAGTGAAGAGCGTCTATTATATCTTGTGCTTCAAGCCTGGAAATACGCCAACATGTTCATAGCAGTCTCTGTGGGTATGACTTTGGCAATGTATCTGTCTCAGACTCTCTTTTTACCCTATCCCTACTACCTCATCTTTTGCTTTGACCCTCTCTTTCCTTGTTTTACCCATCCCTCTAATGTCCCCTCCCTTCTCCACCCATCCACCTTATCTTACTGTGTACACACTTGCAAAAATCCCCTAGTTTTCTCCTCTTTCTGGATGTTCTGTAGACTTGTAAACCTCTTCTGATGTATGTTTTGTTTTCTCATCCAACCAGATGAGAGTAAGTTTCCAACATCACTAGCCCTCCAACACCTGTTTCCTCTGTGTTAGTTCTTCCTTCCATGCCCTGTTTTTATGAGAGACTTGCTCCTTTTTACCTACTCCTGCCCAGTTTTATTTTTTAGAATCACCCCTTCATACACACACCAGCCACTACCTTTCTTTCAAACTACCTTGGAAATGACAGCGGTTTTGAGAATACTATTAGTTACTAATATTAATAACATTTTCCTATGCTGTAAGTACACAATTTGACCTTAATCAGTGCCTTAGAATTAGTCTTCAGTTAATTCCTTATGTTTCCTCTGGCAACAGAGGTAGCAAGCCAGCTATTACACTCTCTTCCTTCACCCTCCTCAAGAGGCTTCTTAATTCCTCTTCACCTTCTGCCATCGGAGTGTTACCATCTGCATATCTGAGATCATTGATACTTCTCCTGGTAACCTCAGTTCCACCTTTTGATCCCTCCTGCCTGGCATTTCCCATGATGTGCTTTGCATAGAAGTTAGACAAAATACATGACAACACATAACCTTGTTGTGCTCCTTTTCCAATATGACACCAATCAGTTGTTCCATGGTCAGTTCTTCCTGTTCCCTTTTGGCAACCTCATACAGGTTCCCCTGGAGACAAGTAAGGTAATTTGGTACTCCCGTCTCTTTGAGGACTTACCCCTTTTTGCCGTGATCCAAATGGGCAAAAGCTTTAGGATGGTCAATGAAAAAGAAGTAGACTTTTCTCCCAGAAATCCCTTCCCAGAAGTCCAAAGAATTTAGGGATTGGGTTTGACAACTTGATGTCTACTTTTCACCTTAGTCATGTTGCAGGGAAGAATCAAAACGAATGGGAGAAACCATAAAGCAAAACATAATGCAAGAGATAAGGGTTTGCTTCATTCCGTGATCCAATTCCATAGTTCTTTCTCTGGAGGTGGAAGGCGTTTTGCCTCAAGAGTCTGTTGGGAATGTGTTAGGTCCTTGCATTGCTGTGGAGGACTAAGTCTACCAGAAAAATTCCTCGCACACTGTGGTTGTTGCTGTGTACAAAGTTCTCCTGGTTCTACCTCTCTTGTTAGCTACATTTCAAGAAATCCTAAGGGAAGACTACATGAGATGAGAGTTAATTGTGCCAGATTTAAAAAATCATAGAATACGTGAGTGGGATAGGAAAAAAAAGTCTAGCCCCCAAATCCAAGACATTTGGGGAAGTTTAAGGAATCAAAATTTTTATTCGTTTGGACAGAATGTCCACATGTAAGGATATGGCTCCTATCTAGCTGGAAGTTTGGTTAAAAGAGGCAAACAGGCAAGGTGGCATAGAAACTCATATTTATTGCCTTCAGCTGGCCAACATGTTGGGACACAGAATCAGAGCTTTCATTCTGACTGATTTAGGCAAATTGAGGAAGACCTAGATATTCTTAGAGCAATCCTAATTCAGGATGTCTGTGTCACTCAACAGTTATAGCTTTCATTTGTTTTTAACTGTAGCATGAGAAAGGACATTTCTGAGCAGAATAGGTTGTAAATCCAATAAGAGAGGAGAACTGACAAAGTGTCCATTGAAATTACAATCCCGGGGCATCTGTGTTTCCCCTGCATAACCTATGTGCATAGGCTATCAATAGAAAAGTGCCGCTATCCAAGACAGTGCCCCAGACAGGAGGAATGCTCCAGGTCAGCCTCATCCAATCCCATAGTGCTGATACAGCAACTATAAACACTCACACACACACACACACACACACTCACACACACACACACACACACACATATGAAAATATATTTTTAGTTCACTCAGAGAGCAAAGCAAGCTTGTCCAACTGATCAGTTCAGGCTTTGGTCTTTACTGGAGTTGAAACGCTCTTAAATGATTATTACTCCCCATGAGGGAAAGAAAAAGGGAGGAAAGGAAGAAGGAAGGAAGGAAAGAAGGAAGGTAATAGCATCATTGTCCAACTGGGCCTGGCCAGTTGGTCCCAAGTGGGGCAGCCGCTCTCCCTTACAGAATGTTGTTCACCCTTGGTTCTCCACGCAGGGAGGGCAGGGTACTAGGTGGAGGGGCAGCTCTGATTCAGGGCTCACTGAGGCTCTGACTGGTCCCATACCATCTGGGATCCCCAAATCCCCTACACCTCTTGGGTCTCTACAGAAGGATGGGGAGGGGAGGCGGACAGAAGGGAAGGAGCAGGAGAGGGAGGGAAGGAGCCTTTCTGTTCAGAGCATCTTTCTTTCCAAGCCTGGCCCTTCCTGCCTCCTCCCTCCCTCTGTAGTTGCAATATTACTTTCAGGAAGTCTGGTGCCAGTTTTATCCTGGCAATCTTTCTGCTCAGGGGAGGAGCGGGTGAGTGTGGAGGGTGGGGGAGGGGAGGGGCTGGAGACACTGAAAGGAGGAGCTCTCACAGATGGGCGGAATGGGCAGGTGCAGTTTGATCCCAGGGGGGATGGAGTTTGGAGGCCTGGGAGGTGTTTAGGGCAGAGGAGGGATCATTGCACTAGAGAAGGCATTGCATGGAATGGAGGGTAGGGCTTAGGGAGGGGAGGCATCTAGGATCTCTGAGTTCTAGTCCTGGGTGTGATTGGAAGAAAGGGCTCAGCCATCCTGGGGGCCTGCGGGGCTGGAGGGGGAGGGGCTCCTGGGGATGAGAGGACCCTCCCAGGCTGGGCTGGCCAGGAGCAAGAAGTGTTGGAGCCCAGAATGCTCTGCTCTCCCTTGATTTCAAATCTCTCCCTTCTCCTATATCTAAGCTCTCTCTACCTTTGCCTGAGCAAGGTTCCCTGTGCCTTCCTTTTGCAGCTGAGATCGCTCTCCCTTCCTGTGGTGATGGAATCTCTCTGCCTTCCAGGATGCCAGCTCTGTGCTTACAGGTTGCAGGTAGGGCTGAGCCAGAGCACAATTCCAGACTGAAGACTTTGCCCAAAGGATTCTGGGAGTCCCGATTTCAGCCTTCCTATCAGGACCCAGCTGTCCTGTCTCCCTGTCCCCTAATCTCTAAGCTCTTGGTTAGAAATTTAGTTGTCCTACCTTCAGGATGCAAGAATCCTACATTCCTGCCTCCACGACCCCACCCTGAACAGAGTTACCAAAGCTCTTTCCTGGCCCCCCTTCTCTGCACCCATGGCTCTGGGGCTGCTTTCCTGTCAGATCCAGGCATGTGGCTCCCTGTCTCCAGTCTTCCTTTAGGAATTCCAGGTCTAAGCTCTACCAGAGCATCCCAACAGTTCTCCCCAGCTCGTAGTGAGACCTCAGGACACAGTCATCCAGCTTCCCCAGGCTCAGTGTCCTCCTGGATCCCTTCTGTCCTTCCAGGGTCCCTGACCTCCCTCCATGAGCTATGTTAGATGGTCTTGTCTCCCAGACCCTACCCCTGCTCCCCTTCCTCAGGCCTCCTGCTGCCCTGCCCCAGGTCCCATGCCAGGGGGCTAAATCCTAGACTGGATTTTATCTCCCAGTTTCAAGCTTCCCCTGGTCATTCAAGAGCCCTCCCTCTCCTCAACCTTCCCTAGCTTCCTTCTCTCCTTGATCAAGCAGTCAGTCTGCAGCCTAGATAATGTGTCTGTGAGTCAGGCAGAGGGGATGCAGGGAGGGCAGAGAATCATGTGAAGGGAGAGCTCTGACTGAGAAGCCATTGAGGCTCCAAGTGGTCTCATCTCATCTGGGATCCCAAGCCCCCTCTACCTCCTGAGTTTCTGTGGGAGAATGGGGGGGGGGGAGCAGGGGAGAAGGAGTAAGAGAGGGAGGGTGGTCATCTTCCTGTTCAGACCATCTCCATTTCCAGCCCTGACCCTCTCTGCTTCCTCCCTTCCTCTGTAGGGTGGAGTGTCTCCCCTGAGGGTGGTGCCAGGGCCTTTGTAACTGCTGTGGGGCCTCACCCTTGTGAATCCCTATAGACCAGCTTGCTGCTTAAAAGAGAAGAGCAAGACCTCTCCCCCTCTGGGATCCTTCCCCCTGCCCAGCTCAGTCTGCAGAGGACCCAGGCCTGGCCCCAGCAGGGAGCCTGGAGTAAGAGGGATTGGCCCCTGGGAGCCACAGACACCCTTCCCAGGTGAGTGCAATCTGTGCCCATACATCACCCCATGAGGCCATTGCCATAGACGTACACCATGGTCTATGAAGCTGCCAGTATGTTTCTCATGGAGCATTTCTGTACAAGGATAGGCATTCAAAGCCCTCTATAACCGACCCCCCACCCCAACCTTTCCAGCCTTTAAGTCTCCTTCAACAACCACAAAGCCACAGGAAGCCTTCCCAAACCCTCTTCATCCTTCCTCCTCCCCTCTTCCAGTCCCACCCTGTTTGTTTTCTAATAGCCTGCTCTCACTGCTGCATGATTGTAAACCCAAGGGAGACTTTGATCTGGTGATTTCAGGTTTGATGAGATATGATTGCAAGGTAGACCAAGAAGGAGAGGACAATTCCAGTGCTGTGATAGCCAGACACCAAGGGTCTTGGCATGCCTGTGACTTTTTGCACGTGAATGTCCAACCTTCTGAGAAGTTTGGAAACAATTTGATATCAAGTTGAGAAACTGAAACAATATGTTGCACATCGTCAGAAGCAGTCAGAGTTTGAGGTACTCACTGCATGATCCCCAAACGCTGTGTGTTGTTGGAGTGATTGTTGGGAATCGTTGCTAAAAGACAACTGTTAAGGTTGAAATGTGCACATACTTCTTGTCCCAGAAGATAAATACCTTTGTCACCCAACCGGACAATTATTTACCACTGAAAGGTACCACTGACAAATTTTTCTCTCAAATTCCTTGTGTAATTGTCTCTGTCCTTTAAGGGGTTTGTGAACCTGTCTCTAGAAATTAGTATGACAGAACAAAATCCTTAATGCCTCAGGTAAATACAAAAAGTGTTGGTATTCTTCATGTGAATGCAGAATTTTTGTGAGGATTCAATGTAAATTCATGCATGAAACTCTTTGGTTATTAAATCATCCTGGGAATGTGAGGTAAGGGCATTTTAAAAGGACTTTCTGCCCTTTGAAGATGGTTCTCTTTGCTCAGGGAAATAGAAAGTAACTCTGTTTTTGTTCTACCTATGGCGCAAAGGGGATGTGTGTGTGTGTGTGTGTGTGTGTGTGTGTGTGTGCGCGTGTAGTGCCTGTTTGTTTTATTGTTGGCTTTTTTTTTTTTTAGAAGGAGAGATCAGACTGAAAATGAAGGAAAGTGCTGCAGAGCTAACCCTTTCTGTGGAAGAAACTCACAAGTCAAGATTCATGAGTGAGGATCCCTCTGACTTCAATTCAAGAGAAATCTGCACAACACCTGAGACTATCCACACTGCAGAGAAATATTATGACTGTAAACAATGTGGAAAGGGTTTTACCAAGAAGAAATATCTTATTGCACATCAGAAAATCCACACTGGAAAGAAACCTTATAAATGTAATCAGTGTGGAAAGGCTTTTATACAGAGTGGTCATCTTGTTGTACATCAGATAACACACACTGGAGAGAAACCTTATAAATGTAATCAGTGTGAAAAAGCTTTTAAATCAGGGAGCAGTCTTACTCAACATCAGAAAATCCACACTGAACAGATACTGTATGAATGTAATCAATGTGGAAAAGCTTGCCTATCACAGCACAGTCTTGCTGAACATCAGAGAACCCACACTGGAGAGAAATGTTATGAATGTACCCAGTGTGGAAAGGCTTTTAAACAGAAGATGCATCTTACCCAACATCAGAGAACGCACACTGGAGAGGAACCTTAAGAATGTGATCATTGTGGCAAAATCTCCAGGCTAAAATGAGATCTTGTTTACCTCCAGAGAATTCATGGGAAATATAGGAATCTAACTTACCTGAACGGGGAAAGGCATTGAAATGGAGTACAGAGTATCTTAGGAGAAAATTCATTCCGGGTAGAAGCCATTTATGCACTCAATGTGGGAAGAATTTCAGCAAGAGATCATCTCTGATCCTCTCATCAGAGGATTTATAGTGAAAAGAAACTTTATGAATGTGTTCAGTGGGTATAACCCTTTCTCTACTACATGGATGTCATGGATGAATGTTAAATTTTGTGTCTGACTAGAACAGAAATGTTAGATATGGGAAATAATTCATGCCAACCATCCAGGTTGCAAAACCAGAAAAGGTGGCAGTAGGCTGACAATCTACAGAACTATGTGAGAGAATACATGTGGATGTTCCCAGAAGTAGAACGTCTTCAGAATAAGGAAAAATCCTTGTGTCAATATTATGCCAACTGGGGAACAATCTTTGGTGAAGGGATGTAATCAGATTTGTTTGGTCAAGGATGTAAAACTTGGAGCCATTTAGGGAAATGTTGTGTTCTCCCACAGGCCACCTCTATGCAGGTATTCAGTTGACATGGAGGGCACTGCATGTGACAATCAAGAAACTTCTCTTTAGCTTGAGATCTTTTCTGCCTCCTGATTTTGGTGACCCAACAATCTTGGTGATGAGGTAGGGATTCCCCTGATGGACTGGAGGCAGAGCAGAGGCATTGTGTGAACAAAGCAGCCTCTCCTAGGCAGGCAATAGGCCTTGCTGTGTTTATCTATAAAGCTTCCCATGGTTGCTCCTGCTCTGCCAGCCTGGAAAGGAAAGCTAAAGGAACTCAATTCCATGTCAGAGGCCTCGAGCCTGCTGCTCACATGCTTTCTACATGCGTCCTGAGGACAGCACCCTCATCAGAGTCTTGGTTTCCAGTGCAGAGACCAGTAGGTTAGACATGAGGAAGCAATTCCAGGGGCATTATGGGAAGTCTCTATATTCTCTCATCAAGGCAAGTCAGAGGGGTCTTGTTTCTAATGAAATTCCGTTGGAAGGGCCTTCAGAGGCCACCTAGGCCAGACTCATACCTGCAGAGTCCTTGCTTTGAAATCATTTCTACTTGACGACCAGCCAGGAAGGCAGCCCATTCTTAGGATATTGTTCATCATGCTGGGCTACAATTTGCCTCTTTCACATTACAGTCATTGGTCCTGAGTCTTCCCTCTGGGGTCAAACAGAGCAAGTGGGATTCATCTTAGACATGAGAGCCTTTCAGGTATTTGAACAGTATTTCCAGTTGCCCACCAAGTTTTCTCTTCTTCAGGATAAGTAGTCTCACTCCTTTCAGCTGGTCCTCATTTGCCTTGGTCTCCAGTCCTTCATGAGCATAGGCCTTCTTTGGATGTATTCCAACTAGTCAATGCCTCTTGTTGATTATCTCCAGTTTCTCTTAAATAATAGGTATAAAGAGATATCTTGTTTGTCCATATTTATTTGTCTGGAGGTAGCTGTCAAAAGTGCCTTGGAACTGGAGTGTAAATTACTTTGTAAAATCTTATAATTATGTAATCTGTTTTTATGAACAATGGTGGAACCACTTATTTGGCACCCTGACATCTGTCAGTTGTGGCCATGTTTATGGATTCGTTAGAAATGGGGGGATATCATGACTTGTCTTGACCTGTGTCTTCCCCTGGTGTCTGAGAACTCTGCAGGAGAGAGTAAGGCTGATGACTTTACCTCACTTACAAGTAAAGCAGCAACAATAGTCTGTGTGTGAAGAAGCTCAGGACTTCAAAAGGTCAGTGTTTCTCTCTCCATTCAGTGCAAAAGCTGTTTCCTTATCAGTCCCTTTTAATCGAAGAAAACTGCTGAGCTAAATTTGTAAGTGCAGTGCTCTCTTAAAACACTTTACTCCAAAAGAAATTATTATCTCAGCTTTACCTGAAAATCTCCTTGTGGCTAGGAACTTGTTATGTTCTTTACCTTAATTGTATTGTTAATGGAATGGGAAGAGCTTTCCCATCTATTAACAGGTCCATATGACCTGCTAGAGTCACATGGAGTCTGTGTTGGGAGGAGCTTGACTATTGGGTGGAGCAGGAAGTTGGTGTGAATTGGAGCTTAGAGAGAAAAAGAGGGAGCAGAGAGACAGAGCTTCTAGTGGGCATAAGAGAAGGGCATGTTGCTTAAGGGAGGCTGTTTGTGGGAAGGCTTGGGGATGGCAGTGCTCCCTCCAGGGATAATGTGTACAGGCTTCTTGGTTACTATGATGGAGTTGGCTTTCTGGTATATGAATAGACATCTTGGTTCTAACTTCAATCTTTGTGATTCAAACCTGGAAATATGCCAACATATTCACAGCAGTCTCTGTGGGTATGACTTTGGCAATGTATCCATCTCAGACTCTCTTTTTACCCTGTCCTTATTACCTCATCTTGTTCTTTGACTCTCTCTTTCCTTGTTTTACCTATGCCTCTAATATCCCCTCCCTTCTCTTCTCCACCCATCCACCTAATCTTACTGCATGCACACTTGCAAAAATCCTTCTCCAACGCCATCCCCTGGTTTTATCCTCTTTCTGAATGTTCTGTAGACTTCTTCTAATGTAACCTTTTCTGTTGTATATGTTGTTTCCTCATCCAACCACATGAGAGTACGTTTCCAACATCACTAGCCCACCAACACCTCTTTCCCCTGTATTAGTTCTTCCTTCCATGCCCTGTTTTTATGAGAGACTTGCTCGTTTTTACCTGTTCCTGCCCAGTTTTATTTTTTAGAATCACCCCATTATACACACGCCAGTCACGCAAACCTTTCTTTCAAACTACCTTAGTAATGGCACCAGTTTTGAGAATACTATCAGTTACTCTTATTAATAACATTTTCCTATACAGTAAGTAAACAGTTTGACCTTAAGCAGTGCCTTAGAATTAGTCTTTACTTAATTCCTTATGTTTCTTCTGGCAACAAAGGTAGCAAGCCAGCTGTTACACTCTCTTCCTTCACCTTCCTCAAGAGGCTTCTTAATTCCTCTTCACCTTCTGCCATAGGAGTAGTACCAAGTGCATATCTGAGACTGCTGGTATTTCTCCTGGCACGCTCAATTCCAGCTTTTGATCCCTCCAGTCTGGCATTTCATGTCAGAGAATGCACACTGGAGAGAAAGCGTATGAATATAACCAGTGTGGTAGAGCTTGCCTATCACAGCAGTCTTGCTGAACATCAGAGAATCCACACTGGAGAGAAACCTTACAAATGTAATCAATACAGAAAGACTTTCAGATGTTGGAAATCTATAGATGACCATCTGAGGATCCATACTGGAAAGAAACCTTATGAATGTAATCAATGTGGGAAGGCTTATATGAGGAGGACATGTCTTATTATACATCAGAGAACCCACACTGGAGAGAAATGTTATGAATGTACCCAGTGCAGACAGGCTTTTACACAGAGGACCCATCTTACCCGACATCAGAGAATCACACTGGAGAGAAACGTTAAGAATGTCATCACTGTTGCAAAACCTTGAGGCTAAAGTGAGTCCTTGTTTACCATCACAGAATTCATGGGACATATAGGAATCTTCTAACTGACCTGAATGCGGAAAGGCGTTGAAATGGAGTACAGAGTGTCTTAGCAGAAAATTCATTCTGGATACAAGCCATCTATGCACTCAGTGTGGGAAGACTTTCAGCCAGAAATCACCTCTAATCCTCTCATTATAAATGAGAGAATTTATAGTGAAAAGAAATTTTATGAATGTGCTCAGTGAGTATATCCCTTTCTCTAGAACATGGAGGTCATGGGTGAAGGTTAAATTTTGTTTCTGATTGTAAGAGAAAGTTGAGAGAAGGAAAATAAATCATGTCAACCCTCAAGATTGTAAAACCAGAGCAGGAGGCAATAGGCTGATAATCTACAGAACTATGTGAGAGAATATATGTGAATGTTCTCAGAAATAGAATGTCTTCAGGATAAGGAAAAGACCTTGTGGCAATATTATATCAACTGGGGAACAATCTTTGGTGAAGGGAAGAAATCAGATTTGTTTGATCAAGGATATAAAAATTTTGATCAAGGATATAAAAAAATTGATCAAGGATAAAAAGTTTTAGGGGAATGTTGTGTTCTCCCACAGGTCACCTCCATGCATGTATTAAGCCTACATTGAGGCCACTGCATGTGGCAGTCAAGAGACTTCTCATTAGCTTGAGATCCTTTCTGCCTCCTGATTTTGGTGACCCAGCAATCATAGTGATGAGGCAGGGATTCCCCTGACAGACTTGAGGCAGAGCAGAACCATTGTGTGAACAAAACAGCCCCTCCTAGGCAGGGAAGAGGCCTTGCAGTCTCTATCTACAAAGCTTCCCATGGTTGCTCCTCCTCTGCCAGCCTGGAAAGGAAAGCTAAAGGAACTCAATTCCATGTCAGAGGCCTCGAGCCTGCTGCTCACATGCTTTCTACATGCGTCCTGAGGACAGCACCCTCATCAGAGTGATGGTTGCCAGTGCAGAGACCAATAGGTTGGACATGAGGGAGAAATTCCAGGGGCATTATGGGAAGTCTCTATATTCTCTCATCAAGGCAAGTCAGAGGGGTCTTGTCTTCCCAGGAAAGGCAAACACTGATAGGAAGAAAGGTTTCTAATGACATTCAGTTGGAAGGGCCTTCAGAGGCCACCTGGGCCAAACCCATACCTGCAGAGTCCTTGCTTTGAAATCATTTCTACTTGAAGACCAGCCAGGAAGGCAGCCCATTCTTAGGATATTGTTCATCATGCTGGGCTACAATTTGCCTCATGCACATGACACTCATTGGTCCTGGGTCTTGTCAGGACTTATAAGTCTTAACTTAACATGTAAGACAGGCCTGCATGCAAAATATACATAAAATTTCATGACGGTGATCTATTTGGAAATGTCACTATGAGAAATAAAAGTGTATTTGGATTTAAAGTCTGCCACACTGGTCAATGAATGCAATCACTCCAGGCTGTTACACTCATGTATGTATAAAGTGATATTAAAGATAACATAATTTGGGAACTCATTGGACTGAATCAATGTCTTTTGACTGTTAATAACTTTATGTCATATTAGAAATCCATATTATCCTTTATTAGCATCCATTCTTTTTGTTTGTGTCTGGGGAAACCACTGTGTATGAAACGTTGCTAACAAAAAAATAAGTTCTAGAGGGTGATGCAACTATATTCTTACTCAATTAACTTTTCTTTAGAAATATTGAATCAAGCTATTCACCAGTGACATATCAATGCTTAACAACTTAAGTATTTAATTGAACAGACTTTGTTTTAAAATAATGACAACTTACTGTTTGGGAAAAGAACAGAAGGCCTTCTAAGTTCTCCTTTTCTGGGTAGTCCTTTGGGGACTGAAGAGTTGCCTTGGGACAATCATGTCTGAAAGATTATAAAATCTTATCAGCTCTGGGGAAGAAGTAGCCAAAAAAAAAGTTTCTCCAATTCTGCCTCGGTCTCCAAGGGGGTGGTATTGTTTAGAAGCTGATGTCTAACACAGAAATGATGTTCATCTGAAAGATTGCCAACTGATGATGAAATTTATAAAACTGAATCCAGAACAGCATGTATGGAAGTTACCCCTTTGAGCCACCTTAGTCTCAGTAGACCCTGACCTTGATTCACAGTGGGACTCCTTCCTTGAGAAGAGTGCATATGGTCAACTGGCAGTTGACAGGATGACATTTGACAGGATCACATAACTGTAGAAACCTTTGAAAGGCACTGTTAGGAGAATTTTTCCATGAGTATGTTCTTTAAATAGGGAAAACCTACCAGACCATATAGCTATGACATAAATAACATCCCTTATGAATAAGCATATGCAGGTGAAGACTACATGGAAGGGATCAGATCAAGTATGTCTGAAGTGTCTGAAGAACCATGGACAGAGGGTCACAACAGTAGATAAGAGGCAGCAACAAAAAACCTTCCACAGAAAAGGAAGAACAAGAAACCCAAGGGTGCATGATGAGGTTCTAGAAATAGCTGAGGAAAGAAGGGAAAGGAGAAAGGGAACGATCTACCCAAGTGAGTGCAGAATTCCAGAGAACAGCAAAGAGAGAGAAAGTTTGTTTAATGGGAAATGCAAAGAAACAGAAGAAATCGACAGAGTAGGAATGATGAGATCTCCAAGAAAATCAGAGATATCATTTCATGTGACAGTATTCTGTAAGCAAGGCTTCAGCAACATGTGAACTGAGAAATACCGGAAGAATAGGCTGGTTCTCAAAGAAGCAGAGGAAGTAGAGACCAAGGTGTCAACCTTAACTCTAAATTCTTCAGATTGTGATGAAATCAAGGGAGTTTCAGAAAACACAAAACAAAACAAAACCCTACTTCTTCACTGACCATACTAAAGCTTAGGATGACTAGATGGAACACAATGTTATGTGGCAAGTCTTAAAAGAGATGGGAGTACCCAGTCACCTTATCTGTATTCTGAAGAGCCCATATGAGGGCCAAGAGGCAACACATACAACTATACATGGAACAACTGACTGGTTTCAGATTGGAAAAGGAGGACAACAAGGCTGTATGTTGTCATGTATTTGATTTAACTTGTATGCAAAGTAAATCACATGAAATGCCAGACTGGAGGGATCAAAAGCTGGAGTTGAGCGTGCCAGGAGAAATACCAGCAATCTCAGATATGCACATGGTACTACTCCTATGGCAGAAGGTGAAGAGGAATTAAGAAGCCTCTTGAGGAAGGTGAAGGAAGAGAGTGTAACAGCTGGCTTGCTACCTTTGTTGCCAGAAGAAACATAAGGAATTAAGTAAAGACTAATTCTAAGGCACTGCTTAAGGTCAAACTGTTTACTTACTGTATAGGAAAATGTTATTAATAAGAGTAACTGATAGTATTCTCAAAACTGGTGCCATTACTAAGGTAGTTTGAAAGAAAGGTTTGCGTGACTGGTGTGTGTATAATGGGGTGATTCTAAAAAATAAAACTGGGCAGGAACAGGTAAAAACGAGCAAGTCTCTCATAAAAACAGGGCATGGAAGGAAGAACTAATACAGGGGAAAGAGGTGTTGGTGGGCTAGTGATGTTGGAAACGTACTCTCATGTGGTTGGATGAGGAAACAACATATACAACAGAAAAGGTTACATTAGAAGAAGTCTACAGAACATTCAGAAAGAGGATAAAACCAGGGGATGGCGTTGGAGAAGGATTTTTGCAAGTGTGCATGCAGTAAGATTAGGTGGATGGGTGGAGAAGAGAAGGGAGGGGATATTAGAGGCATAGGTAAAACAAGGAAAGAGAGAGTCAAAGAACAAGATGAGGTAATAAGGACAGGGTAAAAAGAGAGTCTGAGATGGATACATTGCCAAAGTCATACCCACAGAGACTGCTGTGAATATGTTGGCATATTTCCAGGTTTGAATCACAAAGATTGAAGTTAGAACCAAGATGTCTATTCATATACCAGAAAGCCAACTCCATCATAGTAACCAAGAAGCCTGTACACATTATCCCTGGAGGGAGCACTGCCATCCCCAAGCCTTCCCACAAACAGCCTCCCTTAAGCAACATGCCCTTCTCTTATGCCCACTAGAAGCTCTGTCTCTCTGCTCCCTCTTTTTCTCTCTAAGCTCCAATTCACACCAACTTCCTGCTCCACCCAATAGGCAAGCTCCTCCCAACACAGACTCCATGTGACTCTAGCAGGTCATATGGACCTGTTAATAGATGGGAAAGCTCTTCCCATTCCATTAACAATACAATTAAGGTAAAGAACATAACAAGTTCCTAGCCACAAGGAGATTTTCAGGTAAAGCTGAGATAATAATTTCTTTTGGAGTAAAGTGTTTTAAGAGAGCACTGCACTTACAAATTTAGCTCAGCAGTTTTCTTCGATTAAAAGGGACTGATAAGGAAACAGCTTTTGCACTGAATGGAGAGAGAAACACTGACCTTTTGAAGTCCTGAGCTTCTTCACACACAGACTATTGTTGCTGCTTTACTTGTAAGTGAGGTAAAGTCATCAGCCTTACTCTCTCCTGCAGAGTTCTCAGACACCAGGGGAAGACACAGGTCAAGACAAGTCATGATATCCCCCCATTTCTAACTAATCCATAAACATGGCCACAACTGACAGATGTCAGGGTGCCAAATAAGTGGTTCCACCATTGTTCATAAAAACAGATTACATAATTATAAGATTTTACAAAGTAATTTACACTCCAGTTCCAAGGCACTTTTGACAGCTACCTCCAGACAAATAAATATGGACAAACAAGATATCTCTTTATACCTATTATTTAAGAGAAACTGGAGATAATCAACAAGAGGCATTGACTAGTTGGAATACATCCAAAGAAGGCCTATGCTCATGAAGGACTGGAGACCAAGGCAAATGAGGACCAGCTGAAAGGAGTGAGACTACTTATCCTGAAGAAGAGAAAACTTGGTGGGCAACTGGAAATACTGTTCAAATACCTGAAAGGCTCTCATGTCTAAGATGAATCCCACTTGCTCTGTTTGACCCCAGAGGGAAGACTCAGGACCAATGACTGTAATGTGAAAGAGGCAAATTGTAGCCCAGCATGATGAACAATATCCTAAGAATGGGCTGCCTTCCTGGCTGGTCGTCAAGTAGAAATGATTTCAAAGCAAGGACTCTGCAGGTATGAGTCTGGCCTAGGTGGCCTCTGAAGGCCCTTCCAACGGAATTTCATTAGAAACAAGACCCCTCTGACTTGCCTTGATGAGAGAATATAGAGACTTCCCATAATGCCCCTGGAATTGCTTCCTCATGTCTAACCTACTGGTCTCTGCACTGGAAACCAAGACTCTGATGAGGGTGCTGTCCTCAGGACGCATGTAGAAAGCATGTGAGCAGCAGGCTCGAGGCCTCTGACATGGAATTGAGTTCCTTTAGCTTTCCTTTCCAGGCTGGCAGAGCAGGAGCAACCATGGGAAGCTTTATAGATAAACACAGCAAGGCCTATTGCCTGCCTAGGAGAGGCTGCTTTGTTCACACAATGCCTCTGCTCTGCCTCCAGTCCATCAGGGGAATCCCTACCTCATCACCAAGATTGTTGGGTCACCAAAATCAGGAGGCAGAAAAGATCTCAAGCTAAAGAGAAGTTTCTTGATTGTCACATGCAGTGCCCTCCATGTCAACTGAATACCTGCATAGAGGTGGCCTGTGGGAGAACACAACATTTCCCTAAATGGCTCCAAGTTTTACATCCTTGACCAAACAAATCTGATTACATCCCTTCACCAAAGATTGTTCCCCAGTTGGCATAATATTGACACAAGGATTTTTCCTTATTCTGAAGACGTTCTACTTCTGGGAACATCCACATGTATTCTCTCACATAGTTCTGTAGATTGTCAGCCTACTGCCACCTTTTCTGGTTTTGCAACCTGGATGGTTGGCATGAATTATTTCCCATATCTAACATTTCTGTTCTAGTCAGACACAAAATTTAACATTCATCCATGACATCCATGTAGTAGAGAAAGGGTTATACCCACTGAACACATTCATAAAGTTTCTTTTCACTATAAATCCTCTGATGAGAGGATCAGAGATGATCTCTTGCTGAAATTCTTCCCACATTGAGTGCATAAATGGCTTCTACCCGGAATGAATTTTCTCCTAAGATACTCTGTACTCCATTTCAATGCCTTTCCCCGTTCAGGTAAGTTAGATTCCTATATTTCCCATGAATTCTCTGGAGGTAAACAAGATCTCATTTTAGCCTGGAGATTTTGCCACAATGATCACATTCTTAAGGTTCCTCTCCAGTGTGCGTTCTCTGATGTTGGGTAAGATGCATCTTCTGTTTAAAAGCCTTTCCACACTGGGTACATTCATAACATTTCTCTCCAGTGTGGGTTCTCTGATGTTCAGCAAGACTGTGCTGTGATAGGCAAGCTTTTCCACATTGATTACATTCATACAGTATCTGTTCAGTGTGGATTTTCTGATGTTGAGTAAGACTGCTCCCTGATTTAAAAGCTTTTTCACACTGATTACATTTATAAGGTTTCTCTCCAGTGTGTGTTATCTGATGTACAACAAGATGACCACTCTGTATAAAAGCCTTTCCACACTGATTACATTTATAAGGTTTCTTTCCAGTGTGGATTTTCTGATGTGCAATAAGATATTTCTTCTTGGTAAAACCCTTTCCACATTGTTTACAGTCATAATATTTCTCTGCAGTGTGGATAGTCTCAGGTGTTGTGCAGATTTCTCTTGAATTGAAGTCAGAGGGATCCTCACTCATGAATCTTGACTTGTGAGTTTCTTCCACAGAAAGGGTTAGCTCTGCAGCACTTTCCTTCATTTTCAGTCTGATCTCTCCTTCTAAAAAAAAAAAAAGCCAACAATAAAACAAACAGGCACTACACGCGCACACACACACACACACACACACACACACACACACACACATCCCCTTTGCGCCATAGGTAGAACAAAAACAGAGTTACTTTCTATTTCCCTGAGCAAAGAGAACCATCTTCAAAGGGCAGAAAGTCCTTTTAAAATGCCCTTACCTCACATTCCCAGGATGATTTAATAACCAAAGAGTTTCATGCATGAATTTACATTGAATCCTCACAAAAATTCTGCATTCACATGAAGAATACCAACACTTTTTGTATTTACCTGAGGCATTAAGGATTTTGTTCTGTCATACTAATTTCTAGAGACAGGTTCACAAACCCCTTAAAGGACAGAGACAATTACACAAGGAATTTGAGAGAAAAATTTGTCAGTGGTACCTTTCAGTGGTAAATAATTGTCCGGTTGGGTGACAAAGGTATTTATCTTCTGGGACAAGAAGTATGTGCACATTTCAACCTTAACAGTTGTCTTTTAGCAACGATTCCCAACAATCACTCCAACAACACACAGCGTTTGGGGATCATGCAGTGAGTACCTCAAACTCTGACTGCTTCTGACGATGTGCAACATATTGTTTCAGTTTCTCAACTTGATATCAAATTGTTTCCAAACTTCTCAGAAGGTTGGACATTCACGTGCAAAAAGTCACAGGCATGCCAAGACCCTTGGTGTCTGGCTATCACAGCACTGGAATTGTCCTCTCCTTCTTGGTCTACCTTGCAATCATATCTCATCAAACCTGAAATCACCAGATCAAAGTCTCCCTTGGGTTTACAATCATGCAGCAGTGAGAGCAGGCTATTAGAAAACAAACAGGGTGGGACTGGAAGAGGGGAGGAGGAAGGATGAAGAGGGTTTGGGAAGGCTTCCTGTGGCTTTGTGGTTGTTGAAGGAGACTTAAAGGCTGGAAAGGTTGGGGTGGGGGGTCGGTTATAGAGGGCTTTGAATGCCTATCCTTGTACAGAAATGCTCCATGAGAAACATACTGGCAGCTTCATAGACCATGGTGTACGTCTATGGCAATGGCCTCATGGGGTGATGTATGGGCACAGATTGCACTCACCTGGGAAGGGTGTCTGTGGCTCCCAGGGGCCAATCCCTCTTACTCCAGGCTCCCTGCTGGGGCCAGGCCTGGGTCCTCTGCAGACTGAGCTGGGCAGGGGGAAGGATCCCAGAGGGGGAGAGGTCTTGCTCTTCTCTTTTAAGCAGCAAGCTGGTCTATAGGGATTCACAAGGGTGAGGCCCCACAGCAGTTACAAAGGCCCTGGCACCACCCTCAGGGGAGACACTCCACCCTACAGAGGAAGGGAGGAAGCAGAGAGGGTCAGGGCTGGAAATGGAGATGGTCTGAACAGGAAGATGACCACCCTCCCTCTCTTACTCCTTCTCCCCTGCTCCCCCCCCCCCATTCTCCCACAGAAACTCAGGAGGTAGAGGGGGCTTGGGATCCCAGATGAGATGAGACCACTTGGAGCCTCAATGGCTTCTCAGTCAGAGCTCTCCCTTCACATGATTCTCTGCCCTCCCTGCATCCCCTCTGCCTGACTCACAGACACATTATCTAGGCTGCAGACTGACTGCTTGATCAAGGAGAGAAGGAAGCTAGGGAAGGTTGAGGAGAGGGAGGGCTCTTGAATGACCAGGGGAAGCTTGAAACTGGGAGATAAAATCCAGTCTAGGATTTAGCCCCCTGGCATGGGACCTGGGGCAGGGCAGCAGGAGGCCTGAGGAAGGGGAGCAGGGGTAGGGTCTGGGAGACAAGACCATCTAACATAGCTCATGGAGGGAGGTCAGGGACCCTGGAAGGACAGAAGGGATCCAGGAGGACACTGAGCCTGGGGAAGCTGGATGACTGTGTCCTGAGGTCTCACTACGAGCTGGGGAGAACTGTTGGGATGCTCTGGTAGAGCTTAGACCTGGAATTCCTAAAGGAAGACTGGAGACAGGGAGCCACATGCCTGGATCTGACAGGAAAGCAGCCCCAGAGCCATGGGTGCAGAGAAGGGGGGCCAGGAAAGAGCTTTGGTAACTCTGTTCAGGGTGGGGTCGTGGAGGCAGGAATGTAGGATTCTTGCATCCTGAAGGTAGGACAACTAAATTTCTAACCAAGAGCTTAGAGATTAGGGGACAGGGAGACAGGACAGCTGGGTCCTGATAGGAAGGCTGAAATCGGGACTCCCAGAATCCTTTGGGCAAAGTCTTCAGTCTGGAATTGTGCTCTGGCTCAGCCCTACCTGCAACCTGTAAGCACAGAGCTGGCATCCTGGAAGGCAGAGAGATTCCATCACCACAGGAAGGGAGAGCGATCTCAGCTGCAAAAGGAAGGCACAGGGAACCTTGCTCAGGCAAAGGTAGAGAGAGCTTAGATATAGGAGAAGGGAGAGATTTGAAATCAAGGGAGAGCAGAGCATTCTGGGCTCCAACACTTCTTGCTCCTGGCCAGCCCAGCCTGGGAGGGTCCTCTCATCCCCAGGAGCCCCTCCCCCTCCAGCCCCGCAGGCCCCCAGGATGGCTGAGCCCTTTCTTCCAATCACACCCAGGACTAGAACTCAGAGATCCTAGATGCCTCCCCTCCCTAAGCCCTACCCTCCATTCCATGCAATGCCTTCTCTAGTGCAATGATCCCTCCTCTGCCCTAAACACCTCCCAGGCCTCCAAACTCCATCCCCCCTGGGATCAAACTGCACCTGCCCATTCCGCCCATCTGTGAGAGCTCCTCCTTTCAGTGTCTCCAGCCCCTCCCCTCCCCCACCCTCCACACTCACCCGCTCCTCCCCTGAGCAGAAAGATTGCCAGGATAAAACTGGCACCAGACTTCCTGAAAGTAATATTGCAACTACAGAGGGAGGGAGGAGGCAGGAAGGGCCAGGCTTGGAAAGAAAGATGCTCTGAACAGAAAGGCTCCTTCCCTCCCTCTCCTGCTCCTTCCCTTCTGTCCGCCTCCCCTCCCCATCCTTCTGTAGAGACCCAAGAGGTGTAGGGGATTTGGGGATCCCAGATGGTATGGGACCAGTCAGAGCCTCAGTGAGCCCTGAATCAGAGCTGCCCCTCCACCTAGTACCCTGCCCTCCCTGCGTGGAGAACCAAGGGTGAACAACATTCTGTAAGGGAGAGCGGCTGCCCCACTTGGGACCAACTGGCCAGGCCCAGTTGGACAATGATGCTATTACCTTCCTTCTTTCCTTCCTTCCTTCTTCCTTTCCTCCCTTTTTCTTTCCCTCATGGGGAGTAATAATCATTTAAGAGCGTTTCAACTCCAGTAAAGACCAAAGCCTGAACTGATCAGTTGGACAAGCTTGCTTTGCTCTCTGAGTGAACTAAAAATATATTTTCATATGTGTGTGTGTGTGTGTGTGTGAGTGTGTGTGTGTGTGTGTGTGTGTGTGAGTGTTTATAGTTGCTGTATCAGCACTATGGGATTGGATGAGGCTGACCTGGAGCATTCCTCCTGTCTGGGGCACTGTCTTGGATAGCGGCACTTTTCTATTGATAGCCTATGCACATAGGTTATGCAGGGGAAACACAGATGCCCCGGGATTGTAATTTCAATGGACACTTTGTCAGTTCTCCTCTCTTATTGGATTTACAACCTATTCTGCTCAGAAATGTCCTTTCTCATGCTACAGTTAAAAACAAATGAAAGCTATAACTGTTGAGTGACACAGACATCCTGAATTAGGATTGCTCTAAGAATATCTAGGTCTTCCTCAATTTGCCTAAATCAGTCAGAATGAAAGCTCTGATTCTGTGTCCCAACATGTTGGCCAGCTGAAGGCAATAAATATGAGTTTCTATGCCACCTTGCCTGTTTGCCTCTTTTAACCAAACTTCCAGCTAGATAGGAGCCATATCCTTACATGTGGACATTCTGTCCAAACGAATAAAAATTTTGATTCCTTAAACTTCCCCAAATGTCTTGGATTTGGGGGCTAGACTTTTTTTTCCTATCCCACTCACGTATTCTATGATTTTTTAAATCTGGCACAATTAACTCTCATCTCATGTAGTCTTCCCTTAGGATTTCTTGAAATGTAGCTAACAAGAGAGGTAGAACCAGGAGAACTTTGTACACAGCAACAACCACAGTGTGCGAGGAATTTTTCTGGTAGACTTAGTCCTCCACAGCAATGCAAGGACCTAACACATTCCCAACAGACTCTTGAGGCAAAACGCCTTCCACCTCCAGAGAAAGAACTATGGAATTGGATCACGGAATGAAGCAAACCCTTATCTCTTGCATTATGTTTTGCTTTATGGTTTCTCCCATTCGTTTTGATTCTTCCCTGCAACATGACTAAGGTGAAAAGTAGACATCAAGTTGTCAAACCCAATCCCTAAATTCTTTGGACTTCTGGGAAGGGATTTCTGGGAGAAAAGTCTACTTCTTTTTCATTGACCATCCTAAAGCTTTTGCCCATTTGGATCACGGCAAAAAGGGGTAAGTCCTCAAAGAGACGGGAGTACCAAATTACCTTACTTGTCTCCAGGGGAACCTGTATGAGGTTGCCAAAAGGGAACAGGAAGAACTGACCATGGAACAACTGATTGGTGTCATATTGGAAAAGGAGCACAACAAGGTTATGTGTTGTCATGTATTTTGTCTAACTTCTATGCAAAGCACATCATGGGAAATGCCAGGCAGGAGGGATCAAAAGGTGGAACTGAGGTTACCAGGAGAAGTATCAATGATCTCAGATATGCAGATGGTAACACTCCGATGGCAGAAGGTGAAGAGGAATTAAGAAGCCTCTTGAGGAGGGTGAAGGAAGAGAGTGTAATAGCTGGCTTGCTACCTCTGTTGCCAGAGGAAACATAAGGAATTAACTGAAGACTAATTCTAAGGCACTGATTAAGGTCAAATTGTGTACTTACAGCATAGGAAAATGTTATTAATATTAGTAACTAATAGTATTCTCAAAACCGCTGTCATTTCCAAGGTAGTTTGAAAGAAAGGTAGTGGCTGGTGTGTGTATGAAGGGGTGATTCTAAAAAATAAAACTGGGCAGGAGTAGGTAAAAAGGAGCAAGTCTCTCATAAAAACAGGGCATGGAAGGAAGAACTAACACAGAGGAAACAGGTGTTGGAGGGCTAGTGATGTTGGAAACTTACTCTCATCTGGTTGGATGAGAAAACAAAACATACATCAGAAGAGGTTTACAAGTCTACAGAACATCCAGAAAGAGGAGAAAACTAGGGGATTTTTGCAAGTGTGTACACAGTAAGATAAGGTGGATGGGTGGAGAAGGGAGGGGACATTAGAGGGATGGGTAAAACAAGGAAAGAGAGGGTCAAAGCAAAAGATGAGGTAGTAGGGATAGGGTAAAAAGAGAGTCTGAGACAGATACATTGCCAAAGTCATACCCACAGAGACTGCTATGAACATGTTGGCGTATTTCCAGGCTTGAAGCACAAGATATAATAGACGCTCTTCACTGAAGATGGAACCAAGATGTTTATTCATATACCAGAAAGCCAAATCCATCAAAGTAACCAAGAAGTCTGTACATATTATCACTGCAGGGAGCATGGCCATAGGGGCCTTCCCACAAACAGGCACCCCTAAGCAACATGCCCTTCTCTCATACCCCCTAGCTGCTCTGTCTTTCTGCCTCCTCTTTCTCTAAGTGCCAACTCGCATCAACTTCCTGCTCCAATTGCAAGTCATTGGAGATAATCAACATTTCTTTGATGGCATGATTTTCTTCGACAACGAAGGACAAATACAATGATCTGAAAGTAGATGCAGCTGCCTGAATGGGGACCCAGGTAGCTGGGTAACTCATCTCCTCCTCTCCTGTCTGTATCCCCCTCCCGTTAACTTGGGGTTTACTAGCTAAATTCCTTTTCTCCTCCCCTCTCCTTTCCCCTTAAACCTACTGCACTATGAAGCCCATACATTGGACAACATTAGGTCCCTGCCTAAGGGCTCTTTTCTAGACCTTCCTGGCTTAAGAGTGACTATCAATAGCAACTGTTGCTGTTTTCCTCCCAGCCTGACGTAGTTATTTTTCTTTGCCTCATTAAAGGGGCCATGCCCTGACTACTTCTTGAACTACTCCTGTTCACTGAATGGGCTTTCCCTAACCTTAAGTGAGTACCTGAATAGACCTTGGCCTAAAGGGGCCATCTCCAGTCATCCTGATGGATATCTGGTCATCGGATTCAGATGGCTCTTTAAGACAAGTGTGGCTGGTGACCTTGCACAGCCCTCCCTCACTCAAAACAAAGTCAAGTGCAAGTCATGTTGTCATTTCTCTGATGGCATGGTCTTCTTCAGGCCACAAAGGATGAACGCAACAAGTTCCAACTCACACCAACTTCCTGCTCTACCACTTCTGGAAGCTCCTCCCTCTACAGGCTCCTTGAGTCACGTGACTCAAGCAGGTCACATAGGCCTCTTCATGGATGGGAAAGCTCTTCCTATTCCATTAACAATACAATTAAGGTATAGAAGACCACAAGCTTCCTTGACACAAAGAGATTTTCAGGTGAAGCTGAGATAATAATTCTGTTTGGAGTAAAGTATTTTAAGAGAGCACTAAATGCATAAACGTAGCTCAGTTTTTCTTCAGTTAAAAGGAACTGATAAGGCAACAGAGCTTCTGCACTGCATGGAGAGACACTGACCTTTTGAAGTCCTGAGCTTCTTCACACACAGACTATTGTTGCTGCTTTACTTGTAAGTGAGGCAAAGTCATCAGCCTCACTCTCTCCTGCAGAGTTCTCAGACACCAGGGGAAGACACAGGTCAAGACAAGTCATGATATCCCCCCATTTCTAACTAATCCATAAACATGGCCACAACTGACAGATGTCAGGGTACCAAATGAGTGGTTCCACCATTGTTCATAAAAACAGATTACATAATTGTAAGATTTTACAAAGTAATTTACACTCCAGTTCCAAGGCACTTTTGACAGCTACCTCCAGACAAATAAATATGGACAAACAAGATATCTCTTTATACCTATTATTTAAGAGAAACTGGAGATAATCAACAAGAGGCATTGACTAGTTGGAATACATCCAAAGAAGGCCTATGCTCATGAAGGACTGGAGACCAAGGCAAATGAGGACCAGCTGAAAGGAGTGAGACTACTTATCCTGAAGAAGAGAAAACTTGGTGGGCAACAGGAAATACTGTTCAAATACCTGAAAGGCTCTCATGTTGAAGCTGAATCCCACTTGTTCTGTTTGACCCCAGAGGGAAGACCCAGGACCAATGAGTGCAATGTGCAAAAGGCAGATTTCAGCCTAGCATGATAAAGTGTCCTAACACAGCAAGGCCTCTTGCCTGCCTAGGAGAGGCTGCTTTGTTCACACAATGCCTCTGCTCTGCCTCCAGTCCATCAGGGGAATCCCTACCTCATCACCAAGATTGTTGGGTCACCAAAATCAGGAGGCAGAAAAGATCTCAAGCTAATGAGAAGTTTCTTGATTGTCACATGCAGTGCCCTCCATGTCAACTGAATACCTGCATAGAGGTGGCCTGTGGGAGAACACAACATTTCCCTAAATGGCTCCAAGTTTTACATCCTTGACCAAACAAATCTGATTACATCCCTTCACCAAAGATTGTTCCCCAGTTGGCATAATATTGACACAAGGATTTTTCCTTATTCTGAAGACGTTCTACTTCTGGGAACATCCACATGTATTCTCTCACATAGTTCTGTAGATTGTCAGCCTACTGCCACCTTTTCTGGTTTTGCAACCTGGATGGTTGGCATGAATTATTTCCCATATCTAACGTTTCTGTTCTAGTCAGACACAAAATTTAACATTCATCCATGACATCCATGTAGTAGAGAAAGGCTATACCCACTGAACACATTCATAAAGTTTCTTTTCACTATAAATCCTCTGATGAGAGGATCAGAGATGATCTCTTGCTGAAATTCTTCCCACATTGAGTGCATAAATGGCTTCTACCCGGAATGAATTTTCTCCTAAGATACTCTGTACTCCATTTCAATGCCTTTCCCCGTTCAGGTAAGTTAGATTCCTATATTTCCCATGAATTCTCTGAAGGTAAACAAGATCTCATTTTAGCCTGGAGGTTTTGCCACAATGATCACATTCTTAAGGTTCCTCTCCAGCGTGGATTCTCTGATGTCGGATAAGATGGGTCTTCTGTTTAAACGTTGCTCGGCACTGGGTACATTCATAATGTTTCTCTCCAGTGTGGGTTCTCTGATGTGTATTAAGGTGAGCGCTCCTTGTAAAAGCCTTTCCACATTGATTACATTCATAAGGTTTGTTCTCACTGTGGATTTTCTGATGTTGGTTAAGAATGGGCCTCTGTGAAAAAGCCTTTCCACACTGGGTGCATTCATAAGGTTTCTTTCCAGTGTGACTTCTCAGATGGCGAATCATAGATTTCCTACCTCTGAAAGCCTTTCCACATTGATTACATTTATAAGGTTTCTCTCCAGTGTGGATTCTCTGATGTTCAACAAAACTTTCCTTCCATCTGTAAGTCTTTCCACATTGATAACACTTATAATGGTTCTCTACAGTGTGGATATTCTGATGTAGAATAAGACATGTCCGCCATTTAAAAGCTTTTCCACATTGACTACATTCATAAGGTTTCTCTCCAGTGTGAATTCTCTGATGGTGATTAAGAGTGTGCTGTGACTGAAAAGCTTTTCCACATTGATTACATTCATACAGTATCTGTTCAGTGTGGATTTTCTCATGTCGAGTAAGACTGCCCTTTGATTTAAAAGCTTTTTCACACAGAGTACATTTATAAGGCTTCTCTTCACTGTGTGTTTTCTGATGTACAATAAGACGAGACCTCTGAAAAAAGGCCTTCCCACACTGATTGCATTTATAGGGTTTCTCTCCAGTGTGAATTCTCTGATGTGTAATAAGATATTGCTTCTCAGTAAAACTGTTTCCCCATTGTTCAAAATCATAATATTTCTCTGCAGTGTGGCTAATCTCAGGTGTTGTGCAGATTTCTCTTGAATTGAAGTCAGAGAGATCCTCACTCATGAATCCTGACTTGTGAGTTTCTTCCACAGAAAGGGTTAGCTCTGCAGCAGTTTTCTTCATTTCCAGTCCAAAATTTCCTTCTGAAAAAAAAGTCGACAATAAAACAAAGAGGTACTACACACACACACACACACACACACACACACACACACACACACACACACACACACACACACATCCCCTTTGCTCCATAGATAGAACAAAAACTCAGTTACTTTCTGTTTCCCTGAATAAAGAGAACCATCTTCAAAGGGAAAACTTCCACTTAAAATGCCCTTAGTCACATCCTAAGGATGATTTAATAGCCAAAGGGTTTCACGCATGAATTTACATTGGATACTCACAAAAATTCTGTGACACAAGTAGGGTCACCATTGTTATCACATGCACAACTCAGACCTAAGTCCCAGCAGCTGAGCCTGGAATCCAAATTCTGTGCATGGGCCTGCTCTGTCCACAGTACTTGTCAAAGTATCTCCACCTTTAATCTTTCTCTTTCATTGTAAACACTTTCAATCCTTTCTTCATAGATACAATGCCATTTGGTGCACATGCACTAAATATTAAAATTATTTCTTGGTCTGTTCTACCAGGAACCATAACCTAATCTCCCTTGGGATCACATTCAGTCTTATTTTCTGTTGCGTTCTCTGAGTTCACATGGAGAATACCAACACTTTTTTGAATTTACCTGAGGCATAAGGGATTTTGTTCTGCCTCAATTTCTTGAGAGAGGTTCACAAACCCCTTGAAGAATAATGATCAAAGGGATGTGAGCTAAAAATTTGTCAGTGGTACCTTACCTGGTAAATAATTGTCCAGTTGGGTGACAAAGGTATTTATCTTCTGGGACAAGAAGTATGTGCATATTTCAACCTGAATAGCTGTCTTCTGGCAGGGATTCCAAGCAATCATGGTGAGGAATGCACAGTGTTTGGGGACCATGCAGTGAATACCTCAAACTCTGACTGCTTCTGACTATTGTCATTGCAACATATTGTTTCAGTTTCTCGACTTGATATCAAATTGTTTCCAAACTTACCAGAAGGTTGGACACTCATGTGCAAAAAGTCACAGGCACGCCAAGACCGTTGGTGTCTGTCTATCACTGCACTGGAGTTGTCTTCTCCTTCTTGGTCTGCCTTGCAATCACATTTCATCAAACCTGAAATCACCAGATGAAAGTCTTCCATGGCTTTATATTCATACAGCAGTGAGAGCAGGCTATTAGAAAACCATCATCACCAGGCATGTACATTGGAGTCCATCATGAAAGCATCATGGACCACCACAACTTTGCCACATCAACAGACCTTAAGATGCCACTTACTGAAATGGCAAGATTTGAACTTCTCATCTTTTCATGTTACTCATGTGACTGGTTAGTAAAAAAAAAACAACTGAGTGAACATTTTTAATATATTTTGTTACAAGGTCAGAATACAACTGGTGGTGTGGTGCACAGAGTGCTGGGCCTTGAATCAGGACGACCTGAATTCTAACCGCTCCTCAGAAACTTGCTAGACCTGTGACCCTGGGGAACTCACAGGACCTCTGTTTGCCTCAGTTTTTTTACCTCATCCTTCCTGACTTCTCTCCAGGCTCTGACACTGTCAGGCTCCCCCTTCCTACATTTTAATGACATTACTCTCTCCTGGTTCTACTTCTACCGTATTGAAAAGGAAACTCATTCTCTTTTCCCCAACCCTCCCAATCTTTTCCATTGCTAATACTACCCAAGGCTTCATTCCAACAGTCCAAGCTCCAAATGAAATGCCATGCACACCTAATCAGTTCTCACACATTCACACGCCTGATGCCCATGTTCAATCAGTTCCAAAGTTCTGCTGATTCGATCCTTGGTGACATCATTCCATAGACCCTGTTCTATCTCAGCGTGGTCACTTTCTTGGTTCAGACCACAGTTACCCCACACCTAACAGAGTGTCACAGGCTGCTGGTTGGCCTAACTGCCTCAATTCTCTCCTCACTCCAGTCAATCCACCATCATGTTACCAAGTTCATGTTCCTTAAGAATTCACCTGACCATGTCACCATGTACTCAACAGCCTCTCATGGCTCCCCAGCCAAGGTATGAAATATAAATCCGTCTCCAGGGCTGTGAAAGCCCTTCATCACCTATTCCTCTTCTACTCTTCCAGTCTTCTTTCTCCCTTCTGTCCTCCACTACCCCATATATGTTATAATCCATGTGTACGGTCCTCCTTTCTGTTTCAGGGACAGGACCTTCCACCTCTGGACTCTGTGGGGTTTTCCTGCCATCCCAGTTGCCTACAATGTTCTCACTGGCTTCCCTGAATCCCCAGTTAGAGCTGACCTCCCACAAGAAGCCTTTCCCTGTCCTCCTGAAATTTAGGGCCTTCCCTCTCTTTACTAGCTCCAATTCATCCTGTCCATATTGAGTTCCTACATAGCTGTTGGCATGTTCTCTGCACCATCAGACTGTGCACTCCATGGAGCAGGGAAAGTCCCTTGAATTGATTGATGTGCTTGGTGCTTTGTACTGGGTCTGGAACAGAGTGGACACTTAGAAGCTGGTAGACTTGAAGGTGTAGGAAAGAGCTCATACAGAAGAGCCTAAGCCCTTTTATACTTTCAGGAGAATCCCATGCCCCCAAATGCGAAACAATTCTTTTTTGGGGGGGATCATACATTTATGCCTGGATGGAAGCTGAAAGGCCATGGAGTCCAAATCCCTCTCATTAAGGATGGAGAAACTGAGGTTCAGTGGTTCAGTGACTGATCCATGAAGACTCTGCTGAGAAACATCTAAAAAAGAATTCCAAGTCAGGTCTTCCCCCCCCACATTGGGCACCTGCCTCACCACAAGGCATAACAGTCTCTTGTAACCCCAGCTCCCATATACCTGCTTTCACCTCACTCACCTGTACAACAGCCCCCCAAACCTTCTTGCGCCAGCATCCATGGTGCTTCCCTTTGCTCAAAATAAGAGATGATGTCTTCTCTGGGAACTGGAAACCCTGGGCATGAGGAGTCAGGAACAAGCATGGAGAGAAAGTTGTCATTCAGTTCTCTTTAGGGAAAGGCGTTCAGACTCACAGTTGCTCCATTCTGAGATTCACTCCATTATGTTCACACACATGAACCTCTACCCATCCATTAGTGCTTGTAATGTAAGGAACCCAAAACAGCCTGTGTTACATTATCCTGTTGCACAGCCTGTCCTGAGAAAGAGCCAGACCTCATCCCCCCATGCTGTCGAGTCCCACTCTTGTAGAAACTCCTCATTCCAAACTGGGCTAAAAAGGCTTATTATGCAAAACCAGACTAGAGTCCCAGAACAGGAAACTATATAAGCCAGTTTTTGCCCTTTCCCCCTCTCCTGTTCCCCACTCCCTGAAACCTATAGAAACCTTGTGTACTGCTCATTTGAGGCATCTTGGCCCGTTTAGCTGAGAGTCTCCTGCTGGCAAACGGAATAAATCTTAGTTGGTCTAAATTCCACTTCTCAGACAGTCTTTTATTCCTGGCAAAGCCAGG
The DNA here is from genome assembly GCF_028372415.1 of Notamacropus eugenii. Lineage (NCBI taxonomy): Eukaryota > Metazoa > Chordata > Mammalia > Diprotodontia > Macropodidae > Notamacropus > Notamacropus eugenii. The sequence continues at coordinate 494,382 of NC_092875.1, forward strand.
GACATGTAAGCAAGGACCCCAGGGTGGTTCTCAGGACTCCTGAAGGATGGTCTCATAGCATTTCTTTTCTGAGCTTTGGGGAAAAGTGGAGGAGAAGACCATGGAACCAGCTTGGAATCACAAAATTTGGTTTTGGTGAAGCTTCTTTATGGAAGGACGGCCTCATGGCATACTTTCCATTGTCTAGAAATGAGACGAAGCTGATGGTGCAATGGAGAGAGCCCTGGGCCTAGAGTGAGGTATGCCAGAGTCTACATTCAGCCTCACACAGTTACTAGCTGTGTGCCACAGAACAAGTCATTTCATCTTCATCTGCCTCAGTTTCCTCAACTGTCAAATGGTAGAATAATATCACCTACTTTGGAAGGTTATTGTGAGGATGAAGTGATATAACATTGTAAAGAAAGCCCTGGGCCCAGCACCTGGTACACAGTAGGTGGAAATAAATGTTTCTTCCCTCCCCTTATTTGCCACCATCTCTGCTGGAATTTGAGGGCAACAGGAAGGAGGATTCAGGGCAAACGCTAAAGGAGGGACAAGTAGAAGCCATGATTGAAGCTTGTTAAAAGGAGAATATTCTGGATCCTCAACCCATCCCAGAGGCCAGGCTTGTAAGGAGAAGCCACCTGAGCAGCTTTCAAAGACTTGGCAGACCCAATTCCCGTCCAGGTGGAGGTCAAACTGAATGACCCTGAGGTTGGCTCCATGTCTCAGTCCTTGCACACTAATTTGAAGCTACCTAAATATGGGAAGCATCAGGAGCATTAAGGAAACCCTCAGGTTCCTTTCCCACAGTGCAACGACTTTCTAGTGGAAACACCAGGCAGCAGGACAGGAGATCAACACTTCTCTCTAATAACTGATAAATGCTCCAAACCCTGTATACATTCCTTTGATGGCAGACTCAGTGTTACCAGAGGAAGTGTCCTTACCCAGGAAGAGCAGGTTCCAGGCATTCTCCAGCATGACCCTCTTGTACAGCTCCTTCTGAGCATGGTCCAAGAGGCCCCACTCCTCCTCGGTGAAGTCCACAGCCACGTCCTTGAATGTCACCAACGCCTAAATCATTAAACATCATCGGATGTAGAGCTGAAGAAAACTTCACAAAGCTGAAGTGCAGAGAAGGGATTTGCCCAAAGGTCAGACTCTTTATGAGAGTCAGAGTCAACCCCTAAAACCATATTCTTTAAGAGCCTAATTGAATTGTTAGAAAGGCATTTCTATGGTCATTTGAAATAAAATTGAGAAATATTTTCTTCTGAAATACATCTCCCTGTGGAATCCGGGAGAAAGTTTGTGTTCCATCTGTGAGGTTGGTGGATGTATGGAGGAGCATGAGAGAGGGGATAGGAAATATCTTCTTTATCAAAAGTGATATGTTTAGCCATGGTAAACTCTAGAACTTATTTCCTTTCATATTGAATGGAGTTATAGGAAGTTTTACTTTAATCCAAAGAACACAGAGACCAAAGCAAAGAACTTATGGATCAGAGGAAGGGGAAGCCAGAGACCAAATTCGTATATTATATATACATAAATATATCTATATACACATATGCCTATGAATGCATGACAATACTTTATATACCAAATAGACATGTACAAGATGATTTGCATGTTGTCTCCTCCATGGGAATGTGAGCTCCTTAGGATTAGGAAATGGATTTTATCTTTTTTGAAAAATGAATATTTTATTTACAATGCAAGGAACAACACGAGCATTTCCATAAGAGGAAAATGTAAGAAGTGATCACACATGAAATTGCAAATCTACCATGTACAACTTGACATTCCTCAAATAATATAATGGTTATCAGGTAAATTTCTTTTGTTTCTCCTCTCCCTCTACAACCCTAGAGATGGCTACCATGTATATAAATGTCTGCCTGTATGTATATGTATATGTGTATACACACACACATACATGTGTGTAAAATTATTCTATGTATACTAGTATTTGTCAGTTCTTTATCTGGATGCAGATAGCATCACTCTTTACATGTCCTTTATTTTTAATTTGTCTTTAGAATAGTCAAAATGACTTATTTGCTCAAACTCTTCTGAACACTCTATCGCTGTGACTGTATACAGTGTTTTCCTGTTGCTGCTCACTTTGCTCTTAACCATTTTGTGCAAGTCTTTCCATCCCTTTCTAACATCATTGATTCCATCCTTTCTTACAGCAAAGTGGCATTCCATCACAACCACTGAGCACAACCTCTTCAGCCTGTCCCTAAATGATGGGGATCACTGCAACGTCCAGGGCTTTGTCACCACAAAGACAGTTGCTATAAACATCCCACTCACATTAAAAGTTACAAATATTGTCTGTGAATTTCTTTCCAGTCTCATTTTTACTCACAATGCTCTTTCTCAGGGTCTCTTTTCACTCTTTCCCTTTGAGCTCATCTTCTCCCCCTCCCACTTACTGCTCCAATTCACCAATGCCTCCAAGAATACCCTGATCCTCTCCTCCAATGTGAATCCACAGGGCCTGCAAATGTGCCCCATCTTCTCCCTGACTTTCCTAATTGCCAGTCCCCACACCCTCTGAAAATTCCCTCCCTGAACCTGTTCCCCAATTTTCTCATCTCCCTACATGTTCAGAAGACTTCTACACACTTTCACATGTACATGTTGTTTCTTTTTCAACTCAGATGAAAGGAAGGCCCCAATATCACCATCCCTCTATCCTGACTTGCTTCCTCTCTCTGGGTTCTTCTTTTCATGCTCCCTCTTTCCAATATCACTTCTCCCTTTTGACTTTTCCTGCCCAGTTTTTTTCTCATTACCCCATCATGCACAATTCAGTCACCACCTTTATTTCAAATTACATTGATGACGTGATGACAGTTCTAAGAATACTGTTAACTCTTCCATACATAAACAATAAGCAAACAGTTTGACCTTAATGGGGGCCTTATAAGCAATCTTTAATTTAACGTTTTCCTTATACTTCTTCTGGATCTTTTATATCCAATTTTCCAATGAGTTCTGCTCTGTTTGATCCAAACCTGAAGGTCTACAATTCATCAAACAGCCATTTTTATTTTCATCCAGGATTACACTCATTTTGCTGGTACATTATTTTTGGATGCAATCATAATTCTTCTGTTCTTTGAAATGTCATGTCCCAAGACCTTCTGTCTGTTAGAGTGGAATCTGCTGGTTCTTGGGAAATCCTCACTAGATTTCCACAGGATTGGAATGCTTTTTTTTCTCATTGCTTTCAATATTTTCACCTGAACCTGGGAACTTTGAGACTTGGCTATGACATTCATGTAAGTTTTTCTCCATTATATCATATTATATTTCTGCTATTATTATATGCTTTAATCCTTACAAATACCCTGATACTTGGAAGTGGTCACCTGTTTCCAAGTTACCATATGTACAGCATGTGTGTGGCCAAAGAGCTTGAAATCTGATGGTCTTCCATTTCATTTTCTTTTATCTCTATTACAAGAGTAGGATTCACTTTATCAAAGACAATTGGCCAGGACTTATGAAAATGGAAAAAGACACTTCAATTCTAGAATTCACAGATCATCTCCAGAACAAAAACCAGTGCATGCATTCAGGGAAGATGGCAGCATGGGTCAGGAATTTCTAGGCTCTCTGGATTTCCTCCACAGAGAGAAAATTACCATAAAATGAAAATAGAGAAGCAAAAACAAAGGGGTAAAGCAGCTGGAGGACAACTTGAGAGGACCTCAGAGAAGACTCTGGGGGCTGAGGGCAGTGTAGACATTTCAAGGCCAACTCCACTGCACTACCAAACAGCAGTCCCAGAGGGAAGCAGACCAGGCCTCTAGAACTTTCACCTCCAGAATCTGAACTCACAAACTTTCACCTATGGAACAGCAGAAGTTGAGTGAGGGAAGACAGATGGACTCTGTAATGACTCTAGAAGGCAAGCCTGGCAGTGCTGCCCACACATAATCCTGGGCTGTGGCTGTGGGCAAGGAGGAGTGACCAACGTCCAGTGGTACCACAGGAAGAAGGAACATTTTCAGGACAGTGTGACTTGGGCTCCGGGTGGGTGGAAGGGAGGAATCCCAGAGGCTGAGCCTCCAGAGAGAATGCAGAACACAAGAGTAAGGAGGACCTGAGACCTAGTAGCCACTAAATTTGGATTAAAACTTGATTGTAGTCAAAGGAAGCTGATTAAAAAAAATAAGAGAAATGAAACATAAAAATGAGGAGGGAAAGGAAGAAGAACCTGATCACTGATGACTCCTTGGGTATAAAAGAAAGTCTGGATGACATTCAGAAGAAGATGTCAAGTGGGTGACAGACCAAAAAGAAATCTTGGAGGAACTGAAAAAGGAGTTAAAAAATCAAAGAAGAGAGAATGAGGAAAAATAGGAGAAAATCAACAGAACTCAAGAAAATTGTAATAAATAATTCTAAGTCAAGTCAAACAGAATGAGGAAAAATTAGAAAAAAAAAGAAAATCAAGTAGATTGTGGAAAAGAAAGTCAAGCAATTGGAACAAGACGTATAAAACCGTAAGGAAGCAAATGAAGAGGATTTCCAAAACCAAATGTAAGACAATGAGTAAAAATTGGAAAAAAAAAAGAAAGTCATTCAAGAAAATGATGAAAAGAAATCTAACTAATTAGAAAAAGGGATACGAATTCCAAAAGAAGAAACTAACTCCTTGAAAACTGGTATTTGCCAAGTAGAGTTGAATGATGTGATAAGACACTAAGATGTAATAAAAGTAGAAAAAAGAGAAAAGAATCTGAAACACATCCTTAGGAAAACAACTGATCTGGAGAACAGATGAAGGAGAGACAATGTCTGAACTTCCAGGCTACGTTAAAGTTATGGTCAAAAGAAGAATCTCAGTACGGTTTTACAAGAAGTTATTAAGGACAATTGCCCTGAAGTTCTACAACAAGAAGGGAAAGTGGAGATGGAAAGAATCCACTGATCACACCCAAAAGGATCATGGGAAGAAAATTCACAGGCATGTCAGAGCTCAGATTCCAAATTCCCAGGTTAAAGAGAAAAGATAATCAGGGAAAAAGGAAAAGAACTTCTGTGTTCTAAAGTGATGGCAGCAGTTTTCTTTGTGGAGGCAAAGAACTAGAAAATGCATAAAGGTTACATGTACAGAATAATTTTACATGTACATAGATGTAATTTTACATATACATATACCTATTTTTGTCTAAGGGTAGTCACCTCCAGGGCAGAGGATGAGGGTGTGGGAAGAAAAAAGAAATGTTCATGATAATTTTGGAATAGATGATGGAAAGCAATAGAAATGGTGCATAGCAGATTTGCAATTTGATGTGCAAGCATCTTTTTATTGAACTATGTTTTGGAAATGCTGACTTTCTTCCATAAATTAAAATTTAACAATGATTCAAAAACCAAAAACCAAGCCAAGGCTGCAACCCCCAGGACTGGGAGTAGTTACATTTATCAATCCAATTTAGAAACACAAAGTCCTACAAGTCACCAGCAGAACAACTTCCACACAATGGAAAGGCGTCTGCAATCATGCAAAACTAATGCAAATGCACTAGAAAGAAGCAGGGAAGGAAGGCTGCGTTCCAGAGCAGCACTTCTTAACCTGTGGGTCTGATCCCCATACGGGGTTGCCTAACTAAATACGGGGGTCACAAAAAATGTGACAACAGGTAAAGGTTTCTGAGTGCCCAAGAGCATAACTTAATTCACAATGAAACAGGAAATGAATCCAAGGAGTTTCTGGCACTGCTTGCCCATGCTACATCGTGCATCTTCACTGTAGCCTTGGTTCTGAACATACAACATGTGAACTTTCCACTGTGCATGTTGTTGTGAAATGCAAAGCCAGAAACACCTCGGCTCAGACACGAAATTATTGGATGTGATGAAATCAAAATGTCACTCCACTCTGAAAAATGGTGAAGATGTTCTATGTCCTGCAGTATTCAATATTCTACCAAGATTTAATTCTTTATGTAAAAAGAAACAAGCATATCCATCTCCTTAGTATGCAAATTGGCTTTCATCTTTGGTAAACACTAAAATTATATTGTATACCAAAAATTGTTTTAAAAGAAATTTCTTTATGATTTATTATCAGTAAATCAGATTGGTTTACCTATCTTATAGACCCAAGGTCTCAAAACATGTTCTCTGTCCAAAGAGTTCAGGAGAGAAAAAAGTTTAAGAAGCCCTGTTCCAGAGCACTCTGGATCCCAGGACGCTGCAGGTGACTGATTCAGCAGATGGGAGCTTAACAACATGGGGGGAAAGTGGATATTCCACAAAGAAGAGGAGTAGGAAATATTTCTAGAAAGAAAACCAGAAAGGAAGGGATTGTTTGCTTCTTAACACCTCAGAATAAAGAAATACAGGAGTACTGAACAAATGTGGACTCGAACAGACAGATCAAAAAGACATTTCTTTCTGAAAGTACACAGGCACACAGGGATAAAGGAGGAACCCTGGAGGAGGTCAGAGTGCAGAGGATGGTAGGGGGTATCATGGGCGGAGCCTTGACATCCTGCCTGAGGGAGAAGGTCCTCTGGTGGCCCTACAGGACAACTAGGGGACATAAAGGAAAGCGGGGAGGAGGAGACAGCCCAGGGAGAAGAGAGTGATGTGACAAGGTCTCCTCAAGGACTAGAAATGGTGAATCCAATTTCATAGACATTTATAAAGCACCTATCATGTGCCAGGCACAATGCTAAACACTAGGGCTAGAAAAAGAGGCAGAAGGCAGTCCCTGCCCTCAAGGAGGTCAGCATCTAATGGGGGAGACACCAAGCCAACCAATATATCCAAAGGAAGCAAGGCTTGGACAAACAGGCCAGGATTGGAAGAGGGAAGGAGGAAGGATGAAGAGGGTTAGGGAAGGCTTCCTGGGGCTTTGTAGTTGTTGGAGGGGACTTAAAGGAAGACAGTGAGGTCAGTAGTCTGAGCTGGGGAGGGAGAGGATTCTAGGCTTAGGAACAGTCATTGAAAGTGCCTAGAGCTGAGAGAAGCCACGAGGCTTAGGGCCAGCGGAGTAAAGGTATATGTTGGGTCGGGGATGGGTTAGAAAGGGCTTTGATTGTCAGTGAGAGTATTTCCTGTTTGATCCTGGAGGGAATAAATAGGGAACTGCGGGAATCTGTTTGGGAGGGCAGTGACCTGATCAGAGCTGCACTGCAGGAAATGATTAGGGGCTGAATGAGGAATGGCTTGGAAGTGGGAGCGCTATGAGGGGGGCAGACCCACCAGTAGGCTATTCCAATAGACCAGGCATGAGGCAATGGAGGCGTGCATTAGAACGGTGGTAGGGAGAGGAGAGAAAGGACAGAGTCTAGAGATGATGCCAAGGTGAAACTAATAGGCCTTTGCACCATACTGGATAAGTGGGTGAAGAGATACAAAAGAGGCTGGGATGACTCTGACAGAAAACTGTTCACAAAAGGACAGAAATACCAGATGTAATGTGGGTTGCACCTCCCTTAAATGATCCTTGTAATGCCAGCATTTCAGTCTTGTCCTTACCTTCCTGCTCTTAAGACATTTACTTTGGATCAGGTTGAGCTGAACCACACATTAAGGTGACCCTTCTCCAGGGACATTACCTTGTGGGGAGCCCAGCCCAAGCTAGATCTCAGCTTCTAGTGTCCTTCCTCCCTGACACTGGGATTCATGGCAGGAAGGGCAGAGCAGCTGGAATGAGGTGGCTGCCAAGGGCCCTTGGGGTCTCAGGACCAGGGCTTGCTACCTCATAATGCCTCCTCCCTCTGTTCTCCTAAAACTATAAAAACTTTTTGATGGGTATATTTGGTGGGGAAACAGACCTGGCCTCCCCAGGATGGTAGGTTTGCTACCCTGTTATCTCAGTGAAAGGTGTTTTATTCCTCAACTCATGCCTTTGGTTTATTTCAGGACTTGTCAACTACTAGGTGATGATGGGAAGATGGTGTTGCCTTCTACAGTAACAGGGAAACTAGGAGTGTGTGTGTGTGTGTGTGTGTGTGTGTGTGTGTGTGTGTGTGTGTGTGTGTGTAATGTCTGCGGTAAAAATAACAAGCTCTGTGTGGAATACATTGAGTTTAAGATATCCAAGGGCCATCCAGTTGGAGATATATGGTAGGCAACTAGGGATACAAGACTGGAAGTCAGCAGAGAAACTGGGGCAGGAAAGGTCCTTGTGAGAGTCATCAGCACACACATAGTGATGACATTGATGGGAGCTGATGAAATCACCAAGGAAAGTAGTACAGAGGGAAAAGAGGAGAGGACCAAGGCTGGACCCCCAAGGGACCCCTATGGTCAGAGGGTTTGAGCCCAGGAAGACCCAGAGGAGACAGAAAAGAAGTAGTCAGATAGGATGGAGGAAAACCAGGAGACAGTGGGGTCCTAAAAGCCTGGAAGAAAGAGAAGATCAAGAAGGATAAAGTGTCCAACAGCATCAGAGACTGGAGGGAGGTCAAGGAGAAGGAGGGTGGAGAAGGTCATGTGACCTCTATGATTTTAAAGAAAGAAGAACACAGGAGAGGAGGTGAGGGGGATGGGAAGGTGAAGAAAGAAAGGAGACCTGACTCTGAAGATGAGAGGGGAAAAGGTGTGTCTCACCTGGGGGAGAGGAGAGCATGGTCCAGTGCAAACTTCCCTAGTCCAGATTGGGCCCAGAAAGAATGTGCTGGGGCAGCTTCTGGACCTCTCAGCTCACACATGGTAAAGGGTCAGATCATTGGTTAGAAGGAGATTACAGGGGTCCCTCTGCTGGCTGGACTCTGTGGCTTTGACCATGCTCTAATCTGGGTGCCAGGCCTGGCTGGCAATCTCAGTGTGAGGAGGAGCATACCACATGTCAGGCAACGCGAAAGGCCTTGGCAATGGCTCTCTCCCATGACTGCAAAGTTCTCAGCCCCAACCCTAACCCAAACTCTACATGCCTGCTCTGGGCTTCCTTAAAGGCTCAGCTAAAATGGCACTTTCTGAAAAAAATGATTTTCCTGGTCCCCCAAATTGCTGGAGCCTTCCCTCTCAGAGTTAACACCACTTCATACAGTGCAAAGCTCGCTTGTACACAGCTGCTGAGTTGTTGGAGCAGCTAGATGGAACTATGGATAGAGAGCTGGCCCTGGACTCAGGAGATCCTGAGCTCAAATCTTGCCTCACACATTAGTTGTGTGACCCCAGACTAGTCATTTAACACTATTTGACTCAGTTTCTGCATCTGTAAAATGAGCTGGAGAAGGAAATGGCAAACCACTCCACTGACCTTGCTAAGAAAACTCCCCAACCAAAGCGCCAATGAATCAGTTTTACTAAAAGTAGCAGAGAGCAGGGCAGTGTTGTTAATACCTTATTCAGTTTCATGCCTACATCTGTAAAGAAATGCTCCATGAGGACCACACTGGCAGCTTCATAGACCATGGTGTACATACATGGCAACAGCCTCTTGGGCTGACTTCTGGGCACAGATTGCACTCACCTGGGGAGGGTGGCTGTGTCTCCCAGGGGCCATTCCGTCTGGATCCGACTCCTTGGTGGGGCCAGGCCTGGGTCCTGTGCAGACTGAGCTGGGCAGGGAGAAGGATTCCAGAGGGGGAGAGGTCTTCCTCTTCACTTCCTACACAGCAGGCTGGCCTACAGGGATTCACAAGAGTGATGCCCCACATCAGTCACAAAGGCCCTGGCACCATCCTCAGGGGAGAGACTCCACTCTACAAAGAAAAGGAGGAAGCAGGGAGGGTCAGGGTTGGAAATGGGGGTGGTCTGAACAGGAAGACGACTGCCCTTCTTCTCTTACTCCTTGTCTCCTGCCCCCTTGCCCCTATTCTCCCACAGAGACCCAGGACACAGAGGCAGCTTGGGATCCCAGATGGGATGAGACCAGTCAGAGGTTCAAGGGCACCTCAGGCAGAGCTCTCCCTCCACATGGTCCTCTGCCTGCCCTGCATTCCCTCTGCCTGATGCACACACATATTATCTAGACTACAGACTGACTGCTTGGTCTAGGAGAGAGGGAAGGTAGGGGAGGTTGAGGAGGTGGAGGGCTCTTGAATGATCAGGGGAAGCCTGAGGCTGGGAGACAAAGTGCAGTCTGGGATTCAGCCCCCTGGCATGGGACCTGAGGCAGGGTAGCGGGAGGCATGGAGAAGGGGAGCAGGGGTAAGGTCTGGGAGGCAAGACCATCTAACATAGCTCATGGAGGGAGGTCAGGGACACCAGAGGGACAGAAAGGATCCAGGGGGACACTGAGCCTGGGGAAGCAAGATGACTGTGTCCTGAGGTCTCACTTAGTGCTGGGAAGGACTGTTGGGATGCTCTGGTAGAGCTTAGGCTTGGAATCCCTAAAGGGAGACTGGAGACAGGGAGTCACATGCCTGGTTTCTGACAGGAAAGCAGCCCCAGAGCCTTGGGTGCAGAGAAAGGGAGATAGGAAAGAGTTTTGGTACCTGTGTCCAAGCCTGGGTAAGTAGGAAGGAAGGTTGGATTCTTGGATCTCCAAAGGGGGCTGGATCTGAAGGTAAGACAAGGTGAGTGGAATAGGTTTAGTGAAGACATCTCAGACTGCAATTCTTCTCCCAGGGGTAAGAAAGACTGAGAGGATCAAGATTACAATATTTTTAGAGTGGAATAATTCCATATAAGGATATAAAACTGTGTAGTACCTTAGGGTCTCAACGATTGGATAAAACTTACATAACTTTTTGATGCCTTCATTTCAAAAGGGATTGGCTAGATTTCGCGTCTAGAATGTAAGATCATATTCTCAGCTAATGAGGATGATGGTCAGAGGGGAGGGAGGGGCTTGTGTGAGGATCTATATATATCACTGCCTTTCCTTTGTCTTCAGCTTTTCCTGCTCCAGACCACGTGGGGAGGAATTGCCCCGCTTTCTGAGAATCGAATAAATAAACTTTCTGTCATCACTTTGAGAGCCTCTGAGTAATTAATTTAAGTAGGGAATCTTGTTATCCCGCACACAGGGAATTCCTAACTAAGAAGATAAGAGATTAGGGGACTGGGAGACAGGACACCGGGGCCGGATAGGAGGCTGAAATGAGGACTCCCAGAATCCTGTGGTCAAAGTCTGCAGTCTGGAAGTCTTATCCAATGGTAAATCTGGGGAAGGTGAGGCAGGAATTTAGGAAGTGACGGGGAGTCTGGGAAAGTTGTAGGGGCATGGAGCTCATCCAGGAGCCAGGCTTGGGAGGAAGGTGTGCTCCTGGCAGACCTGGAGGGCACTCACCATGAGGTCTGATGCGAGGAAGGAGATTGAATTGCAGGGGAAGCCAGGGGAAGCCAGGAAATGGGAAAGTGGGGAAGGAGGCGCCTTACCTGGGACCCGCAGGCACAGAGCTGGCGTCCGGAAAGCAGAGCGATCTCAGCACCACAGGAAAGGAGAGCGATCTCAACTGCAAGAGGAAGGCACAGGAATCCTGGCTCCGGGGAAGGCAGAGAGAGCACAGAGCCAGGCAAAGGGAGAGATTTGAAGTGGAGGGAGAGCCGAGCATTCTGGGCTCAGACACTTCCTGCTCCTGTCCAGCCCACTCTGGGAGGGTCCTCTCATCCCCAGCAGCCCTGCCCACTCCAGCCCCCCAGGCCCCCAGGATGGCTGAGCCCTTTCTTCCAATCACACCCAGGGCTAGGGCTCAGAGATCCTGCCTGCCTCGCCTCCCTAAGCCCTGCCTCCCTTCTCCAGTGCCATGATCCCTCCTCTGCCCTAAACACCTCCCAGGCCTCCAAACTCCACCCCTCCCCGCTCTCTGAGAGCTCCTCCTCTGGTGTCTCCATCCCCTCCTCTCCCACTCCCCTCCACACTCACCCCCTCCTCCCCTGAGCAGAAAGACTGGCGGGGTAAAACTGGCACCAGACTACCTGAAAGTAATACTGCATCTACAGAGGGAAGGAGGAGGTAGGGAGGGCAGGCTTGGAAAGGAAGATGCTCTGAACAGGAGGGCTCCCTTCCTCCCTCTGCTCCTTCCCTTCTGTCTGCCTTCCCGCCCCATCCTTCTGTAGAGACCCAAGAGGCACAGGGGACTTGGGGATCCTAGATGGGAAGAGACCAGTCAGAGCCTCAGTGAGCCCTGAGTCAGAGCTGCCCCTCCACCTAGTACCCTGCCCTCCCTGCGTGGAGAACCAAGGGTGAACGACATTGTGTAAGGGGGAGTGGCTGCCCCACTGGGGACCAACTGGCCTGTCCCAGTTGGACTATTTCCTTCCCTCCCTCCCTCCCTCCCTCCCTTCCTTCCTTCCTTCCTTCCTTCCTTCCTTCCTTCCTTCCTTCCTTCCTTCCTTCCTTCCTTCCTTCCTATCTTCCTCCTTCTCTGATGGGGAGTCATATCCTGACTACAAGTGTTCTGTCCAAAGGAATATAAATTTTAATTGATTAAACCAGCCTTCAGTCTCTAAATGGGTACTGCCTCAGACAAACTGAGACCTGGGAAAGACTTTAGCTTAAAAATTCAAGGACTCTCACTTCTTTCAGGACCATCAACAGTTGTCCAATTTAGGGAGGTTTCTCCTAGACCCAAGAGCCCCCCAGTGCCTAGCCCCAGAAGCCCTAGGATGAGCCCTTTCCTCCATTATCACCCTACATCAGGACCTCAGGACCCAGCTTGCCTCTCCTTCACAAGTCCTGCCTTCCATGTAACTAGGACATTGTTGTCCAGTAGCTTTGGCCCTGTGCAGCTCTTCCCTGACCCCACTTGGGGTTTTCTTGGCAAAGATACTGGAATGATTTGCATTTTCTTCTGTAGCTCATTTGAGAGATGAGAAAGCTGAGGCAAATAAGGTTGAGTGACTTAGCCAGAGTCACCCAGCTAGGAGGTACCTGAGGCCTGACCTGAACTCTGGAAGAATTTTAGACCCAGGACTCTATCCACTAGGCCACCTAGCCACCCACTAGGAGCTTAAGTAATGCTAATTAAATAACTGACTCAAAAAGAAGTTGTTTTCTTGGGTTTTATTGCAAATACTAAATGCCTTTGATCACTTTAATACTTTAAAGTCTTTCTTTTTTTAAAAAAAATCATCTTTTCTATACCCTTTTCTACCTAAGAGCACTCCCTGATTATAACCCAGTCTCTGGGACACTCACGGACCTCAGGAAGAGAACATCTACAGAGATATCTCTGTGTGTTCATGTGTTTCTGCGTGTGTGTGTATGTGCATGTGCATGCCTTCTTCAGAATGTCACTAACAAGGACCCTGATGATTCTGACAGCAGACTCAAATAAGCTAAAATGTACAAGGTGCCTGGCACACAGTAGGTACATATAACCAGCCCCACCTGCTTTCCTGTCTTCTTACACCTCACTCCTCCCTTCCTCCTCCTCCTGATCTCTGACCCAGGGACACTGGCCTCCTGGATGAGGTTTCACCAAGACCTGATCTCCTGACTCTGCTATACCCCATGTAGGAAATGTTCTCCCCCTCTTGACAGGGTGTCTTTACCCCCCCCCCCCCCCTTGCTTTTGGTTTTACAGCTGTTCAAGGAGGACTAGCCCTTCTGGTGTGAGGCCTTGCTGAGTTGTTTTCCCACTCCTTGGGTGTCTACCTGTCACACAACTCTCCCCTATGGCCCCAAGAAGCTGTAGCATGCCCAGTGTCCATACGTGGTAAACTCCTTCTTGTTGAACCAGTTTTGAGGGTACTGAAAGGCCAGAAAGCCATGGGTGAGGGAGGGGCTGCCAACCCCAAGCAAAAGAACTAAGCCTCACCCACCCAGGAATGGGTAGATAAAAATGATTTCTTCCAAAGGTCATGAAGGCAACTGAAGCAGGCTCTGGGGAGCACTGGGGCTTGGGCAGACATGGAAGATGCCAAGGTCATACACTGCACCCTGGCCATGCCCAGTCCAAGCTTCCTAGTGACCCCACCTCTAAGCCATGGTTGAGGGAGAGATCTTCTCTGCCTGTCCCCCTCCCTTCCCTTCCTCATTCGGCTTCCCTTCTCCATCCCATTCCCAGTCAGGGAGCTCTGCCCTCTACCTCTCTATGGCTCCACACTCTTCAGAGCTGGTCTGTGTGCCTTCTTAAAGTGTAATTGCTGCCCCATTTCCTGCTGCTCATTGTGGTCCTTTTCAGTGAGTACACAAATGATAAGGTGTGTCTGTAACCCTGCCCCCATTTCATAAATTAGTAATTCACAGGGGCATTGGATGAAGGCAGGAGAACTGAACCTCTAACATTGAGCTGAGGGCAGGGTTCTAGGACATCTGGGGTCCTATAGGAGAGGTCTGAAGACAGAGACAGTAGGATTCAATGATAAAGTGGGGGGTGGTGCTCTGGGGCATTTGGGATGTGATTGGGAGTCTTGTCAAGACCAGGGACAGGGACCCAGGCAGTAGCTAGGCTTGGAGGGACAGCCATGGAGAATGGTCAGCCAGACATAAGAAGGGGAAAATGAGGCCCAAAGGAAGGGGAGCCAGCAGGACCCTGGTGTTTTATACGATCCTGGCCCAGGCCTACCTGGGACATGCTCCTGAAGAATTGGATTCTATAAGAAGAGTTATCTCAGCTCCTAGGCTTTGTGTTTATAGCCAGTTAACTGAGGATGGGCCCTTGCAGTCCTAAAGAGGCCCGTCCTGTCAGGTCCCTGAACCCCAGGATCAGCCCTTTCTTCCAATGGCACACTGCATTAGTACCTCAGGACCCTGCCTGTGTGTCCTGCCCAAGCCCTGCCCTGTACCCCAAGGAATGCCCAACCCTATCTCCACTTACCCTGACCCAGGGCCACTGTCCTCTTGGCTCATCCTTGGTCAACAACTTCCATATCCTGACACTGTCCTTTCAATAGTGGCCTCCTATACTTACAATGTCCCCTCTTCTCACCTCCGACTCCTGGCTTCAGTCTTCTTAGCCAACATCTCAACTTCTGAAATGAGTCTTTTCTGGAACCTAACACTCTTAGAGCTCTCTCTCTGAGAGCCCTAGCCATCTTCCTGCATAGACTCCTCCTTGGCCTCCAAACTCCACCCCAGGGCTGGGATTCCACCTGGGCCCCAAGCCCCTCAACCTGGTCATCCCTGAGAACTCTGTCTCCTCCATCCCTCCAGCACCTCTCTTACCCCTCCTGCTCTGGGGCTGAGATCCTTCAGAGAGCCAGGGTAAAACCTGGGCAGCAGACTAGCTGAAATCAGTGGGTTCCATAACTGAAAGTCCTGACAGCCAATGGCCCTTAAGAAACTCAGATTCTGTATGGTATCATTTGTATGTGTAAGTCCAGATTTGATGGGACTGAATTTGTCACAACTATGTGGTACCATTTAAAGTTACATGTCTGTTGCTATTAGGATAATTGTGATATCTCACCTTGTATTGGTAAGACAGATCTGAATGTAAAATATATGTATTTCATGATGGTGATCTATTTATAAATGTCAATATAAGAAATAAAAGTGTAATTGGATCTAAAGTCTGCTACAGTGGCCAATGAATGCAACCTGTCCATGGTGTCAAACTGATAGATGTATGAAGTGATGTTCTATGTAACATCCTTAGGACATTCATTCAACTAAATCAGTGTCATCTGAGTGTCCATAACTATCTCATACCGTAAAGCCAAATTGTCATTTATTGTCTTGTATTCCTTCTTGTTTGGGAATTTGGGGAAAGCAGAGTGTATGAAATACTCCTAATAAAAATCATTTCTGGAGGGTGATGCAGTTATAACCTTACTAACTTAACTTTTCTTTAGAAATACTGAATTAAGCTACTCAACAGGGGGGTAACAATGCTTAACAACATAAGTATTTTATTGGCCATGCTTTATTTTAAAATAGATAATGATTACATTGTTTGGGGAAAGGAGAAAAGAGCTTGAAAATTATCCTTTACTGGGAACTTCTTTGGGTCTTAAAAGGTACCTTCTAACTTTCTCTTTGATTAATGTCATAAAATCTTATCAGCTCTAGGGAAGACCTTACTAAAAGGAGGCTGCCCAATTCTGACCAAGACCTCTCAGAATCCAAGGTGGTGGGGGTTTGAAGTTTATTTCTAATACAGAAACAATATCCACCTGGTAGATTGACCACTGATGATGAAAGTTATAAAACTCTATCTAGAAGAGCACATAGGGAAGTTAAACCTCCGGGTCACCTTAGTCTCAGCAGACCCTAGCCTCCAACTCTCACTCTAACCCTTGGATTCTGACTCTACCCCTAATCCTAAATGCTTGGCTCCTACTCCTTCCTTGAGCAGAATTGACATGGTCAACTGGCAGTTGGCATGATGACATTTGACAAGATCATGTAGCTGTACCAAATTTTGAAAGAAACTATTGGCAGAATTTTTCCATGAATGTGCTTATAGAACAT
This sequence comes from Notamacropus eugenii, assembly GCF_028372415.1. Classification (NCBI taxonomy): domain Eukaryota; kingdom Metazoa; phylum Chordata; class Mammalia; order Diprotodontia; family Macropodidae; genus Notamacropus; species Notamacropus eugenii. Next base: position 510,658 of record NC_092875.1, read on the forward strand.
ACTAGGGAAACCCATCACACCATGATCTAAATAACATCCCTTATGAACAAATACGTGGAGGTGATAAATAAATTGAAGGGATCAGATCAGGTAGACAGAGAGCCTGAAGGATCATGGACCGAGGCTGTCCGTATTGGACAAGAGGTAGCAACAACAGCAACAACAACAAAACATTTCAAAGAAAAAGAAGAACAAGAAACCAAAACAGCATCTGATGAGTCTCTAGAAATAGCCGGGGATAAAAGGAAAGGGAAAGGGAAAGGAGAAAGGAAAGATATACCCAAGTGAATGCAGAATTCCAAAGAATAGGAAGGAGAGGTAAAATTTTCTTATATTACAAATGCAAAGAAACAAAGAAATGAAAAAGAATTCAATAGAATGGGAAAAATGAGATGTCTTAAAAAAATAATCAGAGAGATCATTTCACATGCCAGTAATGTTATGCTTTAGATTCTGTAAGCTAGACTTCAGCAATATGTGAACTGAGAAATACCAGAACAGGCTGGTTTTCAAAGAAGCAGAGAAAGTAGACACCGCGTTGCCAACCCTATCCCTAAATTTTTTGGCTTATGGTGAAATCAAGGAAGTTTCAAGGGGAAAAAACCCTAATTCTACTTCCTCGACCATACTAAAGTTTTTGACAATTTGCATCACAACAAAATGTGACAAGTAGTCAAAGAGATGAGGGTTCCACTTAGTTGTCTCCCAAGGAGCCTGAATGAGGGCCAAGAGGCAACAGGTGGAACTGCATATGGAACAAATGACTAGCTTCAGATTGGAAAAGGAGGACAAGGTTGTATGTTGTCACCTTTTTTATTTAACTTGCATGCAAAGGACATTATGTGAAATGCCAAGCAGGAGGGATCAAAACCTGGAATTGAGCTTGCCAGGAGAAACATCAAATCTCAGATGTGCAGATGCTACCACTCTGATGGCAGAAAGTGCAGAGGAATTAAGAAGTCTCTTGAGGAGGGTGAAAGAGGAGAGTATAACAGCTGGCTTACTACCTGTTCTACCAGAAGAAACATAAGGAATTAACTATAGCCTAGTTATAAGACACTGATTAAGGTCAACTGTTTTCTTATGATATGTGAAAATGTTATTAATATTAGTAATTATTTGTAATAGAATTTTCAAAACTGTTCCCATTGCTAAGGTAGTTTGAAAGAAAAGTTGTTGCTGACTTGTGTGTGATGGGGTGATTCTAATAATCACAACTGGGTAGGAACAGGTAAAAACGAACAGTTATTTCAGAAACAGGGCATGGAAGGAGGAGCTAATAATACAGAGGAAATAGGTTGGTGGGGAAGGCTGGTAGTATTGGAAACTTATTTTCATTTGGGTTCAAGAAGAAACAACATATATATCCGAAGAAGTTTATAAGTCTACTGAACTTTCAGAAAGGTGAGAAAACTAAGGGATAGGTTTGGAAGATTTTTGGAAGTGTGTATAGAATAAGATTAAGAGTGTGGGGGAAAGTTAAGGTGATATTAGAGGTGTGGGTAAAGCAAGGAACAAGACAGTAAGAGGATACTCTATGTATATCATCATATCATATGCAAGGAGTGATAACTTAGTTTCTTCTCTGCCTATTCTAATTCCATCAGTTTCCTTTTCTTCTCTTATTGCTGAAGCTAACATTTCTAATAGCATATTGAATAACAGTGGTGATAATGGACATCCTTGTTTCACCCCTGAACTTACTGGACATGCTTCTACCCCACTACTTAAAATGCTTGCTCATCATTTTGGGTAGATGCTACTTATCATTTTAAGGAAGGCTCCATTTATTCCTATGCTCTCTAGTGCTTTTAATAGAAATGGGTGTTGCATTTTGTCAGAAGTTTTTTCATCATCTATTGTGATAATCATATAGTTTCTGGTAGGTTTGATGTTGATATGATCAATTATCCTGATGCTTTTTCTAATATTGAACTAACCCTGAATTCCTGGTATAAATCCTACCTGATAAAAGTGTATTATTCTTTGATTCATTGCTGTAATTGTCTTGCTAATATTTTATTGACATTTTATTACATGTATTATGTACATAATATACATATATAATATATAATATTTTATTTAAAAATTTTGCATCTACATTCATTAGGAAAATTTGTCTATAATTTTCTTTCTTTGCTATGACTCTTCCCAGATTAGGTAAGAATACCATATTTGTATTGTAAAAATAACCAAAACTGATAGGACTCTTTCTTTGCCAATTTTCCCAAATAGTCTGTATAGTATTGGAATTCAGTGTTCTTTAAATGTCAGATACACTTTGCCTGTTAATCCATCTGACCCTACAGATTTTTTTCCTAAGGAGTTCATTGATGGCTTATTCAATTTCTACTTCTGAGATTGTGTTATTTAAATATTTTACTTTCTCTTCTGTTAATCTCGGCAATTTATTTTGTTTGTAACTATTCATCCATTTCACTAAGATTGTCAAATTTATGGACATACAGTTGGGAAAAATAATTCATAATTATTGTTTTTATTTCCCCTTGATTGGTGGTGAATTCACCCTTTTCATTTTTGATACTGGTAATTTGTTTTTTCTTTTTTTAAAACTCAAATTGACCAAGGATTTATCAATTTTATTGTTTTTTTCCATAAAACCTGTTCTTAGTGTTATTAGTTCAATATTTTGTTAATTTCAATTTTTATTAATCTCTCCTTTGGTTTTCAGTATCTCTAATTTGTTATTTAATTGAGGATTTTTGTTTGTTCTTTTTCTACCTTTTTCAGTTGCATGCTCAATTCATACATCTCCTCTTTATTTTATTCATGTAAGCATTCAGAGACATACAACTTCCCCTAAGAACCAATTTAGTTGTATCCCATAAATATCGTATGTTGGCTCATTATTGTCATTCTCTTGGAGGAAGTTATTGATTGTTTCTATAAGTTGTTGCTTGACTCACTCATTCTTTAGGATTAGTTTCTAATTAATTTTTACTCCATCTTTCCATGGTCCTTTATTACATATAATTTTCATTGCATCATGATCCGAAAAGAATGCATTTCCTATTTCTACCTTTCTGCACTGAATTGTGAGTTTTTATGTCCTACTACATGGTCAGTTTTTGTGTGTTTGTGCCATGTACTGTTGAGAAAAAGGTATATTTCTTTCTATCCCCCTTCAATTTGTCTCCAGAAGTCTACCATATCTACCTTTCCTAAAATTCTTTTCACCTGCTTAACTTTTTTCTTATTTATTCTGAGGTTGGATTTATCAAGTTCAGAGAAGGGGAGGTTGAGGTCCCCTACTAGTACAGTTTTGCTCTCTATTTCTTTCTGTAACTCCCTTAAACTTCTCCTCTAAAAGTGTGGATGCTATACCCCTTGGTGTATATATTTAGTATAGAGTGCTGGACTGATCATAGACTTATCCTGTTCAAGTAAAATATTAGCATTCATCAAAAGTGCTACCTCCAAGGCAAAATGACTACCAAAAGAATTAATGTCAACAAATTAGAGCTCTTCTCTGAGCATGCACAGTTTGTTGTTCACTTGGAGGGAAAGTTGAGCCAACACACAGTTGGCAACAGTGGAGAAGAAAAGGAGTGGGCAGCTTTCAGAGATTTGGTGTACAGCACTGCATTTGCCCATCTGAGTCAGAACATTCACAAACACCGAGACTGGTTTGAGGAAAATGATGGGGAAATTCAGAAACTGCTCAATGAAAAATGAGAACTCCACAGGATTTACCAGCAAGATAGTTCATCCACCTCTAAGAAGATAGCATTTAATTCCATCAAAAGCAAAATACAAGCAAAGATTAGAGAGATGCAGGATTCCTGGCACAGTAAGAAAGGAGTTGAAATTCAGTATTATGCTGATAGTAACAATCGAAAGCAGTTTTATACTATTTATCCCTGAATGATATTTTTGGACCAAAAACCTATGGTGCATCACAACTGCTCAGTCTTGATGGAGCCACATTGATTAGTGATAAGGGCGTGATCCTAGAGAGACGGGCTGAACACTTCCATAGTGTTCTCAACAGACTCAGTGCTGTGGTTGAAGCCAATCCTTTCTTAGCTGAACTTCCAACTGAAGAAGAAGTTTTCAGGGCCATTAGGCTCCTTTCATGTGGCAAATTACCTGGTGCTGATTGTATTCCAGTTGAGATTTACAAGGTAGGGGGCCATTGCTCAAACAAAAGGCAACCGAAATTTTCCAGGTTATATGGCAAGAGGAAGTTATCCACCAGGAGTTCAAGGATGTCTCCATTGTCCATCTCTATAAAGGTAAAGGGAATAGATTGTTCTGTGACAATCACAGGTGGATCTCTCTGTTAATCATTGCTCGCACAATTCTTGCTAGAGTCCTTCTTAATAGGCTGATTCTTCACCTGGAAGATGGTCATATACCTGAGAGCCAGTGTGCCTTCAGAAATGGCTGAGGAATACTTGATATGGTGCTTGCTGCCAACAGCTCAAGGAGAAATGCTAGGAGCAGAACAGAGATCTGTACACAATGTTTGTAGATCTGACCAAGGCCTTTGACACTATTAGTCATGAGGGCTTATGAAAAGTTATGTCAAAATTTCGTTGCCTGGAAAAGTTCATCAATATTGTACATCAATTTCAGATGGCTTGTTTGCTCGGGTTCTGGATAATGGACAATGCTCTCATGCCCTCCTAGTCACTAATGAAGTGAAACAGGGCTGTTAGCTTGTTCCCATGCTTTCTTCCCATGATTCTTTTAGCTATGTTGACAAATGTTTTCAATGACAATGAACATGGCATCAAGGTCAGCTACCATACTGATGGTAAGTTCTTCAATTTGAAAAGGCTACAAGCCAAGACCAAAGTGGAGGGAGTTCTGGTGCATGATTTTCTGTTTGCAGATGATTGTGCACTCAATGCAACCCCTGAAGCTGAGATGCAACAAAATATGGATCAATTCTCTGCTGCCTGTGCTCATTTTGGCCTAATAATTCACATCAAGAAAACACAGGTGCTCCATCAGCCACAACGACGCCATCCATATGTGGAACAATCAGTTACAAGAAATGGAGAAGTTTTGATTGCTGTGGATAAGTTCACTTACCTTGGTAGTGCACTTTTCAGGGATGTACACATTGACAATGAGGTTGATGCACTCATTGCCAGAGCTAGCTCAGTGCTTGGGAGGCTTCAAAGAAAAGTTTGGAAGAGAAGAGGTATTAGACTGCTTACCACACTGAAGGTCTACAGAGCCGTTGTGATGTCCTCATTGTTATATGCTTGTGAAACATGGACAGTCAACCAGCACCATGCCAGGAAGCTGAATCACTTTCATTTAAACTGTCTTAGGAAGATTCAGGATAAGGTACCAGACAACGAAATCCTTGCTAGAGCTGAACTGCCAGGTATTCAAACTATGCTCCAGAGAGTGCAACTCTGATGGCCACATTGTTGGAATGCAAAATGTACACTTGCCAAAGAGATTATTTTATGGTCACTCACATGGGGTACACAATCACATACTGGCCAGAAGAAAGGATACAGGCACACTCAAAATGTTTCTCTGAAGAACTTTGGATTTGACTGTGCAACATGGAAGACACTGGCAAAGGAACGCTCAGCATGGCGTGCCCATGTAAGGAAAGGTGCTGTGCTCTCTGAGCAAAGCAGAATTGAGACAGCAAAGAGTAAATGCATGATGTTCAAATTTGGGAGATACACCCCAAATATTCACATGGAGCATCTGTGCCCCACCTGTAGTAGAGGATTCCAAGCTCACATTGGTCTGATTAGACACAGTTAGACACACTGAAATTTCACTTTATCATGGCGATGTCATTTTGGTGCTCTTTGAAGATACAGGACAACAACCAACTTCGATATCTATGGTGCCTTTTAACAGGATATGGTTTCCTTCCTTATCTCTTTTAATTAGAGGTATTTTTGCTTTTGGTTTCTGTGATATTAGGACTGCTACTCCTGCTTGTTTTATTCACCTGAAGCATAATACATTCTACTCCAGCCTTTTACCTTTACCATGGGAGTATCCCTGTTTCAAATGTGTTTTTTTGTAAAGAACATGTTGCAGAATTATTCTTTTAAATCCATTCTGCTATCTGTCTCCATTTTATAGGAGGGTTCATTCCATTCATATTCATGGTTATGATTATGATCTATGTCTTTCTCTTCATCCTATTTCTCCCCACCCTTATGTTTTTATTTTGCCATTTCCCTTTCCCTCTTCAAAAATTTTGCTTTTGACCACTGTCTCCCTCAATCTTTCCTCTCTTTTCTTTCCCTTTTCCCTTAACTACTTCTTCCCTCCTTTCTAACCACCCCCTCCTTTTTCTTTCCCCTTTCCCCTTCTACTGCCTGTAGGGCCAAGTTAGATTTCCATATTTAACTGAGTATGTTATTCCCTCCTTGAACCAAATCTGATGAGAGTAGAATTCAAACAATGATCTTCTTACCATTATTTCCTTCTACCACATTTTTATGCCTCTTCATGTGATGCAATTTACCCTTTTCTGCTTCTTCCTTTCCTCTTTTCCCATTTCAATCCCTTTGCACCCCTTAATTACTTTTTTATCATCATATCAGTTAATTATACACACACCATCCGTCTAGAACATCCCTGTTAAACGTAATAAATATATAATTCTCATTATTTACAAGTTTCATCTTTCCATGTAGGGATGTAAACAGTTTGCCCTAATTGTAAAAGATGATTTTCTTTCTTTTTCTTTCCTCTTCACTTTTAAAATAACTCTCTAGAGTCTTGTATTTGATGACCAAATTTTCCACTGAGCCCTGGTCTTTTCACCAGGAAGGTCTGGAAGTCCCCTATTTTAATGAAAGTCCATATCGTTGCCTGAAAGATTATGCTCAATTTTGCTGGGTAGTTGATCCTTGGTTCTAATCCATGCTCCTTTGCCTTAGGGAATATCATATTCCAAACCCTCTGATCTATCAATGCAGAAACTGCAAGGTCCTGCATGATCCTAACCATAGTTCCATGATATTTGAACTGTTTCTTTCTGGCTGCTTGCATTATTTTCTCCTTGCCTTGTAAATTTTGGAATTCAGCTACAATATTCCTTGGCCTTTTCAATTTGGGATCTCTTTCAGGAGGTGATCAGTGGATTCTTTTCATTTGTATTTTAATCTCTGGTTCTAAAATATCAGGGCAAGAGGCAGAGCCACGATGGTGGAGCAGAAAGATCCACATACTCTAGTTCTTCCCCCACAGGCTAAAAAAATACTTGTAAAAATGACTCTCAACAAATTCTAGAGCAGCAGAAGTCACTGAATGATGGAGTGAAAGAGATTTCCAGCCAAAGGTAACCTGGAAGGCCAACAGGAAAGGCCTATCCCACAGGATGCTGAGTGGAGTGGAGTCCAGGCCTGGCTGTGCACCATGGGGAGGAACAGGACTAAAACAAGCCTCTGGGGCAGAATCCCCAGTAGAGAGGGCCCCTGATCGCTAAACCCACAAGTGACAAAGAAAGCTACAAAGGTCAGTGTGGGAGGGCTTTCCCAGCTGGATGAGAGGGGAGAGGGATATCCCCAGCACTGGCCCCAGATGGTGTCAGAGGCAGCAGCAGCAGCAGTGGGCAGCAGGTGACTATGGTGTCCTCAGCAGCAGCCTGGCTCAATTGTCCCAGCAGCTCAGTTTAAAGCCTCTGGGGGAATTGATACGGGGATCAGAACCTCAGCCTTCAGTGGCAGCCCTGCCCCTGCTTAAAGCCCCTGGGGGAATTGAGCAGCTGATCTGAATCTCAGCCCTCAGCACTGTACTGGGGGTCCTGGGGGTAGGAGGAGCACTAGGACCCTCCTTTTGACAAAGGATGCAGAAGTCAAGTAACTGGCTGGGAAAATGCCCAAAAAAGTTTAAAAAAAAATGAGACCATAGAAGCTTACTTTCTTGGTGTACAGGTATCTCCTTCCATTCTTTCAGATGAGGAAGAACAATGTACACTGTCAAAGTAAGTCAAGGCTTCTGCCTCCAGTACCTCCAAAATGAATATGAAATGGGCTCAGGCTATAGAAGAGCTTGAAAGGCTTTCTAAATGAGAAACAAAAAAAAAATGCTGAGGAAAATAACACCTTTAAAAATAGACTAACTCAACTGGGAAAAGAGGTCCAAAAAGCCAATGAGGAGAAGGCTTTAAAACGCAGAATTAGTCAAATAGAAAAGGAGGTTCAAAAGCTCACTGAACACAACAGTTCTTTAAAAATGAGAGTGGAATTCAGGGAAGCTAATGACTTCATGTAAAACCAAAAAATTATAAAACAAAACCAAAAGAATGAAAAATAGAAGATAATGTGAAATATCTCATTGGAAAAACAACTGACCAGGAAAATAGATTGAGGAGAGACAATTTAAAAATTATGGGACTCCCTGAAAGCCATGATCAAAAAAGGGGCCTAGACATCACCTTTCATGAAATTATCAAGGCAAAGTGTCCTGATATCCTAGAACCAGAGGGCAAAATAAACATTGAAAGAATCCACAGATCACCTCCTGAAAGAGACCCAAAAAGAAAAACTCCCAGGAATATTGTAGTCAAATCCAAGAGTTCCCAGGTCAAGGAGAAAATATTGCAAGCAGCCAGAAAGAAAGAATTTGAGTACTATGGAAATACAATCAGGATAACACAAGATGCAGCAGCTTCTACATTAAGGAATTGAAAGCAATAGAATATGATATTTCAGAAGTCAAAGGAACTACGACTAAAACCAAGAATCACCTACCCAGCAAAACTGAGTATAATACTTCAGGGGAAAAAATGGTCATTCAATGAAATAGAGGACTTTCAAGCATTCTGGATGAAAAGACCAGAATGACTTTCAAACACAAGATTCAAAAGAAACATGAAAAGGCAAACTGGAAAGAGAAATCATAAAGGACTTTCTAAAGCTGAACTGTTTACATTCCTACATTGAAAGATAATATTTGTAACTCTTGAGACTTTTCTCAGTATTTGGGTAGGTGGAGGGAATACACACACACACACACACACACACACAGACAGACAGAAGTACAGGTTGAGTTGAATTAGAAGAGATGATATCCATAATACAAGTAAAATAAAATTAAGGGATGAGAGAGGAAAATCATGGGAGGAGAAAGGGAGAAACGGAATGGGGCCGTCTATCATTCATAAAACAGATAAGAAAAAATCTTTTTCAATGGAGGAGAAAAGGGAGGAGGTGAGAGGGGAAAAGTGAATCTTACTCTCTTCACATATGGCTTAAATAGGGAATAACATGCTCACTCAATTTGGTATGAAAATCTGTCTTACATGGCAGGAAAGTAGGGGAGAAGGTTACAAGTGAGGTGAGGAGGATGATAGAAGGGAGGGCAAATGGGAGAAGGGAGTAACTAGAAGTAAACACTTTTGGGAAGGCACAAGGTCAAATGAGAGAATAGAAAAAATGGGGGCACAGGGAAGGATAGAGGGCAATATAGTTAGTCTTATACAACATGACTACTATGGACGTCTTGCAAAATGACCCATATATAGCCTGTATTGAATTGCTTGCCTTCTCAGTAGGTATGGGTGGGCAGGGAGGAAGGGAGAGAAGTTGAAATTCTAAATATTCGAATGTTGAGAATTGTTCTTGCATATAACTGGGAAATAAGAAATATAGGTAATGGGGCATAGAAATTTATCTTGCCCTACAAGAAAAGAGAGAAGATGGGGAAAAGGGAAGGCTGGAATGTGATAGAAGGGAGGGCACATTGAGGGAAGGGATAATCAGAATGCAAGGTATTATGGAATGGGGGGAGGGGAGAGATGGGGTCAAAAATTGGAACTCAAAATTTTGTGGAAATGAACGCTGAAATTTCAAAATAAATAAATGAAACTATTAAAAAATAAAATATCAGGGCTATTTTCTTTGATAATTTCTTGAAACATGATGTCTAAGCTCTGTTTTTGATCATAGCTCTCAGGTAGTCCAATAACTTTTAAGTTAGCTCTCCTGGATCCATTTGCCAGGTCAGTTGTTTGTTCCCAGGAGATACTGCACAGTCTTTTATTTTTTGATTATTTATGTTTTGTTTCATAATTTCTTGATTACACAGAGTTATTAGTTTTCATTTGCTCTGTTCTAATTTTTAAAAAATATTTTCCTTAGTTTACTTTTCAACCTGTTTTTCCATTTGGCCCATTCTGCCTTTTAAGGCATTCTCATCATTGGCTTTTTGAACCTCTTTTGCTGTTTGGCTTAGTCTGTTTTTAAAGATGTTATTTTCTTCAACATTTTTGGGGGTTTCCTTTAGCAAGGTGGTGACCCATTTTTCATTATTTTCTTGCATCACTCTCATTTCTTTTCCCAATTATTCCTCTACTTCTCTTGTTTGATTTTCAAAATCCTTTTTGGACTTTTCTATTTCCTGGGATCAATTCCTATTTTTCTTAGAGGCTTTGGATGCAGGGACTTTGGTTTTGTTGTTTTCTTTTGGCTGTATGTTTTGATCTTTGCCATCAACAATGACATAAGAATATCTCTTCACCAAGAAAGCAAGAACCTATAGTCTGTTTCTTTTTCATGTTTGCTCGTTTTCCCAGCCAATTACTTGACTTTTGAATTTTATTAAGTGGAGGGCTCTAGAAGCAACCTCCATGTCAGCAGTGGCTGCAGCTGCCCTGGGGTTAAGGGCAGACCATGGTCCCTGCTCAGCTAGGTGAGAGAGCCTTCCCACTGACCTTTGAAGCTGTCCTTAATATTTGCGGGTTGAGAAGTCTGGAATCCACAGCAGCTGCCAGCAATTCAGTCCCCTAAGGCTCTGTGCATGCTCCTGTGACCCATGCTGAGTGGTGCTCTGCTCCCAGCCTGTTGAGATAGTCCCTTGAAGATTATTTTGGCCTGACAATTTGCTTCAGTCTGTCATTTTGTGGCTTCTGCTGGTCTAGGATTTGTTTAGAGTCATTTTTTTACAGTTTTTTTGAGGGCTTTGGAGGCAGAGCTCTAGTTGGTCCTTGCTTCTACTCTGCCATCTTGATTCCATATTCCAGTTGTTGCTTTTCTAAGCTGCACTTTGCTAATGGTGTTTGCCCCCTTTCTGGCTTTTAAAGTGGATCTCTGCTTCTGGGACACAGAGGTCTTTGTCCCGTACTTCTTTTGCTGGGGACTAGGGGCCTGGTTATTGGCTTTGTGTGCCAGGGTCTCTGTTTCTGGCCTCTGGAAGCTTTTTTAATGCTGAAGCTTACCTGGGGTTGAGCTGGAGCTGGTTGGTGTGTATCTAGGGTGCTTACTTACTGCTTACTCCACCATCCTGGTGGAGGCAATGGGCATACACTAGAAGCATGTCTGATAAGAATGGGGGTTAAACAAAGATGTGTATTATCACCACTGTTATTCAATACGGTACTAGAAAAGTTAGCTTTAGCAACATAAGAAGAAAAGGAAATTGAAGGAATTATAATAGGCAAAGAAGAAAGAAAACTATCACTCTTTGCAGATGATATGATGATATACTTAGAGAATCCTGGAGAATCAAATAAAAATTGACTTGAAATAATAACCAAGTTTAGCAAAGTTGCCATATAAAAAATAAACCAATACCCTAAAGAATAACTCTAAATCATCAGTATTTCTATATAAAACTAACAAAGCCAACAGGAAGAGATAGAAAGAGAAATCCCATTTAAAATTATTGGAGACATCATAAAATATTTGGGAGTCTACATGCCTAAAGGAATTCAGGAACTCTATGAACATAATTACAAAACACTTTTCACACAAATAAAGTCAGATCTGATTAAATTAGAGAAACATCAGTTTCTCTTGGGTAGGCCAAGTAATATAATAAAAATAAAATTTCTACCTAAATTAATTTACTTATTTAGTGCCATACCAATCAAACTACTAAAAATTTATTTTATAGAGCTAGATATATATAACAAAAATAATCTACAAGAATAAAAGGTCCAAAATATATAGGCAAGTAATGAAAAAAAAAAATGCTAGGGATGGTGGCCTAGCCATACCAAATCTTAAATTGTACTATGAAACAGCAATCATCAAAATAACTTGACACTGGCTCAGAAACAGAGAGGTAGATCAGTGGAATAGGTTAGGTAAACAAGATACAGTAAGCACCAAATATAGTCATCTACTGATTGCTAAACCCAAATACCCCAGTTTCTAGGATAACAGTATTTGACAAAAACTGCTGGGAAAACTGGAAAATAGTATGACAGAAACACAATACAGACCAATGACTGGCACCAAAATAACATCCAAATTGGTACATAATTTAGATATAAAGCCTAATACTATAAACGTATTAGAAGAGAAAGGAATAGTATATGTCAGAGAACATATGAGAACAGAGGAATTTATGACCAAAGAAAGATAGAGAATGTTACGAAATGCAAAATAGATCATTTTGATTACATCAAACTGAAAGGTTTTTGCAGAAACAAAGACAACACAACCAAGATTAGGAGGGAAGCAGAAAATTGGGAAAGAATTTTTACAACTAATATATCCAATAAAGGTCTCATTTCTAAAATATATAGAGAACAAGGTCAAATTTACAAGAATATAAGTCATTTCCCAATTGATAAATGGTCAAAGGATATGAACATGCAGTTTTCAGAAGAAGAAATTAAGGCTATATAATATGTAATATATATATATATAATATGTAATAATATATATAATATCATATGGAAATAATGCTCTAAATCACTATTGCTTAGAGAACTGAACATCAAAACTCTGCGATACAGCATCAGACTTATAAAATTAGCTAACATGACAAAACAGGAAAATGATAAATGTTGAACAAGATGAGGGAGAGTTGGAACACTAATTCATTGTTGGTGGAGCTATGAGCTTATCCAACTATTCTGTAGAACAATTTGGAACTATACTCAAAGGGTTATAAAAATGTGCATTCCTGTTGACCAAGACATACTGTTTCTAGGGCTGTATCCCAAAGAGATCATAAAAATGGGGAAAGGACTCACAAGTACAAAAATATTTATAGTGGCTCTTTTTGTGGTGGCCAAGGACTGGAAATTGGGGGGTGCTCATCTATCAGGTAATGGCTGAATAAGTTGTGATATATGAATGTAGTGGCTGTTACTATGTACAATGTTCTCCTGGTTCTGCTCACTTCACTCAGCATCAATTCATAGAAGTCTTTCTAGGTTTTTCTGAAGTCAGCCTGCTTATCGTTTCTTTCTTCCCCTAAATGTATTAACTTATTAGTTTTCACTTTTCAACATTCACTTCCACAATATTTAAATTTTCTTCTCCTGCCTTTACCCCTCACTCCCCAAGATGGCATGCAATTTTATATGGGCTCTACACATACCATTAAACACACTTTCACATTAGTCATATTGCACAGACCAATTACAGTGAATGGGAGAAACCATGAGAAAAAGAAATTAAAACAAAACAAAAAAAGAAAATAATTTGCTTCACTCTGTGTTCCAGCTCCTTTTCTCTGCATATGGGTGACATTTTGTATCATTAGTCCTTTGTAAATATTTTAGGTCCTTGCATTGCTGAGAAGGGCTAAATCTATCAGAAGTTCTGTTCACTTCACTCAGCATCAGTTCATATAAGTCTTTCTAGGTTTTTCTGAAGTCTGCCTGTTCAGCATTTCTTATAGCACAACAGCGTTCCATTATGTTCAGCCATTCCCCAATTGATAGGCATCCCATCAAGTTCTAATTATTTACCCCTATGAAGGAGCTCCTGTAAATATTTTTGTGTATATATGTCCTTTTCTTTTTTGTTTTTATCTGTTTTGGGACACAGGCCTAGTAGTGGTATTGCTAATTCAAAGAGTATGCATGGCTTTAAAACCCTGTGGGCACAACTCCAAATTGCTCTACAGAATGGTGTAATCTGTTCACAACTCTGACAACAATGTATTAATGTCTCATTTTTTCCACATCCTCTCCAACGTTTGTCATTTACCTTTCCTATCTTATTAGCCAATCTAATAGAAATGAGGTAGTGTCTCAGAATTGTTTTAATGAGAACTTCTGCAATCAACAGTGAGTTAGAATTATTTTTTCAAGTTTATACACAGTTTTAATTACTTCATCTGAAAACTAATCCTATCTTTTTGTTTATTTATCATTTGGGGCATGACTCTTATTTTTATAAATTCAAGAGTTCTCTACCTGTCTGAGAAATGAAACCTTTTTTCAGAGAAATTTGCTTCAATTCCCCCCCCCCCCCAGTAACTATTGGTAATTCTTCCATTTATCATATTCTCTCCTTTCACCCTGTCCATCCTCCAAGTGCTTTATTTCTTACTACTCCCCTCCCCCAATCTTCCCTCCTTTCTTTTATCCCCCTTCTCCTTATATTTTTCTGTAGAGTAAGATAAATTTCTATACCTCATTGACTGTGTATCACCAGTTACATGTAAAAACAATTTTTAACATTCATTTTAAAAACTTTGAGTTCCAAATTCTCTCCCTCCCAACTTCCCAAACCCCCTTCATTGAGAAGGCTAGCAATTAGACATTCAGTAGTGTTTCAGTGAATGTGTAGAAACTTTACTAGTTGTAGAAATGTCTTCTGAAGAAATTCTATGCTTCCAAAGGTTGTTTCCTACCTAAACCCTAATTTCAAAAAACAGACAACAAAGTAATATTTGCAATTGACCTTGAAGCACATTTGTCATTTAATATGGTACTTGCCAAGAGCCAATAGAAAAAGAACATTAAAAAGTAGTAATTAGCAATTCATTGTGACAGAATAGAGAGCAAACAAAAAAGAATTTCCTTCACCTGGAGACTTGTTAAATTCCTCTTCCATATTCCACCTTATCCATGAGTGAGCATTTTCAACATATTCTGTTAAAAAATCAGAATACAACTGTTGGTGCAGTGGACAGAATGCTGGGCCTTGAATCAGAGGACATGAATTCCAATCCCATGACAGAATCCTGCTATTCCTGTGACACTAAGGAATTCACAAGACCTGTGCTTGCCTCAGTTTTTTAAAATCTGTAAAATGGGCACCATTACAGAATCCAATTGCTAGAGTTCTTAATGAGGATAAAATGAGACAATATTTGTACACTGCAGGACACAAAGTAAGTAGCTGTGGTATAAATGCTACCTATCACTTTAGTTTGATTTTCACTGTTTCCTCCCCAGTTCTGCTCTCCCTAGACCATTACTGTTCTCAATCCTTTGATTTGCTTATTTTTTTCTTGAACTCAATATATTTCCATTCCAAAACATTGCATTCCCTGTATCAGCATTTGTTTGTAAACGAGATTCTGAGCTTTGTGAGCTCAGCAGAGACTGGCCTCTTTATATCCTGCCTTCCTTTATATCCTCATGGCTTAGCACAGTGCTTAAAACAGAAGGCACTTAATCAATACTTACTGATTCCCTGACTGGGTCCAGGGCTGACAGCAGTCCCCAGCCTCTATTCCCTGCATTCTGATCTTTCCCCAACTTGTTCAATGCACATTCAGGCCTCAGACCTCTTTCTGTCCCTTTCTCGTAGTCAATCACCTGTAAGCAGTCACCTTAGTCAGGTCTGAACCCTGATGGAACTGGAACAGAACCAGTATGGAAGATTATGGAGGCTTCTTTCTAGGCTCCTGGAGATTCTCCTGCTATGGGACACTTGTGTGTCCCTAACTTCCAGCACCCTCACCTGATGTGGTCACCTATATGTGGTCAATGTGGCCAAAGATTGTCCAGGAATCGGGACAGAGATTAGTCAGAGATTAGGAAAGGAACTTGGCTTGATGATTTATGGAAAGTTTAGCCTTGGAAGACTGCAGAAAAGGCAACAGCCATCTCTCCTCCTCCTCATGTGCAGCTAACTTTACAGGGAGAAAACATGAAACCATGCTGCCAGATCCAATACCAATTTAGGCTGTGTAATCTCAGCTGGGCCCTCAGTGAAGCAAGGCAATCCTTTGACATCTGCCTGCCTCCTGGGCCACTCGACACAACAGCTCTTCCAAAGCTTTTCACTTGTTTCTAACCGTCCATCATGGCTTGTTTCCAATCCTAACTCATTCACAACCACTGGAAAAAAACTGGACATTTACCAATGGTTTTCTTATCCTCCTAATCTCACATAAATCAGGAGTCTTCTTCTTTTTGACCCCCATGTCATTAAAACATTTTTCTTCTGCTTGCTAAAGAAAACCCCCTCACACATGCAAATGATCTCACTCTACCCCCTCACCTACCTCCATATATTCCTCCTCTAGAATCTCCTTTTCCACTCTATCCCACATTAGTGACCGTTTCCCTATTACCACAAATGAAATGATTTCTCTCAAATCCCTAAAACACTCACTTGATCCATGCATCCCGATGACATGGTGTCCAATATCTGTCTTCCATTTTATGGCTAAACAGCTGGAGATGGCCATTTCCATGTGGGGTCTCCAACTCGTTTCCCTGGTTTTCTTTGAAACTCTCTTTTTTCCTTTCTTTTTTTTTCTTTCCCTCCAAACTGCCCAAGACATAGCCACCATTAGACACAAATAGGAACATCTATGCAAAATTATTCTACACATATTTCCATTTATTAATTCCTTCTGTCTATGTGGATAGCATCTTTCTTCATTTGTCTTTATAGTTAATTTGGATATTTATTAAGAGTGAAAAGAAAAAAAATTTCTCTGAATGATACCTTCCAGTTTTAGTGTTCAAGTGAAACACATATTTTAAAATTATCAACAATCTCGAAATTGCTAAAATTCAAGGACCATTTCGTAATCATAATCCTTGACTTCTCTGCATGCTTTGACACTGTCAGTGTCCCCCTTTAATTGATATTTCCCTCTCTAGATCTGAACAACATTATTCTCTCTGTTCTACTTCTATCATATGCTATACAAGAAATCATCCCAAGAGTTCAGGCTTAGAAATGAAATGCCATGCACTCCTCATCAACTCTCACACATCAACTCCTGACACACCCATGTTCAATCTGTTGCAAAGTCTTCTTGATTCCATCTCAATATTGTCACTTTCTTGGTTCAGACCAATTTCAACCCATACCTGACACACTGTCAGAGCCTGCTGACTGGTCCATCTGCCTCCATTCTTTCCCCAGTCCAGTCAATCATCCATCTAGTTATCAAGTTCTTCTTCCTTAAGCTCTGACGTGATCATGTCACCATGTACTCAACAACCTCCAGTGCCTCCCCAGCAAAAGTGTAAAATATAAAACCCTTTCTAAGGCTGTGAAGGTACTTCATTCCCTACCCCTTACCTACTCTTCCAGTCTTCTTTCACTTTTCTGGCCTCCCCTTAGCTCCTATATATGCTAAAATCCATTTGTTTGGGCCTTTCTGTTCCAAGGACAGGACGTTCCACCTCTGGACTCTCTGGGTTTTTCTTGCCATCCCTGTTGATTAGAATGTTCTCCCTCGCTTCCCTGAACCCCTAGCTAGAGGACACCTCCCATATTAATTTATAAGGTTTCTCTTCAGTGTGAATTCTCTGAGGTTCAACAAGACTGCACTTCTGTATAGAAATCTTTTCACATTGATTACATTCACACAGTTTCTCTCCTGTGTGGATTCTCTGATGTGCAATAAGAGTTCTCTTCTCCCTAAAAGTCTTTTCACATTGATGGCATTCATAAGGTTTCTCTTCATGTTTGACAAGACTCTCCTTCCATATAAAAGTCTTTCCACAATGATAGCATTCATAAAGTTTCTCTCTAGCGTGAATCCTCTGATGTTGAAGAGCATCCTTCCATTTAAAAATCTTTCCACATTGATAACATTTATAAGGTTTCTCTACACTATGGATTCTCTGATGTGCAATAAGATACTTCCTTTCTGTAAAACCCTTTCCATGTTGTTTACAATTATAATATTTCTCTGCAGTGTGGATACTCTTAGGTGTTGTGCAGACTTCTCTCCAATTGAAGTCAGAGGGACCATCACTCATGAATCTTTGCTTGTGTGTTTCTTCCGCAGAAAGGCTTAGCTCTGCAGTATGCTCCTTATGAAAAAAAAGCCATCAATAAAACAAACATAGACGCCACATACACAGACACACACAGACACACACAGACACACCGACACACACACACACACACACACACACACTTATATCCCCTTTGTTCCACAGGCAGAACAAAAACTCAGTTACTTTCTATTTCCCCAAGCAAAGAGAAACATTTTAAAAGCACAGAAACAATCGCTTGAAAATGCCCTTAGTTCACATTCCAAGAATGATTTTATTTCCAAAGAGCTTCAGGCATGAATTTCCATTGGATCCTCACTAAAACCTGTGAGACACATAGGGTCATCATTCTCTTCAAATTCCCAACTCAGACCATGAGCTCAGAATGGCTGAGTAACTTGACCCAAATCCCAGCATCTGAGACCAGAATCCAAACCCTGTGAATGGGTCTGCTCTGAGTACTTGACAAATTATCTCCACTTTCAATCCTTTCTTCATAGCTACAATGCCATTTGGAGCACATATACTAAATACTCAAATTATTTTATGGTCTAGCCTATCAGTAAACATAATATAATTTCCCTGGGGATCACTTTCAATCTGTTGCATTATCTCAGGTTACCAACACTTCATTTTGTATTTACCTGAGGCATAATGAATTGTGCTCTGACCCATTAATTTTCTCAGATACTTATTTCTTTTTAAAAAATATCTTTAAATACCTCTGGTCACTACAAAAAAATTAAAAGCTTTTTACAAAACCCAACTGAAAAAAATGCATCGATTGCCCGTGTCTGAAAATATGTCTCATAAAGGAATCTGAGTTGCTCATTCTTTTGTGCAGAAGTGGTCAGCATGCTTCACTACTGGTCCTCTTGCAACCTTTCCCTTTCAAGGTTCACAAACTCCTTCAAGGATTGAGAAAACAGTCCAAGGGATATGAGCTAACAATTTGTCAGTGGCGCCTTAAGCAGTAGATAATTGTCCAACTGAGTTACAAAGGTATTTATCTTTTGGGACATCAGGTATGGGCATGTTTCAATTTTAACAGAGGGCTTTTTGCAGTGATTCCAAACTATCATGATCAAGAATACACAGCTTTTGGGAGTCATGCAGTGAGAACCTCAAACTCTGACTGCTTCTGACTGTGTGCAACATATTCTTTCAGATTCTCAACTTGACATCAAATTGTTTCCAATCTTCTAGGAAGGTTAGACATTCGTGTGCAAGTGGTCACGGGCATGCAAAGACCCTTTTTGGATGTCTATCACTGCATTGGAGTCATCCTCTCCTTGGTCTACTGCATTGTAATCACCTCATTAAACCTGAAATCACCTGATCAAGACCTTACTTGGGTTTACATTCTTGCACCAGTGAGGGCAAGCTTTTGGAAAACCATCATCACCAGGCAGAATTTCCATCACTTGCAAACTTGTCAAATTTGCCTTCCATTTTCCACCTTATCCATGAGTGAGCATTTTCAACACATTCTATTAAAAAAGCAGAATACAACTGGTAATACAGTGGATAGCATGCAGGGCCTTGAATCAGGAAGACCTGAATTCCAGTTCCACCTCATAAACTTGTTAGTCCTGTGACCCTAGGGAAGTCACAAGGCCTACGTTTGACTCAGTTTACTTTTAATCTGTAAAACGGGTATAATAATAGAATCCAATTGCTAGGCTTCTTATGAGGATAAAATGAGACAATATTTGTGCACCGAATGACACACAGTAGCTGCTGTATAAATGGTACCTATTACTTTCACTTGATTTTGTCTGTTTCCTTCCCAATCCTGCTCTCCCTTCTTAAATTCCCTTATTTCTTTGTGGAACTAAATATATTTCCATTCCAAAACACTCTGTTTTTCCTCTGTCAGTATTTGTTTGTAAACTAGAATCTGAGCTCTGAGACCGGAGAGACTGTCTTTTGCCTTCCTTTGTATCCTCATGGCTTAGCACAGTGCGCAAAACAGAAAGCATATAATCAATGTTTATTGATTCCCTGCCTGGGCCCAGGGTGGACAGCAGTTCCCAGCCTCTACCTCTGCTCCCTGCATTCTGGTCTCTCCCCTACTTGTTGAATACATGTTCAGACCTCAGTCCTGTTTCTGTCCCTTTCTTGTACTCAATCACCTTTAAGTAGTTACCTTGGTCAAGTTCTAACCATGCTGGAACTGGACTGGAACCAATGTCAATGATCACGGAGTCTTCTTTCTAGAGTTTTGAAGGTCTCCTGCTATAGGACACCTGTGGGTTTCTACTTCCTGCTCCCTAAACTTATGTAGTGGCCACCAACAGGAATGTGGCCAAAGACTGTCCAAGAATGGGGACAGAGATTAGCCACAGAGATTAGGAAAGGGACTTGGTTTGATGATTTAGGAAAATTTAGCCTTGGAAGACTCCTGAGTAAGACAGCAGCCATCTCTCTTCCTCCTCATGTGCAGCTAAATGTACAGAGAGAAAATCACAAAACCATGCTGCCAAATACCAATTTAGGCTGTGTAATTTCAGCAGGGCCCTAACTAGAGCAAGGCAATCCTTTGTAATCTCCCTGACTCCCTGTGTCTCTCTTCACAACAGCTCTTTCAAATCTTTTCACTCATCCTCAAGCCACTAATATGGCTTCCTTATACCACCCTCCCAACCACTGAAAAATAAAAAAACTAGACATTTGTCAAAGGCTATCTTATCCTCCTCATCTCACATAAATCAGGTGTCTTCTTCCTCATTTTGACTCCCATATCATGTGGAAACATTATTCTTCTGCTTACTAAAGAAAATTCCCTCACACGTGCAAATCATCGCACCATACCCCCTTATCTACCTCCACATATTCCTCTTCTAGAATCTCCTTTTTCCACTCTAGCCCATATTAGTGACCTTTTCCCTATTACTACAAACACAATGACTTCTCTCAAATCCTTAAAACACTCATAAGACCCATGCATCCCTATGAGATGGGGTTCAATATCTTCCTTCCACTTTATGGCTAAACAGCTAGATATGGCCACTTTCATTCGGTGTCTCCAACTCCTTTCCTTGGCTTCCCTTGAAACTCTCTTTTTTCCTCTTTTTTATTCTACCCCTCAACACTGCCCAGGACATGGCCACCGTTAGATACAAATAGGTACATCTATGCAAAATTATTCCAGATATATTTCCATTTATCAGTTCTTTCTGTCTGTGGATAGCATATTTCTTTGTTTGTCTTTAGACAAACATTTGAGCATTTATAACAGTCAAAAGAAAAAAAGATCTATGCATTCCACTTCCCAATTTTATTAAGTGAAACACATCTTTGAAAAATTATTAATCTAACCCTAAATTGCTAAGATTTAATGGACATTTCTTAATCCTAATCCTTCCTGACTTCTCTCCAGGATCTGACACTGTCAGGCTGCCCCTTTTTTGATCCCCTATGTCTAGATTTTAATGACGTTACTTTCTCCTGGTTCTACTTCTACCACATCCAAAAGGAAACTCATTCTCTTTCCTCCAACCCTACCATCTTTTACCATTCCTAATGCTATGCAAAGGCATCCTTCCAACAGTCCAGACTCAGAAGTGAAATGCCATGCACTCCTTATCAACTGTCACACTTTCACACGCCTGATGCCCATCTTCAATCAGTTCCAAAGTCCTATTGATTCCACTTTGGTGACATCATTCTACAGATCTTGTTCTGTCTCAATATTGTCACTTTCTTGGTTCAGACCCCAATCACCCTACACCTGACACAGTGTTAGAGTCTGCTAGTTGGTCCAGCTGCCTCAATTCTCCTCTCAGTCCAGTCAATCCTCCAACCAGTTACCAAGTTCATCTTCCTTAAGCTCTGATCTGACCATGCCACCGTGAACTCCACAGTCTCCCATGGCTCCCCAGCAAAAGTATGAAATGTGAAACCCATTGTTGGACTTTGAAAGCCCTTCATAACCTACCCCTCTCCTACTCTTCCAGTCTTCTTTCTCCCTTCTGCCCTCCTCCACCCCATATATGGCCCAATTTGGGGGGCCTCCTTTCTATTCCAGGGACAGACCTTCCACCTCTGCACTCTGTGGGTTTTTGCTGCCATCCCTGTTGCCTAGAATGTTCTCCCTGGCTTCCCTGAATCCCCAACTAGAGTCCACCTCCCACAACAAGCCTTTCCCAGTCCTTCTGAAATTTAGGGCCCTCCCTCTCTAGACCAGCTCCAATTTCTCCTGTCCACAGTGGGATTCTACATAGCTGTTGTTGTGCTCTCTGATCCACCAGACTGTGAGCTCCATGGGAGCAGGGGATGTCTCTTGAATTATTTTCTCAGTATTTTGTACGGGGTCTGGAACAGAGGAGGCACTTAGAAATTTGTTAACTTGGAGAAAGTCTAGGAAAGAGTTTATATAGGAGAGCCTAATCACTTTTTGCATGTTCGTGTCCCTAAATTCCAAACAATGAGTTTTGTGTGGATCATAGATTTATACCTAGAAGGAAAGTGAAAGGCCATGGAGTCCAAAACCCTCTCATTACAGAGGGAGAAACTGAGGCTTAGTGGTTCATTGACTGATCCATGAAGCCACTGCTGAGAAATCTCTGAAAAAAATTCCAGGTCAGGCCTTCCTGCTCCCAAATTGAGCACTTGCATCACCACAACACATAGCAGCCTCTTGTAATCCCACATCCAGTACACCAGCTTTCATCTCACTCACCTGGACAGCAGCTCCTCAGGCCTTCTTGCTCCAGCATCCATGGTGCTTCCCTTTGCTCAAAATAAGAGATCACATCTTCTCTGGGAACTGGCAGCCCTGGGCATGGGGAGTCAGGGATGAGCATGGAAAGAAACTTGGCATTCAGATCTCCATAGGGAAACGCATTCAGACCCAGAGTTGCTCCATTTTGAGATCCACTCCATTAAGTTCACATACCTGAGTCTCTTCTCCCCCTTTAGTGCTTGTCATGTAAGTAACCCAAAACAGAATGTACCACATTATCCTGTTGTAGAACCTGTTCTGAGAAAGAGCCAGACCTCTGCCACCCCCATCCTGTAAAGTTCCATTCTTGTTGAGACTCCTAATTAAAAAAACTGAATTTGAATTAATGAAATTACATGCAATTAATTTATATTAATTTTATAAATTTAATAATAAACAAATGAATAAAATAAGGTGGAAAAACTAAATATATAAATTACATAAACATAATTAATCATTAATAGAACAGTTAAATAAAAATTAAATTCTAAAAAGGGTTATTGTGCAAGACCAACCTGAAGTCCCAGAAACAGAAGCCTTGACCAATCACAATTCACACTGCCTCTGTATGCTTTTTCTCTCTCCCTGAAACCTATAGAAACCTCGTGTACTGCTCATTTGGGGCATTTTTGCCTGATAAGGTGAGATTCTCCTGCTGGCAAACTCAATGAACCCAAGGTGGCCCACATTCCATTTCTTGCCCAGTCTGCTATTCCTGGCAAAGCCAGGGACATGTAAGCAAGGATCCCAGGGTGGTTCCCAGGACTCCTGAAGGACAATCTCATAGCATTTCTTTTCTGAGCTTTGGGGAGAGGTGAGGGGGAAGGTCATAGAATCAGGCTGCAATCAGAAAATTTGGTCTTGGTGTGTCTTCTTCATACGAGGATGGACTCATGGCACACTTTCCATACTCTATAATTGACAGGCAGCTGATGGTGCAGTGGGGAGTGCCCTGGGCTTAGAGTGAGGCATGCCAGCATCTAAATCCAGCCTCAGATAGTTACTAGCTGTGTGCCACAGGAGAAGTCACATAACCTCCATTTGCCCCAGTTTCCTCAACTACCAAATGGGGAGAATAATATCCTCTAACTTGGAAGATTATTGCGAAGATGAAGTGACATAACATTGTAAGGAAGGCCCTGGGTCCAGTACCTGGTAAACAGTAGGTGAAAAGAAATCCTTACTCCCTTCCCTTCCCTTCCCTTCCCACCATCTCTTCTGGAATTTGAGGGCAATAGGAAAGCAGATGAAGGACAAACTCACTAATGGAGGGATAAGTAGAAGCCTTGGGTTACAAACTGATGCTCGGTAAGAAGAATATTCTGGATCCTCAACCCATCCCAGAGAGGATGGGCTTGTAAGGAGAAGTCACCTGAGCAGCTTTCAGAGACTTGGCAGACACAATTCCTGTCCAGGTGGAGGTCAAACCAAATGACCCTGAAGTTAGTTCCGTGTCTCAGATCCTTCCACACTAATTTGAAGCTGGCTAGTGGTGGCAAGAGGCAGCTTCAGGAGCAACCAGGAAACTTCAGGTTCCTGTCCCACAAAGCAAAGACTTTCTAGAGGAAAAATGCTTTTTAGCATGATGTTTTCAGCTATGTTGTCAAATGCTTTCAATGAGAATGAACACAGCATCAATGTCAACTAATGAACTGATGGTAAGTGCTTCACTTTCAAAAAGCTACAAGCCAAGACCAAAGTGGAGGGAGTGCTGGTGCATGATTTTGTGTTTGCAGATGATAGTGAACTCAGTGCAGCCTCTGAAGCTGAGAGTCAACAAAGTATGTATGAATTCTTTGCTGCCTGTGCTAATTTTGGCCTAATAATTAACACCAAGAAAACATAGGTGCTCCATCAGCCACCACCACATCATGCATACATGAAACCATCAGTGACAACAAATGGAGAAATTCTGAATGCTGTGGATTAATTCACTTACCTTGGTAGTGTACTTTCCAGGGATGTACATATTGACAATAAGGTTGATGCATGCATTGCCAGAGCTAGCTCAGTGTTTGGGAGGCTCCAAAGAAAAGTTTGGGAGAGAAGAGGTATTAGGCTGACTACCAAACTGAAGGTCTGCAGAGCCATTGTGTTGACCTCATTGTTGTATGCCTGAGAAACATGGACAGTCTATCAGTGCCATGCCAGGAAACACAATCGCTTCCATTTGAACTATCTTAGGAAGATTCTGAGGATCACCTGGCAGGATGAGGTACCAGACACTGAAGTCCTTGCTGGAGCTGAACTGCCAAGCACTCAAACTATGCTTCAGAAAGTGCAACTCCAATGGGCTGGCCATATTGTTGAAATGCAAAATGTACACTTGCCAAAGAGACCATTTTATGGAGAACTCATACGGGGAGGCGATCACACGGTGGTTAGAAGAAGTGATACAAGGTCACTCTCAAGGTCTCTCTCAAGAATTTTGGATTTGACTGTGCAACATGGGAGACACTGGCACAGGACCACTCAGCATGGTGTGCCCACATCAGAAAGGGTGCTGTGCTCTATGAGCAAAACAGAATTGAGACAGCACAAAGTAAACATAGGATGTGCAAATTTGGAGTATCTACCCCAAATATTCACATGGACTATCTCTGCCCAACCTGTGGTAGAGCATTCTCAGCTCATATTGGTCTGATAAGCCACAGTAGGACACACTGAAATTTCACTTTAGCATTGTAATGTCATTTTGGTCCTCTTTGAAGATGAAAGACAACAACCAACCAAGAGGAAACACCAGGCAACAGGACAGGAGACCAGTACTGTTCTGTCTAATAACTGATAAATGCTCCAAACCTTGCACACATTCCTTTGATTGCAGACTCAGGGTTACCAGAGGAAGTGGCCTTACCCAGGGAGAGCAGATTCCAGGCATTCTCCAGCATGACCCCCCTGTACAGCTCCTTTTGAACATGGTCCAAGAGATCCCACTCCTCCTGGATGAATTCCACAGCCACGTCCTTGAATGTCACCAACCCCTAAATCATTAAAAGTCATAGAATGTAGAGTTGAAGGAAATTCCAGATTTTAATAGTCTCACCCTCATTGACTTATAGAACAACACTAAAGCACAGAGAAGGGATTTGCCCAAAGGTCATGCCCTTTATGAGAATCAAAGTTAACTCCTAAAACCACAGTCATTAAGAACCCAATTGAATTTTGAGAAAAGCTTTTTTTTCTATGATCAGTAGTAGGTGGATCTTTGGGGGAGACTGAGAGAGAGTGATGGGAACTGTCTTCTTCATCAGAACTGATATGTGATATATTCTTTTTTAAAATATTCTCTTTATTATCTCTTATGTGCATATCCGTCTTAAACTCTAGAATTCATTTATTTCCTTTCTATATTTACATACATATATAAAACAATGACAGAATCGATTCTAACCCTAATCCTAATCCTAAATGCATTTCCTGTTTTTTCTCCCTCTCACTGCATACCTCTAGGGCTAATAGGGTGAGAGGGAGAAAAAACAGGAAAGAAAAATTTTCATGATAACTTTATTGTATATTTGGAGGGAATAGGAAGTTGTACATGGTAGATTTTCAGTTTCATGAGCAATCATCTTTTTAATTGTATTCCTTTTTTTATTTTTTATTTTTATTTATTTAACTTTTAACATTCATTTTCATAAAATTTTGGGTTCCAAATTTTCTCCCCTTTTGTCCTCTCCCCCCACCCCAAAACACCGAGCATTCTAATTGCCCCTATCACCAATCTGCTCTCTCTTCTATCATCCCTCTCTGCCCTTGTCTCCATCTTCTCTTTTGTCCTGGAGGGCCAAATAACTTTCTATACCCCTTTACCTGTGTTTCTTATTTCCTAGTAGCAAGAACAGCACTCGAGAGTTGTTCCTAAAACTTTGAGTTCCAACTTCTCTTCCTCCCTCCCTCTCCACCCCTTTCCTTTGGAAGGCAAGCAATTCAATATAGGCCAAATCTGTGTAGTTTTGCAAATGACTTCCATAATAGTCGTGTTGTATAAGACTAACTATATTTCCTTCCATCCTATCCTGTTCCCCATTACTTCTATTCTCTCTTTTGATCCTGTCCCTCCCCATGAGTGTTGACCTCAAATTGCTCCCTCCTCTCCATGCCCTTCCTTCCATCATCCCCCCCACCCTGCTTATCCCCCACTTTCCTGTATTGTAAGGTAGGTTTTCATACCAAAATGCATGTGCATTTTATTCCTTCCTTTAGTCGAATGTGATGAGAGTAAACCATGTTTTTCTCTCACCTCCCCTCTTTTTCCCTCCACTAATAAGTCATTTGCTTGCCTCTTTTATAAGAGATAATTTGCCCCATTCCATTTCTCCCTTTTTCTTCCCAATATATTTCTCTCTCACTGCTTGATTTCATTTTTTAAAGATATGATCCCATCCTCTTCAATTCACTCTGTGCACTCTGTCTCTATGTGTGTGTGCGTGTGTGCATGTGTGTGTGTGTAATCCCCCCAGTACCCAGATACTGAAAAGTTTCAAGAGTTACAAATATTGTCTTTCCATGTAGGAATGTAAACAGTTCAACTTTAGTAAGTCCCTTGTGACTTCTCTTTGCTGTTTACCTTTTCATGCTTCTCTTCATTCTTGTGTTTGAAAGTCAAATTTTCTTTTCAGCTCTGGTCTTTTCATCAAGAATGCTTGAAAATCCTCTATTTCATTGAAAGACCAATTTTTCTCCTGAAGTATTATACTCAGTTTTGCTGGGTAGGTGATTCTTGGTTTTAGTCCTAGTTCCTTTGACTTCTGGAATATCCTATTCCATGCCCTTCAATTCCTTAATGTAGAAGCTGCTAGATCTTGTGTTATCCTGATTGTATTTCCACAATACTTGAATTATTTCTTTCTAGCTGCTTGCAATATTTTCTCCTTGACCTGGGAACTCTGGAATTTGGCCACAATGTTCCTAGGAATTTCTCTTTTTGGATCTCTTTCAGGCAGTGATCTATGGATTCCTTGAATACTTATTTTGCCCTCTGGTTCTAGAATCTCAGGGCAGCTTTCCTTGATAATTTCATGAAAGATGATGTCTAGGCTCTTTTTTGGATCATGGCTTTCAGGTAGTCCCATAATTTTTAAATTGTCTCTCCTGGATCTATTTTCTAGGTCAGTTGTTTTTCCCATGAGATATTTCACATTCTCTTCCATTTTTTCATTCTTTTGGTTTTGTTTTGTGATTTCTTGGTTTCTGATAAAGTCATTGGCCTCCATCTGTTCCATTCTAATTTTGAAAGAACTATTTTCTTCAGTGAGCTTTTGAACCTCCTTTTCCATTTGGCTAATTCTGGTTTTTAAAGCATTCTTCTCGTCATTGGCTTTTTGAACCTCTTTTGCCAATTGTTAGCCTATTTTTCAAAGTGTTATTTTCTTCAGCATTTTTTTGGGTCTTCTTTAGCAGGGTGTTTACTGTTTTTCATGCTTTACTTGCATATCTCTCATTTCTCTTCCCAGTTTTTCCTCCACCTCTCTAACTTGATTTTCAAAATCCTTTTTGAGGTCTTCCATGGCCTGAGCCCATTGAGTGGGCTGGGATACAGAAGCCTTGACTTCTGTGTCTTTCCTTGCTGGTAAGCATTGTTCTTCCTCATCAGAAAGGAAGGGAGGAAATACCTGTTCACCAAGAAAGTAACCTTCTATAGTCTTATTTTTTTTCCCTTTTCTGGGCATTTTCCCAGCCAGTGACTTGACCTCTGAATATTCTCTTCATACCCACTTCGCCTCCAGATCCACCCAGCCAGTGCTTGGGGTCTGAGATTCAAATGCTGCTTCCCAGCCTCAGGGCTTCAGCAGGGGGGGGGGGGGTGCTATTCAGTGTGAGATTAAGTTCAGGTGCTCAGACTGGGGCAGGGCCGCCACAGGGGGCTCAGTTCCCTCAGGGGGTTTATGCAGAGACCTTCAACAATGGATCCAGGCTCCTGCCTGCTTGGGGAGCCCCAGTCTGCTCCCGCCTCCACTGCTGTCTCCCGAGGGGGCCTGAGTTATGGGGGCACCTCACTTCCCTCTTGGCAAGCCGAGAAGACCCTCTCACCAACCTTTGGGGCCCATGGGTGGAGGGACCCGTGTGGCCACTGGAGATTCCATCCCTGAAGCCTGCTCGGATCTGCTCCTCTCGGTGCGCATGGCCAAGGCAGGGCTGGGCTGGGCTCCGGGTCTGCAGTGCCAGGGACCTTTCGCATCACGTCTCTCTGGAACAGAAATCTTGTCTGCTCTGTTGTACTGTGGCTTCTGCTGCTCCAGAATTTGTTGGGAGTTCTTTTTTACAGATATTTTATGGGCTGTGGGTTCGGAGCTAGTGTATGTGTGTCTTTCTACTCCGCCATCTTGGCTCTGCCCCCCTTTAATTGTATTCTTATAGAAATATGTGTTTTGCCCCCCGAATTAAAATTAAAATAATTTTTTTCAAAAAAGATACAACACAGTTTCTAATCCTAAGGAGTTCACAGTATAGTGCAATCAGCCAGAGGGAAATAATTTAAATATTATGGAACCACAGTCAGGATTTTGCAGGACCTTGCAGTTTCTACATTAAAAGGTGAGAGGGCATGGAATATGATATTCCATTAGGCAAAAGAGCTTGCATTACAACAAAGGATCGGCTACACAGTGAAATTGAGCATAATCTTTCAGGGGAGAAGATGGACACTTGATGAAATAGGGCACTGCCAAACATTTCTGATGAAAAGATCAGAGCTTAACAGAAAGTTAAATCTTCAAATCTAAAAAACAACAACATGGTATTATTAAGTGCAAACTGTTTACATCCATACAAGGGAAGATGACACTTGTAAACCTTGAGAATTGTATTGTTATGACACCATTTAAAAGAGGTATACATGGATAAAAACTGTGGGTATAAGTTGACTTTGATGTGATGAAAAATAATCTAACTAAGTGGTGAAAAATGAAGAGGCATAAAAGGCAAATTATATCACATGAAAACTCACAAAAACCTATTACAGTAGAGAGAAAGAAGGGAGGGAGATGAACATGATTTGAGCCTTATTCTCATCAGATTTGACTCAAAGAGGGAATAATATAATCAATCAGTTATAGAAATCTAACTTACCCTTTAGGAAGTAGGAGGGGAAAAGGGAAAAAGAGGGAGAGGGTAGATAGAAGAGAGGGAAGAAGTAGTAAGGGTAAAGGGGAAGAAAAGGGAGGGGGCTGATAGAAGTGAGAAAATACTGGGGGCAGTAGAGATGGAAAGCAAAACTCTAGTGTGGAAGGAAAGGGAGAAAGGAAAGAGAAAGGCATAAATGGGGGGGGGGGGAAGAAATAGGATGGAGAGAAAGACACAGAGAGTAATCAATACTGTGAAAGCGAATGGGATAAACTCTGCCATAAAACAGAAGCAGATAGCAAAGTGGATTAAGAACCAGGCTCCTACAATATGTTGTTTACAAGAAATACACTTAAAGCAGAGGGATACACACAGAGTAAAGGTAAAATGCTGGAGCAGAATATATTATGCTTCTACTGAAGTAAAAAGAAAAAAAGCAGGGGTAGCTATCCTGATCTCAGAGAAGGCAAAAGCAAAAGGAGACCTAATTAAAAGAGATAAGGAAGGAAAGTATATCCTACTAAAAGGTACCATAGAAAATGAAGTAATATGATTACTAAATATATATGTACCACATGGTATAGAATTCAAATTTTTAGAGGACAAATTAAGGGAGTTTCAGAAAGAAATGGATAACAAAACTATACTAGTGGGGGCCTTCAACCTTCTCCTCTCAGATCTAGATAAGTTGAACCAAAAATAGACAAGAAAGACGTTAAGGAGTTGACTGGAATTTTAGAAAGGGTAGATATGGCTGACCTCTGGAGAAAATTGGATGGAGACAGAAAGGAGTATTGCTTTTTCTCAGTGTTACATGTCACCTACACAAAAATTGACCACATACTACGGCATAAAAAATTCAATCCAATACAGAAAGACAGAAATATTAAATGCAACCTTTTCAGACCATGATGCAATAAAAATTACATGCAATAATGGACCACAGAAATATAGACTAAAAACTCATCAGAAACTATATGACCTAATCCTAAAGAATAAATGGTCAAACAACAAATCATAGAAACAATAACTACCTCCTTAGAGAATTAAAATAAGACAACATACCAAAACTTAACAGTAGCAACAAAAGCAGTTCTCAGGGGAAGTGCTCTGTCCACAACACCAGTGCAGGAGTCAGGAGGACCTGAGTTCAAATCTCACCTCAGACACTTGACACTCACTAGCTGTGTGACCTTGGGCAAGTCACTTAATCCCAACTGCCTCATCGTGGGTCATCTCCAGTCATCCTGATGAATATCTGGTCACTGGATTCAGATGACTCTGGAGGAGAAGTGAGGCTGGTGACCTGCACAGCCCTTACTCACTCAAAACAAAGTCAAGTGCAAGTCATGTCATTATTTCTCTGATGGCATAGTCTTCTTCGGTAATGAAGGAGGAACACACACATAACTCTAAATGCTTACATGAATGAAATAGAGAAAGAAGAGATCAATGAATTGGGCATGTGACTAAAAATGCAAGAAAAAGAACAAATTAAAAATCCCCAATTAAATACCAGATTAGAAATTCTGAAAACCAAAGGTGAGATTAATAACATTGAAATTAAGAAAAGTATTGAACTAATAAGACTGAGAGTTGGTTTTATGAAAAAGTCAATAAAATGTATACAACTTTGGTTAATTTGATTTTCAAAAAAAAGAAAGAAGAAAACCAAATGACCAGCATCAAAAGTGAAAAAGGAAATTGACCACCATTGAAGAGGTAATCACAACAATAAGTAGGAGCTATTTTGTCCTACTGTATGCTAATATATTTGACAATTTAAATGAAATGGATGAATATTTGCAAAAATATCAATTTCCCAGATTAATGGAAGAAAAAATAAAATATTTAAATAACCCCATTTCAGAAAAAGTTATTGAACAAATTCTCAATGAATTCCATAGGAAAAACTCTCCAGGGCCAGGTGGATTTACTAGCAAATTATATCAAACATTTAATGAAAATTCCAATACTATATAAACTATTTTGGAAAATAGGTGAAGAAGGAGTGTTACCAAAATCTTTTTGTGATACAAATATGTTGATGATACCTAAACTGGGAAGAGCCAAAACAGAGAAAGAAAATTATGGATCAGTTTCCCTAATGAACATAGATGGAAATATTAAAAAAAATATTAGCAAAGAGATTACAACAAGTTATCTCAAGGATAATGTACTATGATAATCAGGTAGGATGTATACCAAGAATGCAGGGCTGGTTCAATGTTAGGAATATCAGCATGATTGATGACATGAAGAACAAAACTGACAGAAACCACATGATTATTTTAATAAATGCAGATAACATTTTTTGACAAAAGATAACTATTCCCATGAAAAACATTAGAGTGCACAGGAATAAATGGAGTCTACCTTAAAATGATAGGTAGCATCCATCTGAAACCATCCACAAACATTCTATCCAATGGAGATAAGCTAGAAACATTTCCAGTAAGAATGGGGTTAAACATGGATGTCTATTATCACCACTGCTCTTCAATATGGTACTAGAACTGTTAGATTTAACAATAAGAGAAGAAAAAGAAATTGAAGGAATTAGAATAGGCAAAAAAAAAAAAAGCTATCACTCTTTACAGATGATATGATGGTATACTTAGAGAATCCTGGAGAATCAAATAGAAATCACCTTGAAATAATAAACACGTTTAGCAAAGTTGCAGGATATAAACTAAACCAATACAAATCATCAGCATTGTTACATAATACTAAAAAAGTCCCACACCAAGAGACAGAAAGAGAAACTCCATTTAAAGTTACTGTAGAGCTAAGATATTTGGGAACCTATCCTCCAAAACAAACTGAGGAACTATATGAACACAATTACAAAACATCTTTCACACAAATAAAGTCAGATCTAAGAAATGGGGAAAATATCAATTGCTCATGGATTGGCTGAGATAATATAATAAAAATGGTAATTCTATGAAGATTAGTTTACTTATTCAGTGCCATACCAATAAAACTACCAAAAAATTATTTTCTAGAGCTAGAAAAAACAATAACAAAATTCATTTGGAAGAATAAAAAGTCCAGAATATCAAGGGAATTAATGAAAAGAAATGCAACGAAAGGTGGCCCAGCTGTACAATATCTGAAATTGTGTTATAAAACAAAAATCATCAAAACTACTTGGTACTGGTTGAGAAATAGAGTGGTGAATCAGTGGAACAGATTAGGTACACAAGACACAGTAGTCAATGCTGATATTAATCTACTGTTTGATAAACACAAAGACTCCACCATTTGGGATAAGAACTCATTTTTATCAAAAACTGCTGGGAAAATAGCATCGCAGAAACTAGGCATAGAACAGCATCTTATACGTTATACCAAGATAAAGTCAAAATGAGTACATGATTTTGATATAAAAACTGATACTATAAGCAAACTAGGAGAACATGGAATAGTTTATCTAGCAGATCTATGGAGAAGGGAAGAAATTATGACCAAACAATACGTGGAGAACATTATGAAATGCAAAATGGATGGTTTTGATTACATTAAATTGAAAAGTTTTTGCACAAACAAAGCCAATGCAACCAAGATTAGAAGGGAAGCAGAAAGCTGGGAAACAATTTCTAAAACCAGTGTCTCTAATAAAAGCCTCTTTTCTAAATATTTAGAAAAGAGGTTAATTTATAAGAACACAAGGTATTCCCAAATTGATCAATGGTCAAAGGATATAAACAGGCAGTTTTCAGAGAAAGAAATTAAAGCTATCTATAATTCACAAAAACTGCTCTATATAACTATTGATTAGAGAAATGCAAATCCAAATGCTTCAGAGATACCACATCACACCTATCAGACTGGCTAACTTGAAAAGACAGGAAAATGATAACTATTGGAAAAAATGTGGGGGAACTGGAAGATCAATGCATTATTGGTAGGGTTGTGAACTGATCCAACCATTCTGGAGAGTAATTTGGAACTATGTGCAAAGGGCTATAAAATTGTGAACCCCCTTTTATCCAACCATACTACTTCTAGGTATGTATCCTAACAAGATCATTAAAATGGGAAAAGGTAAATTCTAGAGCAGCAGAAGCCCCAAACGACAGAGTGAAAGATATTTCCAAAGAAAGGCAGCATGGCAGGCTGACTGGAAAGGTCTATTGCACCAGGCTCAGAGCAGAGCACAGCCCAGCCTTTGCCATACTGTGTGGCAGGGTCAGGACTGGAGCAGGCTGGGGTGAGGAATCCTGGGCAGCAGCTGCGGTTCCCAGATTCCTCAACCCACTAACACCAGAGATAGTTTCAAAGGTCAATGAGGAAGCTCTTTCACCTAGGTGAGAAGGGAGCAGGGTTCTGTCCTAGCCCTGGCCCCAGGCAGCTGCTGCATCCATTTTTGGAGCCTGGGGGAATCAAGTGGATGATCTGAGTCTCAGCCCTGAGTGGCAGCCTGAGGTGAGGTGGAACACTGGCATGATGGAGCTGGACGTGGTTGTGGAGAGGGAACCCTACTCACAGATCCTGGGCAGAAAAACCTGTGGTTGCTTCCAGACCAGAGTGCAGGCCAGGAGAGGAGTAAACTCCTCTCCCTTGATTGTGGCACTTTGGAGGAACTGAGAACTTACCAGTCCCTAGAGTATACCCTCCACTTGACAAAGGGCTCAAAAGCCAAGTAACTGGCTGGGAAAATGCCAAAAAGAAAGGGGGAAAATATGACTATAGAAGGTTACTTTCTTGGTGAACAGGTGTTTTCCTCCATCCTTTCAGATGAGGAAGAACAAAGCATACCATTACAGGAAGACATCAGAGCCAAGGCTTCTTCATCCAGAACCTCCAAAATAAATTTGCAAAGGTCTCAGGCCATGGAAGAGCTAAAAAGAAATTTTGAAAATCAAGTAAGAGAGGTGGAGGAAAAATTGGGAACAGAAATTAGAGTGATGCAGGAAAATCACGAAAAGCAAGTCAACAGCTTGCTGAAGGAGACTCAAAAAATACTGAAGAAAATAACACCCTTAAAAACAGACTAACCCAAATGGCAAAAGAAGTCCAAAAAGCCAATGAGGAGGAAAATGTTTTGAAAAGCAGAATTAGCCAAATGGAAAAGGAGGTTCAAAAACTCACTGAAGAAAATAGTTCTTTAAAAATTAGAATAGAGCAGATGGAAGCCAGTGACTTTATGAGAAACCAAGAAATTACAAAACAAAACTAAAAGAATGAAAAAAATTGAAGACAATATGAAATATCTCATTGGAAAAATGACTGACATGGACAATAGATCCAGGAGAGACAATTTAAAAATTATGGGGTTACCTGAAAGCCATGATCAAAAAAAGAGCCTAGACATCATCTTTCATGAAATTATCAAGGAAAAATGCCCTGATTTTCTAAAACTAGAGGGTAAAATAAATATTAAAAGAATCTACTTTAGCCATTTTTTGCCCCCAGACCTTAAAGTGTTCCCCCATCATGGTCAATGACTAATTAAGCCCAAGGTGTGGGAGCGATTGAAACCATTAATTACTCAAGGCCCTGACTCAGACCAGACTAAAGCTTTGGAGACTTTGAAAACTAAACCTAATCTAGAAAAGCCTTTCACTCTGATGAAAGGAGAGGACAGGTTTTGGGGATCTTAACCCATTCCTTAGGATCTGACCCAGGGCCAGTGGATGTTTGTATTTACTCCAAATATGCTTTACTTGGTCTACAAACCCATGGAGCAATGTGGAAGGAAAGGAGATGTCTGACAGCAAAGAACCCTCTCTCAAACGTGTCCTTCTAGGTTTGGGCCTCACCATTGTCATCTTTAATTCCAACTGGAGAAATTGTCTTTTCTCTACACTCGTTTTGTGTATGTTTAGTCTGGGTTTGCCTAACCTCCACAGTGGAAGACACCAACTTCCAGAGGATTCCTCAGGCTACTTATCCTTTGAACAAGACCAATGGAGGCAGGGACAGCTCTATGCCCCTTGCCAGCAGGATGCAGTTTCAGTAGCCAAGATCTTCACCCCTTACCCCAAAAGAATTTGGGTCCCATGTGTTTGAGGGGGGAAATGATAGGGTACAGATTCTGGGAACCTCCTTGAATCTTTCCACTTAATCTGGCTTTTCATACCCAAGTCTGTTACCCTTAACCTAGCCTAGCCCTCCATTATTGGTTACCTCAGGATTACCCCACCTGCTCCCCACTCCAGCCCTCCGTTGTCTGATACTCCCAATCACCTCCTGTTGTTTCCAAACTTGATTACCTCACTAGTTACCCCAGTCCCATCAAGCTTTTCCACAGTCTTTCTCAGTATAAGTTCCATCTTACCTCCATGAAGGTGCTCAGATTCAATCCAGCTCTGATTCTATCCAGCTGAGATTCTATCTAAGCATCACAAATACTTAGGCTTCTTAAGATTCAACCTAAAATGGCAAGTCTTTAGTAAAGTTTGTTTTACTTTGGCTGAAAGAAAGATTGAGTTGAGTTCATTTGGTAAGAAGCAGAATGTCTGTATTTTGGGGTCCCGAGCACACCCCTACCCCTGACCTCACCAGTAGGGTCTTGGAGGCAAGACCATCTAACATAGCTCATGGAGGGAGGTCAGAGACACTGGAGGGACAGAAGGGACCGAGGGGGACACTGAGCCTGGGGAAGCAGGATGACTTTGTCCTGAGGTCTCACTAGGAGCTGGGGAGGACTGTTGGGATGCTCTGATAAGGTTTAGGCTTGGAATCCCTAAAGGGAAACTGGAGACAGGGAGCCACATGCCTGGGATCTAATAGGCAAGCAGCCCCAGAGCCATGGGTGCCTATCAGGGGAGCCAGGAAAGAGCTTCTGTACCTGTGTCCTAGGAAGGTAGGATTCATGAATTTCTGATGGGGGCTGGATCTGAAGTTAAGAGAGTGGAATTTCTAACCAAGAGGTTAGAGATTAGAGAACATGGAGACAGGACATAGGAGCCTGATAGGATGGCTGAAATCAGGATTCACAGAATCCTATGGAAAAGTCTGAAGTCTGGAAAAGTGTTATCTAATGAGAAATCTGGGGAAGATGAGCCAGAGATTTAGGAAGTAATGAGGAGTCTGGGAAAGATGTAGAGGCAGGGAGCTCATCCATGAGCCAGGCTTGGGAGGAAGGTGTGCTCCTGGCAGACCTGGAGGACACTCACCATGAGGTCAGATGAGGAAAATGAGAAGAAAGTGGAAGACAGGAAATTGGAGGTAGGGGCACTCTGGTTCCCACCTACTAGTGACCTGAAAACATAGAGCTGGGGTCCAGAAGGCAGAGAAAGCATGGCTTTGGGGAAGGCAGAGTGATATTAACTCAGAGGGAAGAAAGGGAAGAGATTTTAGAGGGAAAGCAGAGTAGTCTGGGCTCAAAGACATTTTGTTCCTGGCCAGCCCATGCTGGGAGCATTGTCTATGGCCCAAAACATCACCTGTCCAGCCCCTGAGGGCCCCAGGATGGCTAGTCCCTTTCCTCCAATCACACCCAGGGCTAGGAATCAGAGATCCTGACTGCCTCTTCTCCCTAATCCCTGCCCTCCATCAGAGTGAACTGGGCTTAGTTTTGTGAAAGAAGAAAGAAAGAAAAAGAAACAAAGAAAGGGAGGAAGGAAGGAAGAAACAAAGAAAGAAAGGAAGAGAGAAAAGAAGGAAAGAAAGGAAGCTATGTAGCCAGTATACCCCAAATTAACTGGGCAGCTTCTGGTCATCCTTTGGGGGAGGGAGAGGATGAGATGAGTTACCCAACTGACAGGGTCCCCATGCAGGTAGGTTGGTCTACTCAGAGATCGTAGAATTGCTGTATTTTGGGCACTCCTGGCTTAGAGTGAATTTCAGTGGTACCTGTTTCTGTTTGGAACAGCAACCTTGAGGGTCTTTTCCTCACAGTGTGATTTTTTTTCTTTCTTTCTAATTAAAGGGGCCATCTCAGGGCTCACTTCTTAAAGAGGCTTATTGATTGAATGGATGTATCTCACTCAAGGTGAAAAGAAATTACCCTAAAAGGGCCAGAGTCTCCCATTGCATGTTGGGCCATCTCCAGTCATCCTGTTGAATATATGGTCACTGGATCCAGATGGCTTGGGGGAGAAAGTGAGGCTGGTGACCTTACACAGCCCTCCCTTACTCAAATCAAAGTCAACTGCAAGTCATGTCATCATCTCCCTGATGTCATGGTCCTTTTTGAAAATGAAGGACTAACACAAGATGTTCGTTGCATGGAATGTCTTCTCCAGTGCAATGATCCCTCCTCTGCCCTACACTCCTCCCAGGTCTCCAAACTTCACCTGGCCCAGCACCCCCCAGGATGCTCATCTCTAAGAGCTCTTCCTGACTCTCTATCCTACTGCTAGGATAAAAGTATAGCATTAGATTACCTGAAAGTGATACTCCAACCCAAAGACCCCAGGTTCTGGGATAAGAACTCACTGTTTGACAAAAACTACTGGGAAAACTGGAAAATAGTGTGGCAGAAACTGGGCATAGACCAATGGCTGACACTGTACACAAGAATAAAGTCCAAATGGATACATGATCTACTTATAAAGATTGATACTATAAACAAATTAGGGGAGCAAAGAATAGTTTATTTGTCAGATTTATGGAAAATGGAGAAATTTATAACCAAACAAGAGACAGAATACATTATGAAATGCAAAACTGATCATTTTGATTACATTAAATTGAAAAGTTTTTGCACAAACAAACTCAATGCAACCAAGATTAAGAGGGAAACAAAAAACTGGGAAAGAATTTTGACAACTGGTATCTGTAATAAAGGCCTCATTTCTAAAATATATAGAGAATTGAGTCAAATGTACAAGAATACAAGTTATTCTCCAATTAATAAATGGTCAAATGAAATGAACAGGCATTTGTCAGAGGAGTAAGTTAAAGCTATCTCTGGTCATATGAAAAAGTGCTCTAAATCACTATTGATTAGAGAGGTGCCAATCAAAACAGATCTGAGGAACCACATGACACCTATCAGATTGACTAACATGACAAAAGAGGAAGATGATAAACATTGGGGAAGAGCTGATCCAACCATTCTGGAGAGCAATTTGGAACTATGCTCAAAGGGTTGCAAAAATGTACATTTATTCTTTGATCCAGCAATATCGCTTCTAGGACTGTATCCCAAAGAGATAAGCATATGGAGGTGAAGAATAGATTAAAGGGATCAGATCAGGTAGACAGTGTCTGAAGAACC
The DNA here is from genome assembly GCF_028372415.1 of Notamacropus eugenii. Lineage (NCBI taxonomy): Eukaryota > Metazoa > Chordata > Mammalia > Diprotodontia > Macropodidae > Notamacropus > Notamacropus eugenii. The sequence goes on from NC_092875.1 coordinate 549,523, forward strand.
ATGGACAGAGGTTCACAACATTAGATAAGAGGTAGCAACAAAAAAACCTTCCATACATAAGGAAGAACAAGAAACCCAAAGGTGCCTGATGAGGTTCTAGAAATAGCTGAAGAAAGAAGGGAAAGGAGAAAGGGAACGATCTACCCGAGTGAGTGCAGAATTCCAGAGAACAGCAAAGAGAGAGAAAGTTTGTTTAATGGGAAATGCAAAGAAACAGAAGAAACCAACAGAGTAGGAATGATGAGATCTCCAAGAAAATCAGAGATATCATTTCATGTGACAGTATTCTGTAAGCAAGGCTTCAGCAATATGTGAACCGAGAAATACCAGAAGAATAGGCTGGTTCTCAAAGAAGCAGAGGAAGTAGAGACCAAGGTGTCAACCTTAACTCTAAATTCTTCAGATTGTGATGAAATCAAGGGAGTTTCAGAAAAAAAAAACAACAACCCTACTTCTTCACTGACCATACTAAAGCTTATGGATGACTAGATGGAACACAATGATATGTAGCAAGTCCTAAAAGAGATGGGAGGACCCAATCACCTTATTTGTATTCTGAAGAGCCCATATGAGGGCCAAGAGGCAACACATAGAAGTAAACATGGAACAACTGACTGGTTTCAGATTGGAAAAGGAGGATAACAAGGTTGTATGTTGTCATGTATTTGATTTAACTTGTATGCAAAGTAAATCACATGAAATGCCAGGCTGGAGGGATCAAAAGCTGGAATTGAGTATGCCAGGAGAAATACCAACAATCTCAGATATGCACATGGTACCACTCCAGTGGCAGAAGGTGAAGAGGAATTAAGAAGCCTCTTGAGGAGGGTGAAAGAGGAGAGTGTAACAGCTGGCTTGCTACCTCTGTTGCCAGAAGAAACATAAGGAATTAACTAAAGACTAATTCTAAGGCACTGATTAAGTTCAAACTGTTTACTTACTGTATAGGAAAATGTTATTAATAAGAGTAACTAAAAGTATTCTCAAAACTGGTGCCATTATTAAGGTAGTTTGAAAGAAAGGTTGTGACTGGAGTATGTATAAGGGGGTGGGTGATTCTAAAAAATAAAATTGGGCAGGAACAGGTAAAAAGGAGCAAGTTTCTCATAAAAACAGGGCATGGAAGGAAAAACTAATACAGAGGAAACAGGTGTTGGTGGGCTAGTGATGTTGGAAACGTACTCTCATCTGGTTGGATGAGGAAACAACACATACAACAGAAAAGGTTACATTAGAAGAAGTCTACAGAACATTCAGAAAGAGGATAAAACCAGGGGATAGGGTTGGAGGAGGATTTTTGCAAGTGTGCATGCAGTAAGATTAGGTGGATGGGTGGAGAAGAGAAGGGAGGGGATATTAGAGGCATAGGTAAAACAAGGAAAGAGAGGGTCAAAGAACAAGATGAGGTAATAAGGACAGGGTAAAAAGAGAGTCTGAGATGGATACATTGCCAAAGTGATACCCACAGAGACTGCTATGAATATGTTGGCATATTTCCAGGTTTGAATCACAAAGATTGAAGTTAGAATCAAGATGTCTATTCATATACCAGAAAGCCAAATCCATCATAGTAACCAAGAAGCCTGTACACATTATCCCTGGAGGGAGCACTGCCATCCCCAAGCCTTCCCACAAACAGCCTCCCTTAAGCAACATGCCCTTCTTTTATGCCCACTAGAAGCTCTGTCTCTCTGCTCCCTCTTTTTCTCTCTAAGCTCCAATTCACACCAACTTCCTGCTCCACCCAATAGGCAAGCTCCTCCCAACACAGACTCCATGTGACTCTAGCAGGTCATATGGACCTGTTAATAGATGGGAAAGCTCTTCCCATTCCATTAACAATACAATTAAGGTAAAGAACATAACAAGTTCCTAGCCACAAGGAGATTTTCAGGTAAAGCTGAGATAATAATTTCTTTTGGAGTAAAGTGTTTTAAGAGAGCACTGCACTTACAAATTTAGCTCAGCAGTTTTCTTCGATTAAAAGGGACTGATAAGGAAACGGAGCTTTGGCATTGAATGGAGAGAGAAACACTGACCTTTTGAAGTCCTGAGCTTCTTCACACACAGACTATTGTTGCTGCTTTACTTGTAAGTGAGGTAAAGTCATCAGCCTTACTCTCTCCTGCAGAGTTCTCAGAGACCAGGGGAAGAAACAGGTCAAGAAAAGTCATGATATCCCCCCATTTCTAATGAATCCATAAACATGACCACAGCTGCCAGATGTCAGGGTACCAAATGAGTGGTTCCATCATTGTTCATAAAAAGAGATTATACAATTATAAGATTTTAGAAACTAATCCATACTCCAGTTCCAAGGCACTTTTGACAGCTACCTCCAGACAAATAAATATGGACAAACAAGATATCTCTTTATACCTATTATTTAAGAGAAACTGGAGATAATCAACAAGAGGCATTGACTAGTTGGAATACATCCAAAGAAGGCCTATGCTCATGAAGGACTGGAGACCAAGCCAAATGAGGACCAGCTGAAAGAAGTGAGACTACTTATCCTGAAGAAGAGAAAACCTGGTGGGCAACAGGAAATACTGTTCAAATACCTGAAAGGCTCTCATGTCTAAGATGAATCCCACTTGCTCTGTTTGACCCCAGAGGGAAGACCCAGGACCAATGAGTGTAATGTGCAAGAGGCAAATTGTAGCCCAGAACGATGAACAAAATCCTAAGAACTGGCTGCCTTCCTGGCTGGTCTTCAAGTAGAAATGATTTCAAAGCAAGGAATCTGCAGGTATGAGTCTGGCCTAGGTGGCCTCTGAAGGCCCTTCCAATGGAATTTCATTAGAAACCTTTCTTCCTATCAGTGTTTACCTTTCCTGGGAAAACAAGACCCCTCTGACTTGCTTTGATGAGAGAATATAGAGACCTCCCATAATGCCCCTTGAATTTCTCCCTCATGTCCAACCTATTGGTCTCTGCACTGGAAACCATCACTCTGATGAGTGTGCTGTCCTCAGGACGCATGTAGAAAGCATGTGAGCAGCAGCCTTGAGGCCTCTGACATGGAATTGAGTTCCTTTAGCTTTCCTTTCCAGGCTGGCAGAGGAGGAGCAACCATGGGAAGCTTTGTAGATAGAGACTGCAAGGCCTCTTCCCTGCCTAGGAGGGGCTGTTTTGTTCACACATAGGTTCTGCTCTGCCTTAAGTCTGTCAGGGGAATCCCTGCCTCATCACCATGATTGCTGGGTCACCAAAATCAGGAGGCAGAAAGGATCTCAAGCTAATGAGAAGTTTCTTGAGTGCCACATGCAGTGGCCTCAACGTAGGCTTAATATATGCATGGAGGTGACCTGTGGGAGAACACAACCTTCCCCTAAAATTTTTTTTATCCTTGATCAATTTTTTTATACCCTTGATCAAAATTTTTACATCCTTAGTCAAACAAATCTGATTTCTTCCATTCCCAAAAGATTGTTCCCCAGCTGACATAATATTGACACAAGGTCTTTTCCTTATCCTGAAGATATTCTATTTCTGAGAACATTCACATATATTCTCTCACATAGTTCTGTAGATTATCAGCCTATTACCTCCTGCTCTGGTTTTACAATCTTGAGGGTTGACATGATTTATTTTCCTTCTCTCACCTTTCTCTTATAATCAGAAACAAAATTTAACCTTCACCCATGACCTCCATGTTCTAGAGAAAGGCATATACTCACTGAGCATATTCATAAAGTTTCTTTTCATTATAAATCCTCTGATTTACAATGAGAGGATTAGAGGTGATTTCTGGCTGAAAGCCTTCCCACACTGAGTGCATAGATGGCTTGTACCCAGAATGAATTTTCTGCTAAGATGGTCTGTACTCCATTTCAATGCCTGTCCTCATTCAGGTCAGTTAGAAGGTTCCTATATGTCTCATGAATTCTGTGATGGTAAACAAGGACTCACTTTAGCCTGAAGGTTTTGCCACAATGATGACATTCTTAACGTTTCTCTCCAGTGTGATTCTCTGATGTCGGGTAAGATGGGTCCTCTGTTTAAAAGCCTTTCCACACTGGGTACATTCATAACATTTCTCTCCAGTGTGGGTTCTCTGATGTATAATAAGACATGTCCTCCTCATATAAGCCTTTCCACATTGATTACATTCATAAGGTTTCTTTCCAGTATGGATTCTCAGATGGTCATCTATAGATTTCCTACATCTGAAAGTGTTTCCACATTGATTACATTTATAAGGTTTCTCTCCAGTGTGGATTCTCTGATGTTCAGCAAGACTGTGCTGTGATAGGCAAGCTTTTCCACATTGATTACATTCATACAGTATCTGTTCAGTGTGGATTTTCTGATGTCGAGTAAGACTGCTCTCTGATTCAAAAGTTTTTTCACACTGATTACATTTATAAGGTTTCTCTCCAGTGTGTGTTATCTGCTGTACAATAAGATGAGCACTCTGTATAAAAGCCTTTCCACACTGATTACATTTATAAGGTTACTTTCCAGTGTGGATTTTCTGATCTGCAATAAGATATTTCTTCTTGGTAAAACCCTTTCCACATTGTTTACAGTCATAATATTTCTCTGCAGTGTGGATAGTCTCAGGTGTTGTGCAGATTTCTCTTGAATTGAAGTCAGAGGGACCCTCACTCATCTTGACTTGTGAGTTTCTTCCACAGACAGGGTTAGCTCTGCAGCACTTTCCTTCTTTTTCAGTCTCATCTCTCCTTCTGAAAAAAAAAAGCCAACAATAAAACAAACAGGCACTACACACACATACACACACACACACAGGTATCCCCTTTGCTCCATAGGTAGAACAAAAACAGTTACTTTCTATTTCCCTGAGCAAGGAGAACCATCTTCAAATGGCAGAAAGTCCCTTTAAAATACCCTTACCTCACATTCCCAAGATGATTTAATAACGAAAGAGTTTCATGCATGAATTTACATTGAATCCTCACAAAAATTCTGCATTCACATGAAGAATACCAACACTTTTTGTATTTACCTGAGGCATTAAGGATTTTGTTCTGTCATGCTAATTTCTTGAGATACATTCACAAACCCCTTAAAGGACAGAGACAATTATACAAGGAATTTGAGACAAAAATTTGTCAGTGGTACCTTTCAGTGGTAAATAATTGTCCAATTGGGTGACAAAGATGTTTATCTTCTGGGACAAGAAGTATGTGCATGTTTCAACCTTAACAGTTGTCTTTTAGCAACGATTCCAAACAATCATGGCCAGTAATACACAGCATTTGGGTATCATGCAGTGAGTACATCAAACTCTGACTGCTTCTGACTATGTGCAACATATTGTTTCAGTTTCTCAACTTGATATCAAATTGTTTCCAAACTTCCCAGAAGGTTGGACATTCATGTGCAAGAAGTCACAGGCATGCCAAGACCCTTGGTGTCTGTCTGTCACTGCACTGGAATTGTCTTCTCCTTCTTGGTCTACCTTGCAATCATATCTCATCAAACCTAAAATCACCAGATCAAAGTCTCCCTTGGGTTTACAATCATGCAGCAGTGGGATCAGGCTATTAGAAAGCCATCATCAGCAAGGAAGCACATTAGATGCACATTAGAGTTCATCATGAAACAGTCATGGACCACCACAACCTTAACAGATAGACCTTAAGATTCCACTCATTGAAATAGTAAGGTGTTTTCTAATTTGGACTTCTTGTCTGTTCATGTTACCCATGTGACTGAGTAGGGAGTAAAAAAAAAAACGAATGAGTGATCATTTTCACTATATTTTGCTAAAACATCAGAATACAACTGGTGGTGCAGTGGACAGAATGCTGGGCCTCGAATCAAGAAGACCTGAATACTAATCCCACCTCAGAAATTTGCTAGTCCTGTGACCGTAGGGAAGTCACAAGACCTTTGTTTGTCTCCTTTTTTTATCTGGAAAATGGGCATAATTATTTCATCTTAGGTTCCAATGAGGATAAAATAAGACAATATTTGTTGACTCTCTTTTAATGATTTTCTTGCATTGCTCTCATTTCTCTTCCCAATTTTTCCTCCACCTCTCTTGATTTTCAAAATCCTTTTTGAGTTCTTCCATGGTCTGAGACCACTACATATTTTTTTGGAGGGTTTGGACATAGAAGCCTTGACTTTGATGTCTTCCTCTGATAGTATGCATTGTTCCTCCTAATCCAAAAAGATGGAAGAAAGTATCTTTTCATCCAGAAAGTAACCTTCTTTAGTCTTATTTTTCCTCTTTTTTGGGCATTTTCCCAGTCAGTTACTTGACTTTTGAGTCCTTTGTCAAGTGGAGGGTATACTACCCTAGGCTTCAGAGGTTTTGTGAAGCTGTTCTCTGAGATATCTCTAGAGACCTGTACGTTCTCAGTTCCTCCAACATGGCACAATCAAGAGAGAGGAGTTTACTCCTCTTCTGGCCTGGTTTCTGGTCTGTGAGCAACCACAAACACTATTTTCTGTCCTGGAACAGTAAGTAGGATTCCCTCTCCATAGTGACCACCAGCTTCACCACGCCAGCACTCTTCCTCACTCCCAGACCTCCGCTCTAGACTGAGATCAAGATCAGCTGCTCCATTCACTCAGGGTCTTTAGGCAGAGTGTTCCAAAAGTGAATGCTGCTGAACTCCCTTCTCAGTCAGATGAAAGAGCTTTCTTACTGACCTTTGAAGCTGTCTTTGACATTGTGGGTTGAGAAATCTGGGAACCACAGGTGCTACCTGTGATTTTGCACCCTGATGCCTGCTCAAGTCCTGTCCACTCCTGTCCATGCCCAGCCCAGGTTGCGCTGCACTCAGCTCCGAGCCCAGTGTGATAGACGTTTCCTGTCGGCTTTCCAGGCTGTCTTGGGCTGGAAATCTGTTTCACTCTGTCATTTTGTGGTTTCTGCTGCTCTAGAATTTGTTTAGAGTCATTTTGTACAGGGAGTTTATGGGTTATGGGGAGAGGGGTAGAGCAGGTCCATCCTTTTACTCTGCCATTTTGGCTCTGCCCCCATGAGACAATGTTTGTACACTGTATGACACACAACATCTGCTACCAATTATGTTCGTTGGATTTTGACTGTTTCCTCCTTAAGTCTGCTCTCCTTCTTAATCCTGTATTATCCTCACTCCCTTTGTTCCCTTATTTCCTTGGGGAACTGAATGTATTTTCATTCCAAACCACTCTTTTCCTTGTGTCAGCATTTGTTTGTAAACTCAATTCAGAGCTCTGGGAGAGGAGAGATGACATTCTGCTTTCTTTGCATCCTCATGGCTTGGCAAAGTGCCTAAAACAGAAGACCCTTAATCAGTGTTGGTTGATTCCCTGTCTGGGCCCAGGGCTGACAGCAGTCCCCAGCCTCTCCCTCTACCCCCTCCATTCTGGTCTCATGACTTATATGAAGTTTAGCCTCGGAAGACTCCTGAGTAAGACAGCAGCCATCTCTCCTCCTCCTCATGTGTAGCTAGATGTACAGAGAGAAAATAATGAAACCAGGCTGCCAGATCCACTCTCAATTTAAGCTACATAATCTCAACTGGGTCCTCACTGGGGCAAGGCAATCCAAGGCCATCTCCCTAAATGACTCCCCACAACAGCTTTTCCAAATCTTTTCTTTCTTCCCCAAACCTCCATTATGGCTTGCTTCTGTCCCACTCCCAACCACTAAAAAAAAAAGTATACATTTGTCAAGGGCTATGTTATCCTCCTCATCTCACATAAATCAGATACCTTCTTCTCCTTATCATATCACATGGAAACATTATTCTTCTGCTTACTAAAGAAAATCTCCTCACACATGCAAATCATCTCACTCTACCCCTCATCAACTTCCATATTCCTCCTCTACAATCCTTTCTTTACTCTATCCCACACTAGTGACCTTTTCCCTACTACCACAAATAAAATGACTTCTCACAAAACCTTAAAACTCTCTCACTTGATCCATGTATCCCCATGAGATGGGGTTCAGTATCTTTCTGCCATTTTCTGGTCATTCCCCTTTGGTGTCTCCAGTTCCATTCCCTGGATTCCTTTGAAACTTTTTTTTCTTTTTTTCCTTCTCTTTTTTCTCTACCCCATCACACTACCCAAGACATGGCCACCATTAGACACAAATAAGTACATTTATGTAAAATTATTCTAGACATACTTCCATTTATCTGTTCTTTCTCTTACTGTGTATAGCATATTTCTTCATTTGTCTTTATAGTTCATTTGGGCATTTAAAAAAGTCAAAAGAAAGAGAAACTCTCTGCATACTATTTCTCAATTTTATTGTTTAAGTGAAACTCTTCTCTCAAAAATTAGGAATGATCTCAACATTGCTAAACTTCAATGGCCATTTCTTAATCCTAACCCTTTTTGACTGCTCTGCAGGCTCTCACACTGTCAGTCTCCCCCTCTGTTGATCCTCCCCTCTCTAGATTTTAATGACATTACTCTCTCCTGGTTCTACTTCTACGATATCCAAAAGGATGCTCATTCTCTTTCCTCCTATCTTCCCATCTTTTCTCATTCTTAATGTTATCCAAGGCATCCTCTCAACAGTCCAGGCTCAGAAATGAAATGCCATGCACTCCTCATCAATTCTCACACACCTCATGCCCGTGTTCAATCAGTTCCAACGTCCTGTTGATTCCACCTCTGTGACATCATCCCATAGACCCCTTTCTAACTGAGCACTGTCACTTCCTTGCTCCAGACCCCTGTCACCCCATACCTGACACAGTGTCAGAGGCTGCTAGTTGGTCCAGCTGCCTCAATTCTCCCCTCAGTCCAATCATTCCTCCAACCAGTTACCAAGTTCATCTTCCTTAAGCTCTGACCTATGTCAACGTACTCAGCAGCCTCCCATGGTTCCCCAGAAAAATTAAGAAATAGAAAACCCTCACTAGGGCTGTGAAAGCCTTCATCACCTACTCCTCTTCTACTCTTCCAGTCTTTCTTCTCCCTTGTTTCCTCCCCCACCCCTTGTATGTTATAACCCATGTGTTTGGTCCTCCTTTCTGTTTCAGGGACAGGACCTTCCACCCCTGGACTCTGTGGGGTTTTATTGCCATCTCTGTTGCCTAGAATGTTCTCCCTGGCCTCCCTGGATCCCCAGTGAGAGCCCACCTCCCACCATAAGCCATTCCCAGTCCTCCTTAAATTTAGGTCCCTCCCCCTCTTAACTATCTCCAATGTATCCTGTCCATATTGGGTTTCGACACAGTTGTTGGTACTACCTGCCTTACCAGAGGGTGAGCTTCATGGGAGCAGGGGACGTCCCTTGAAGTGATTTATGTACTCAGTGCTTTGCACAGGATCTTCAAGAGAGAAGGCACTTAGAAGTTTGTTGACTTTAAGAAGGTCTAGGAAAGAGCTCACATAGGAGAACCTACGCCCTTTTATACTTTCAGAATTCCATGCCCCCAAATTCCAAACAATGACATTTTTTTAGATCATAGATTTATCCCTGGAAGGGAGGTGAAAGGCCATGTAGTCCAAATCCCTGTTATAACAGATGGAGAAACTGAGGTTCAGTGGTTCACTGACTGACCCATAAAGTCACAGCAGAAAAAAATCTGAAAAAGAATTCCAAGTCAGGTCTTCCTGCCCCCACATTGAGCATCTGCCTCACCACAACACATAGCGGCCTCTTATAACCCCAGTTCCCATACACTTGCTTTCACCTCACTCACCTGGACAGCACCTCCTCAGCCTTTTTTTCTTCAGCATCCACGGTGCTTCCCTTTGCTCAAAATAAGAGATCATATCTTCTCTGGGAACAGGCAGCCCGGGACATGAGGATTCAGGGATGAGCACGGAGAGAAACTTGGCATTCAGTTCTGCTTAAGCAAAGATGTTCAGACCCAGAGCTGCTCCATTCTGAGATTCATTCCATTATGTTCACACACATGAACCTCTACTCATCCATTAGTGCTTTTATGCAAGTAACCCAAAGTAGGATGTGTCCCATTATCCTGTTATACAACCTGTTCAGAGAAAGAGCTAGAACTCTGCACCCTATGCTGTCAAGTCCCATTCTGATAGAAATTCCTAATTCTAAACTGAGCTAAAAAGGCTTATTATGCAAAACCAAACTAGGGTCCCAGAACAGAAAAGTAGATGAGCCAACTTTTGCCCTGTCCCCCTTCCCTGTTCCTAACTCCCGGAAACCTAAGGAAACCTTGTGTACTGCTCAACTGGGGTGTCTTTGCCTGTTCAGGTGAGTCTCCTGCTGGAAAACTCCATAAACCCTAGTTGGTCCAAATTCTACTTCTCGGCCAATCTGTTATTCCTGGCAAAGCTGCAGACATATAAGCAAGGATCCCAAGGTGGGTCCCAGGACTTCTGAAGGATAGATAGTCCCATAGCATTTCTCTTCTGAGCTTTGGGGAGAGGTGAGGGAGAAGATAATGGAACCAGACTGGAATCAGAAAATTTAGTCTTGGTGAACCTTCTTCATAGAAAGATGGGCTCATGGCATACTTTCCATTATTTGGAAATTGGAGGCAGCTGATGGTGCAGTGGAGAGAACTCTGGGCCTAGAGTGAGATGTGCCAGAGTCTAAATCTACCTCAGACAGTTACTAGCTGCGTGCCACAGGACAAGTCACATAACCTCCATCTGCCTCAGTTTCCTCAATTGTCAAAAAGGATAATAATATCCCCTAACTTGGAAGGTTGTTGTGAGGATGACATGATATAACATTGTAAAAAAAGCTCTGGGTCCAGCACCTGGTATACAGTAGGTAAAAAAAATTGCTCCTTCCCTTCCTTTCTCACCATCTCTGCTGGAATTTGACAGCAATAGCAAGGCAGATCAAGGATAAATGCACTAAAGGAGGGTCAAGTAGAAGCCATAATTAACGCTTGTTAAAAGGAGAATATTTAGGATCCTCTACCCATCCCAGAGAGGACAGGCTTGTAAGGAGAAGCCACCTGGGCAGCTTTCAGAGACTTGGCAGACACAATTCCCCTCCAGGTGGAGTTCAGACCGAATGACTCTGAGGTTGGCTCCATGTCTCAGATCCTTCCACAGTAATTGGAAGCTGCCTAGAGGTGGGAGGCTTCAGAAGCAACAAGGAAACCCTCAGGTTCCTGTCCCACAAAGCAAAGACTTTCTAGAGGAAACATCAGGCAGCAGGACAGGAGATCAACACTGTTTTCTCTAATAACTGATAAATGCTCCAAACCCTGCACACATTCCTTTGATGGCAGAGTCAGTGTTACCAGAGGAAGTGTCCTTACCCAGGGAGAGCAGGTTCCGGGCACTCTCCAGCATGACCCTCTTGTACAGCTCTTTCAGAGCATGGTCCAAAAGGCCCCATTCCTCCTGGGTGAAGTCCACAGCCATGTCCTTGAACATCACCAATTCCTAAATCATTAAAAGTTACACAATATAGAGCTGAAGAACACTTCAGATTTTAGTAATCCAATGCTCATTAATTTACACAACAAAACTTAATCACAGAAAAAGGATTTGCCCAAAGGTCAGACCCTTTATGGGAGTCAGAGTCAACTCCTAAAACTACAATCATTTACGGACCAAGTAAATGTTGAGAAAAACATTTTCCATTATTAGTTAGAGTAAAGCTGAGAAGCATTTTCCTCTGAAATGTGTGTCCCTGAGGAATCAAGGGGAAAGTTTCTTCTATATCTGTGAGGTAGGTGGATCTGTGGGGAGCCTCAGACAGGAGGATGGGAAATATCTTCTTTATCAGAACTGATCGAAGGGATATATTCTTTTTTTAATCTCTTACATGTATATCCATCTTAAACTGTAGAATTTATTTCCTTTCATACTGAATGTTGTTATGGGAAGATTTATTTAAAAAGGACAAAGAGACCAAATCAGAGAACTTATGGATCAGAGGAAGCGGAAGCCACAGACCAAATCTATATATGTCTATATACACATATGCATGTTAATGCATGAGAATACTTTTTATAGCAAATAGATCCTATATGTACAAAATAATTTGCCTATTATCTTCTCCATGAGAATGTGAGCTCCTCAGGATTGAGAACTGGGTTTTACTTTTTTCCAAAAATATATTCTATTTAAAATTGAGGCAACAAAACAAGCATTTGCATAAGAGTGCAATAAAATGAAGATTGCTCATGAAACTGCAAATCTCCCAAGTCCAACTTGATAATCTTTTGAAATGTACAATAATTACCATGGAAATTTCTTTTCTGTCTATCCTCCCCCAACCCTAGAGAGGGCTATCTTTCCTCCCTTTTTCTTTCCCTCATGGGGAGTAATAATCATTTAAGAGCGTTTCAACTCCAGTAAAGGCCAAAGCCTGAACTAATCAGTCGGACAAGCTTGCTTTGCTCTCTGAGTGAACTAAAAATATATTTTCATATTTGTGTGTGTGTGTGTGTGTGTGTGTGTGTGAGTGTGTGTATAGTTGCTGAATCAGCACTGTGGGATTGGATGAGGCTGACCTGAAGCATTCCTCCTGTCTGGGGCACTGTCTTGGATAGCGGCACTTTTCTATTGATAGCCTACGCACATAGGTTATGCGGGGGAAACACAGATGCCCTGGGATTGTAATTTCAATGGACACTTTGTCAGTTCTCTTCTCTTATTGGATTTACAACCTATTCTGCTCAGAAATGTCCTTTCTCATGCTACAGTTAAAAGCCAATGAAAGCTATAACTGTTGAGTGACACAGACATCCTGAATTAGGATTGCTCTAAGAATATCTAGGTCGTCCTCAATTTGCCTAAATCAGTCAGAATGAAAGCTATGATTCTGTGTCCCACCATGTTGGCCAGCTGAAGGCAATAAATATGCGGTTCTATGCCACCTTGCCTGTTTGCCTCTTTTAACCAAACTTCCAGCTAGATAGGAGCCATATCCTTACATGTGGATGTTCTGTCCAAACGAATAAAAATTTTGATTCCTTAAACTTCCCCAAATGTCTTGGATTTGGGGGCTAGACTTTTTTTTCTACCCCACTCATGTATTCTATGATTTTTTAAATCTGGCACAATTAACTCTCATCTCATGTAGTCTTCCCTTAGGATTTCTTGAAATGTAGCTAACAAGAGAGGTAGAACCAGGAGAACTTTGTACACAGCAACAACCACAGTGTGCGAGGAATTTTTCTGGTAGACTTAGTCCTCCACAGCAATGCAAGGACCTAACACATTCCCAACAGACTTGAGGCAAAACGCCTTCCACCTCCAGAGAAAGAACTATGGAATTGGATCATGGAATGAAGCAAACCATTTTCTCTTGCGTTATGTTTTGCTTTATGGTTTCTCCCATTCGTTTTGATTCTTCCCTGCAACATGACTAAGGTGAAAAGTAGACATCAAGTTGTCAAGCCCTATCCCTAAATTCTTTGGACTTCTGGGAAGGGATTTCTGGGGAAAAAAATCTACTTCTTTTTCATTGACCATCCTACAGCTTTTGTCCATTTGGATCACAGTAAAAAGGGTTAAGTCCTCAAAGAGATGGGAGTACCAAATAACCTTACTTGTCTCCAGGGGAGCCTGTATGAGGTTGCCAAAAGGGAACAGGAAGAACTGACCATGCAAGAACTGATTGGTTTCATATTGGAAAGGTAGGATAAAAAGGTTGTGTGTTGTCACGTATTTTCTCTAACTTCTATGCAAAGTACATCATGGGAAATGCCAGGCAGGAGGGATCAAAAGGTGGAACTGAGGTTACCAGGAGAAGTGTCAATGATCTCAGATATGCAGATGGTACCACTCTGATGGCAGAAGGTGAAGAGGAATTAAGAAGCCTCTTGAGGAGGGTGAAGGAAGACAGTGTAATAATTGGTGTGCTACCTCTGTTGCCAGAAAAAACATAAGGAATTAACTAAAGACTAATTCTAAGGCACTGATTAAGGTCAAATTGTGTACTTACTGCATAGGAAAATGTTATTACTATGAGTTACTAATAGTATTCTCAAAACTGGTGGCATTAGTAGTTTGAAAGAAAGATTGTGGCTGGCATGTGTATGAGGGGGTGACTCTAAAAAATAAAACTGGGCAGGAATAGGTAAAAAGGAGCAAGTCTCTCATAAAAACAGGGCATGGAAGGAAGAACTAACACAGAGGAAACAGGTGTTGGAGGGCTAGTGATGTTGGAAACTTACTCCCATCTGGTTGGATGAGAAAACAAAACATACATCAGAAGAGGTTTACAAGTCTACAGAACATCCAGAAAGAGGAGAAAACTAGGGGATTTTTGCAAGTGTGTACACAGTAAGATAAGGTGGATGGGTGGAGAAGGGAGGGGACATTAGAGGGATGGGTAAAACAAGGAAAGAGAGGGTCAAAGCAAAAGATGAGGTAGTAGGGATAGGGTAAAAAGAGAGTCTGAGACAGATACATTGCCAAAGTCATACCCACAGAGACTGCTATGAACATGTTGGCGTATTTCCAGGCTTGAAGCACAAGATATAATAGACGCTCTTCACTGAAGATGGAACCAAGATGTTTATTCATATACCAGAAAGCCAAATCCATCAAAGTAACCAAGAAGTCTGTACATATTATCACTGCAGGGAGCATGGCCATAGGGGCCTTCCCACAAACAGGTACCCCTAAGCAACATGCCCTTCTCTCATACCCCCTAGCTGCTCTGTCTTTCTGCCTCCTCTTTCTCTAAGTGCCAACTCGCATCAACTTCCTGCTCCAATTGCAAGTCATTGGAGATAATCAACATTTCTTTGATGGCATGATTTTCTTCGACAACGAAGGACAAATACAATGATCTGAAAGTAGATGCAGCTGCCTGAATGGGGACCCAGGTAGCTGGGTAACTCATCTCCTCCTCTCCTGTCTGTATCCCCCTCCCGTTAACTTGGGGTTTACTAGCTAAATTCCTTTTCTCCTCCTCTCTCCTTTCCCCTTAAACCTACTGCACTATGAAGCCCATACATTGGACAACATTAGGTCCCTGCCTAAGGGCTCTTTTCTAGACCTTCCTGGCTTAAGAGTGACTATCAATAGCAACTGTTGCTGTTTTCCTCCCAGCCTGATGTAGTTATTTTTCTTTGCCTCATTAAAGGGGCCATGCCCTGACTACTTCTTGAACTACTCCTGTTCACTGAATGGGCTTTCCCTAACCTTAAGTGAGTACCTGAATAGACCTTGGCCTAAAGGGGCCATCTCCAGTCATCCTGATGGATATCTGGTCATCGGATTCAGATGGCTCTTTAAGACAAGTGAGGCTGGTGACTGTGCACAGCCCTCCCTCACTCAAAACAAAGTCAAGTACAAGTCATGTTGTCATTTCTCTGATGGCATGGTCTTCTTCAGGCAACAAAAGATGAACACAACGATAAGTTCCAACTCACATCAACTTCCTGCTCTACCAGTTCTGGAAGCTCCTCCCTCTACAGGCTCCTTGTGATTTAGAGTCATGTGACTCAAGGAGGTCACATAGGCCTCTTCATGGATGGGAAAGCTCTTCCTATTCCATTAACAATACAATTAAGGTATAGAAGACCACAAGCTTCCTTGACACAAAGAGCTTTTCAGGTGAAGCTGAGATAATAATTCCTTTTCGAGTAAAGTATTTTAAGAGAGCACTAAATGCATAAACTTAGCTCAGTTTTTCTTCAGTTAAAAGGAACTGATAAGGAAAGAGCTTTTGCACTGAATGGAGAGAGAAACACTGACCTTTTGAAGTCCTGAGCTTCACACACAGACTTTTGTTGCTGCTTTACTTGTAAGTGAGGCAAAGTCATCAGCCTCACTCTCTCCTGCAGAGTTCTCAGACACCAGGGGAAGACACAGGTCAAGACAAGTCATGATATCCCCCCATTTCTAACGAATCCATAAACATGGCCACAACTGACAGATGTCAGGGTGCCAAATAAGTGGTTCCACCATTGTTCATAAAAACAGATTACATAATTATAAGATTTTAGAAAGTAATTTACACTCCAGTTCAAAGGCACTTTTGACAGCTACCTCCAGACAAATAAATACGGACAAACAAGATATGTCTTTATACCTATTATTTAAGAGAAACTGGAGATAATCAACAAGAGGCATTGACTAGTTGGAATACATCCAAAGAAGGCCTATGCTCATGAAGGACTGGAGACCAAGCCAAATGAGGACCAGCTGAAAGGAGTGAGACTACTTATCCTGAAGAAGAGAAAACCTGGTGGGCAACAGGAAATACTGTTCAAATACCTGAAAGGCTCTCATGTCTAAGATGAATCCCACTTGTTCTGTTTGATCCCAGAGGGAAGACCCAGGACCAATGAGTACAATGTGCAAAAGGCAGATTTCAGCCTAGCATGATAAAGTGTCCTAACACAGCAAGGCCTCTTGCCTGCCTAGGAGAGGCTGCTTTGTTCACACAATGCCTCTGCTCTGCCTCTAGTCCATCAGGGGAATTCCTATCTCATCACCAAGATTGTTGGGTCACCAAAATCAGGAGGCAGAAAAGATCTCAAGCTAATGAGAAGTTTCTTGACTGTCACATGCAGTGCCCTCAGTGTCAACTGAATACATGCATAGAGGTGGCCTGTGGGAGAACACAACATTCCCCTAAATGGCTCCAAGTTTTACATCCTTGACCAAACAAATCTGATTACATCCCTTCATCAAACATTATTCCCCAGCTGGCATAATATCGACACAAGGATTTTTCCTTATTCTGAAGACATTCTGCTTCTGGGCACGTCCACATGAATCCTCTCACATAGTTCTGTAGATTGTCAGCCTACTGCCACCTTTTCTGGTTTTGCAACCTAGATGGTTGGCATGAATTATTTTCCATATCTAATGTTTCTGTTCTAGTCAGACACAAAATTTAACATTCATCCATGACATCCATGTAGTAGAGAAAGGGTTATACCCACTGAACACATTCATAAAGTTACTTTTCACTATAAATCCTCTGATGAGAAGATCAGAGATGATCTCTTGCTGAAATTCTTCCCACACTGAGTGCATAAATGGCTTCTACCCACAATGAATTTTCTCCTAAGATACTCTGTACTCCATTTCACTGCCTTTCCCCATTCAGGTAAGTTAGATTCCTATATTTCCCATGAATTCTCTGAAGGGAAACAAGGTCTCATTTTAGCCTGAAGGTTTTGCCACAATGATCACATTCTTAAGGTTCCTCTCCAGCATGGATTCTCTGATGTCGGATAAGATGGGTCTTCTGTTTAAACGTTGCTCGGCACTGGGTACATTCATAATGTTTCTCTCCAGTGTGGGTTCTCTGATGTCTATTAAGATTAGCGCTCCTTGTAAAAGCCTTTCCACCTTGATTACATTCATAAGGTTTCTTTCCAGTGTGGATTCTCTGATGTTGGTTAACATGTGTCTTCTGTGAAAAAGTCTTTCCACACTGGGTGCATTCATAAGGTTTCTTTCCAGTGTGGCTCCTCAGATGGCTATTCATGGATTTCCTACCTCTGAAAGCCTTTCCACATTGATTACATTTATAAGGTTTCTCTCCAGTGTGGATTCTCTGATGATCAACAAAAGTTTCCTTCCATCTGTAAGTCTTTCCACATTGATAACACTTAAATTGGTTCTCTACAGTGTGGATATTCTGATGTAGAATAAGACATTTCCGCCATTTAAAAGCTTTTCCACATTGATTACATTCATAAGGTTTCTCTCCAGTGTGAATTCTCTGATGGTGATTAAGAGTGTGCTGTGACTGAAAAGCTTTTCCACATTGATTACATTCATACAGTATCTGTTCACTGTGGATTTTCTCATGTCGAGTAAGACTGCCCTTTGACTTAAAAGCTTTTTCACACAGAGTACATTTATAAGGCTTCTCTTCAGTGTGTGCTGTCTGATGTCCAATAAGACGACACCTATGAAAAAAGGCCTTCCCACACTGATTGCATTTATAGGGTTTCTCTCCAGGGTGAATTCTCTGATGTGTAATAAGATATTTCTTCTCAGTAAAACTGTTTCCCCATTGTTCACAATCATAATATTTCTCTGCAGTGTGGCTACTCTCAGGTGTTGTGCAGATTTCTCTTGAATGGAAGTCAGAGAGATCCTCACTCATGAATCCTGACTTGTCTGTTTCTTCCATAGAAAGGGTTAGCTCTGCAGCAGTTTTCTTCATTTCCAGTCCAATCTCTGCTTCTGAAAAAAAAGTCAACAATAAAACAAAGAGGCACTACACACGCACACACACACACACACACACACACACACACACATCCCCTTTGCTCCATAGGTAGAACAAAAACTCAATTACTTTCTGTTTCCCTGAATAAAGAGAACCATTTTCATAGGGAAAAAGTCCACTTAAAATGCCCTTAGTCACCTCCTAAGGATGATTTATTAGCTAAAGGGTTTCACGCATGAATTTACATTGGATACTCACAAAAATTCTGTGACACAAATAGGGTCACCATTGTTATCACATGCACAACTCAGACCTAAGTCCCAGCAGCTGAGCCTGGAATCCAAATTCTGTGAATGGGCCTGCTCTGTCCACAGTACTTGTCAAAGTATCTCCACCTTTAATCTTTCTCTTACATTGTAAACACTTTCAATCCTTTCCTCATAGATACAATGCCATTTGGTGCACATGCACTAAATATTAAAATTATTTCATGGTCTGTTCTACCAGGAACCATAACCTAATCTCCCTTGGGATCACATTCAGTCTTATTTTCTGTTGCGTTCTCTTAGTTCACATGGAGAATACCAACACTTTTTTGAATTTACCTGAGGCATAAGGGATTTTGTTCTGCCTCAATTTCTTGAGAGAGGTTCACAAACTCCTTGAAGAATAATGATCAAAGGGATGTGAGCTAAAAATTTGTCAGTGGTACCTTACCTGGTAAATAATTGTCCAGTTGGGTGACAAAGGTATTTATCTTCTGGGACAAGAAGTATGTGCATATTTCAACCTGAATAGCTGTCTTCTGGCAGGGATTCCAAGCAATCATGGTGAGGAATGCACAGTGTTTGGGGACCATGCAGTGAATGCCTCAAACTCTGACTGCTTCTGACTACTGTCATTGCAACATATTGTTTCAGTTTCTCGACTTGATATCAAATTGTTTCCAAACTTACCAGAAGGTTGGACACTCATGTGCAAAAAGTCACAGGCACGCCAAGACCGTTGGTGTCTGTCTATCACTGCACTGGAGTTGTCTTCTCCTTCTTGGTCTACCTTGCAATCACATTTCATCAAACCTGAAATCACCAGATGAAAGTCTCATGTGGATTTATATTCATACAGCAGTGAGAGCAGGCTATTAGAAAACCATCATCACCAGGCATGTACATTGGAGTCCATCATGGAACCATCATGGACTACCACAACTTTGCCACATCAACAGACCTTAAGATGCCACTTACTGAAATGGCAAGATTTGAACTTCTCACCTTTTCATGTTACTCATGTGAGTGGTTAGTAAAAAAAAAAAAACTGAGTGAACATTTTTAATATATTTTGTTACAAGGTCAGAATACAACTGGTGGTGCGGTGGACAGAGTGCTGGGCCTTGAATCAGGACGACCTGAATTCTAATCCCACCTCAGACTCTTGCTAGCCCTGTGACCCTGGGGAACTCACAGGACCTCTGTTTGCCTCAGTTTCTTTACAAAATTATAGCATCTAAGGTTCAGATGAATACAAAATGAAACAATATTTCTACACTGCATGACACGTAGAAGCTGCTGCATAAATGTGACCTCTTACTTTCACTTCCCTGTGACTGTTTCCTCCCCCTTTTCTGTTCTCCTCCTTAAACCTGTATTATCCTCACTCCTTTTATTCCCTACTTTCCTTGTTAATGTATTTCCATTCCACAACACTCTGTCCCCTGTATCAGCATTTGTTTGTAAACTAGATTCTGAGCTGTGTGACAGCAGAGACTGTCTTTTGCCTTCCTTTGTTTCCTCATGGCTTGGCACAGTGACTAAAATAGAAGGCCCTTAATCAATGTTTATTGATTCCCTGCCTTGGCCCAGGGCTGTCAGCAGTCCCTAGCCTCTACATCTACTCCCTGCATTCTGGTCTCTCCCCTACTTGTTGAATGCATGTTCAGGCCTCAGTCCACTTTCTGTCTCTTTCTTGTACTCAGTCATCTCTTGTAGTCACCTAATCCTGATGGAACCAGACCAGAACCAGTACTGAAGATTACAGAGGCTTCTTTCTAGGCTCCTGAAAGGTCTCCCACCAGAGGACACATGTGGGCCTCTAACTCCTTGTTCTTTAAACTGATTTGGTGGTCACCTCCAGGAACCTGGGCAATCATCTCCAAGAATGGGGACAGGCATTAGCCACAGAGATTAGGAAAGGTACTTAGACTCATGACTTATAGAAAGTTTAGCCTTGGAAGACTCCTGAGTAAGACAGCAGCCATCTATCCATCTCCTCATATGCAGCCTGGTATACAGAGAGGAAATCATGAAACCAGGCTGCCAGATCCACTACCAATTTAGGCTACATGATTTTAGCTGGGCCCTCACTGGGGCAAGGCAATCCTGGGCCACCTCCCTAACTGATACCTTGTGCCACTTGCCACAACAGCTTTTCCAGATCTTTTCATTCATCCCCAACCATCCATTATGGCTTGCTTCTGCCCCACTCCCAGACACTGAAAAAAAAAACTAGACATTTGTCAAGGGCTATTTTGTCCTCCTCATCTCACATAAATCAGGTGTCTTCTCCTTTTTGACCAAGAGATCACATGGAAACATCATTCTTCTGCTTAATAAAGAAAATCCCCTTACACATGCAAATCATCTCGCTCTACCCCCTCATCTACCTCCATATATTCCTCCTCTACAATTTCCTTTTTTCACTCTATCCACACTAGTGACCTTCTCTCTATTACCACAAATAAAACGACTTCGTGCAAAACCTTAAAGCATTCTCACTTGATCTAAACATCCCCAAGAGATGGGGCCCAATATCTTTCTTCCATTTTATGGTCATTTCCATTTGGTGTCTCCAACTCCTTTCCCTGGCCCTCACTGAAACTTTTTTTTCTGTTTTCTCTTTTTTCTCTACCCCATCACACTGCCCAACACATGGCTACCATTAGACACAAAAAGGTACATTGATGTAAAATTACTCCAGATATATTTCCATTTATCAGTTCTTTCTATGCTGAGAGCATCTTTCTTTGTCTTTATAGCTCATTTGGGCATTTAGAAGAGTCAAAAGAAAAAAGAGAAACTCTCTGCATTCCATTATCCAATTTTATTGTTTAAGTCAAATACATCTTGAAAAATTACCAATATTCTGGAAACTGCTAAAATTTAAAGGACATTTCTTAACCCTCATCCTTCCTGACTTCTCTCCAGGCTCTGACACTGTCAGGCTCCCCCTTCCTACATTTTAATGACATTACTCTCTCCTGGTTCTACTTCTACCATAACCGAAAGGAAACTCATTCTCTTTCCCCCAACCCTCCCAATCTTTTCCATTGCTAATACTACCCAAGTCTTCGTTCCAAGAGTCCAAGCTCCAAATGAAATGCCATGCACACCTAATCAGTTCTCACACATTCACACGCCTGATGCCCATGTTCAATCAGTTCCAAAGTTCTGCTGATTCCACCTTTGTGACATCATTCCATAGACACTGTTCTATCTCAGCGTGGTCACTTTCTTGGTTCAGACCACAGTTACCCCACACCTAACAGAGTGTCACAGGCTGCTGGTTGGCCTAACTGCCTCAATTCTCCCCTCAGTCCAGTCAATCCACCATCATGTTACCAAGTTCATGTTCCTTAAGAATTCACCTGACCATGTCACCATGTACTCAACAGCCTCTCATGGCTCCCCAGCCAAGGTATGAAATATAAATCCGTCTCCAGGGCTGTGAAAGCCCTTCATCACCTATTTCTCTTCTACTCTTCCAGTCTTCTTTCTCCCTTCTGTCCTTCCCTACCCCATATATGTTATAATCCATGTGTATGGTCCTCCTTTCTGTTTCAGGGACAGGACCTTCCACCTCTGGACTCTGTGGGGGTTTTTCTGCCATTCCAGATGCCTACAATGTTCTCACTGGCTTCCCTGAATCCCCAGTTAGAGCTGACCTCCCACAAGAAGCCTTTCCCTGTCCTCCTGAAATTTAGGGCCTTCCCTCTCTTTACTAGCCCAATTCATCCTGTCCATATTGAGTTCCTACATAGCTGTTGGAATGTTCTCTGCACCACCAGACTGTGTGCTCCATGGAGCAGGGAAAGTCCCTTGAATTGATTGATGTGCTTGGTGCTTTGTACTGGGTCTGGAACAGAGTGGACACTTAGAAGCTGGTTGACTTGAAGGTGTAGGAAAGAGCTCATACAGGAGAGCTTAAACCCTTTTATACTTTCAGGAGAATCCCATGCCCCCAAATGCCAAACAATTCCTTTTTTGGGGGATCATAGATTTATCCCTGGAAGGAAGATGAAAGGCCATGGAGTCCAAATACCTCTCATTAAGGATGGAGAAACTGAGGTTTAGTGGTTCAGTGACTGATCTATGAAGACACTGCCTAGAAACATCTAAAAAATTTGGTCTTCCTTCCCCCACATTGAGCACCTGCCTCACCACAAGGCATAACAGTCTCTTGTAACCCCAGCTCCCATATACCTGCTTTCACCTCACTCGCCTGTACAACAGCCCCCCAAACCTTCTTGCGCCAGCATCCATGGTGCTTCCCTTTGCTCAAAATAAGAGATGATGTCTTCTCTGGGAACTGGAAACCCTGGGCATGAGGAGTCAGGAACAAGCATGGAGAGAAAGTTGTCATTCAGTTCTCTTTAGGGAAAGGCGTTCAGACCCACAACTGCTCCATTCCATTATGTTCACACACATGAACCTCTACTCATCCATTAGTGCTTGTAATGTAAGGAACCCAAAAAAGCCTGTGTTACATTATCCTGTTGCACAGCCTGTTCTGAGAAAGAGCCACACCTCATCTTCCCATGCTTTCAAGTCCCACTCTTGTAGAAACTCCTCATTCCAAATTGGGCTAAAAAGGCTTATTATGCAAAACCAGACTAGAGTCCCAGAACAGGAAACTATATAAGCCAGTTTTTGCCCTTTCCCCCTCTCCTGTTCCCCACTCCCTGAAACCTATAGAAACCTTGTGTACTGCTCATTTGAGGCATCTTGGCCTGTTTAGCTGAGAGTCTCCTGCTTGCAAACTGAATAAATCTTAGTTGGTCTAAATTCTACTTCTCAGACAGTCTTTTATTCCTGGCAAAGCCAGGGACATGTAAGGAAGGACCCCAGGGTGGTTCCCAGGACTCCTGAAGGATGGTCTCATAGCATTTCTTTTCTGAGCTTTGGGGAAAAGTCGTGGAGAAGGCCATGGAACCAGCCTGGAATAAAAAAATTTGGTTTTGGTGAAGCTTCTTTATGGAAGGACGGCCTCATGGCATGCTTTCCATTGTCTAGAAATGAGAGGCAGCTGATGGTGCAATGGAGAGAGCCCTGGGCCTAGAGTGAGGTATGCCAGAGTCTAAATTCAGCCTCACACAGTTACTAGCTGTGTGCCACAGAACAAATCATTTCATCTTCATTTGCCTCAGTTTCCTCAAGTGTCAAATGGGTAGAATAATATCACCGAATTTGGAAGGTTATTGTGAGGATGAAGTGATATAACATTGTAAAGAAAGCCCTGGGCCCAGCACCTGGTACACAGTAGGTGGAAACAAATGTTTCTTCCCTCCCTTTATTTCCCACCATCTCTGCTGGAATTTGAGGGCAACAGGAAGGAGGATTCAGGGCAAATGCTAAAGGAGGGACAAGTAGAAGCCATGACTGAAGCTTGTTAAAAGGAGAATATTCTGGATCCTCAACCCATCCCAGAGGCCAGGCTTGTAAGGAGAAGCCACCTGAGCAGCTTTCAAAGACTTGGCAGACCCAATTCCCATCCAGGTGAAGGTCAGACTGAATGACCCAGAGGTTGGCTCCATGTCTCAGTCCTTGCACACTAATTTGAAGCTACCTAAATATGGGAAGCATCAGGAGCATTAAGGAAACCCTCAGGTTCCTTTCCCACAATGCAAAGACTTTCTAGTGGAAACACCAGGCAGCGGCACAGGAGATCAACACTTCTCTCTAATAACTGATAAATGCTCCAAACCCTGTATACATTCCTTTGATGGCAGACTCAGTGTTACCAGAGGAAGTGTCCTTACCCAGGGAGAGCAGGTTCCAGGCATTCTCCAGCATGACCCTCTTGTACAGCTCCTTCTGAGCATGGTCCAAGAGGCCCCACTCCTCCTCGGTGAAGTCCACAGCCACGTCCTTGAATGTCACCAACCCCTAAATCATTAAACATCATCGGATGTAGAGCTGAAGAAAACTTCACAAAGCTGAAGTGCAGAGAAGGGATTTGCCCAAAGGTCAGACTCTTTATGAGAGTCAGAGTCAACCCCTAAAACCATATTCTTTAAGAGCCTAATGGAATTTTTAGAAAGGCATTTCCATGATCATTTGGAATAAAACAGAGAAATATTTTCTTCTGAAATACATCTCCCTGTGGAATCCGGGAGAAAGTTTGTGTTCCATCTGTGAGGTTGGTGGATGTATGGAGGAGCATGAGAGAGGGGATAGGAAATATCTTCTTTATCAAAAGTGATATGTTTAGCCATGGTAAACTCTAGAACTTATTTCCTTTCATATTGAAGGGAGTTATAGAAAGTTGTACTTTAATCCAAAGAACACAGAGACCAAAGCAGAGAACTTATGGATCAGAGGAAGGGGAAGCCAGAGACCAAATTCGTATATTATATATACATAAATATATCTATATACACATATGCCTATGAATGCATGACAATACTTTATATACCAAATAGACATGTACAAGATGATTTGCACGTTGTCTCCTCCATGGGAATGTGAGCTCCTTAGGATTAGGAAATGGATTTTACCTTTTGTGAAAAATGAATATTTTATTTACAATGCAAGGAACAACATGAGCATTTCTATAAGAGCAAAATGTAAGAAATTATCATACATGAAATTGCAAATCTACCATGTACAACTTGACATTCCTCAAATAATATAATGGTTATCAGGTAAATTTCTTTTGTTTCTCCTCTCCCTCTACAACCCTAGAGATGGCTACCATGTATATAAATGTCTGCCTGTATGTATATGTATATGTGCATACACACACATACATGTGTATAAAAATTTTCCATATTTCTACTATTTGTCAGTTCTTTATCTGGATGCAGATAGTGTCACTGTTTACATTTCCTTTATTTTTATTTGGTGCCTTTAGAATAGTCAAAATGACTTATTTGCTCTAACTCTTCTGACACTATGTTGCTGTTACTGTATATGATATTTTCCTGTTCCTGCTCACTTTGCTTTTAACCACTTTGTTCAAGTCTTTCTATCCATTTCTAACATCATTAATTCCATCCTTTCTTCCATCACAACCACGGAGCACAACCTCTTCAGCCTGTCCCAAAATGATGGGGATCACTGCAACGTCCAGGGCTTTGTCACCACAAAGACAGTTGCTATAAACATCCCACTCACATTAAAAGTTATAAACATTATCTGTGAATGTCTTTCCAGTCTTATTTTTACTCACGATGTTCTTTCTCAGGGTCTTTTTTCACTCTATCCCTTTGACTTTATCTTCTCCCCCACCCAGTTACTGCTCCAATTCACCAATGCCTCCAAGAATACCCTGATCCTCTCCTCCAATGTGAATCCACAGAGCCTGAAAATGTGCCCCCATGTTCTCCCTGACTTTCCTAAATCCCAGTCCCCACACCCTCTGAAAACTCCCTCCCTGAGCCTGTTCCCCAATTTTCTCCTCTCCCTACATGCTCAGAAGATTCTACCCACTTCCACATGTACATGTTGGTTCTTTTTCAACTCAGATGAAAGGAAGGCCCCAATATCATCATCCCTCCATCCCGACTTGCTTCCTCTCTCTGGGTTCTTCTTTTCATGCTCCCTCTTTCCAATATCACTTCTCCCCTTTGACTTTTCCTGCCCAGTTTTTTTCTCATTACCCCATCATGCACAATTCAGGCACCATCTTTATTTCAAATTACATTGATGACATGATGACAGTTCTAAGCATACTGTTAACTCTTCCATACATAAACAATAAGCAAACAGTTTGACCTTAATGGGGGCCTTATAAGCAATCTTTAATTTAACGTTTTCCTTATACTTCCTCTGGATCTTTTATATCCAATTTTCCAATGAGTTCTGCTCTGTTTGATCCAAACCTGAAGGTCTACAATTCATCAAACAGCCATTTTTATTTTCATCCAGGATTACACTCACTTTGCTGGTACATTATTTTTGGATGCAATCATAATTCTTCTGTTCTTTGAAATGTCATGTCCCAAGACCTTCTGTCTGTTAGAGTGGAATCTGCTGGTTCTTGGGAAATCCTCACTAGATTTCCACAGGATTGGAATGATTTTTTTCTCATTGTTTTCAATATTTTCACCTGAACCTGGGAACTTTGAGACTAGGCTATGACATTCATGTAAGTTTTTCTCCATTATATCATATTATATTTCTGCTATTATTATATGCTTTAATCCTTACAAATACCCTTTTACTTGGAAGTGGTCACCTGTTTCCAAGTTACTATATGTACAGCATGTGTGTGGCCAAAGAGCTTGAAATCTGATGGTCTTCCATTTCATTTTCTTTTATCTCTATTACAAGTGTAGGATTCACTTTATCAAAGACAATTGGCCAGGACTTATGAAAATGGAAAAAAGACACTTCAATTTTAGAATTCACAGATCATCTCTGGAAAAAAAACCAGTGCATGCATTCAGGGAAGATGGCAGCATGGGTCAGGAATTTCTAGGCTCTCTGGATTTCCTCCACAGAGAGAAAATTACCATAAAATGAAAATAGAGAAGCAAAAACAAAGGGGTAAAGCAGCTGGAGGACAACTTGAGAGGACCTCAGAGAAGACTCTGGGGGCTGAGGGCAGTGTAGACATTTCAAGGCCAACTCCACTGCACTACCAAACAGCAGTCCCAGAGGGAAGCAGACCAGGCCTCTAGAACTTTCACCTCCAGAATCTGAACTCACAAACTTTCACCTATGGAACAGCAGAAGTTGAGTGAGGGAAGACAGATGGACTCTGTAATGACTCTAGAAGGCAAGCCTGGCAGTGCTGCCCACACATAATCCTGGGCTGTGGCTGTGGGCAAGGAGGAGTGACCAACGTCCAGTGAGTGTGGTACCACAGGAAGAAGGAACATTTTCAGGACAGTGTGACTTGGGCTCCAGGTGGGCGGAAGGGAGGAATCCCAGAGGCTGAGCCTCCAGAGAGAATGCAGAACACAAGAGTAAGGAGGACCTGAGACCTAGTAGCCACTAAATTTGGATTAAAACTTGATTGTAGTCAAAGGAAGCTGATTAAAAAAAATAAGAGAAATGAAACATAAAAATGAGGAGGGAAAGGAAGAAGAACCTGATCACTGATGACTCCTTGGGTATAAAAGAAAGTCTGGATGACATTCAGAAGAAGATGTCAAGTGGGTGACAGACCAAAAAGAAATCCTGGAGGAACTGAAAAAGGAGTTAAAAAATCAAAGAAGAGAGAATGAGGAAAAATAGGAGAAAATCAACAGAACTCAAGAAAATTGTAATAAATAATTCTAAGTCAAGTCAAACAGAATGAGGAAAAATTAGAAAAAAAAAGAAAATCAAGTAGATTGTGGAAAAGAAAGTCAAGCAATTGGAACAAGACATATAAAACTGTAAGGAAGAAAATAAAGAGGATTTCCAAAACCAAATGTAAGACAATGAGTAAAAATTGGAAAAAAAAAGAAAGTCATTCAAGAAAATGATGAAAAGAAATCTAACTAATTAGAAAAAGGGATACGAATTCCAAAAGAAGAAACTAACTCCTTGAAAACTGGTATTTGCCAAGTAGAGTTGAATGATGTGATAAGACACTAAGATGTAATAAAAGTAGAAAAAAGAGAAAAGAATCTGAAACACATCCTTAGGAAAACAACTGATCTGGAGAACAGATGAAGGAGAGACAATGTCTGAACTTCCAGGCTACGTTAAAGTTATGGTCAAAAGAAGAATCTCAGTACGGTTTTACAAGAAGTTATTAAGGACAATTGCCCTGAAGTTCTACAACAAGAAGGGAAAGTGGAGATGGAAAGAATCCACTGATCACACCCAAAAGGATCATGGGAAGAAAATTCACAGGCATGTCAGAGCTCAGATTCCAAATTCCCAGGTTAAAAAGGAAAGATAATCAGGGAAAAAATTTCTTTAAGATTTATCATCAGTAAATGCTTTGATTTGTATACCTATCTTATAGACCCAGGGTCTCAAAAGATGTTCTCTGTGCAAAGGGCTCAAGAGGGAAAAAAGTTTAAGAAGCCCTGTTCCAGAACACTCTGGAACCCAGGATGCTGTAGGTGACTGATCCTGCAGATGGGAGTTTAACAACATCGGGGGAAAGTGGATATTCCAAAAAGAAGAGGAGAAGGAAACATTTCTGGAAAGAAAACCAGAAAGGAAGAGATTATTTGCTTCTTAATGCCCCACACTAAAGAAATGCAGGAGCAGTAAACAA
The DNA here is from genome assembly GCF_028372415.1 of Notamacropus eugenii. Classification (NCBI taxonomy): domain Eukaryota; kingdom Metazoa; phylum Chordata; class Mammalia; order Diprotodontia; family Macropodidae; genus Notamacropus; species Notamacropus eugenii. Next base: position 577,985 of record NC_092875.1, read on the forward strand.
ATGTGGACTAGAACAGACAGATCAGGAAAATATTCCTTTCTGAAAGTACACAGGCACGCAGGGAGGAAGGAGAAACCCTGCGGGAGGTTAGAGTGCAGAGGATGGTAGGAGGTATCATGGACAGAGCCTTCTGACATCCTGCCTGCAGGAGAAGGTCCACTGGTGGCCCTACAGGACAACCAGGGGACATACAGGAAAGGGTGGAGGAGGAGACAGCCCAGGGAGAAGAGAGTGATGTGACAAGGTCTCCTCAAGGACTAGAAATGGTCAATCCATTTCCATAGACATTTATAAAGCACCTATCATGTGCCAGGCACAATGATAAACACTGGGGGTAGAAAAAGAGGCAGAAGGCAGTCCCTGCCCTCAAGGAGGTCAGCATCTAATGTGCGAGACACCAAGCAAACCAATATATCCAAAGGAAGCAAGGCTGGGACAAACAGGCCGGGACTGGAAGAGGGAAGGAGAAAGGATGAAGAGGGTTAGGGAAGGCTTCCTGGGGCTTTGTAGTTGTTGGAGGGGACTTAAAGGAAGACAGTGAGGTCAGTAGTCTGAACTGGGGAGGGAGAAGATTCCAGGCTTGGGGAAAGCCATTGAAAGCGCCTAGAGCTGAGAGAAGGCACGAGGGCAGGGCCACTGGAGTAAGGGTATATGTTGGGGCAGGATGGGTTATAAAGGGCTTTGACTGGTAGTGAGAGTATTTTCTGTTTGATCCTGGAGGCAATAAATAGGGAACTGCGGGAATCTGTTTGGGAGGGCAATGACCTGATCAGAGCTGCACTGCAGGAAATGATTAGGGGCTGAATGAGGAATGGCTTGGAGGTGGCAGAGCTATGAGAGGGGCAGACCCACCAGTAGGCTATCCCAATAGACCAGGCATGAGGCAATGGAGACGTCCATTAGAACGGTGGTAGGGAGAGGAGAGAAAGGGCAGAGTCTAGAGATGATGCCAAGGTGAAACTAATAGGCCTTTGCACCATACTGGATAAGTGGGTGAAGAGATACAAAAGAGGCTGGGATGACTCTGACAGAAAACTGTTTACAAAATGACAAAAATACCAGATATAACGTGGGTTGCCCCTCCCTTAAATGATCCCTGTAATGCCAGCATTTCAGTCCTGTCCTTACCTTCGGGCTCTTAAGACATTTACTTTGGATCAGGTTGAGCTGAACCACACATTAAGGTGACCCCTCTCCAGGGACACTGCCTTGTGGGGAGCCCAGCCCAAGCTAGATCTCAGCTTCTAGTGTCCTTCCTCCCTGACACTGGGATTCATGGCAGGAAGGGCAGAGCAGCTGGAATGAGGTGGCTGCCAAGGGCCCTTGGGGTCTCAGGACCAGGGCTTGCTACCTCATACTGCCTCCTCCCTCTGTTCTCCTAAAACTATAAAAACTTTTTGATGGGTATATTTGGTGGGGAAACATACCTGGCATCCCCAGGATGGTAGGTTTGCTACCCTGTTATCTCAGTGTAAGGTGTTTTATTCCTCAACTCATTCCTTTGCTTTCTTTCAGGACTTGACAACTACTAGGTGATGATGGAAAGATAGTGTTGCCTTCTACAGTAATAGGGAAACTAGGAGTGTGTGTGTGTGTGTGTGTGTGTGTGTGTGTGTGTGTGTGTGTGTGTGTGTGTGTGTAATGTCTGGGGTAGAAATAACAAGCTCTGTGTTGAATACATTGAGTTTAAGATATCTAAGGGCCATCCAGTTGGAGATATATGGTAGGCAACTAGGGATACAAGACTGGAAGTCAGCAGAGAGACTGGGGCAGGAAAGGTTCTTGTGAGAGTCATCAGCACAGAGATAGTGATGATGTTGATGGGAGCTGATGAAATCACCAAGGAAAGTAGTACAGAGGGAAAAGAGGAGAGGACCAAGGCTGGACCCCCAAGGGACCCCTATGGTCAGAGGGTTTGAGCCCAGGAAGACCCAGAGGAGACAGAAAAGAAGTAGTCAGATAGGATAGAAGAAAACCAGGAGACAGTGGGATCCTAAAAGCCTGGAAGAAAGAGAAGATCAAGGAGGATAAAGTGTCCAACAGCATCAGAGGCTGGAGGGAGGTCAAGGAGAAGGAGGGTGGAGAAGGTCACGTGACCTCTTTGATTTTAAATAGAGAAGAGCACAGGAGAGGAGGTGAGGGGGAGGGGAAAGTGGAGAAAGAAAGGAGATCTGGCTGTGAAGGTGAGAGGGGAAAAGGTGTGTCCCACCTAGGGGAGAGGAGAGCATGGTCCAATGCAAACTGCCCTAGTCCAGATTGGGCCCAGAAAGAATGTGCTGGGGCAGCTTCTGGACCTCTCAGCCCACACATGATACAGGGTCCAGTCACTATTTAGAATGAGATTACAGGGGTCCCTCTGCTGGCTCTGGGGGCTGGACCTGTGGTTTTGACCATGCTCTAATCTGGGTGCCAGGCCTGCTTGACAATCTCAGTATGAGGAGGAGCACACCACAGCTTGGGACCCCTTGCGGGGGAACCCTCCTCACAGTTCCCGGGCAGAAAGGAATGCTTGTGGTCACTCCCAGATCAGAGCATAGGCCAGGAGAGAAGTCAGCCCACCCCTCCTTAGTTCCTACCACCTTTCAGCAGAACTGAAAACTTGCAGTGTGTTGGGGTTGGAAGCTCAATACCTTGTGGACAGTCTCGGGCGGGTAAAGGTGGGAACTTCTAAATCTTAGAGCTCTCACGAGACCCCCCCAGGAAACGGCTGGGAATCGAGGTGAACCGAGCTATCTCCTGTATTTCCGCCTCTTCCCGTGAGAAACGTGATGGGAGAGAGATCTCCCCGCCCTCGAGATTGTCCCGGATTGGAGCACACCTAGCTACCTAACAGCACGGTATTTAGATGCAAACTATGCTGCTGGAGAGTTAAGTAGGATCAGGGAAGCCTGAAAGCTCTCTTAGCACGTGAGGAGCCAAAGAGGACACAAGGCTCCGCTTTTCTTCTTCTCCTTCTCTCCCCTCCCCCTCTCTCCCCACTTGTACTTCTACTTCCAATCTCTTATTGTAAGATCTTTGCCTCCTTGGGAGATTCTTCTATCCCTCCTAAGGAAGAATCCCCTGCACTTGTAACTAGACCCTGAAATAAAGCTCAACCCTTGTTCGACTCTGGAACGTCCTTTCTCTCATACGAGCATCCGGTTTGGCCAACCGAAGACCTCGGGAGGTGAGGTAAGAAGACTCGGGTAGCCCACAGGCCTCTAGGCCAGGCAGCAGTGAGCCCTCCACGCTGAAAGCAAAGCCCAACTTCAGTAGAGTTAAAAGGCAAGGAATCAGCTGGAAAAATGAGCAAATAACAGAAAAAAAAATTCTGAGTATAGAAAGTTACTGTGGTGACAAGGAAGATCAAAGCACACCGAGAGGACAACCGAGTCACAACCCAACATCCAAAGCCTTCAAGACAAATGTGTACTGGCCTCAGGGCACAGAAGAGCTGAAAAGGGGTTTGAAAAATCAATTAGGAGAGGGAGAGAAAAAGATGGGAAAAGAAATAAGGGATGGCAGACAATCATTAAAAGAGGCAACAGCTTAGCAAGGGAGGCACAAAAAATACTGAAGAAAAGAGCTTCTTAAAAGGTAGAATTTGCCAGATGGGAAGTTGGGACAAAAGTTCAGTGAAGAAAATAATCCTTAAAAATCAGAATTGAGCAAGTTGAAGCTAGAAACTCCAGGAAACATCAACAAAACAATCAAACAAAATTTAAAAAAAGGAAAAGAAAAATGTCAGGCAATGCGAAATGCCTTGCCAATGGCTCTCTCCCATGACTGCAAAGTTCTCAGCCCCAACCCTAACCCAAACCCTACATGCCTGCTCTGGGCTTCCTTAAAGGCTCAGCTAAAATGGCACTTTCTGAAAACAATGATTTTCCTGGTCCCCCAAATTGCTGGAGCCTTCCCTCTCAGAGTTAACACCACTTCATACAGTGCAAAGTTCGCTTGTACACAGCTTCTGAGTTGTTGGAGCAGCTAGATGGAACTAGGGATAGAATGCTGACCCTGGACTCAGGAGATCCTGAGCTGAAATCTTGCCTCACACATTAGCTGTGTGACCCTAGATGAGTCATTTAACCCTGCTTGTCCCAGTTTCTGCATCTGTAAAATGAGCTGGAGAAGGAAATGGCAAACCACTCCACTGACCTTGCTAAGAAAACTCCCCAACCAAAGTGCCAATGAATCAGTTTTACTAAAAGCAGCAGAGAGCAGGGCAGTGTTGTTAATACCTTATTCAATTTCATGCCTACATCTGTAAAGAAATGCTCCATGAGGACCATACTGGCAGCTTCATAGACCATGGTGTATGTCTCTGGCAATAGCTTCTTGGGCTGACGTCTGGGCACAGATTGCACTTACCTGGGGAGGGTGGCTGTGTCTCCCAGGGGCCATTCCCTCTGGGTACAGACTCCTTGCTGGGGCCAGGCCTGGGTCCTGTGCAGACTGAGCTGGGCAGGGAGAAGGATCCCAGAGGGGGAGAGGTCTTCCTCTTCACTTCCTACACACCAGGCTGGCCTACAGGGATTCACAAGAGTGATGCCCCACAGCAGTCACAAAGGCCCTGGCACCATCCTCAGGGGAGAGACTCCACTCTACATAGAAAAGGAAGAAGAAGGGAGGGTCAGGGTTGGAAATGGAGATGGTCTGACAAGGAAGACTACTGCCCTCCCTCTCTTACTCCTTGTCTCCTTTCCCCCTTCCCTCTATCCTCCCACAGAGACCCAGGACACAGAGGCAGCTTGGGATCCCAGATGAGATGAGAAAAGTCAGAGGTTCAGTGGCACCTCAGGCAGAGCTCCCCCTCCACATGGTCGTCTGCCTGCCCTGCATTCCCTCTGCCTGACTCACACACATGTTATCTAGACTACAGACTGACTGCTTGATCTAGGAGAGAGGGAAGGTAGGGGAGGTTGAGGAGGTGGAGGGCTCTTGAATGATTAGGGGAAGCCTGAGGCTGGGAGACAAAATACAGTCCGGGATTCAGCCCCCTGGCATGGGACCTGAGGCAGGGCAGCAGGAGGCATGGGGAAGGGGAGCAGGGGTAAGGTCTGGGAGGCAAGACCATCTAACATAGCTCATGGAGGGAGGTCAAGGACACTAGAGGGACAGAAAGGATCCAGGGGGACACTGAGCCTGGGGAAGCAAGATGACTGTGTCCTGGGGTCTCATGGGAGCTGGGGAGAACTGTTGGGATACTCTGGTAGAGCTTAGGCTTGGAATCCCTAAAGAGAGACTGGAGAGAGGGAGCCACATGCCTGGGTTCTGACAAGGAAGCAGCCCCAGAGCCATGGGTGCAGAGAAAGGGGGCCAGGAAAGAGCTTTTGTACCTGTGTCCAGGCCTGGGTATGTAGGAAAGAAGGTTGGATTCTTGGATCTCCAAAAGGGGCTGGATCTGAAGGTAAGAGAAGGGAATTTCTAACCACGTGGTTAGAGATTAGGGGACTGGGAGACAGAACATGAGGGTGGATAGGAGGCTGAAATCAGGACTCCCAGAATCCTTTGGGCAAAGTCTACAGTCTGGAAAAGTGTTATCCAATGGTAAATCTTGGGAAGGTGAGGCAGGAATTTAAGAAGTGATGGGGAGTCTGGGACAGTTGTAGGGGCAGGGAGCTCATCAAGAATCCAGACTTCGGGGGAAGGTGTGCTCCTGGCAGGCCTGGAGGACACTCACCATGAAGTCTGATGAGGAGAAGGAGACTGAATTGCATTGGCAACAGGGGAAGCCAGGAAATGGGGAAGTGGGGGAGGAGGCGCCATGCTCTGGCTCAGCCCTACCTGGGACCCGCAGGCACAGAGCTGGCGTCCGGAAAGCAGAGCGATCTCAGCACCACAGGAAAGGAGAGCGATCTCAACTGCAAGAGGAAGGCACAGGAATCCTGGCTCCGGGGAAGGCAGAGAGAGCACAGAGCCAAGCAAAGGAAGAGATCTGAAGTGGAGGGAGAGCCGAGCATTCTGGGCTCAGACACTTCCTGCTCCTGTCCAGCCCACTCTGGGAGGGTCCCCTCATCCCCAGCAGCCCCGCCCCCTCCAACCCTCCAGCCCCCCAGTGACGGCTGAGCCCATTCTTCCCATCACACCCAGGGCTAGGGCTCAGAGATCCTGCCTGCCTCCCCTCCCTAAGCCCTGCCCCGCATCCCATGCAATGCCTTCTCCAGTGCCGTGATCCCTTCTCTGCCCTAAACTCCACCCAGGCCTCCAAACTCCACCCCGCTATGACCAAACTGCACCTGCCCCACCAACATCCGTTAGAGCTCCTCCTCTCGGTGTCTCCACCCCCTCCCCTCCCCCTCCCTCAACTCACTCCCTCCTCCCCTGAGAAGAAAGACTGGCAGGATAAAACTGGCACCAGACTCCCTGAAAGTAATACTGCATCTACAGAGGAAGGAGGAGGCAGAGAGGGCAGGCTTGGAAAGGAAGATGCTCTGAACAGGAGGGCTCCTTCCCTCCCTCTGCTCCTTCTCTTCTGTCCGCCTCCCTTCCCCATCCTTCTGTAGAGACCCAAGAGGCACAGGGGACTTGGGGATCCTAGATGGGAAGAGACCAGTCAGAGCCTCAGTGAACCCTGAGTCAGAGCTGTCCCTCCACCTAGTACCCTGCCCTCCCTGCGTGGAGAACCGAGGGTGAACCACATTGTGTAAGGGGGAGTGGCTGCCCCACTGGGGACCAACTGGCCAGTCCCAGTTACACTATGATGCTATTACCTTCCTTCCTTCCCTTCCTTCCTTCCTTCCTTCCTTCCTTCCTTCCTTCCTTCCTTCCTTCCTTCCTCCTTCCCTGATGGGGACTCATATCCTGACTACAAGTGTTCTGTCCAGAGGAATATAAATTTTAATTGATTAAACCAGCCTTCAGTCTCTAAATGGATACTGCCTCAGACAAACTGAGACCTGGGAAAGACTTTAGCTTAAAAAATCAAGGACTCTCACTTCTTTCAGGACCATCAACAGTTGTCCAATTTAGGGAGGTTTCTCCTAGACCCAAGAGCCCCCCAGTGCCTAGCCCCAGAAGCCCCAGGATGAGCCCTTTCCTCCATTATCACCCTACATCAGGACCTCAGGACCCAGCTTGCCTCTCCTTCACAAGTCCTGCCTTCCATGTAACTAGGACATTGTTGTCCAGTAGCTTTGGCCCTGTGCAGCACTTCCCTGACCCCACTTGGGGTTTTCTTGGCAAAGATACTGGAATGATTTGCATTTTCTTCTGTAGCTCATTTGAGAGATGAGAAAGCTGAGGCAAATAAGGTTGAGTGACTTAGCCAGGGTCACCCAGCCAGAAGGTTCCTGAGGCCTGATCTGAACTCTGGAAGAGTTTTAGACCCAGTACTCTATTCACTAGGCCACCTAATCACCCACTAGGAGCTTTACTAATGCTAATTAAATAACTGACTCAAAAAGAAGTGGTTGGGTTTTATTGCAAATACTAAATGCCTTTGATCACTTTAATACTTTAAAGTCTTTCTTTTTTTTGTTAAAAATCATCTTTTCTCTACCCTTTCTACCTAAAGCACTGCCTGATTATAATCCAGTCTCTTGGACACTCACAAATCTCAGGAGAACATCTACATAATATGTGTGTCCATGTGTTTGTTGCGTGCGTGTGTGTGTGTGTGTGTGCCTTATTCAGAATGTCACTAACAAGGACCCTGATGATTCTGTCAACAGAATCAAATGAGCTAAAATGTACAAGGTGCCTGGCACACAGTAGGTACATATAACCATCCCCACCTGCTTTCCTGTCTTCTTACACCTCACTCCTCCCTTCCTCCTCCTCCTGATCTCTGACCCAGGGACACTGGCCTCCTGGATGAGGTTTCACCAAGACCTGATCTCCTGACTCTGCTATCCCCCATGTAGGAAATGTTCTCCCTCTCTTGACAGGGTGTCTTTAGCCCCACCCCTTGCTTTTGGTTTTACAGCTGTTCAAGGAGGACTACCACTTCTGGTGTGAGGCCTTGCTGAGTCGTTTTCCAACTCCTTGGGTGTCTACCTGTCACACAACTCTCCCATGTGGCCCCAAGAAGCTGTAGCATGCCCAGTGTCCATACGTGGTAAACTCCTTCTTGCTGAACCAGTTTTGAGGGTATTGAAAGGCCAGAAACCCATGGGTGAGGGAGGGGCTGCCAACCTCAAGCAAAAGAACTACCCCTCATCCATCCAGGAATGGGCAAATAAAAATAATTTCTTCCAAAGGTCATGAAGGCAACTGAAGCAGGCTCTAGAGAGCACTGGGAGCTTGGGCAGACATGGAAGATGCCAAGGTCATACACTGCACCCTGGCCATGCCCAGTCCAAGCTTCCTAGTGACCCCACCTCTAAGCCATGGTTGAGGGAGAGATCTTCTCTGCCTGTCCCCCTCCCTTCCCTTCCTCATTCGGCTTCCCTTCTCCATCCCATTCCCAGTCAGGGAGCTCTGCCCTCTACCTCTCTATAGCTCCACACTCTTCAGAGCTGGTCTGTGTGCCTTCTTAAAGTGTAATTGCTGCCCCATTTCCTGTGCTCATTGTGGTCCTTTTTTTTTTTTTCAAGGTTTTTAAAAAGTTTATTAAATTTCATTACCTATTCTGCTGCAAGGTTGAAGCCTCATCTGTAAAAATACCTTCAGCCAAGCAGTTTATTGAAATTAAGTTGGTATCGTACAGCATCTGACACCAGTCAGCTAACCAATCTCAGTAAATTATTCCCATGGACAGAAAACCAAATGTATTCTGAACACAACTGGTGATGGATGGAGTTGGCCATTATACCATTACTGATTTAAGGCTTTTTACAGATAAAATTCTAGCTCTGAAGTACACGGTCTTAGAATTCATTTTTGCCAAACATGATGCGATGAATTCAGAACCAGACACACTAATTTGAAATTACAAGGAAGAAGTTGTGCAAAAGGTGCAAATAGTAAAAAGCATTTTTATCCAGTCATTCTGAGTAGTTAAGATTCTTTTCCATGCCATGGTGTTGTTTCAGAAGTGTTAAAGTTGCTAATCTTCCATATACCCCTAATTTAGGACAAAACTATATTGGGCTGTATTCTTGTGCTAATTTATTTGGGGGTCCAATGTTCAATCCTCAATAGATTTTATGTATCTCTCATATGCATCCTCACTCATCAGTTCATCAAGTTCTGAAGGGTTGCTCAGAGTCATCTTAATCAGCCAACCATCTTCATAACAAGGTTTGTTGACAAGTCCTGGGTCTTCTGCAAGAGCTACATTAATTTCAGTTACTTCTCCTGATAGAGGAGAATAGAGTTCACTGGCAGCTTTCACACTTTCCAAAGCTCCGAACTCATCTTGTTTGTTCAATTTTGTTCCAACTTCTGGAAGACTACAATAAACTATATCTCCCAATGCTTCCCGCGAGTCGCAGGGCGCTGGTGCAGAGGCCCCGGGAGGCGGCGGCCGCGAGGAAGGGAGGGGAGCCCGGGCCGGGGCGGACCAGCAGGCGCGCGGGGCCGGCTGCGAGGGAGGCCGGGGATCCGGAGGTCTCAGCCCCGACCACCGCCCACAGGGACGAGGCCGCGACCCGCACGCTCCTGGCCGCTCGCAGCGCCATCTTCTCCGGGGGCGGCCTCATTGTGGTCCTTTTCAGTGAGTACACAAATGGTAAGGTGTGTCTGTAACCCTGCCCCCATTTTATAAATTAGTAATTCACAGGGGCATTGGATGAAGGCAGGAGAACTGAACCTCTAACCTTGAGCTGAGGGCAGGGTTCTAGAACACCTGGGGTCCTATAGGAGAGGTCTGAAGAGAGAGACAGCAAGCTCCCATGATAAAATGGGGGGTGGTGCTCTGGGGCATTTGGGATGTGATTGGGAGTCTGGTCAAGACCAGGGATAGGGACCCAGGCAGTACCTAGGCTTGGAGGGACAGCCATGGAGAATGGTCAGCAGGACATAAGAATGGGAAAACGAGGCCCAAAGGAAGGGGAGCCAGCAGGACCCTGGTGCTTTATAACATCCTGGTACAGGTCTACCTGGGATATGTTCCTGAAGAACTGGATTCTATAAGGAGAGTTATCTCAGCTCCCAGGCTTTGTGTTTATAGCCAGTTTACTGAGGATGGGTCTTCCCAGTCCTAAAGAGGCCCCTCCTGTCAGATCCCTGAACCCCAGGATCAACCTTTTCTTCCAATGGCACATTGCATTAGTACCTCAGGACCCTGCCTGTGTCTCCTGCCCAAGTCCTGCCCTGCACCCCAAGGAATGCCCAACCCTATCTCCACTTACTCTGACCCAGGGCCTCTGTCCTCGTGGCTCATCCTTGGTCAACAACTTCCATATCCTGACACTGTTCTTCCAATGGTGGCCTCCTATAATTACTTCCTCTTCTCACCTCAGACCCCTGGCTTCAGTCTTCTTAGCCAAAATCTCATCTTCTGAAATGAGTCTTTTTTGGAATCTAACACTCTTAGAGCTCTGTCTCTGAGAGCCCTAGCCATCTTCCTGCATAGACTCCTCCTTGGCCTCCAAACTCCACCCCAGGGCTGGGATTCCACCTGGGCCCCAAGCCCCTCAACCTGGTCATCCCTGAGAACTCTGTCTCCTCCATCCCTCCAGCACCTCTCTTACCCCTCCTGCTCTGGGGCTCAGATCCTTCAGAGAGCCAGGGTAAAACCTGGTCAATAGACCAGCTGAAATTCATGGGCTCCATAACTGAAAGTCCTGACAGCCAATGGCCCTTAAGAAACTGAGATTCTCTATGGTACCATTTATACGTGTAAGTCCAGATTTGATGGGACTGAGTTTGTCACAACCATGTGGTACCATTTAAAGTTACATGTCTGTTGCTATTAGGATAATTGTGATATCTGACCTTGTATTGGTAAGACAGACCTGAATGTAAAATATATGTATTTCATGATGGTGATCTATTTATAAATGTCAATATAAGAAATAAAAGTGTAATTGGATCTAAAGTCTGCTACAGCGGCCAATGAATGCAATCTGTCCATGGTGTCAAACTGATAGATGTATGAAGTGATGTTCTATGTAACATCCTTAGGACATTCATTCAACTAAATCAGTGTCATCTGAGTGTCCGTAACTATCTCATACAGTAAAGCCAGATTGTCATTTATTATCTTGTATTCCTTCTTGTTTGGGAATCTGGGGAAAGCAGAGTATATGAAATACTCCTAATAAAAATCATTTCTGAAGGGTGATGCAGTTATAACCTTAGTAACTTAACTTTTCTCTAGAAATACTGAATTAAGCTACTCAACAGGGGGGTAACAATGCTTAACAACATAAGTATTTTATTGGCCATGCTTTGTTTTAAAATAGATAATGATTACATTGTTTGGGGAAAGGAGAAAAGAGCTTGAAAATTATCCTTTACTGGGAACTTCTTTGGGTCTTAAAAGGTACCTTCTAACTTTCTCTTTGATTAATGTCATAAAATCTTGTCAGCTCTAGGGAAGACCTTACTAAAAGAAGGCTGCCCAATTCTGACCAAGACCTCTCAGAATCCAAGGTGGTGGGGGTTTGAAGTTTATTTCTAATACAGAAACAATATCCACCTGGTAGATTGACCACTGATGATGAAAGTTATAAAACTGTATCTAGAAGAGCACATAGGGAAGTTAAACCTCCGGGTCACCTTAGTCTCAGCAGACCCTAGCCTCCAACTCTCACTCTAACCCTTGGATTCTGACTCTACCCCTAATCCTAAATGCTTGGCTCCTACTCTTTCCTTGAGCAGAGTTGACATGGTCAACTGGCAGTTGGCATGATGACATTTGACAAGATCATGTAACTGTACCAAATTTTGAAAGAAACTATTGGCAGAATTTTTCCATGAATGTGCTTATAGAACATACTAGGGAAACCCATCACACCATGACCTAAATAACATCCCTTATGAACAAATATGTGGAGGTGATAAATAGATTGAAGGGATCAGATCAGGGAGACAGAGAGCCTGAAGGACCATGGACAGAGGTTCTCCATATTGGACAAGAGGCAGCAGCATCATCAACAACAACAAATTTCAAAGAAAAAGAAGAACAAGAAATCAAAATGGCATCTGATGAGAATCTAGAAATAGCTGGGGGGGAAAAGGAAAGGGAAAGGGAAAGGGAAAGGAGAAAGGAAAGATATACCCAAGTGAATGCAGAATTCCAGAGAATAACAAGGAGAGATAAAGTTTGCTTATATGAGAAATACAAAGAAACAAAGAAATGAAAAAGAATTCAATAGAATGGGAAAAATGAGATCTCTTAAAAAAATAATCAGAGAGATCATTTCACATGCCAGTAATGTTATGCTTTAGATTCTGTAAGCTAGACTTCAGCAATATGTTAACTGAGAAATACCAGAACAGGCTGGTTTTCAAAGAAGCAGAGAAAGTAGACACCAAGTTGTCAACCCTATCCCTAAGTTTTTTGGCTTATGGTGAAATCAAGGAAGTTTCAGGGGTAAAAAAGCCTACTTCTACTTCCTTGACCATACTAAAGTATTTGACAATTTGCATCACAACACAATGTGACAAAGAGATGAGGGTTCCATCTTACTTGTCTCCCAAGGAACCTGAATGAGGGCCAAGAGGCAACAGGTGGAACTGCACATGGAACAAATGACTAATTTCAGATTGGAAAAGGAGGACAAAGTTGTATATTCTCACCTTTTTAATTTAAATCGTATGCGAAGGATGATATGTGAAATGCCAAGCAGGAGGGATCAAAACCTGGAACTGAGCTTGCCAGGAGAAACATCAAATCTCAGATGTGCAGATGCTACCACTCTGATGGCAGAAAGTGAAGAGGAATTAAGAAGTCTCTTGAGGAGGGTGAAAGAGGAGAGTATAACAGCTGGCTTACTACCTGTTCTACCAGAAGAAACATAATGAACTAACTATAGCCTAATTATAAGACACTGATTAAGGTCAAACTGTTTTCTTATGATATGGGAAATGTTAGTAATGTTAGTAATTATTTGTAATAGAATTTTCAAAACTGTTCCCATTGCTAAGGTAGTTTGAAAGAAAAGTTGTTGTTGACTTGCTTATGATGGGGTGATTCTAAAAATCACAACTGGGTAGGAACAGGTAAAAAGGAGCAATTATCTCAGAAACAGGGCATGGAAGGAAGAGCTAATAATTCAGAGGAAACAGGTTGGTGGGGAAGGCTGGTAGTATTGGAAACTTATTTTCATTTGGGTTCAAGAAGAAACAACATATATATCTGAAGAGGTTTAGAAGTCTACTGAACTTGCAGAAGGGTAAGAAAACTAGGGGATAGGTTTGGAAGGTTTTTGGAAGTGTGTATAGAATAAGATTAAGAGTGTGGGGGAAAGTTAAGGTGATATTAGAGGTGTGGGTAAAGCAAGGAACAAGACAGTAAGAGGATACTCTATGTATATCATCGTATCATCTGCAAAGAGTGATAACTTAGTTCCTTCTCTGCCTATTCTAATTCCATCAGTTTTATTTTCTTCTCTTATTGCTGAAGCTAACATTTCTAATACCATATTGAATAACAGTGGTGATAATGGACATCCTTGTTTCACCCCTGAACTTACTGGACATGCTTCTACCCCACTACTTAAAATGCCTGCTGATCACTTTGGGTAGATGCTACTTATCATTTTAAGGAAAGTTCCATTTATTCCTATGCTCTCTAGTGTTTTTAATAGAATTGGATGTTGCATTTTGTCAGAAGCTTTTTCTTCATCTATTGTGATAATTGTATAGTTTCTGGTAGTTTTGTTGTTGATATGATCAATTATCCTGATACTTTTCTTAATATTGAGCTAACCCTGCATTCCTGGTATTAAATCCTACTTGATGAAAGTATATTATTCTTTGATTAGTTGCTGTAATTGTTTTGCTAATATTTTATTGACATTCTATTATATATATTATGTACATAATATACATATACAATATACAATATTTTATTTAAAAATTTTGCATCTACATTCATTAGGAGACTTGGTGTATAATTTTCTTTCTTTGCTATGACTCTTCCCAGATTAGGTAAGAGTACCATATTTGTATCATAAAAAAACAAAACAAAACAAAACAAAACTGGTAGGACTCTTTCTTTGCCAATTTTCCCAAATAGTGTATACAGTATTGGAATTCGTTGTTTTTTAAATGTCTGATATACTTTGCTTGTGATTCCATCTGACCCTAGAGGTTTTTTTCCTAAGGAGTTCATTGATGGCTTATTCAATTTCTATTTCTGAGATTGTGTTATTTAAGTATTTTACTTTCTCTTCTGTTAATCTGGGCAATTTATTTTTTTGTAACTATTCATCCATTTCACTAAGGTTGTCAAATTTATGGACATACAGTTGGGAAAAATAATTCATAATTATTCTTTTTATTTCCTCTTGTTTGGTGGTGAATTCGCCTTTTTCATTTTTTGATACTGGTAATTTGTTTTTTTTTCTTTTTTTAAAATTCAAATTGACCAAGGATTTATCAATTTTATTGTTTTTTCCCATAAAACCTGTTCTTAGTGTTATTAGTTCAATATTTTGTTAATTTCAATTTTTATTAATCTCTCCTTTGGTTTTCAGTATCTCTAATTTGTTATTTAATTGAGGATTTTTAATTTGTTCTTTTTCTAGCTTTTTCAGTTGCATGGCCAATTCATACATCTCTTTATTTTATTCATGTAAGCATTCAGAGACATACAACGTTCCCTAAGAACCAATTTAGTTGTATTCCATAAATTTTGTATGTTGCCTCATTATTGTCATTCTCTTGGAGGAAGTGACTGATTGTTTCTATGATTTGTTCCTTGACTCATTCATTCTTTCAGATTAGTTGCTATTTAATTTTTAGTCCATCTTTTCATGGCCCTTTACTATATATAATTTTTATTGTATCATGATCTCAGAAGGATGCATTTCCTATTTCTACCTTTCTGCACTGAATTGTGAGTTCTTATGCCCTATTACATGGTCAGTTTTTGTGTGTTTGTGCCATGTACTGTTGAGAAAAAGGTATATTTCTTTCTATCCCCCTTCAATTTTTCTCCAGAAGTCTACCATATCTAACTTTCCTAAAATTCTATTCACCTACTTAACTTTTTTCTTATTTATTTTGAGGTTGGATTTATCAAGTTCAGAGAAGGGGAGGTTGAGGTCCCCTACTAGTACAGTTTTGCTCTCTATTTCTTTCTGTAACTCCCTTAAACTTCTCCTCTAAAATTGTAGATGCTATACCCTTGGTGTATATATTTAGTAATGGTATTACTTCATTATCTTACAATCATATAGACTATGTGATTGTAAGGAGAAGAGACAGACAAAATGTGGGAGTGATAAAGACAATGTGTGGTACACAGTGCTGGACTGATCATAGACTTATCCTGTTCAAGTTTAATATTAGCATTCATCAAAAGTGCCACCCCCAAGGCAAAATGACTACCAAAAGAATTAACATCAACAAATTAGAGCTCTTCTCTGAGTGTTTGCACGCTTTGGACAGAAAGTTGAGCCAACACACACTTCGCAACAGTGGAGCAGAAAAAGAGTGGGCAGCTTTAAGAGATTTGATATACAGCAGTGCATTTGCTCTTCTGAGTCAGAACACTCACAAACACCAAGACTGGTTTGATGAAAATGATGGGGAAATTCAGAAGCTGCTAAATGAAAAACAAGAACTCCACGGGATTTACCAGGAAGATAGTTCATCCACCTCTAAGAAGACAGCATTTAATTCCATCAAAAACAAAGTACAAGTAAAGCTTAGAGAGATGCAGGATTCCTGGCACAGTAAGAAGGCAGATGAAATTCAGTTTTATGCTGATAGTAACAATCCAAAGTACTTTTATGTTATTTACCCCTGAATGATATTTATGGACCAAAAACCTATATTGCATTGCAACTACTCAGTGCTGTTGGAGCCACACTGATTAGTGATAAGGACGTGATCCTAGAGAGATGGGCTCAACACTTCCATAGTGTTCTCAACAGACCATCATCAATCAATGCTGAGGCCATTGTCTGTTTACCTCAGGTTGAAGTCAATAATTTTTCAGCTGAACTTCCAACTGAAGAAGAGGTTTGAGGGCCATTATGCTCCTTTCATATGGCAAATTACCTGGTGCTGATTCTATTCCAGCTGAGATTTACAAGGTAGGGGGACCACTGCTCAAACAAAAGATGACAGAAAATTTCCAGGTTATATGGCAAGAGGAGGTTATCCACCAGGAGTTTAAGGATGCCTCCATTGTCCATCTCTATAAAGAAAAAGGGAATAGATTGTTTTGTGACAATCACAGGTGGATCTCTCTCTTACTCATTGCTGGCACAATTCTTGCTAGAGTCCTTCTTAATAGGCTCATTCTTCACCTGGAAGATGGTCATATACCTGAGGGCCAGTGTGCCTTCAGAAATGGCTGAGGAACACTTGATATGGTGCTTGCTGCCAACAACTCAAGGAGAAATGCCAGAAGCAAAACAGAGATCTGTACACAATGTTTGTAGATCTGACCAAGGCCTTTGGCACTATTAGTCATGAGGGTTTATGAAAAATTATGTCAAAATTTGGTTGCCTGGAAAAGTTCATCAATATTGTACATCAATTTCAGATGGCATGTATGCCTGGGTTCTGGATAGTGGACAATGATCTTGTGCCTTTCTAGTCCCTAATGGAGTGAAACAGGGCTGTGTGCTTGCTCCCATGCTTTTTTCCCATGATGTTTTCAGCCATGTTGACAAATGCTTTCAATGACGATGAACACGGCATCAAGGTCAATTACCATACTGATGGTAAGTTCTTCAATTTGAAAAGGCTACAAGCCAAGACGAAAGTGGAGGGAGTGTTGGTGCATGATTTTCTGTTTGCAGATGATTGTGCACTCAATGCAGCCTCTGAAGCTGAGATGCAACAAAGTATGGATCAATTCTCTGCTGCCTGTGCTCATTTTGGCCTAATAATTAGTACTAAGAAAACGTGAGTACTCCATCAGCCACCAGGACACCATCCATATGTGGAACAATCAGTTACAACAAATGGAGAAGTTTTGAATGCTGTGGATAAGTTCACTTACCTTGGTAGTGTACTTTCCAGGGATGTACACATTGACAATGAGGTTGATGCACTCGTTGCCAGAGCTAGCTCAGTTTTTGGGAGGCTTCAAAGAAAAGTTTGGGAGAGAAGAGGTATTAAACTGACTACCACACTGAAGGTCTACAGAGCTGTTGTGCTGACCTCATTGTTATATGCTTGTGAAACATGGACAGTCAACCAGCTCCATGCCAGGAAACGGAATCACTTTCATTTAAACTGTCTTACGAAGATTCAGGATAAGGTACCAGACACTGAAGACCTTGCTCGAATTGAACTGCCAGGTATTCAAACTATGGTCCAGAGAGTGCCACTCTGATGGCCACATTGTTGGAATGCAAAATGTACACTTGCCAAAGAGATTATTTTATGGTAACTCACATGGGGTATGCAATCACATGCTGGCCAGAAGAAAGGATACAAGGACACTCAAAATGTCTCTCTCAAGAACTTTGGAGTTGACTGTGCAACATGGAAGACACTGGCAAAAGATAGCTCAGTATGGCATACCCACATAAGGAAAGGTGCTGTGCTGTCTGAGCAAAGCAGAATTGAGACAGCAAAGAGTAAATGCAGGATGCGCAAATTTGGGAAATCCAACCGAAATACTCACATGGAGTATCTGTGCCCAACCTGTGGTAGACCATTACAAGCTTGCGTTGGTCTGATTAGACACAGTTGGACACACTGAAATTTCACTTTATCATGGCGATGTCATTTTGGTGCTTTTGGAAGATAAAGGACAACAACCAACTCCAATATCTATGGTGCCTTTTAGCAGGATATGGTTTCCTTCCTTATCTCTTTTAATTGGATCTATTTTTGCTTTTGGTTTCTGTGAGATTAGGACTGCTACTCTTGGTTTTCTCATTCACCTGAAGCATAATACATTCTACTCCAGCCTTTTACCTTTACCATGGGAGTATCCCTGTTTCAAATGTGCTTTTTGTAAAGAACATATTGCAGAATTATGCTTTTTAATCCGTTCTGCTATCTGTCTCCATTTTATAGGAGGGTTCATTCCATTCATATTCATGGTTGTGATTATGATCTATGTCTTTCTCTCCATCCTATTTCTCCCCACCCTTATGTTTTTATTTTGCCATTTCCCTTTCCCTCCTCAAAAATTTTGCTTTTGACCACTGTCTCCCTCAATCTTTCCTCTCTTTTCTTTCCCTTTTCCCTTAACTACTTCTTCCCTCCTTTCTAACCACCCTTTTCTTTTTCTTTTCCCTTTCCCCTTCTACTGCCTGTAGGGCAAGTTAGATTTCCATACTTAAGTGAGTATGTTATTCCCTCCTTGAACCAAATCCAATGAGAGTAAAGTTCAAACAATGGTCTTCTCCATCCCATTATTTCCTTCTACTATATTTTTGTGCCTCTTCATGTGATGCAGTTTACCCTTGTCTGCTTCTTCCTTTCCTTTTTTCCCATTCCAATCCCTTTCCACCCCTTAATTACTTTTTTATCATCATATCAGTTAATTTATACACACACCCTCTGTCTAGCACATCCCTCTTAAACATAATAAATATATAATTCTCATTATTTACAAGTTTCATTTTTCCATGTAGGGATGTAAACAGTTTGCCCTAATTGTACAAGATGATTTTCATTCTTTTTCTTTCCTCTCCACTTTTTAAATACCTCTCTAGAATCTTGTATTTGATGACCAAATTTTCCACTGAGCTCTGGTCTTTTCATCAGGAAGGTCTGGAAGTCCCCTTTTTCAATGAATGTCCATATCCTTGCCTGAAAGATTATGCTCAATTTTGGTGGGTAGTTGATCCTTGGTTGTAATCCATGCTCCTTTGCCTTAGGGAATATAATATTCCAAACCCTCTGATCTATTAATGCAGAAACTGCAAGGTCCTGCATGATCCTGACCATAGTTCCATGATATTTGAACTGTTTCTTTCTGGATGCTTGCATTATTTTCTCCTTGCCTTGTAAATTTTGGAATTCAGCTACAATATTCCTTGGCCTTTTCAATTTGAGATCTGTTTCAGGAGGTGATCAGTGAATTCTTTCAATGACTATTTGACCTTTGGTTCTAGGATCTGAGGGAAGTTTTCCTTGATGATTTTTTGGACGATGCTGGCCAGGCTCTTCTTCTCATCATGCCTTTTCAGTAGGCCAATAATTTTTAAATTATCTCTCCAGGATGTATTTTCAAAGTCAATTGCTTTTCCAATGAGATATTCTACATTTTCTTCTATTTTTTCATTCCTTAGACTTTATTTGAGTGATTCTGGATGCATTATAGAGTTATTAGCTTCTACTCACCCAAATCTAATTTTTAGATATCATCCCTTCATATTCAGCTCACCCTGTGCCCCCCCCTTCTCTCTCCATACACACACACATGTTCCCTCCAACTATTCTAATACTGAAAAAAGTCTCATGAGTTACAAATATCATCTTTCCATGTAGGAATGTAAATAGTTCAAATTTATTAAGTCCATTATAGTTTCTTTTTCTTGTTTACTTTTTCATGCTTCTCTTGATTCTTGTATTTGAAAGTCAATTTTTTCATTCACCTCTGGTCTTTCCAACAAGAATACTTGGAAGTCTTCTATTTCATTGATGTTCCATTTCCCCCCTTGAAGTGTAATACAGTTTCTCTGGGTAGGTGATTCTTAGTTTTAATCTTATCACCTTTGATCTCTGGAAAAATCTCTCATAAATTAGTGTAGAACCTGCTAAATCCTGTGCTATTCTGATTGTGTTTCCACAGTCCTTTAATTATTTCTTCCTGGCTGCTTATAATATTTTCTCCTTGACCTGGAATTTAGCTACAATATTCCTAGAGTCTTCCTTCTGGCATCTCTTTCAGGAGGTGATCAATGGATACTTTCCATTTGTATTTTAACCTCTGGTTCTAAAATATCAGGGCAAGAGGCAGAGCCACGATGGTGGAGCAGAAAGATCCACATACTCTAGTTCTTCCCCCACAGGCTAAAAAAATACTTGTAAAAATGACTCTCAACAAATTCTAGAGCAGCAGAAGTCACTGAATGATGGAGTGAAAGAGATTTCCAGCCAAAGGTAACCTGGAAGGCCAACAGGAAAGGCCTATCCCACAGGATGCTGAGTGGAGTGGAGTCCAGGCCTGGCTGTGCACCATGGGGAGGAACAGGACTAAAACAAGCCTCTGGGGCAGAATCCCCAGTAGAGAGGGCCCCTGATCGCTAAACCCACAAGTGACAAAGAAAGCTACAAAGGTCAGTGTGGGAGGGCTTTCCCAGCTGGATGAGAGGGGAGAGGGATCCCCCCAGCACTGGCCCCAGATTGTGGCAGAGGCAGCAGCAGCAGCAGCAGTGGGCAGCAGCTGTCTACAGTGGCCTCAGCAGCAGACTAAGTCCAATGTCCCAGCAGCTCAGTTTAAAGCCTCTGGGGGAATTGATACGGGGATCAGAACCTCAGCCTTCAGTGGCAGCCCTGCCCCTGCTTAAAGCCCCTGGGGGAATTGAGCAGCTGATCTGCATCTCAGCCCTGAGCACAGTCCTGGGGGTAGGAGGAGCACTAGGACCCTCCTTTTGACAAAGGATTCAGAAGTCAAGTAACTGGCTGGGAAAATGCCCAAAAAAGTTAAAAGAAAATAAGACCATAGAAGGTTACTTTCTTGGTGAACAGGTATCTCCTTCCATTCTTTCAGATGAGGAAGAACAATGTACACTGTCAAAGTAAGTCAAGGCTTCTGCCTCCAGTACCTCCAAAATGAATATGAAATGGGCTCAGGCCATAGAACAGCTTGAAAAGCTTTCTAAAGGAGAAACAAAAAATGCTGAGGAAAATAACACCTTTAAAAATAGACTAACTCAACTGGGAAAAGAGGTCCAAGAAGCCAGTGAGGAGAAGACTTTAAAAAGCAGAATTAGCCAAACAGAAAAGGAGCTTCAAAAGCTCACTGAACAAAATAGTTCTTTAAAAATGAGAGTGGAAAAGGAAGGAATAAAATGCACGCACATTTTGGTATAAAAACCTATCTTACAAGACAGGAAAGTGGGGGAGAAGGGGATAAGCAAGGTGGGGGGGAGGATGGAAGGGAGGGCAATGGGAGGAGGGAGCAATTTGAAGTCAACACTATTGGGGAGGGACAGGATCAAAAGAGAAAAGAGAAGCAATGGGGGGCAGGATAGGATGGAGGGAAATATAGCTAGTCTTACACAACACGACTACTATGGAAGGCATTTGCAAAACTACACAGATATGGCTTATATTGAATTGCTTGCTTTCTAAAGGGAATGGGTGGGGAGGGAGGAATGAAAAGAAGTTGGAGCTCAAAGTTTTAGGAACAACTGTGGAGTACTGTTCTTGCTACTAGGAAATAAGAAATACAGGTAAAGGGGTATAGAAAGTTATCTGGCCCTACAGGGCAAAAGAGAAGATGTGGACAAGGGAAGAGAGGGATGATAGAAGAGAGGGCAGATTGGTGATAGGGGCAATTAGAATGCTCGGTGTTTTGGGGTGGGGGGAGGGGATAAATGGGGAGAAAATTTGGAACCCAAAATTTTGTGAAAATGAATGTTAAAAGTTAAATAAATTAATTTTAAAAAAATGAGAGTGGAGTTCAGGGAAGCTAATGATTTTATGAGAAACCAAAAAATTATAAAACAAAACCAAAAGAATGAAAAAGTAGACGATAATGTGAAATATCTCATTGGAAAAACAGCTGACCTGGAAAATAGATCCAGGAGAGAAAATTTAAAAATTATGGGACTATCTGAAAGCCATGATCAAGAAAAGGGGCTAGACATCATCTTTCATGAAATTATCAAGGCAAAGTGTCCTGATATCCTAGAACCAGAGGGCAAAATAAACATTGAAAGAATCCACAGATCACCTCCTGAAAGAGACCCAAAAAGAAAAACTCCCAGGAATATTGTAGTCAAATCCAAGAGTTCCCAGGTCAAGGAGAAAATATTGCAAGCAGCCAGAAAGAAAGAATTTGAGTACTATGGAAATACAATCAGGATAACACAAGATGCAGCAGCTTCTACATTAAGGAATTGAAAGCAATAGAATATGATATTTCAGAAGTCAAAGGAACTACGACTAAAACCAAGAATCACCTACCCAGCAAAACTGAGTATAATACTTCAGGGGAAAAAATTGTCATTCAATGAAATAGAGGACTTTCAAGCATTCTGGATGAAAAGACCAGAATGACTTTCAAACACAAGATTCAAGAGAAACATGAAAAGGCAAACAGGAAAGAGAAATCATAAAGGACTTTCTAAAGCTGAACTGTTTACATTCCTACATTGAAAGATAATATTTGTAACTCTTGAGACTTTTCTCAGTATTTGGGTAGGTGGAGGGAATACACACACACACACACACAGACACACACACACACACACACACACACACACACACAGAGAAGTACAGTTTGAGTTGAATCAGAAGAGATGATATCCATCATAGAAATAAAATAAAATTAAGGGATGAGAGAGGAAAATAATGGGAGGAGAAAGGGAGAAATGGACTGGGGCAGTCTATCATTCATAAAAGAGATAAGAAAAAATCTTTTTCAATGGAGGAGAAAAGGTAGGAGGTGAGAAGGGAAAAGCGAATCTTACTCTCTTCACATATGGCTTAAGGAGGGAATAACATGCTCACGCAATTTGGTATGAAAATCTATCTTACACTACAGGAAAGTAGGGGAGAAGGTTACAAGTGGGGTGATGGGGATGATAGAAGGGAGGGCAAATGCGAGAAGGGAGTAACTAGAAGTAAACACTTTTGGGAAGGCACAAGGTCAAATGAGAGAATAGAAAAAATGGGGGCACAGGGTAGGATAGAGGGCAATATAGTTAGTCTTACACAACATGACTATTATGGAAGTCTTTCAAAATGACTCATATATAGCCTGTATTGGATTTCTTGCCTTCTCAGTATGTATGGGTGGGGAGGGAGGAAGGGAGAGAAGTTGAAATTCTAAATATTGGAAACGAATGTTGAGAATTGTTCTTGCATATAACTGGGAAATAAGAAATGTAGGTAATGGGGTATAGAAATTTATCTTGCCCTACAAGAAAAGAGAGAAGATGGGGAAAAGGGAAGGCTGGAATGTGATAGAAGGGAGGGCACATTGAGGGAAGGTGTAATCAGAATGCAAGGTATTATGGAGTGGGGGAGGGGAGAGATGGGGTCAAAAATTGGAACTCAAAATTTTGTGGAAATGAATGCTGAAATCTCAAAATAAATAAATGAAACTATTAAAAAATAAAATATCAGGGCTATTTTCTTTGATAATTTCTTGAAACATGATGTCTAAGCTCTGTTTTTGATCATAGCTCTCAGGTAGTCCAATAACTTTTAAGTTAGCTCTCCTGGATCCATTTTCCAGGTCAGTTGTTTGTTCCCAGGAGATACTGCACAGTCTTTTATGTTTTGATTCTTTATGTTTTGTTTCATGATTTCTTGATTTCTCATAGTCATTAGTTTTCATTTGCTCTGTTCTAATTTTTAAAGAATATTTTCCTTAGTTTACTTTTGGACCTGTTTTTCCATTTGGCCCATTCTGCCTTTTAAGGCATTCTCATCATTGGCTTTTTGAACCTCTATTGCCATTGGGTTAGTCTGTTTTTAAAGATGTTATTTTCTTCAACATTTTTTGAGGTTTCCTTTAGGAAGGTGGTGACCCATTTTTCATTATTTTCTTGCATCACTCTCATTTCTTTTCCCAATTATTCCTCTTCTCTTGTTTGATTTTCAAAATCCTTTTTGGACTTTTCCATTTCCTGGGATCAATTCCTATTTTTCTTAGAGGTTTTGGATGCAGGGACTTTGGTTTTGTTGTTTTCTTTTGGCTGTATGTTTTGATCTTTGCCATCAACAATGACATAAGAAAATATCCCTTCACCAAGAAAGCAAAAATCTATAGTCTGTTTCTTTTTCATGTTTGCTCATTTTCCCAGCCAATTACTTGACTTTTGAATTTTATTAAGTGGAGGGCTCCAGAAGCAACCTCCATGTCAGCAGTGGCTGCAGCTGCCCTGGGGTTGAGGGTAGACCATGGTCCCTGCTCAGGTAGGTGAGAGAGCCTTCCCACTGACCTTTGAAGCTGTCCTTAGTATTTGCGGGTTGAGAAGTCTGGAATCCACAGCAGCTGCCAGCAATTCAGTCCCCTAAGGCTCTGTGCATGCTCCTGTGACCCATGCTGAGTGGTGCTCTGCTCCCAGCCTGTTGAGATAGTCCCTTGAAGATTATTTTGGCCTGACAATTTGCTTCAGTCTGTCATTTTGTGGCTTCTGCTGGTCTAGGATTTGTTTAGAGTCATTTTTTTACAGGTTTTTTGAGGGGTTTGGAGGCAGAGCTCTAGTTGGTCCTTGCTTCTACTCTGCCATCTTGGCTCCATACTCCAGTTGTTGCTTTTCTAAGCTGCACTTTGCTAATGGTGTTTGCCCCTTTTCTGGCTTTTAAAGTGGATCTCTGCTTCTGGGTCACAGAGGTCTCTGTCCCATACTTCTTTTGCTGGGGACTAGGGGCCTGGTTACTGGCTTTGTGTGCCAGGGTCTCTGTTTCTGGCCTCTGGAAGCTTTTTTAATGCTGGAGCTTACCTGGGGTTGAGCTGGAGTTGGTTGGTGTGTATCTAGGGTGCTTACTTACTGTTTACTCCACCATCCTGGCGGAGGCAATGGGGATATACTAGAAACATGTCTGATAAGAATGGGGGTTAAACAAAGATGTGTATTATCACCACTGTTATTCAATATGGTACTAGAAATGTTAGCTTTAGCAACATAAGAAGAAAAGGAAATTGAAGGAAGTATAATAGGCAAAGAAGAAAGAAAACTATCACCCTTTGCAGATGATCTGATGATATACTTAGAGAATCCTGTAGAAAATAAACCAATACCCTAAAAAATAACCCTAAATCACCAGCATTTCTATATAAAACTAACAAAACCCAACAGCAAGAGATACAAAGAGAAATTCCATTTAAAGTTATTGTAGACCTCATAAAATATTTGGGAGTCTACCCACCAAAAGAAATGTAGGAACTATATGAATACAATTACAAAACACTTTTCACACAAATAAAGTCAGATCTAACTAAATTAGAAAAACATCAGTTTCTCTTGGGTAGGCCAACTAATATAATAAAAATAAAAATTCTACCTAAATTAATTTACTTATTTAGTGCCATACCAATCAAACTAATAAAAAATTTATTTTATAGAGCTAGAAAAATAATAACAAAAATAATCTGGAAGAAAAAAAGATTCAAAATATATAGACAATTAATGAAAAAAATGCTAGGGATGGTGGCCTAGCCATACCAGATCTTACATTGTACTATAAAACAGCAATCATCAAAATTACTTGACACTGGCTAAGAAACAGAGGGGTAGATCAGTGGAATAGGTTAGGTACACAACACACAGTAAGCAAAGATTATAGTCATCTACTTATTGCTAAACCCAAAGTCCCCAGCTTCTAGGATAACAACTCAGCATTTGACAAAAACTGCTGGGAAAACTGGAAAATAGTATGACAGAAACAGAACACAAACCAATGACTGGCACCAAAATAATATCCAAATTGGTACACAATTTAGATATAAAGCCTAATACTATAAACGTATTAGACGAGAAAGGAATAGAATATGTCAGATTTATGGAGAACGGAGGAATTTCTGACCAAACAAAGATGGAGAATGTTACAAAATGCAAAATGGATAATTTTGATTACATTAAACTGAAAGGCTTTTGCAGGAACAAAGACAACACAACCAAGATTAGGAGGGAAGCAGAAAAATGGCAAAGAATTTTTACAACTAGTATCTCTAATAAAGGTCTCATTTGTGAAATATATAGAGAACTAGATCAAATTTACAAGAATATAAGTCATTCCCCAGTTGATAAATGGTCAAAGGATATGAACATGCAGCTTTCAGAGGAAGAAATTAAAGCTATATAATGTATAGTCATATAAAAAAATGGGCTAAATCACTATTGATTACAGAAATGCAAATCAAAATAACTCTCAGGTACCAAACCCCACTTATCAGATTGGCTAACATGAGAAAACAAGAAAATAATAAATGTTGGAGATGTGGGGAAATTGGAACACTAATTGATTGTTGGTAGAGTTGTGAACTGATCCAACGATTCTGGAGAGCAATTTGGAATGATGCCTAAAGGGCTATAAAAATGTGCATATCCTTTGACCCAGCAATACTACTTCTAGGGCTATATCCCAAAGAGATCATACATATGGGAAAAGAACCCACATGTACAAAAATATTTATAGTGGCTCTTTTTGTGGTGGCCAAGAACTGGAAATTGGAGGATGCCCATCTATCAGGGATGGCTGAATAAATTGTGGTATATGAATGTAGTGGCTGTTTCTGTGTACAGTGTTTTCCTGGTTCTGCTCACTTCACTCAGCATCAATTCATAGAAGTCTTTCTAGGTTTTTCTGAAGTCAGCCTGCTCATCATTTCTTTCTTCCCCCAAATTTATTAACTTATTTGTTTTCAGTTTTCAACATTCACTTCCACAATATTTAAATTTTCTTCTCTTGCCTTTACCCCTCATTCCCCAAGATCGCATGCAATCTTATATGGTCTCTACACATACCATTAAACACACTTTCACATTAGTCATATTCCATAGATGAATTACAGTGAATGGGAGAAAAAATGAGAAAAAGAAAATAAAACAAGAAAAGAAAATAGTTTGCTTCACTCTGTGTTCCAACTCCTTTTCTCTGCATATGGATGACATTTTGCATCATTAGTCCTTTGTAAATATTTTAGGTCCTTGCATTGCTGAGAAGGGCTAAGTCTATCAAAATCGGTCAGTTCTGTTCACTTCACTCAGCATCAGTTCATATAAGTCTTTCTAGGTTTTTCTGAAGTCTGCCTGTTCAGCATTTCTTATAGCACAACAGTGTTCCATTATGTTCAGCCATTCCCCAATTGATAGGCATCCCATCAAGTTCTAATTATTTACCCCTATGAAGGAGCTCCTGTAAATATTTTTGTGTATATATGTCCTTTTCTTTTTTGTTTTTATCTGTTTTGGGACACAGGCCTAGTAGTGGTATTGCTAATTCAAAGAGTATGCATGGCTTTAAAGCCCTTTGGGAACAACTCCAAATTGCTCTACAGAATGGTGTAATCTGTTCACAACTCTGACAACAATGTATTAATGTCTCATTTTTCCCACATCCCCTCCAACGTTTGTCATTTACCTTTCCTATCTTATTAGCCAATCTAATAGAAATGAGGTAGTGTCTCAGAATTGTTTTAATGAGAACTTCTGCAATCAACAGTGAGTTAGAATTATTTTTTCATGTTTATACACAGTTTTAATTACTTCATCTGAAAACTGATCCTATCTTTTTGTTTATTTATCATTTGGGGCATGACTCTTATTTTTTTAAATTCAAGAGTTCTCTATCTGTCTGAGAAATGAACCCTTTTTGCAGAGAAATTTGCTTCAATTTTTTTTCCTCAGTAACTATTGGTAATTCTTCCATTTATCATATTCTCTCCTTTCACCCTGTCCATCCTCCAAGTGTTTTACTTCTTACTACTCCCCTCCCCCAATCTTCCCTCCTTTCTTTTATCCCCTTTCCCCTTGTATTTTCCTGTAGAGTAAGATAGATTTCTATGCCCTGTGTATCTTATTTCACCAGTTACATGTAAATACAATTTTTAATATTCATTTAAAAAACTTTGAGTTCCAAATTCTCTCCCTCCCAACTTCCCAAACCCCCTTCATTGAGAAGGCAAGATATTTGGTATAGGTTATACATGTGCAGTCATGCAAAACACTTCCAAAATAGTCATGTTGTAAAAGACTAACTAAAAGACTAACTACATTTCCATCCACACAATCCCATTCCATCCACCATTTACTCCATTCTCTCCTTTTATCCTGCCCCTCCTCAAAAGTGTTTGCTATTATTCCCTCCCCCCTTCTTTTATTTCCTTTACCTCTGCTTTCTTGAAGGTATGATAATTGTCTATACCTAACTATGTGTTATTCCTGCATTAAGCCTGAATAGTAAGATCTTGGCAACTAGTCCTGTCACTTCCTGGAAACCAGAGGGAAAAGAAATGAAAGAAGGGTCGGAGGTAATATCCTTGGGCTCAAAGACCACTGCAGATGATTACTGCAGCCATGAAATTGAAAGATGCCTCTCCCTTCAAAGAAAAGTTATGCAAATCTGGACAACACCTTAAAAGCAGGGAAATCACCTTGCCAACACAAGGCCATACAGTGAAAGCTTTGGGTCTTCCAGTAGTAAGGCTGTCAGAGCTGGAGTATAAGGAAAGCTGAGCACTACAGAATTAAATTAAATTGTGCTTCTGTAGAAGATTTTGAAAAGTCCCTCTGATAGCAAAAAAGGTAACATGAAGCAATACAAAAGAAATTAATTCAGGCTATTCACTGGAGGGTCAAGCATTGAAGCTGAAATATTTTGGGACATAAAGAGAACATAGGATTCATTAGGAAAGACCCTGATGTTGGGAAAGATAGAAGGAAAAATGAGAAGTGGAAAGCAGAGGATGAGATAGTGTCACAGAAAAACTGAACATGAACTTGGACAGACTTTGAGAAGTAGGGGAGGACAGAAGGGCCTGACCTGCCATGGTCCATGGGGTCACAAAAAGTTGGGCATGACTGAATGGCTCAACAACACCAAATGTTCTATCAACTTAAAGGCTCCTGTAAAGTGAAACTAAGAGCAATTAATTGATGCCATAGTTCATATAGTTCTGGGCTTGGAATCAGGAAGACTCAACTTCATGAGTACAAATCCATCTACAGACAAAAGTTATGTTAACCTGGTCAAGTCACTTAGCCCTGTTTAACTCAGTTTTCCCTATTTGTAAAATGAACTGGAGAAGGAAATAACAAATCACTCCAAGATCCTTGCCCAGAACCTCCTCTCCCTTGAAAATGGGGTCATAAAGAGTCAGATAGGACTGAAACGCTTCAACAACAAATCAGCCAAGACCATCATGATGGACTGTAAATAATCAAGATCAATTTGATGACAGTGGTTTCCATGCAAAGATTCTATAAGCTAAAGCCTTCCTTCAGGAGAGATTGTATTGCTGGTCTCTACACCACAAGACTTAATTGTCACAAAGAAAATCAAGTCGATCAAGGTACAAAGGTCTGAGCAACAGCAGTTTGTCTGTTAACATGAATGAACTAAATTAGAATACTGATGACTTCCCCAGGGAGCTCCAAATCCAGGAGCAGGAGAGGCAGGTTTGTCCATCACTAGGTTTTTTGAACTTGCCTTTACCTTTTTAAGTGTTGCCAGGGGTACGTTTTTGCACTGAATTCGAAAGATATTTGAAACAACAGACCACACACTTTTCACAAAAGTAGGCCTTTATCGTTAGCTTATGTACACTTGTGTTGATACGCCTTTCATATGTTAATTTATAAATGATTTTTTTCAGTGAAAAATACATACTCAAGAAAAAAATAGAACAAAGAAAAGAAGTTTGAAGGTGGGAAAACAATATAACAACAGTGGCCTAGAAATGAATCAGGAAAGTTAAAGGTAGAGAAGATCACAATCTTCCTTGACATGAAGTGAGCTGCAGTTAGTACTGAGACAATGATTCCTTTAGAAGTAAAGTATCTTAAGAGAGCCCTGCACTTTTAAACTTAGCTCAGGGTTTATCTTCAATTAAAAGTGACTGACAGGAAAACAGAGCTTTTGCATTTAACTGAGAGAAGACTGAACTTTTGAACTTTTTCACCCAGAGATTGTGCTTGGTGCTTTGTAAATGAATTGGATTTAAGTGAGGCAGAACTGTGTAAAATCATCCACCTCACTCTCTCTTCCAGTTATCAGAGTCCAGCGGCAAGACAAAGGTCAAGATAATTCATGATATTCCCCCATTTCTAACTAAGCTATAAACACATCCAAAACTGACAGATTTTAGGGTGCCAAAGTTATGGTTCCACCATTGTTAGCAAAAACAGATTACATAAGTATAAGATTTTACAAAGTAATTTATACTCCAGCTTGGTGGCACTTTTGGCAGCTATCTCCAGACACTTAAATATGGATAAAGAAGATATCTATTTCTATTTGTTATTTATGATAAATTGGAGATAATCAACAAGTGACACTGACAAGCAGGAATACATCCTATGAAGGACTATGAATGTGATGGATTAAAGACCATGCCAAATGAATTGAAACGACTGAGGCAACTTATACAGAAGAGAAAACTTGGTGGGCAACAGGAAATGCTCTTCAAATACCTGAAAGGCTATCATGTCTAAGATGAATCACACATGTTCTGCTTGACCACAGAGGGAAGACCTAGAACCAATGAGAATAAGCTGCAAGAGGCAGATTTTAATGTGGCATGATGAACAGTGTCCTAATAATGGACTGCTTTCCTGGCTGGTCTTCGAGCAGAAATGATTTCAAGAGATGCCTCTGCAGCTACGAGTCTGGCCCAGATGGCCTCTGAAGCACCTTCAAACTCAAGATTTTCTGATCAATTCAGTGACAAGGGAATAAGAAGTGGGTTTGGGTCCTCATTAGCATCCAAATGAATTTCATTAGAAACCTTTCTTCCTATCAAGGTTTGCCTTTTCTGGCAAAGCAAGACTATTCTGACTTGCCTTGATGAGAGAACACAGAGACTTCCACAATGCCTCTTGAATTACTCCTTCATGTCCAACCTGTTGGTCTCTAAACTGGAAACCATCACTCTGATGAGGGTGTTGTCACCAGGACCTGAGTCCATCACTGATTTGTGGAGAGCCTGTGACAAGAGGCCTCTGATATGGAACTGAGTTCCTTTAGATTTCCCATCCAGACTGGCAGAGCAGAAGCAACCACGGGAAGCTTTGCAGCTAGAGATTGCAAAGGCTCTTGCCTGCTGAAGATGGGTGCTTTGTTCACACAACTGTTCTGTTCTGCCTCAAGTGCATCAGGGGAATCCCTGCCTCATCATCAGGATCAGTGGGTCATGAAAATCAGGAGGCAGAAATGATCTCCAGCTAATGAAAAGTTTCTTGACTGTCATATGTAGTGGCCTGGATGTAGTCTGACTACATGCATATAGATGGCCTGTGGAAAAACACAATATTCCCTTAAAGTACCCCCATTTTTATACTCCTGATTAAACAAATTTGAATCCTTCCCTTCACCAAAGATTGTTCCCCAGTTGACATGTTTACATGAAAGCTGTTCTTTATACTGAAGACATTCTATTTCTGAGAACATCCAGATGTGTACTCTCACAGAGTTCTGCAGTTTATCAGCCTACTGCCTCCTTTTCTAGTTTTGCAACTGGGAGGGTTGGCTGGAATTATCTTCCTTATCTCACCTTTCTGTTCTAGTCAGACACAAAATAAAATCTTCACCAGCAACCTCCATGTTCTAGAGAAATACCTGTACCCACAGAGGACATTCATAAAGTTTCTTTTCATTATAAAGACAAGAGATGATCTCTGGCTAAAAGCCTTCACACATTGAGTCCACAGATGGCTTGTACCCAGAATGAATTTTCTGCTAAGAAGCTCTGTTCACCATTTCAATGCCTTTCGTCATTCAGGTCAGTTACAAGATTCCTATATCTCCCATGAATTCTCTGATGGTAAACAAGGAATCACTTTAGCCTAAAGGCTTTACAAGAATGAGCACTTTCTTAAAGTTTCTCTCCAGTGTGGATTTTCTGATGTTGGTTAAGACTGTTCCTCTGTGTAAAAGCCTTTCCACACTGGGTACATTCATAAGGTTTCTCTCCAGTGTGGATTCTCTGATGTACAGTAAGAGAGGACTTCTGGGCAAAAGTCTTTCCACATTCAGCACATTCGTAAGGCTTCTCACCAGTGTGTATTCTCTGATGTTTGGTAAGATGGGCTCTCTGTGTAAAAGCCTTTCCACATTGGGTACATTCATAAAGTTTCTCTCCAGTGTGGATTCGCTGATGTAGAATAAGACTGGCACACCATTTAAAAGTCCTTCCACACTGATTACATTCATAAGGTTTCTCTCCAGTATGGATTCTCTGATGAACAATAAACCCATCTCTCCGTGTAAAAGCTTTTCCACATTGATTGCACTCATAAGGTTTTTCTCCAGTGTGGAATGCCTGATGTAGAGCAAGACCTCTTCTTTCTCTAAAAGCCTTTCCACATTGATCACACTCATATGGTTTCTCTCCATTGTGGGTCTTGTGATGTTCACCAATACTCCTCCTACATCTGAAAGTCTTTCCACATTGGTTACATGCATAAGGTTTCTCTCCAGTGTGGATTCTCTGATGTTCAACAAGACTGTCCTTCTGTATATAAGTCTTTCCACATTGATTACATTCATACAGTTTCTCTCCAGTGTGTATCCTCTGATGTGCAATAAGAGATTTCTTCTCTCTAAAAGCCTTTTCACATTGATTACATTGGTAAGGTTTCTCTCCAGTGTGTGCTCTCTGATGTATAATAAGATAAGCCCTCTGTATAAAAGCCTTTCCACATTGATGACATTCATAAGGTTTCTCTCGAGTATGGATACTCTCATGTCTAACAAGACTATCCTTCCATGTAAAAGTCTTTCCACATTGATTGCATTTATAAGGTTTCTCTCCAGTGTGGATCCTCTGATGTTGACGAAGACCATCCTTCCATTTAAAAGTCTTTCCACACTGATAACATTTATAAGGTTTCTCTGCAGTGTGGATTCTCTGATGCGCAGTAAGATACTTCCTCTTTGTAAAAACCTTTCCACATTGTTTACAATCATAATATTTCTCTGCAATGTGGATACTCTCTGGGGCTGTGCAGACTTCTCTCCAACTGAAGTAAGAGG
Organism: Notamacropus eugenii; assembly: GCF_028372415.1. NCBI lineage: Eukaryota > Metazoa > Chordata > Mammalia > Diprotodontia > Macropodidae > Notamacropus > Notamacropus eugenii. The sequence continues at coordinate 610,814 of NC_092875.1, forward strand.
CACCATCACTCATGAATCTTTGCTTGTGTGTTTCTTCCACAGAAAGGCTTAGCTCTGCAGTAATTTCCTTCATTTCAACTCTGATCTCTCCTTATGAAAAAAAAAATCAATAATAAAACAAACAGACACTACACACACACACACACACACACACACACACACACACACACACACACATTTATATTCCCTTTGCTCCATAGGCAGAACAAAAACTCAGTTACTTTTTATTTCCCCAGGCAAAGAGGAACATCTTCAGAGGCCAGAAAAAATCATTTTGAAATGATCTTAGTTCACATGAGAAAGATTATTTAATTTCAAAAGAACTTATCCTCAAACAAACCTGTGACAAAGGTAGAGCCATCATTCTCTTCACATTCACAACTCAGAGCATGAGCTCAGAATGGCTGAGTAACTTGACCCAAATCCCAGCATCTGAGACTCGAATCAGAACCCTGTAAGTGGGCCTGCTCTGAGTACTTGACAAGTTATCTCTACTTCAATCCTTTCTTCATAGCTACAATGCCATTTGATGTCCATATACTAAATACTCAAATTATTTCATGATCTAGCCTATCAGTAAGCATAATGTAATTTCCCTGGGGATCACTTTCAATCTGTTGCATTATCTCAGGTTACCAACACTTTTTTTTGCATTTACCTGAGGCATAATGAATTGTGCTCTGACACATTAATTTTCTGAGATACTTTTTTCTTTTTTCAAAATATCTTTAAATACCTCTGGTCACTACAAGAAAATTAAAAGCCTTTTACAAAACTCATCTTAAAAAAACGCATGGATTGACCATGTCTGAAAATATGTATCTCATAAAGAAATCTGAGTTGATCATCCTTTTATACACCAAGTGGCCAGCATGCTTCACTATTGGTCCTCTTGCAACCTTTCCCTTTCAAGGTTCACAAACTCCTTCAAGGATTGAGAAAACAGTCCAAGGGATATGAGCTAACAATTTGTCAGTGGCGCCTTAAGCAGTAAATAATTGTCCAACTGAGTTACAAAGACATTTTTCTTTTGGGACATCAGGTATGTGCATGTTTCAATCTTAACAGATGTCTTTTTGCAGTGATTCTAAACTGTCATGATCAGGAATACACAGCTTTTGGGGATCATGCAGTGAGAACCTCAAACTCTGACTGCTTCTGACTGTGTGCAACTTATTCTTTTAGATTCTCAACCTGACATCAAATTGTTTCCAGTCTTCTAGGAAGGTTAGACATTCATGTACAAATGGTCACAGGCATGCAAAGACCCTTAGTGGCTGTCTATCACTGCACTGGACTCATCCTCTCTTTTTTGGTCTACCCTGTAATCACCTTATTAAGTTTGAAATCACCCAATCAAGATCTTACTTGGGTTACATTCTTGCAGCAGTGAAGGCAAGCTATTAGAAGACCATCATCATCAGGCATGCAAAATAGACTCCATCATGAAACCATCATGGACCACCACAACCTTGCCACAAAAACAGACCTTAAAATGCCACTCATTGAAATGCTGAGATTGTTTTCTAATTAGACCTTCTCCTCTGTTCATGTTACTTTTTCTATCTGGCAGCTTCTCAAAAGAATTGGGTGGCAATATGGTTTAGTCATTCAACAGCGTTTCAGTGAATGTGTAGAAACTTTACTAGTGATAGAAATAATGTCTTCTGAAGAAATTCTATGCTTCCAAAGGTTGTTTCCTATATAAGCCCTAATTTAAAAAAAACCAGATAACAAAGTAATATTTGCAATTGACCTTGAAGCACATTTGTCATTTAATATGGTACTTGCCAAGAGCCAACAGAAAAAGAACATTTAAAAATAGTAATTAGCAATTCACTGTGACAGAAGAGAGAGCAAACAAAAAAGAATTTCCTTCACCTGGAGACTTGTCAGATTCGCCTTCCATATTCCACCTTATCCATGAGTGAGCATTTTCAACATATTCTGTTAAAAAATCAGAATACAACTATTGGTGCAGTGGACAGAATGCTGGGCCTTGAATCAGAGGGCACGAATTCCAATCCCATGACAGAATCCTGCTATTCCTGTGACACTAAGGAGTTCACAAGACCTGTGCTTGCCTCAGTTTTTTTAAATCTGTAAAATGGGCACCATTACAGAATCCAATTGCTAGAGTTCTTATGAGGATAAAATGAGACAATATTTGTACGCTGCAGGACACATAGTAAATAGCTGTGGTACAAATGCTACCCATCACTTTAGTTTGATTTTCACTGTTTCCTCCCAAATTCTGCTCTCCCTAGACCATTACTGTTCTCAATCCTTTGATTTGCATATTTTCTTGTTGAACATAATATATTTCCATTCCAAAACAATGCATTCCCTGTATCAGCATTTGTTTGTAAATGAGATTCTGAGCTTTGTGAGCTCAGCAGAGACTGGCCTCTTTATATCCTGCCTTCCTTTTTTATCCTCATGGCTTAGCACAGTGCTTAAAGCAGTAGGCACTTAATCAGTGCCTATTGATTCCCTGACTGGGTCCAGGGCTGACAGCAGTCCCCAGCCTCTACTTCCTGCATTCTGATCTTTCCCCAACTTGTTCAATGCACATTCAGGCCTCAGACCTCCTTCTGTCCCTTTCTTGTAGTCAATCACCTGTAAGCAGTCACCTTAGTCAGGTCTGAACCAGTATTGAAGATTACAGAGGCTTCTTTCTAGGCTCCTGGAGATTCTCCTGCTATGGGACACTTGTGTGTCCCTAACTTCCAGCACCCTCACCTGATGGGGTCACCTATATGTGGTCAATGTGGCCAAAGATTGTCCAAGAATCGGGACAGAGATTAATCAGAGATTAGGAAAGGAACTTGGCTTGATGATTTATGAAAAGTTTAGCCTTGGAAGACTGCAGAAAAGGCAACAGACATCTCTCCTCCTCCTCATGTGCAGCTAACTTTACAGAGAGAAAACATGAAACCATGCTGCCAGATCCAATACCAATTTAGGCTGTGTAATCTCAGCTGGGCCCTCAGTGAAGCAAGGCAATCCTTTGACATCTCCCTACCTCCTGGGCCACTTGACACAACAGCTCTTCCAAAGCTTTTCACTTGTTTCTAACCGTCCATCATGGCTTGTTTCCAACCGTCCATCATGGCTTGTTTCCAATCCTAACCCATTCACAACCACTGAAAAAAACCTGGACATTTATCAATGGTTTTCTTGTCCTGCTAATCTCACATAAATCAGGAGTCTTCTTTTTGACTCCCATATTATTCTTCTGCATGCTACAGAAAACCCCCACATATGCAAATGATCTCACCCTACCCCTTCATCTACCTCCATATATTCCTCCTCTAGAAACTCCTTCTTCTCCTCTATCTCATGTTAGTGACCATTTCCCTATTACCACAAACGAAATAATTTCTCTCAAATACTTAAAACACTCAGTTGATCCATGCATCCCCATGACATGGTGTCCAATACCTTTCTTCCATTTTATGGCTAAACAGCTGGAGATGGCCATTTCCATTTGGGGTCTCCAGCTCCTTTCCCTGGTTTTCTTTGAAATTCTCTTGTTTTCTTTCTTTCTTTTTCTTTCCCTCCAAACTGCCCAAGACATAGCCACCATTAGACACAAATAGGAACATCTATGCAAAATTATTCTACACATATCTCCATTTATTAATTCCTTCTGTCTATGTGGATAGCATCTTTCTTCATTTGTCTTTATAGTTAATTTGGATATTTATTAGGAGTGAAAAGAAAAAAAATTTCTCTGAATGATACCTTCCAGTTTTAGTGTTCAAGTGAAACACATATTTTAAAATTATCAACAATCTCGAAATTGCTAAAATTCAAGGACCATTTCGTAATCATAATCCTTGACTTCTCTGCATGCTTTGACACTATCAGTGTCCCCCTTTAATTGATATTTCCCTCTCTAGATCTGAACAACATTATTCTCTCAGTTCTACCTCTATCATATGCTATACGAGAAATCATCCCAAGAGTTCAGGCTCAGAAATGAAATGCCATGCACTCCTCATCAACTCTCACACATTCACATTCCTGACACACACATGTTCAATCTGTTGCAAAGTCTTCTTGATTCCATCTCAATATTGTCACTTTCTTGGTTCAGACCAATTTCAATCCATACCTGACACACTATCAGAACCTGCTGACTGGTCCATCTGCCTCCATTCTTTCCCCAGTCCAGTCAATCATCCATCTAGTTATCAAGTTCTTCTTCCTTAAGCTCTGACGTGATCATGTCACCGTGTATTCAACAACCTCCAGTGGCTCCCCAGCAAAAGTATAAAATATAAAACCCTTTCTAAGGCTGTGAAGGCACTTCATTCCCTACCCCTTACCTACTCTTCCAGTCTTCTTTCACTTTTCTGGCCTCCCCTTAGCTCCTATATATGCTGAAATCCATTTGTTTGGGCCTTTCTGTTCCAAGGACAGGACCTTCCACCTCTGGACTCTGTGGGTTTTTCTTGCCATCCCTGTTGGTTAGAATGTTCTCCCTGGCTTCCCTGAATCCCCAACTAGAGTCCACCTCCCACAACAAGCCTTTCCCAGTCCTTCTGAAATTTAGGGCCCTCCCTCTCTAGACCAGCTCCAATTTCTCCTGTCCACAGTGGAATTCTACATAGCTGTTGTTGTGCTCTCTGATCCACCAGACTGTGAGCTCCATTGGAGCAGGGGACGTCTCTTGAATTATTTTCTCAGTATTTTGTACGGGGTCTGGAACAGAGGAGGCACTTAGAAATTTGTTAACTTGGAGAAAGTCTAGGAAAGAGTTTATATAGGAGAGCCTAATCACTTTTTGCATGTTCGTGTCCCTAAATTCCAAACAATGAGTTTTGTGTGGATCATAGATTTATACCTAGAAGGAAAGTGAAAGGCCATGGAGTCCAAAACCCTCTCATTACAGAGGGAGAAACTGAGGCTTAGTGGTTCATTGACTGATCCATGAAGCCACTGCTGAGAAATCTCTGAAAAAAATTCCAGGTCAGGCCTTCCTGCTCCCAAATTGAGCACTTGCATCACCACAACACAAAGCAGCCTCTTGTAATCCCACATCCAGTACACCAGCTTTCATCTCACTCACCTGGACAGCAGCTCCTCAGGCCTTCTTGCTCCAGCATCCATGGTGCTTCCCTTTGCTCAAAATAAGAGATCACATCTTCTCTGGGAACTGGCAGCCCTGGGCATAGGGAGTCAGGGATGAGCATGGAAAGAAACTTGGCATTCAGATCTCCGTAGGGAAACGCATTCAGACCCAGAGTTGCTCCATTTTGAGATCCACTCCATTAAGTTCACATACCTGAGTCTCTTCTCCCCCTTTAGTGCTTGTCATGTAAGTAACCCAAAACAGAATGTACCACATTATCCTGTTGTAGAACCTGTTCTGAGAAAGAGCCAGACCTCTGCCACCCCCATCCTGTAAAGTTCCATTCTTGTTGAGACTCCTAATTAAAAAAACTGAATTTGAATTAATGAAATTACATGCAATTAATTTATATTAATTTTATAAATTTAATAATAAACAAATGAATAAAATAAGGTGGAAAAACTAAATATACAAATCACATTAACATAATTAATCATTAATAGAACAGTTAAATAAAAATTAAATTCTACAAAGGCTTATTGTGCAAGACCGACCTGAAGTCCCAGAAACAGAAGCCTTGACCAATCACAATTCACACTGCCTCTGTATGCTTTTTCTCTCTCCCTGAAACCTATAGAAACCTTGTGTACTGCTCATTTGGGTCATTTTTGCCTGATAAGGTGAGATTCTCCTACTGGTATACTCAATGAACCCTAGGTTGCCCACATTCCATTTCTTGCCCAGTCTGCTATTCCTGGCAAAGCCAGGGACATGTAAGCAAGGATCCCAGGGTGGTTCCCAGGAGTCCTGAAGGACAATTTCATAGCATTTCTTTTCTGAGCTTTGGGGAGAGGTGAGGGGGAAGGTCATAGAATCAGGCTGCAATCAGAAAATTTGGTCTTGATGCGCCTTCTTCATAGAAGGATGGACTCATGGCACACTTTCCATACTCTAGAATTGACAGGCAGCTGATGGTGCACTGGGGAGTGCCCTGGGCCTAGAGTGAGGCATGCCAGCATCTAAATCCAGCCTCAGATAGTTACTAGCTGTGTGCCACAGGAGAAGTCACATAACCTCCATTTGCCTCAGTTTCGTCAACTGTCAAATGGGGAGAATAATATCCTCTAACTTGGAAGATTATTGTGAAGATGGAGTGACATAACATTGTAAGGAAGGCCCTGGTAAACCGTAGGTGAAAATAAATGCTCCCTCCCTTCCCTTCCCTTCCCTTCCCACCATCTCTGCTGGAATTTGAGGGCAATAGGAAGGCAGATCAAGGACAAACTCACTAAAAAATGGATAAGTAGAAGCCTTGGGCTACAAACTAATGCTTGGTAAGAAAAATATTCTGGATCCTCAACCCATCCCAGAGAGGATGGGCTTGTAAGGAGAAGCCACCTGGGCAGCTTTCAGAGACTTGGCAGACACAATTCCTGTCCAGGTGGAGGTCAGACCAAATGACCCTGAAGTTGGTTCCGTGTCTCAGATCCTTCCACACTAATTTGAAGCTGCCTAGAGGTGGGAGGCTTCAGGAGCAACAAGAAAACCCTCAGGTTCCTATCCCAGAAAGCAAAAACTTTCTAGAGGAAACACCAGGCAGCAGGACAGGAGACCAACACTGTTCTCTCTAATAACTGATAAATACACCAAACCCTGCACACCAGAGGATGAAGACATCCCTTTGATGGCAGACTCAGCATTACCAGAGGAAGTGTACTTATCCAGGGAGAGCAGGTTCCAGGCATTCTCCAGCATGACTGCCTTGTATGGCTCCTTCTAAGCATGGTCCAAGAGGCCCCACTCCTCCTGGGTGAAGTCCACAGCCACGTCCTTGAATGTCACCAGCCCCTAAATCATTAAAAGTCACAGAATGTAGAGTTGAAGGAATTCCAGATTTTAATAGTCCTGCTGTCATTAAACAGAACAAAACTAAAGCACAGAGAAGGGATTTTCCCAAAGGTCAGACCCTTTATGAGAGCCAGAGTCAACTCCTAAATGCACAGTCATTAAGAGCCCAACTGAATTTTTAAAAAAGTTTTTATATGATCGATTAAATTAAAGCTGAGAAATATTTTCCCCTGAAATGTTCCTCCTGTGGAATCAGGGAGCAAATTTGTGTTCTATCAGAGAGGTAGTTGGCTCTGTGGGGTAGTATGAGAGAGGGTGATGGGAAATATCTTCTTCATCAGAACTGATACAAGTGACATATTCTTTTTAAAAATATCCTTTTTTTATCTCTTGTGTGTATATTTACCTTAAAGTCTAGAATTTATTTCCTTTCATATTGAACGGAGTTATAAGAAGATTTACATTAATCCAAAGGCCACACAGACCAAAACAGAGAACTTATGGATCAGAGGAAGGGGAAGCTGTAGACCAAATTTATATATTATATGTAAATACATAAGTCTACGTACACATATGCATATGAATGTATGCCAATACTTTATACAACAACTAGATCTTACATATACACAATGATTTACCTGTTATCTCCTCCATGAGAATTTGAACACCTTAGGATTAGGAGCTGGGTTTTACTTTTTAAAATATGCACATGTGTGTGTATACATGTATATGTATATGTACACATATATACATGTAAAATTATTCCACACATACCACTCTGTCACTTCTTTCTCTGGATGCCGATAGTGTTACTTCTTGCATGTCCTTTATTTTTAATTTGTTTCTTTAGAATACTCAAAATGACTTATGTGCTCAAACTCTTCAGACCACAGTGTTGCTGTTACTGTATACAGTGTTCTCTTGGTTCTGCCTACTTTACCCTTAGTCCCTTTGGCAGTCTTTCCATGCCTTTCTAACACCATGGAGCTCATCCTTTCTTACAGCACAGCAGCATCCTGTCACAACCGCAAAGCACAACCTGTTCAGCCTTTCCCCAAATCATCACCAGCTGCAGTGTCCAGTTCTGTCTCCACAGAGGGAGTTGCTTTAAACATATCAATCATACTCAGTGATAATCACTGTCTGTGAGTTTCCTTCCATCTTATTCTTACTTATGCTTTTCTTTTCTGCCCTTTTTACCTTATCGTTTTTACTTTATCTTCTCCCCCCACCCTCCTACCCCTCAAATTTATCTAGCCCTCCAAGAGTCCCCCATTTCCTTCCCCCAATTTAAATCCATAAGGACTCCAAAAGTCATCCTCTTCCTGACCCTCCTGAATCCCAGTGTACACACGCCTCTGAAGAGTCCCACCCTGACCCTGTTCCCCAATTTTCTCACCTTTCTACATGTTCAGAAGACTTCTACACTCTTTCACATGCACACATTGTTTACTTTTTACAGCCCAGATGAGAGTAAGGCTCCAACACTCCCAACCCTCCAGCCTTACTTGTTTCCCCTCTCTGAGTTCTTCTTTTCACACTCCCTTTTTCCAATATCATTTCTCCCTTTTGACTTTTCCTACACAGTTTTGTTTTTTATCATCACCCCATCATACACAATTCAGCCACTACTTTTCTTTCAAACTATTGTAGTAAAAATGAGAGTTTTAAGAATGCATAAATAAAAAGTAAACAGTTTGACCTTAATGGGGGCCTAATAATCAGTCTTTAATATTGTCCTTATATTTATTCTGGATTTTTTAGGATGAAATTTCCAATGAAAATTCTTTCCTTTCCTTTCCTTCCCTTCCCTTTCCTTTTCTTCCCTTCCCTTTCTTTCCCTTCCCTTCCCTTCCTAAAACCTTAAACCTTACTGCACTCTGAAGTCCATAGATTGGATAACAATAGGACCCTGCCTAAGCTCCACTTAAGGGCTATTTTCTGGACCCTCTTGGCTTAACAGTGATTATCAATAATAACTGTTGCTGTTTTCCTCCCAGCCTGATGCAGTTATTTTTCTTTGCCTCATTAAAGGGGCCATCGCCTGATTACTTCTTTAAAAGACCTATTCACTGAATGGGCATTAACTCACCTTAAGTGACTACCTGCAAAGACCTTGACCTAAAGGGGCCAAGGTCTCCCGTTGCATGCTGGGCCATTTCCAGTCATCCTGATAAATATCTGGTCACTGGATTCAGATGGCTCGGGAGGAGAAATGAGGCTGGTGGCCTGCACAGCCCTCCCTCACTCAAAACAAAGTCAAGTGCAAATCATGTCATCATGTCTCTGATGGTATGGTCTTCTTCATGCAGCAGAGGATGAACACAACAACAACAACATTTCTTCTGGATATTTTATATAGAATTTTCCAATGAGTTCTCCTCTTGTTTTTTCCCAAACCTGAAAGTCTTTCAATTCATCAAACAGTCTTTTATTTTTTCCCACCGAGGATTATATTCTACTTTGCTAGGGAATTTATTCCTGGATGAGACCATAGCTCTTTTGTACTTTGAAATATGATGTCGCCAACTTTCAGTCTTTTAGAGTAGAATCAGCTAGTTCTTATGAAATCCTAATTAGATTTTCCAAATAATGAAATAATTTTTTTCTTGTTATTTGCAATATTTTCTCTTTAACCGGGGAGCTCTGAGACTTGACTATGACATTCATGTAAGTTTTCCTCTTGGATTCTCTTTCGGATGGTGAATGGTACATTTTTTCTATTTCTACTTTACCTCTTGTTCTAGAACTTTACGGTACTTTTCCTTAATAATTTCTAACTAGTAAGTGATATATTCTAAAGAAAATTCTGTGAAACATCTGTGTGAAACTGGCAGTTCCATGGCATTCTGGGGAAATGCATTTAATGTGAACACTTAAAAGAGAACAAAATTAAAGGCTGAAATAAAATCTTATCCAGAAGAGGATTCTAAAGAGCTATTTACTGGAATTGGTTTACTGTAAGAGATGGTCCCCAGCCAAGTGAAGGTGTCATCTGTTGTTACACTGAGAGCTTGAACTTACTCTGGAGATGATGTGTCATAGCCAAAATATCTTATTCCTTTCCTTTCTGATTTCTTTCATTTGTCTAGAATGTACATTCCTTAATCATAAAATTAATTACCTAGAAATAAAAGTAACTATGATGGAGAAGGGCAAGCTAGGTGACATAATGGATAGAACACTGGGTTAGGTATCAGGAAGATACCATCTTCCTAAATTCAGATCTGGCCTTAGAAAGTTACAAGCTGTATGTCCCTGGACAAGTCACTTAACTCTGCTTGCCTCAGTTTCTTCATTTGCAAAATGAACTGGAGAAGGAAATGGCAAACAATTCCAATATTTTTGTCAAGAAAAACCCCAAATGGCATATAAAGCCTTGAACATGACGGAATGAGAACAAGGATGGGGGGGAGGGGTTCTTCACTCATTAAAAAAAAAGCAATATTCAATTAAGTTGGGTTTTGTTTGAGTTAATTCATCAGAAAAATGCTGCCAATTTCTTTATGACAATGACCTAAACACACATGAGGAAGTGTAGAAACTTGGTAGAATAAGAGTCAAGAGAATGAGTTAAGAGGTTGACTGGTAGACCAAATGAAGAAAGGCTGGCCAGATTTGAGACTTGGAGAGACATGATTCATTGAGGACCCCTACTCAAACAGCATTAGTCAGTTCTTCATGATTCTATAAGGGGTAATGACTGTTGTAATAATCTTTTTTTTCTACGTGTAGTTTATTTTTTTATTAATTTATTTAACTTTTAACATTCATTTTCACAAAATTTTGGGTTCTAAATTTTCTCCCCATTTGTCCCCTCCCCCCACCCCAAAACACCGAGCATTCTAATTGCCCCTATCACCAATCTGCCCTCTCTTCTATCATCCCTCCCTTCCCTTGTCCCCATCTTCTCTTTTGTCCTGTAGGGCCAGATAACTTTCTATACCCCTTTACCTGTATTTCTTATTTCCTAGTAGCAAGAACAGTACTCGACAGTTGTTCCTAATACTTTGAGTTCCAACTTCTCTTCATCCCTCCCTCCCCACCCATTCCCTTTGGAAGGCAAGCAATTCAATACAGGCCATATCTGTGTAGTTTTGCAAATGACTTCCATAATAGTTGTGTTGTGTAAGACTAACTATATTTCCCTCCATCCTATCCTGCCCCCCATTGCTTCTCTTCTCTCTTTTGATCCTGTCCCTCCCCAAGAGTGCTGACTTCAAATTGCTCCCTCCTCCCATTGCCCTCCCTTCCATCCTCCCCCCCACCCTGTTTATCCCCTTCTCCCCCACTTTCCTGTATTGTAAGATAGGTTTTCATACCAAAATGAGTATGCATTTTATTCCTTCCTTTAGTCAAATGTAATGAGAGTAAACTTCATGTTTTTCTCTCACGTCCCTTCTTTTTCCCTCCACTTTGCCTCTTTTATGAGAGATAATTTGCCCCATTCCATTTCTCCCTTTCTCCTCCCGATATATTTCTCTCTCACCGCTTAATTTCATTTTTTTAAGATATGATCCTATCTTATTCAATTCAGTCTGTGCTCTGTGTGTGTGTGTGTGTGTGTGTGTGTGTGTGTGTGTAATAATCTTAATGTACTCATCTAGTCAATCCCCAAAGACTAGGTCAAAGGATAAGCACTGTATCAATCCATACTTTGTATAAGTCACATAGGAATAGAGAGTCCAATAGAAGGGCCCCATAATAGGCCTGGAAACAGGGAAGGGCAGCAACATATGCTGCAACATTTGTGCTCCATATGCCAAAGAGAAAGGGAATCAGTTTAACCCAGAGCAGCAGAGAGCAAGGCAGTGTTGTTACTACCTGATAATGTTTAATATAAAATTTTGGAATAATCTCTTCATTCTCTCTGAAGCAAACTCAGAGAATGCCTCTTCCTATGTCAACAAAAGCCTGCCAGGGCTGACTTAACATTTCTTAAGAGACCTTTAACCTAAGACACTATCTTGAACAATGGGACGTTTTCCATATCTTAATATTCGTAGACATATATACTATGTTATGGCATGTTAATGGTAAAGAAAACACAGACATCTTGGGTCGTAATTTCTATGTGAAACTTTGTCAAACTCTGTTATCTTATTGTATTTACAACCTAGGCAGTTAAGAAATTCCTTTTTAATGGTCTAGTTAATCACTCATGGAGATCATAAATCTGAAGGACACAGAACACTTCTTTGTCCTAAAACAGATTTAAGGCTGCCCAATTCTTTGTATCGGTAGCCAGAATATTTCTGGCTCCAAAATGCATTATGTTACCATTTTCTTTAATAGGGAATTGATCAATTAATTAATTAAATCATAAAATGTATGCATTTAGCCTGTTGCCTTTTCTTTAACAAAGTTTTCGGGTCAACATACCTTATTCAATTTCATGACTATTTCTGTACAGAAGTCTCCATGAGGACCATACTGGCAGCTTCATAGACCATGCTCTATGTCTATGGCAATGACCTCATGGAGTGATGTCTCGGCACAGATTGCACTCACCTGGGGAGAGGGGCAGTGGCTCCCAGGGGCCATTCCCTCTGGCTCCAGGCTCCCTATTGGGGCCAGGCCTTGGTCCTCTGCAGACTAAGCTGGGCAGGGGGAAGGATCCCAGAGATCTTACTCTTCTCTTTCTGGGCAACAGGCTGACCTACAGGAATTCACAAGGGTGAGGCCCCACAGGTTCCACCCTCCGGGGAGAGAGTCCACCCTACAGAGGGAAGGAGGAAGCAGGGAGGGTCAGGCTTGGAAATGGACATGGTCTGAAAAGGAAAACTACTTCCCTCCCTCTCTGACTCCTCTCCTGCCCCTTCACCCATTCTCCCTGACACCCAGGAGGCAGAGGGGGCTTGGGATTCCAGATTGGATGAGACCAGTCGGAGCCTCAGTGGCTTCTCAGAGCCCTCCCTCCACATGATCCTCTGCCCTCCCTGCCTCCCCTCTCCCTGACTCACACACATATTATCTAGACAACAGACTAACCGCTTGAGAGAAGGAAGCTAGGGAAGGTTGAGGAGGGGGAGGGCTCTTGAATGGGGACACCAGGGAACGATCAGGGGAAGCTGGAAGACAAAATGCAGTCCGGAATTCAGAATCCTGGCATGGGACATGAGGCAGGGCAGTCCGGAGGCACCAGAGGAGCTGCCTGGGCAGGAGCTCGGCAGGAGAAGCCCATCGGACAGCAGAAACCAGAACAGCGGGCACCAGGGGGGCCTCCCAGCCCGAGGTCCTGCGGGAAAGGACGGGCACACAGACCCACCTGAGCTCTGTGACCATCCCCTTCTTTCAGGGCCGGAGCTTAGGCTTCAGGAGCTCTCCCCGCCCCCTTACCAGGCGACGCTGCTGGTCATTGGTCCCTTAAACCTCCTCTTCAGGGAGTTTATCCCAGAGGCATTTCTGGACTCCATTTCCCGGAATTGGAAATTGGAATTGTTTACTTACAATAAATGAAAATATTATTAGTAGTAATAGTATTCTCAAAATTGTTGCCATTACTAAGTTAATTGGAAAGTAAGATTGTGACTAACTTGTGTATGATGGGATGATTCTAAAAAACAAAATTGTCTAGGAAAAGGTAAAAAGAAGCAATTCTCTAATAAAAATAGGGCATGGAAGGAAGAACTAATACAGAGAAAAGAGGTGTTGGAGGAGTAGTGATGTTGGAAACTTACTCTCTTCTGATTGGATGAGGAAAAAACATATACATCAGATGAAGTTCCCAAGTCTACAGAACATCCAGAAAGATGAGCAAACTAGGGATAGGGTTGGAGAAGAATTTTTGCAAACATGTATAGAATAAGTATTATTCTATAAGGTGCATTAGAGGGAGGTAAAACAAGGAAAGGGATGGTAAAAGGAAAAGATAAGGTAGTTGGGACAGGGTAGAAAGAGATGTTGAGAAGGAAAACAATGAATAAAAATAAGGTGGAGGGAAATCCACAAATAGCAATTAGAACTTTCTCAGATCCCTAAGATGAGTCGTTTCCCAACTGATAAATGGTAAAGGATAAGAACAGGAAATTTTCCAATGAAGAAATCGAAACAATTTATAGTCATATAAAAATGCTCTAAATCATTTTTGACTAGAGAAATGCAGATTACAACAAACTTGAGATATCAACTTCAAACTACCAGATTTGATAAAATGATAGAAGAGGGAAATGACCAATGTTGCAGAAAATGTGGAAAAATTAGAACATTAATTCATTGTTGGTGGAATTGTAAAATGATTCAACCTTTTGGAGGGCAATTTGTAATCATGCCCTTTGGGCATACTGATACTTGTTCTATTTCCAAATGTTATTATGGGAAAAGGAAAGGAGTCTGCATGTTCTAAAATGTTTATAGTAGATCTAGGTTGGCAAAGTAGTGAAAATTGCATGGATGGCCATCAAAACATTTGAACAAATTGTGGTATATGATTGCAATGGAACACTACTGTGCTATTTGAAATGATGAACTCAAGAACTTGCAAAAACATGGAACATTTGCATGAAATATGGAAGACTGAAAGGAGCAAAACCAAGAGAACACTGTATACAGTAACATCAATATTGTTTGCAGAATGACTTTGAGTGAACAAGTTATTTTGTCTATTATAAATACCTAAATTAGCTATAAAGGACATATGCAGAATAATGATATCTGCATCTTGAGAAAAAAAGTGATAAATAGCAGCATATATAGAATAAAATATACACACCTATTTGTGCCTAATGGTAGCCATTTCTAGGTTGGAGGCTGAGGGAAGAAAAAAAATTGTATGAAAATTTTGTTGTATATTTCAAAGGAATAGCAAGTTGTGCATAATAGATTTGCAGTTTCGTGTATAATCATCTTTTTATTGTTCTATGTTATAAAAATGCTTTATTGCACAACATAAAGATATGTTCAAAATAATTTTAAAGAGCTATTTTGAAGCTTCACATGCACCCACACACACGTACATATTCATCCATGTATATATTCTAAAATCTTCACCACTTGTCCCATGACTTCCTGGCAAACAGAGGGAGAAGACATGGAAGCAGCATTTTACATCCTTGGGCTCAAAGATCACTGCAGATGGTGACTGCATCCATGAAGCTGAAAGATGCCTCCTCTTTCAAAGAAAAGCAGTGGCAGATCTGAACAGCACACTACAAAGCAGGGACATCTCCTTGCCTACAAAAGTCCATAGAATCACAGAGATAGGTCTTTCCGTAGTATAAGGAACACTGAGTGCCAAAGAATCAACTCTTTAAAATTGTGGTGCTGGAGAAGACTTTTGAGAGTCCTTTGCACAGCACAAAGGTGAAATCAGGCAATACCTAAAGAAATGAATTCATCCCATTCACAGGAGGGTCCAACACTGAAGCTGAAATACTTTGGCCACATAATGAGAAGATGGAATTCATTATGAAAGACCCAGATGTTGGGAAAGATGGAAAAAGGAGAAGGGGAAAGCAGAGGATGAGATGGATTGTGTCATGGAAAAAAATAAACATAAACTTGGACAGAATTTGAGAGATAGAGGAGGATAGACTGTCATGGTATGCTAGGGTCAGGGGGTCAGAGAGACAAGCCTGAGATGACTGAATAACAAATCAGCCTAGATGGTCATGATGGCCACAAGACAATCAGTTCTAATTTGATGATGATGCTTTTCATACATAGATTCTATAAGCAAAAACCTTCCTTCAGGAGACAGTGCATTGGTGGTCTCAAGACCACAAAGACCAATTGTCACAAGAAAATCAGGTCAACCGAGGTACAGAGCTCTGAGCACTAGGGGTTTATTGATTAACATTAATTTACTAATGAAAATGAAAAATGGCTTCCCCATCAAGCTCAGAGACATGAAAGGCAGCCCCACCTCCCCCAGATTAAGGATGGAACAAAGAACACAAGGTGGTAGGTTGGAAAACAATATAAAAGGTTAAAGCATCATGGGAGCAGGAAGAATATGATTGTCTGAAAGTCTGAAATGAGGACTGGAAACAGCCCCTCAGTTCATCCTGAAACTGCTGATACTTTCCACCTGGATCCCACAGAAATAACTAAAGATAGATAACAAATTTCCTTTAATTGTACAAAGACACCTGGAGACAAAATTTCCAGGAATGGCATCTGCCTGGTAGAGACTACAACAGATGACCCAGAATTGAATCAGGAGACTTAAAGGTATAGAAGGTAACAAGTTTCCTTGACACAAAGTGAGTTACAACTGGTACTGAGATAATGATTCCTTTTGAAGTAAATTGTCTTGAGAGCACTGCACTTTTAAACTTAACTCAGTGTTGTTTTTTTTTTTTCAATTAAAAGGGACTAATAAGAAAACTGAGTTTTTGCCTTTAACTGAGAGAGGAACACTGCCCTTTTGAACTCATGTGCTTCTTCACCCATAGATTGTTGTGCTTTGTCCTTTGCAAGTGAACTGAATTAAAGTGAGGCAGAACTGTACAAAGTGACCAACCTTCTCCTCCAGAGTTCTCAGAGTCCGGTGGCAAGACACAGGTCAAGACATTCCCCCATTTCTAACTAATCCATAAAAGTACCCAGAACTGACAGATTTTTAGGGTGCTCAAATTATGGTTCTGATGCGGTGCTTGGGTCCCAATTCTAAAATCACATTTCTCTCTAAAATTACATTTCTCCCTAGCCTCAAAACACTATTCTAGGAAGGTTCTCCCCAGCCCAAGGACACAGACCGCCCCACCAACAACCATCAGCTCCCTTCCTGTTACAGCAGCCAGTTGCACCTATAGAACTTATTAGTCTGAACCCGCTGTGTACTAATTGAATGGACTGTGCACTGGGTCATAACGACATTTACTACTCACTGAACAATCCTACGTATCCTAGACTTGGACGTACCTATACTCCCTTACATTTATCTTGCCTAACAAGACATCAACAACAGCAACCTGGTATTTTTGAGTCAGCCTTGACCATTGGTTTAGTGACTTTTCAGGCCTAAAACCACACCTCCATATAGCCCCCTCCTTGGGCTCTTTCCTGATGAATTTTGGGTAAAATACCTGTGCAGTAGATACCAAGAACTTTAGGAACTAACCACTCCTTAATTACTCCCTAATCCTACCCCAAAACACCTAGTCAGCATATTTGGCACACGCTTCACTATAGAGTATCCTACATAAACTTTACCTGTACCCCTCTAAGGTTGCAAGTTCCCTAAGAACTCTTGCCTGCTGAAAGGTGTAATAAATCTTTACCTTGACCTCACCAATGCGAATTCCTTCCAGGCAGCCTGACCCTGGTACCCTAATCTTTGTGGGGGTCTCACCCCCCATTCCAGCCCTCATCCATACCACCATTGTTAGCAAAAACAAATTACACAATTATAAGATTTCACAAAGTAATTTATGCTCCAACTTGGTACACTTTTGGCAGCTATCTCCAGACAAATAAATATGGACAAACAAGATATCTATTACTATCTATTATTTATGATACATTGGAGATAATCAACAAGTAATACTGACAAGTCGGAACACATCCAAAGAAGGACAATGAATATGATAGATAGGAGACCATGTCAAGTGAGGATCAGTTGAAAGAAGTGAGGCTACTTACCCTCAAGAGAAAATGTGGTGGGCAGCATGAAATATTCTTCAAATACCTGAAAGTCTGTCATGTCTAAGATGAATCACACTTGTTCTGCTTGAATCCAGAGGAACAACTTAGAATCAGTGAATATAAGTAAGCTACAAGAGGCAGGTTTCAGCCTGGCATGATGAACCTAATAAGGGGATGCCTTCTTACCTGGTCTTCAAGAAGAAATGACTTGAAAGAGATGCCTCTACATTTATGAGTCTGGCCCAGATGGTCTCTGAAGGACTTTCCAACTCAGGATTCTCTGATCAATTCTGTGACAAGGAAGAAGAAGTGGGCTTGGGTCCTCAGTAGCATCCAAATGAATTTCATTAGAAACCTTTCTTTCTATCAAGGTTTGCCTTTTCTGGCAAAGCAAGACCCCTCTGACTTGCCTTGATGAAAGAACATAGAAACTTCCCATAAGGCCTCTTGAATGGCTCCCTCATGTCCAACCTGTTGGTCTCTGAACTGGAAACCATCACTCTGATGAGAGTGCTGTCCTCAGGACCTGAGCACTTCATTGATCTGTAGAGAGCTTGTGGCCAGCAGCCTAGGGGCCTCTGATATGGAACTGAGTTCCTTTAGCCTTCCCTTCCAGGCTGGCAGAGCAGGAGCAACCATGGGAAGTTTTGTAAATAGAGATAACAAGGCCACTTGTCTCCCAAGGAAGGGCTGCTTTGTTCACACAGTGGTTCTGCTCTACCTCATGTCCATCAGGGGAACCCTTCCTTCATCACCATGATTTTTGGGTCACCAACATCAGGAGGCAGGACAGGAGGCCAACACTGTTCTCTCTAATAACTGAAAAATGCTCAAAAGCCGGCATACCAGGGGATGATTGCAGACTCAGTCTTATCAGAGGAAGTGTCCTTACCTGGGGAGAGCAGGTTCCAGGCATAATATACATAAGAGTACATTTAGGGTTAGGGTTAGAATTGATTCTAGCCCTAACTCTAACCCTAAAAGGTGATTGCACATGAAACTGCAAATCTGCCATGTACAACTTCCTATTCCCTCCAAATACTCAACAAACTTATCTTGGAAATTTCTTTTTTTCCTTCCTTCCCCCACCCTAGCCCTAGAGATGGCTACCTAATGGTATAAAAAAGGCATATATAAATAAAATTATTCTCTTTCTCCTATTTATCACTCCTTTCTCTGGATGCAGATAGCAGCTCTCTTTAATACGTCCTTTATTTTTAATTTGTGTCTTTATAATAGTCAAAATGGCAAAGTTGTTGTGAACACAGTATTGCCGTTTCTTTTCACAATGTTCTCTTAGTTCTGCTGACTTTGCTCTTAATCACTTTGTGCAAGTCTTTCCCTGCCTTTCTAACGTCATTGACTTCATCATTTCTTAGAGGAAAGCAGCACGTCATCAGAAGCAATTCAGCTTTTCCCCAAATGACGGGGATCCCTGCAATTTTCAGGTCTTTGTCACCACAGAGAGTTGTTGTCAACATCCCATTCACATTCAAACTTACAATTACTATCTGTGAATTTCTTTCCATCTAATCTTTTACTCGCTATTTTCTTTCTTAGCCTCTCTTTTTATCCTTTAGCTTTCTCTTCATCTTCTCCTTCTCCAATTCTCCCAGCCTTCAGAGTCCCCCCATTCCCTCCAACCACCCTCACATTTCAATTCACGAGGTTGAAAAAAGTCCCCCTGTCCTCTCTCCCTCCCTCCTAAATGCCAACCACACATCCCTCCAAAGTCTCTCCTGACCCTGTCCCCCAATTTTCTCACCTCTCTACATGTTCAGAAAACTTCTACACCCTTACACATGTACATGTTGTTTCTTTTTCAACCCAAATGAGAGTAAGTTTCCAACATGACAGTCCCCCAGCCCCTACTTGCTTCCTACAGACTAGTTCTTTTCATGCCCCATTTTATAATATGTCAAAATATTTGGAGACACCCTGTTTCCCAGAGGTAGGGCCCAGTAAGCAGAATGCACAGAGCTTGGCATAACAATAATTCTTTGCCCTTTGGATGATCTCACAATCTGCCAAAGTGTATTGCACCAGGGTTCCCTCCCCCTTTTTCCCAGGGACCTGAGTTAATATCCATTACGTCTCTGACATGGTCACACTCCCTGTTTCTTGTACTCCTGTTCCCATCACAGAACTCTCATTCTATTCCCCTTAGAGTAATCACAGCCCCTAAGACATGAGACAAGAAGAGTTCCCACAGAACCCATGGGAACAGTAACTCAACATCTTAGAATGATTATATCATAGTTCTGCCCACTTCTGGTTCATTATATATATAAGCCCTATCTATAACCCCACATGTTAAATGCTCCTACTCAGGAAGACTTCCACCTGCAAGTGTTTTCCTCACTTTGAAACTAATTAAACAAACTCTTGATTTCTGACACATCTGACTCTGGTCTGCTCTGTTTCAGCTCCAGCCATTTCCAGGTAAGAGACTGGTTCACTCTGGACTGCATTCATCATTCTATTAACGTTTATTAGTGGCAGTGGTCTTAAGGTGGGGGGCGGGGGGAGGATGTGGAGGTGAAGCCTTGAGCTCTCCAGTACCACAGGGACAGACTAGACACCACTGGAATTTCTCCAGAAACTGCCCCACCTCTTCTGTCAATTTTGTTGCTCTCACTCCTGCTCCATTATTGGTTCACCCTTGATTGAGGAAAAACTCCAGGGCACCTCTTTCCTGACCCATTGGTTTGTCCTGAATGACTCTGGTAAGGCCTTTTATGCAAATGCAAGCTTTGTGGTGCATGTCTTATCCTTTTGTCTGTATCTGTGCATTTTGATAAGACACAGAATATTTGTTATGATCCAGACTCTGTTGCCTTGAAAGATATAAAATACAACCAGCCAGAAAAACTTCCAAGAACTGTAGCTAGAGAGAACACTGGGAAGATTAATGAAGAGCTGAAGCTGTTGCCTCAATAAGCAGGAATTGTCTCACTTAGGACATTAGGTTGTAAGAAAAGAGGAAAAGACTGTAAGACCCATTTTTTTCCTGTTGTCACAACACTGGCCAAGCTGGACCCACAAAGATAAAGTTAGATAGCCTGACTGCTAAAAGCATCTTAGCAGATTCTGGAGGGTCTGGGATTCATTATTAAGGAGTTTGATGGTTAGTCATTTTAAGGTTGCAGGAAAGAACTCCTGAGGCTTTGGGGTTGTTCCAGAAATTGTCTCTATTCTAAGACATTTCGGTAAGTTTCCATGTGCCACTATGGCATTTGTTTTAAGGACAAAAACAAGGAATAAATATCATAAAGGCTTTTAAAAAGAATTGGCAAGCTTATGTTTCATTATTCTAGGGCGATGAGGGAAAGCTAGTTTTGGCAGCAATCCCAGACTAGAGAAAGTGAAGAACAAAAGGGAAATGGTTTGAACCTTCGTTCACCCTCGTTAACCCTCCTTCTCAGTTCGGAGACCCAGGCCCTTCCATTCTGTTAACCTCTGTAGTCCTAGATCATATTCCCAAATACAGGAATCGAAGAAAGAGAAGGCTGGACAACTGGCAGGAAATTTTCTGATCCACCTAGTAGAGAGGGGGTAGCAGCCACAGTGTGGGCCCCACACTAGAAGAGGTCCCAATGGTCCTGTACCCCAGGCATGCTGCAGCATGGCCCTCGAGGACATCCTGATCACACTGCCCTAGAAGCTGCAAGTGGCTCCAGCCCTTGCAGCACCTGCAGTTTGGGGGGTGCATGTCAGACCCATGGCCAGCATTCACTTTGTCCTGCAACCTGGAACTACCACCAATGGGAAGGTCCTGGCACCAGTCACTCTAGGACCTTGGCAGTGCCCTGTGCCACACACTCACAGAGCTCAGTCATTCAGTGTCTCTGGGGCTGGGCCATTCCTCCACAGTTCCTGAGCAGCCTGGGAGGGTTCCGGTGCCCCTGACAGCATCTAACATAACAATATGAGGTGGGGGAGACAGTCTCTGCTCTTGGTGAGTCTACCCTTCTCTGTTAAGGCTGTAGTAACTTATTATTTGTGTAATTTTAGGCAAATTATCTCTATTTGCCCAATTTTCTAATTTGTAAAGAGAAAATAATGATGGTTGTGGTGAGATCAAAGTGATATAATGACTGTTAAATGCTTACAAGTAAATGGCATATGCCAAGCACTACATTATTGTTATTTCTCCAACTTAATGTAATTGTTCCATACCTGAGAACTTGAAAGTGGTTTTAAAATGCCAAAAGTAATAAGATCAATGATTTTTGTATGTGATTATTTGGAGATGGAACTGAGGTTTATAGTTTCCCTTATTACTGTATTTCCACATTGCATTGTATTTCTAAAATCCTCTTATATTGTAAAACTTGTGAGAAAATAGTAACAGAAACCTTGTTAGGCAAAACACTTTTTTTCATCTGGATGCTGTTACACAATTGGGCTTTTTCTCAATTGAAGGGAATAATAAATTTTGAGAAACCAACAAGAACTAAAGAAATAGCTATGTGCAGATGTGTGTGACTGGCTTCCAACATTTATCTATCATGGAAATTCAGGCTTGGAATTTTAATTTTAAGTTTAGTAATAAGTTTTAGTAATAAGTTCTTAAAATTGGATTAAAGATTTATTAGTTAATGATTAATTTAGATTTTACACAAAAATTGTATTGAAAATAGTACAGAATGCTAAATTATTTTCCCATTTTTGGAAGTATTGGTCTGATAACCTTAAAGGAACAAGGAATTCATTTTCAGTTAGATCCTCATGAATTTTCAAAAGATTCTTATATCAGTTACAGGATATAGGTAAGGATAGAAACCACAAATGACATATAAACTGAAATTCTCTGAAGCTGTAAAAATAGAGAACCAAATTTAAGTGATTGTACTAAACTGTATTAAGTCAGAATTATCTAGGAACCTCTAGATTTGGAACCAGAGAAGCAAAACCTCCTTCAGAATCCTCCTGAGAATAAAGATGTTAATGTTTTAAACTTTTCTTGGTTTCCTTGGTGACATGTAAATCTTCCCTCTCAGAACCAGTCCATTTTGAGCCCCCTAAGGAATTTGGTCTGTACCTGACTGAAAATAATCATGCAATTATGAGAATTGAGAGAAAAACTTTATTGCATTGTTTAAATATAGCCCCGTGCAGCTAGGAAGTTGGATCATCTGAAGAAAGCCCCTGCTCCTGAGTGGACAGACCTAGAAGCAGCTATATCCACATGTGACAGCTGTCCCACGATTCTGGACGAGGGCTGAGTCTACTGTACTAGTATTTTCCTCCCCCTTTTTGTTATATACCCAACCACCAAGGCCCTAATTCAAGAATGTGTTGGCACTTTCTCACTCCGACCTTCTTGACACCCATACCCCAACTTTTCAAACAACGGCTAGCAATAAATTACCTGGGACATACTTCCCTGATAGGTCCGCTCAAGAAACTAGCCCCATGGCTAGCATCCTGTGGCATATACTTGCCTTTGGACAAAAGGGGGATATGGAAAAATGTTTTGAAGATATAGTTTCCTAGAACTAAGGCCTGGCAAGCAGGCTGGGCCCTGAAATTGCTTTGCTCTGTGGACGATCTGATAATCTGGCAAAGTGTACCAGGTGTTCACTCCCCTCATTTCCCAGGCACCTGAGCATTAACATCCATCACACCAGGTCTCAGACATGGTCATGCTCCCTGTTCCTTGTACTCCTATTCCCAACACACATTCTATGTCCCACAGAGTTATCACGAGCCCTGACACTTGAGACAAGAACTGTTCCCACAGGAGCCATGGGAACAGAATCTCAAGACCTCAGAAGGATTATATCATAGTCCAACCCACTTGTGGTTTGTTATGTATTTTAGCACTCCCTGAATCAGAGGGGAAAAAAGCCAGAATTGCAAGCACAAATCACCTACTTGGCAAAGGTGAGTATAATCCTTCAGGAGAGAAAAAATAGATAAGCATTTCTTCAAAAAGACTAGAGCTGAAGAGAAAATCTGACTTTCAAATACAAGACTCAAGAGAAGCATAGAAAGATAACCAGGAAAGAGAAATTTGATAAGGAATTCAATTTTTTTTATTGTAAATTTTAAACTTAAAGTAAGAAAAGAAAAAAGAAACAAACTTAAATATTAAAATGAAAATAATACAAAATAAGAAAAGAAAAAAAGCATTGCCATGTGCACAGCAGAATGAGAGGGGATTCGAAATATGCAGCAATATATACAAAAGTCTATACAATATATACTAAGCATTGTGTTGAGAGCCATTCATCTTTTCTTTGCTTCCTCATAAATTTCCTTCAGTTCTCTGCTCTGTCCTTTTTACTTTGAAGGTTAAATTATTTACATTCTTACATGAGAAGATGATATTTGTAACTGTTAAGAACTTTCTCATTATGGGGACATTAACAAGGAGTATATATGGACAGAATGCACAGATATGAGTGGAGTACGATGGGACAATATTGAAAAATATAAAATTAAGGGATGAGGAAAAGGAATGTACTGAGAGAAAGGGAAAGGCTCTCACATAAAAGAGCCATGACAGAGATTTTAGAGTGGAAGAGAAGATGGGGGAAGGGACAGGGAAGACTTGAACCTTATTCTCATCAAAACTGGCTCCAGAAGGGAATCACATACAACTGACTTGGGAAGAGCTGTATTTTACCCTACAGAAAAGTAGGAGTGAAAGCAGATAAGGGAAGTGAGTGGTTTTCATAGAAAGGAGGGCAGATTGGAAGGGAGAGCCTATAGTCAGAAGCAAAACAGTTTTGAAGGAGTATCAGAATGAAAGGAGAGAGATAATTGAATAAAGGGGGAGGGGGGGAATAGGATAGAAGGAAATAATTAGCAAACATAACTGTAAAAAAATTTTTGAAACAAATTTCTCTGAAAAGAGCTTCATCTCTCAAATAGATAAATGCATCAATGTTATAAAAATAAGAGCTACTGCTCAATTGACAAATGATCAAAAATATGAAGATACAGTTTTCAGATGAAGTAATCAAAGCTATCTATAGCCACGTGAGCAAAGGCTGCAGACTACTATTGATGGGAGAAATGCAAATCCAAACAATTCTGCAATGCTGCCTCAAGCGTATTCGATTGGCTAATAGGAGAAAAAAATGACAATGGTAAATGCTGCAGGAGACGTGGGAAAACTGATATTGGTGATGTTGTAAATTGAACCATGTCCAAAGGACTTACAAAGCCATCCCTGCTCTTTGACCCAGCAATACCACTACTAGGTCTGTATCCCAAAGAAAGAAAAAACAAAAACAAAAAGGAGAAGGACCTAAATGTACAAAATACTTATAACAACTCTGTTAGAGGAGGCAAAGACTTAGAAACTGAGGGGATGCTCAGCCACTGGGGAATGGCTGAACAAGCTGTTGTAATGGAATATCATCATATTATATGAAATGATGCACAGGATGCTCTCAGAAAAGCCTGTGAAGTCTTATAGGAGCTGACGCAAAGTGAGATGAGCAGAACCAGGAGAACACTGGACACAGGAACAGCAACATTGTAACAATAATTAACTGAGAATGACTTAGCTCTCCTCAGCAATACAACAATCCAAGACAACTCCAAAGGACTTAGGATAAAAAATCCTATTTATTTCCTGAGAAAGAACTGAAAGACTTTGGTCACATAATGAGAACATGGGATTCTTTAGGAAAGCCCCTGATGATGGAAAAGATGGAAGGAAAATGGAGAAGGGGAATGCAGAGAATGAGATGGATAGTGTCATGGAAACAATGAACATGAATTTGGACAGACCTTGAGAGATAGTGCAGGATAGATGGGCCTGGCCTGTTATGGTCCATGGGGTCATAAAGAATTGGACACAATTGAATGAATCAACAACTACAAGAAATTTTTCATAAACTTAAAGGTGAGACTAAGGGCAACTACTTGGTTACATGATGTACAGAACTTGGAAAGGGGAACACTCAACTTCACACGCTGAAATCTAGCCAGATACTTACCAGGTGTGAGAACCTGGCCAAGTCACTTAACCCTGTTGTCTCAGTTTCCTCATTTATAAAATGAACTGGAGAAGGAAATAACAAACTAATCTAGTACTGATGCCAAGAAACAGCCCCCTACCTCCCAATGAGGTCACAAAGAGTCAGATATGATTGACATGACTGAAAACAAATCAGCTGAGACTGTCATGATGGCCTCTAGACAATCAAATGAAATTTGTTGACAATGGTATTGTCATCAACAGATATTACAATGATAATGGTATTGTTTTCTATAGATATTATAACCTAAAGCCTTCTTTCAGGAGAGAGTGCATTGGTGAACTCAAGACCACAAGGACTAACTGTCACAAGGAAAATCAAGTTGAACTCAGGTAAAAAGCTTCTCCATGTTGCTTACGTTCATAAGGTTTCTCTCCAGTGTGGATACTCTGATGTACCATAAGAGTAGTCCACTGTGTAAAAGCCTTTCCATATTGATTACAGTCATAAAGGTTCTCTCCAGTGTGGATTCTCTGATGTTTATTAAGATGTCTCTTCTCTCTAAAAGCCTTTCCGCAATGATTACAGTCATAAGATTTTCCCTCTCTTATGTGGGTTCTATGATGCAAAATGAGATAAGGGCTCATTGTAAAAACCTTTCCATATTAATTACATTTATTTTCTCTCCAGTAAGGATCCTTTGATGTCTGATGAAACTTTCCTTCTATGTATAAGTCTTTCCACATTAATTATAGTCATAAGGTTTCTTTCCTGTGGGGGTTCTGTGATGCACAATAACATGAGTGCTCTTTATAAAAGCCTTTCCACATTGATTCCATTTATATGTTTTCTCTCCATTGTGGATCGTTTGATGTTTGACAAGACTGAGTTTCCATGCATAAGTCTCAACTTAAGAATTTGTCCTTAATCAGTGGCTTAGAATTAGTCTTTATTTAAGTCTTTATGTTTCTTCTGATACCACAGTTAACAAGTCAATTGTTACACTCTCCTTTTTTACCCTCATCAATTAATTCCTCTTCAACTTTGGCGATCAGAGTTGTACCATCTGCATATCTGAGATGGTTGATAATTCTTTTGAAAACCTCAATTCCACCTTTTGATTCCTCCTGCCTGGAATTTCACATAATGGACTTTGCATACAAGTTAGACAAAAACATGACAACATAGAATTTTGTTGTCCTCCATTTCCAATCTGAAAGCAATCAGTTGCTCCACATTCAGTTCTACCTGTTGCCTCTTGGCCCTCAAACAGATTCCTCCAAAGACAAGTAAGGTGATTTGGTGCTCCCATCTCTTTGAAGACGAGCCACATTTTGTTGTGATCTAAACAGGCAAAAGCATTATGGTGGTCCATGAAGAAGCAGGATTTTTTTCCTGAAATTCCCTTGATTTCATCATAATCCAAAGAATCTAGGGTTAGGGTTGATGACTAGGTGTCTACTTCCTCTGCTTCTTTGAAAATCAGCCTACTCTTTTGATTATTCTCAGTTACATGTTGTTCAGGTCAGCTTTAAGAATCTCAAGTATAACTTTACTGGAATGTGAAATGATATCTCTGATTTTGTTGAAGGGATCTGGTCTTTCCCATTCCATTCTTTTCTTCTATTTCTTTGCCTTTCTCATTTAAACAAACCTTATCTCATCTTCATATTCTCTGGAATTCTGCATTCACTTGGGTGTATCTTTCCCTTTCTCCTTTCCATTTCCATATCTTTCTATCCCTATTCTTTCTATTTCTAGAGCCTCATCAAACACCATTTTAGTTTCCTGCTCTTTCCTTGCAATTTTTTTTGGTGCCTCCTATCCAGTCCTGCAAACCTCTACCCTAGTTCTTCAGGCATTCTGTCTACCTGATCTGATCCCTTCAATCTATTCATCACCTCCATATGCTTACTCATAAGGGATGTTATTTAGGTCATACCTGTATGGTGTGATGGATTTCCCTATTTAAAGAACACACTCAAACCATGCTTCAGAGAGCGCAACTCTGATGGGTTGACCACGTTGTCTGAATGCAAAATGTACACTTGCCAAAAAGACCATTTTATGGAGAACTCCCATGGAGCAGGCAATCACATGGTGGTCAGAAGAAGCAACACAAGGACACTCTCAAGGTCTCTCTCAAGAACTTTGGATTTGACTATACAACATGGGAGACACTGGCACAGGACCACTCAGTATGGTATGCCCACATTAGAAGGGGTGCTGTGCCCTGTGAGCAAGGCAGAATTGAGACAACACAAAGTAAATGTAGGATGTGCAAATTTGGAGTATCCACTCCAAATATTACATGGACTATGTGTGCCTGACCCATGGTAGAGCATTTTGAGCTCATATTGGTCTGATCAGGCACAGGTGGACATATCAAGACATCACTTTATCATGGTGATATCATTTTGGTCCTCGAAAACAAAGGACCACAACCAATCAACCAACCAGCCTCATGTGCTAAGAGACTGTTTACCCCTTCAGCTGATCCCACTATTCCAGGATTTTCCCTGGGGAAATATTCTCTAGACTTTCAAGGTGAACAAGGGGAGGGGGATAGCATTTACAGATCACTCCAACCTCTTGACTCCTGGAAGTTCAAGTCGGTGGACTGATTTGATCTGTGGGAGCCATTGTTGCTGTTACCTGGGGTTCTGTGCTTCTCTTTCACTCAAATCCACTGGACTCCCATCCTGGGCTGATATGTTTGGGAATTCACAGTGCTGCTGTTGCTTCAGGCCACCCAGGGCTCCCTTCCAGGCTTTGGCAGGTTCCATACTTGTACAGCCTGTGCATTGTGCTCTCTGTGTTCCTCCAGCCCCATGCAACAAATCCTTCCATTGACATGCCAGGAAGTCCTGGGCTGGAAATCTGCCACAGTCTCCTACTGGATTCTGCCACTCTAAAATTTGTTCAGATTCTCTTTTTAGAGGTATCTGAAGGAGTCTGTCTTAGAGCTTAGGTAAGTACTTGCTCTCATTCTGCCATCTTGGCTCCACCCCCTGTGTTTTCTTGGTGTTAATTATTAGACCTAAATTAGCACCAACAGCAGAGAAATGATCCATGCTTTGGTGCATCTCAGTGTTAGAGGATGCACTGAGTGCACAATCATCTGCAAATAGAAAATCATGCACCTGGCTTGTAGCCATTTCAAATTGAAGAATTTACCATCAGTGCATTTGTTGAACTTGATGCCATGTTCATCCTCATTAAAAGCATTTGATAACATGGATGAAAACATCATGCTGAAAAGCTTGGGAGCAAGCACACAGCCCTGTTTCACTCCATTGGTGATGGTCATCTGCCTGAGAGCAGAGTGGCTTCACAAAGGATCGAGGAACAGTTGATATGATGTTTGCTGCCCGACAATTCCAGTCATGAGGGCTTATGGAAAATTATGTCAAAATGTGGTTGCCCAGAGAAATTCATCAGTATTCAATTTCATGATGGCATGTTTACCCGGGTTCTGGATAGTAGACAATGCTCTTGTGCCTTCCCAGTCACCAACAGACATTGTTACCCCACTGTGGAATAACATAGTTCAGTATTTCTGAAGAAAAGTTAATTTAGTAACAACACAGCAACATCACCCTCTAGAATTGATTTTTCTATTAGCAACATGTCATACAAAGTGAGTGGTTTCCCAAAAATCACAAAGAAGGAATGGAAGACAATAAATGATAATACAGATTTCTAATACAGCATGAAGTTTTTGACAGTCACATGACACTGATTCAGTTCAGTGGGTTTCCAATATTACTTTATGCCTCTATCAGTTTGACACCCTGGAAGGATTCATTCATTGGCCAGCGTAGCCGACTTCAGATCCAATTACACTTTCATTTCCTATGCTGACACTTCTAAACAGCTCGCCCTCATAAAATTTCACCCATAATTTGCATTCAGGTGCGTCCTACCTTGACAAGGTCAAGTATCACAATTATCCTCATGGCACCACATAGCTTGGGACAAGCTCCATCCCATCCACATTGGACTTACAGTTATGCTGCCACACAGAATCTCAGTTCACCTAAGGGCCATTCGCTGTCATTGCAGCTAATCTTCTGTCTTTTCTGTAGAGGAGGGGGAGGCTCTGAGCCCCAGAGCATGGAAGGATGAGGGACACGATGGAGGGGTGGAAGAGGCAGAACTCTCAGCCAAGGCCATTTTGGGGGGGTGTGGCCCCGGGGGGGACTCTGGAGGCCTAGGAGGAGTCTCTTCAGGAAGAAGTCTCTCAGACTTTTAGGTACCAGAAGGTGAGATGCTGGCTGAGAAGCCTGAAGCCAGGCTGGGGGGGAAGGGGAGAGAAGGCGCTTTGTTTTAAAGATGATCGCTTGGTTTGTTTATTTGATCCTCCACGCGTCCATATTCATCTCCACAACGTTTTCCGTTCCAAATGTTCTCCCCGTTCCTCCCCTTCCTTGCACCCCAAGATGGCAAGCATTCTGATCACCTTTCCCCCCAACTTTCCTCCCTCGCCCACTTATCCCTCCCCTCTTACTTTCGTACAGGGCAAAAGAGATTTCTATACCCCATTATTTCCCAGTTTCACGTAGAAATAATTTTTAGCATCTGTTTTTCAAGACATTGAGGTCCAGATTCTACCTCTCTGAAACTGGAACAAAACAGGAACCTGGATCCTTCCTCCACTGGAATCGCCACTTCCGGTAAAGGAAGCCGTCGGAAGGAATGGACGAATCAGGAGCTTGGGACCGAGGGGGCTAGGAAGTTCCGCGTCTTGCGAGGGAGGAACTAGGGAGCGAGGGTCTCTGGGAAACCGAGTCCGGCTGCGGAGGCCCAGGAGACCAATGAGCAGTCTGGTTCGGTACCCGCAAGGCTTCCTGGGAAATGGAGTCCGGAAATGCCGCTGGGATGAACTCCCTGGAGGAGGAGGTTTAAGGGACCAATGGCCAGCGGCGTCGCCTGGTAAGGGGGCGGGGAGAGCTCCTGAAGCCTAAGCTCTGGCCCTGAGAGAAGGGGATGGTCACAGAGCTCAGGTGGGTCTGTGTGCCCGGCCTTTCCTCAGGACCTCGGGCTGGGAGGCCCCGCCTGGTGCCCGCCGCTCTGGGGACAGGTGTCCGATGGGCATCTCCTGCCGAGCTCCTGCCCAGGCAGCTCCTCTGGTGCCTCCTGCTGCCCTGCCTCATGTCCCATGCCAGGCTGCTGAATCCCGGACTGCATTTTGTCTTCCAGCTTCCCCTGATCGCTCCCTGGTGCCCCCATTCAAGAGCCCTCCCCCTCCTCAACCTTCCCTAGCTTCCTTCTCTCCTAGATCAAGCAGATAATACGTGTGTGAGGCAGGGAGGGCAGAGGATCGTGTGGGGGAGGGCTCTGAGGAGCCACTGCCCCTCTCCTCAGGTGAGTGCAGTCTGTGCCCAGACGTGGCCCATGAGGCCATTGCCATAGACGTACAGCGTGGTCTATGAAGCTGCCAGTATGGTCCTTATGGAACATTCCTTTACAAAACTAGACATTAAAAGCCCTTTATAACCCACCCCCCCAACCTTTCCAGTCTTCTTACAGCTGACTGCCCAACATATACCCTTACTCCAGTGGCCCTGGCCTCCTGGCTTCTCTCAGCTCTAGGCACTTTCAGTGGCTTTCCCCAAGCCTGGAATCCTCTCCCTCCCCAGCTCAGATTACTGACCTCACTGTCTTCCTTTAAGTCCCCTCCAACAACTACAAAGCCCCAGGAAGTTTCCCAAACCCTCTTCATCCTTCCTCCTTCCCTCTTCCAGTCACAGCCTGTTTGTCCCAGCCTGGCTTCCTTTGGATATATTGGTCAGCTTGGTGTCTCTCCCATTAGATGCTGACCTCCTTGAGGGCAGGGACTGCCTTCTGCCTCTTTTTCTATGCCCAGTGCTTAGCATTGTGCCCAGCACATGAGAGGTGCTTTATATATGTCTATGGAATTGGATTGACCATTTCTAGTCCTTGAGGAGACCTTGTCACATCATTCTCTTCTTCCTGGGCTGTCTCCTCCTCCCCCCTTTCCTGTATCTCCCCTAGTTGTCCTGCAGGGCCACCAGAGGACCTTCTCCTGCAGGCAGGATGTCAGAAGGCTCTGTCCATGATACCCCCTGCCATCCTCTTCACTCTGACCTCCCCCAGTGTTCCTTCTTCCTCCCTGTGTGCCTGTGTGCTTTCAGAAAGGAATATTTTCCTGATCTGTCTGTTCTAGTCCACATTTGTTCACTGCTCCTACATTTCTTTAGTCTGGCGCGTTAAGAAGCAAATAATCTCTTCCCTTCTGGTTTTCTTTCTACAAATGTTTCCTGCCAATCTTTTTTGTGGAATATCCACTTTTCCCCCATGTTATTAAGCTCTCATCTGTAGGATCAGTCACCCTGGGCTACGTGCTGAGCTCAAACTGCTCTGGGACAGGGCTTCTTCAACTTTTTCCCCTCTTGAACCTTTTCAACTGAGAACATTTTATGAGACCCTAGGTCTGTAAGGTAGATATATAAATCAATGCATTTAGTGACAATAAATCATTAAGAAATTTCAAAGAATTCCTTGGTATGCATATAATTTTACCATTTACCAAAGGTGAAAGCCAATTTGCTTACTAAGGAGATGGATATGCCTGTTTCTTTTTACATAAAGAATTAAATCTTGGCAGAATATTGGATATTGCAGGACATAGAACATCTTCACCATTTTTCAGAGTGGAGTGACATTTTGATTTCATCACATCCCACAGTCTCGTATCTGAGCCGAGGTGTTTCTGACACTGTTCCTTGGCTTTGCATGGCACAACAACATGCACAGTGGAAAGTTCACATGTTGCGTGTTCAGAACCAAGGCTACAGTGAAGATGCATCATGTAGCATGGGCAAGCACTGCCAGAAACTCCTTGGATTCATTACTTGTTTGATTGTGAATTAAGTTATGCTCTTGGGCATTCAGAAACCTTTATCTATTGTCACATTTTTGTGACCCCCATATTTAGTTAGGCGACCCCATAAGGGGTCCAGACCCACAGTTTAAGAAGTGCTGCTCTGGAACACACCCTTTCATTCCCTCCCTCTTTCTAGTGCATTTGCATTAGTTTTGAATGATTGCAGATACCTTTCCATTGTGTGTGGAAGCCTTTCTGCTGGTGACTTGTAGGACTTTGTGTTTCTAAATTGGATTGATAAATATGACTACTCCCAGCCTTGGGGGTTGCAGCCTTGGCTTGGTTTTTGGTTTTTGAGTCATTGTTAAATTTTAATTTATGGAAGAAAGTCAGCATTTCCAAAACATAGTTCAGGAAAAAGATGCTTGTGCATGAAATTGCAAACCTGCTATGCACAACTTTCTATTGCTTTCCATCACCCATTCCAAAATTATCATGTACAGTTCTTTTTTCTTCTCACACCCCTCCCTCTGCCCTGAAGGTAACTACCCTTAGACACAAATAGGTATATATGTATATGCAAAATTACATTTATGTACATGTAAAATTATTCTGTACATGTAACTTCCATGCAGTTTTCTAGTTCTTTGCCACCACAAAGAGAGCTGCTACCATCACTTTAGAACATAGAAGTTCTTTTCTGTTTTCCCTAATTATCTTTTCTCTTTAACCTGGGAATTTGGAATCTTAGCTCTGACATGCCTGTAAATTTTCTTCCCATGATCCTTTTGGGTGTGATCAGTGGATTCTTTCCATCTCCACTTTCCCTTCTTGTTGTAGAACTTCAGGGCAATTGTCCTTAATAACTTCTTGTAAAACTGTATTGAGATTCTTCTTTTGACCATAACTTTAACGTAGCCTGGAAGTTCAGACATCTCTCCTTCATCTGTTCTCCAGATCAGTTGGTTTTATAAGGACATGTTTCAGATTCTCTTCTATTTTTTTCTAGTTTACATCTTGGTGTCTTATCATGTCATTCAGTCTTCCTTGAAAAATACTAGTTTTCAAGGAGTTATTTTCCTCTTTTTGAATTTGTAACCCTTTTTCTAATTAGTTATATTTCTTTTCATAATTTTCTTGAATTGCTTTCATTTTTTTTCCTGTTTTTACTCATCCTCTTATATTTGATTTTTGAAATCCTTTTTATTTTCTTATGACTTTATATCTCTTGTCCCAATTGGTTGACTTTTTTTCACAATCTTCTTGATTTACTTTTATTTTTTTCTAATTTTTCCTCATTCTCTTTGACTTGACTTAGAATTCCTTATCATAATTTTCTTGAATTGTGTTCATTTTTTCTAATTTTTTCTCATTCTCTCTTATTTGATTTTTGAACTCCTTTTTAAGTTCTACCCAGATTTCTTTTTGAGCTGGCACCCAACTGACATTATTCTTTAGGACAGGAGGGGATTTTTTTAACCTGATGATCTTCTGCTGAATGTGACCCAGACCTTTTATATCCAAGGAGTCATGAATGATCAGGTTCCTTTTCCTTTGCTTCTTCATTTTTATGTTGATTTGTCTTACTTTGTTTTTAGCAGCTTGATTTTACTATAATCAAGTTTTAATCCAACTTTGGTGGCTAATGCTGCCCTAGGCCTCAGGTCCTCCTTACTCTTGTGTTCTGCATTCTCTCT
Organism: Notamacropus eugenii; assembly: GCF_028372415.1. Classification (NCBI taxonomy): domain Eukaryota; kingdom Metazoa; phylum Chordata; class Mammalia; order Diprotodontia; family Macropodidae; genus Notamacropus; species Notamacropus eugenii. Next base: position 644,816 of record NC_092875.1, read on the forward strand.
GGAGACTCAGCCTCTGGGACTCCTCCCTTCATCCCCAAGCTCAGGTCACACTGTCCTGAAAATGTTCTTACTCCCTGTGGTACCACAGTCACTGGGTGTCTGCTCACTCCTCCTCGCCCACAGCCGCAGCCCAGGATCATTTGTGGGCAGAACTGCCAGGTCTACCTTCTGGAGACATTAGGGGGTCCATCTGTCTTCCCTCACTCAACATCTGCTCTTCCTTAGATGAAGGTCTGTGAGGTCAGATTTCTGGAGGTGAGCGTTCTGGAGGCCTGGTCTGCTTCCCTCTGGGACTGCTGCTTGTTGGTGCAGTGGAGTTGGCCTGGAGGTGTCTACACTTCCTTCAGCCCCTGGACTCTTCTCTGAGGTCCTCTCAAGTTGTCCTCCAGCTGCTTTACCCCTTTGTTTTTGCTGTTTTACATTCATTTTGTGGTGATTTTCTGTCTGTTTGTGGAGGAAATCCAGAGAGCCAGGAAATTCCTGACTCATGTTGCCTTCTTCCTAGTACGTATTCATTGATTATTTCTTTTTCTGGAGGTGATCTGTGAATTCTTTGAATTGGAATGTCATTTTCCATGCTAAGAAGTTCTGGCCAATCCCTTTTGAATATTTCTTTTGTGATTATATTGTTGGAAACATACTCACTTTAAACAAAGAACGGTGCTTGTTGTGAATCCAGAAAGCTTTTACTAATTTTTACTTTCATTCCCTCCTGAATGAACAGGTAGTTCCTAATGGACGGCTCCATTTGTTCAGACCAATGCAAGCCTTTTTATGGTGTTCCCAATTCGAATTTCCTACCTTGCTCTCCATTGGCTGGATGTAGCCTCCTGAACCTCCCACTTCATGTTCTCCTCTCTGATAGGTTCCCCTTCCAACAGCTCATTAAGCATGCCTACAAGCTTCTGACCTTTTACCTGATCAGAATTCTGGTTCTGCTAGGTCACAACTCTGATTAGAACCAGTGACCTCCATCACTCAAAGCTGAGAGGAGTTTTAATCCTGTGGAAACAGAATTCCTTCTGTTGTTTCCCGTAGAGTTAAATTTTTTATTTTTTTTTAATCCAGTCATGTTGTTCTGGGAAACCTATGATCCTTGGGGGATTGTCTGTGGATGTCCAGTCTTTAAATCCAGTATGATTGCTTCCTTATGGGGCAGGTTTTCTTTTAACTTTATTTTTCCTTCTCTTTTTCTTGGCTGTCCTTCACTTTTCATTATTTACATTCTCTATTGTACTGTCTTCTGTTTTCTGTGCAGGAGGTTGCCAGGGCAGATTCCAGGTTTATAAGGTACCCACAATTAATCAAAGAAGACCACAGGAAAAAGGGGATTAAAAGGAGGTCAGCATGAGAAGAGTCTGCCCAATTCAGGGGCCTGAGGGAGAAGTCTGTCAGAGAAGTCTCCAGAAGCAGAGCCAGGGAAGGAAAGGAGGAGATGGCTGAGGTGAGCTTTCTCCTTAAGCCTGGGTGCCATGCTGCTGAAGGAGAGATTTGAGAGGTGCTCCAGATGGAAGGAGGTTTGGAGAGCTTCTGTTGGGTGTGAGTTAGGGAACCAGTTAGAAAGCAGTTATCCATTAATAACAGGACTGCCTCCCCCACACTAAGACTACCATGCAGTGAAGAAGAATGAGTCCAGAGAGCCTGGAGAAAAGGGAGATTTAGAAATTTGAGGGAATCTCAAAAAGTGGAAAAGAGCCATAAATTCCTCAATAATTCAGAAATCAAACAATAGACTAAAGGAAGTGAAAGGTGAAATGTGGAATCCAAAGAGACCCAAAAACAGGTGTTTGAAAGAAGAAGTCACAATGATGAAAAATAAAAGGGCAATTTTATGTCCAGGATGGAGAATAGGTCTCAAGTACCAGAATCTCTGGTAAAGTGAATGCCATGTTCATGATGAAAGTGGAAGAAAATGAAATAGAAGACCATCACATTCCAAGTGTATTGGGCACACACATATGCTGTCCACATAAGAGGTTGGATATAGAGACAACACCTTCCAAATGTCAAGGAATACCTGATTGTGGGGATTAAAATTTTCCAACCTACAAAAAAAGGAACTGAGGTAGAACTCTGAGCCAACTTTATTAAAGAGCCCACAGTTCCCTCTAATAACTGGATATCATATCTTCCTCAGGATCTGAGATTCCCCCTTCTTCTGGGACCTTGTTTTTGTAGGTTTGATACCAGATTTATTCCCTAGCCATTCTAAAGCAGTCATACAAAGTCCAGAATCCCATTGGTTGACGTGTGACTCTTAAGCTAAAAGAAGCAGAACTGATATGTCAGCAGCATCACAAGTTGAGTGAAGCAGAAACATCTCAGCTGAATAGGTGATCACAAGATGGGAGGGCTCTTCCTTAGCTTAGGCAGGAGGAGGTGATACAAGCTATGTATACCCTGAAAGAACATACGGTGGAGGAGGAAGGGATATCCTTCCCTAACATGACACGATCCAGGCTTGGTGAGGTCAGGAAATTGGAGTCAAACAGGATAGAGATATCTCTGTCAGCGTTTTTGTGGCTGTGCAAGTGACCTCCACAGCTTGAGAACAAGTGATGAACATTGCATTAATGTTCAAGGCCTATTATAGGGCCCTTCTATTGGAATCTATATTCCTATGTGACTTATACAAATTATGGACTAATACAGTGCTTATCCTGCAACCTAGTACTTGGTAATAGACCTGATGAATATATTAAAATGATTAGTAACTCATTATCCCTTATAAAATCACAACGACCTGACTAATGCCATTTGAGTAGGGGTCCTCAGTGAGGTATTTCTCTCATAGTTTCAAATCTTGCCAGCCTGTCTTTGTTTGGTCTACCAGTCAGCCTCTTAACTCATCCTCTTGACTCTTGTTCTACCAAGTTTCTACACTTTTCCATGCATGTTTAAATTATTTATTTCCCATAAAGAAACTGGCAACATTTTTCTGATGAATTAGCTCAAACAAAACCCAAGTCAGTTGAATATATTATTTTTAACCACCATTCTTGTTCAGTCATGTTCAAGACTTTATAAACCATTTTGGGGTTTTCTTGCCCAAGATACTGGAGTGGTTTGCCATTTCCTTCTCCAGTGTATCTTGCAAATGAGGAAACTGAGGCAAGCAGGATTAAGTGCCTTGTCTAGGGTCACACAGCTATTACCTTTCTGAGGCCAGATTTGAACTTATAAAGATTATATCTTCCTGATACCAAGCCCATTGCCCTATCCACTGTGCCCCCTAACTTGCCCTTCTCCATCACAGTTACTTTTATTTCTAGGTAGTTAATTTATAATTAAGGAATGTATGTCATAGTCAAATGAAAAAAAAATCAGAAAGGAAATGCAAAAGCTCTTTTGGCTATGACATATCATGTCCAAAGTAACCTCAAACCCTCAATGTAACAACAGATTACTCTCCTTCACTTGGCTCAGCACCACCTTATCCATTCACCTCAGTTCAGATTCCAGTAAACAGTACTTTAGAATCCTCTTCCAGATAACACTTGACTTCAGCCATCCAGTAAACAAACTACATCTTTTCTTTAACTTTGTTCTCTTTTAAGTGGTCACATTAAATGATTTTCCCCAGAATGCTGTGGAACTGCCAGCTTCACACAGCCTTTTCACTGAATTTTTTTTAGAACATATCACTTATTAATTAGTAAGTTGAACTGTTTACATTCCTACATGGAAAGATAATATTTGTAACTCTTGAAACTTTTCTCAGTATTTGGGGAGTTGGAAGAATTTTATATATATATATATATATATATATATATATATATATATATAGAGAGAGAGAGAGAGAGAGAGAGAGAGAGAGAGAGAGAGAGAGACAGAGACAGAGACAGAGACAGAGAGACAGAGAGAGAGACAGAGAGAGACAGAGAGAGAGAAAGAGAGACAGAAAGAGACAGAGACAGAGGGCACAAGGTGAGTTGAATAGGAAAGGATGATATCTAAAAAAATAAAATTAAGGAATGAGAGAGGAACATGTTGGAAGGAAAAAGGGAGAAATGGAATGGGGCAAATTATTCCTCATAAAAGAGGTAAGAAAAGGCTTTTTCAATGGAGGTGGAAAAGGAGGAGGTGAGAGGGAAAAAGTGGAGCTTACTCTCATCATACTTGGCTTAAGGGGGGAATAACATGCACACTCAATTTGGTATGAAAATCTTACATTACAGGAAAGTAGAGGAGAAGGGGACAAGTGGGGTGGTGGGATGATAGGAGGGAGTAATTAGAAGTAAATACTTTTGGGGAGGGACAAGGTCAAAAGAGAGAATAGAATAAATGGGGGGCAGGATAGGATGGAGGGAAATATAGGTAGTCTTTCACAACATGACTATTATGGAAGTCCTTTGCATAACTACACATGTATAACCTATATTGAATTCCTTGCCTTCTCAGTAGAGATGAGTAGGGAGGGAGAAAGGTAGAGAAGTTGGGACTCAAAATTTTAGGAACGAATACTGAGAATTGTTTTTCCTTGGAAATGGGAAATAAGAAATACAAGTAATGGAGTACAGAAATCTATCTTGCCCTACATGAAAAGAGAGTAAATGGAGATAAGGGAAGAGAGGGATGTGATAGAAGCGAGGGCAGATTGGGAGAAGGAGTGATCAGAATGCACAGTGTCTTTGGATGGGGGTGGGGAGAGATAGGGAGAAAATTTGTAATTCAAAATCTTGTGGAAATGAATGTTGAAAACTAAAAATAAAAAAAAGATAAAATTTTAAAAAGAAACTATTAAGGAAAAGTGCCCTAAAATTCTAGCACAAAAGGGAAAGTAGAAATAGAAAAAAATCTACTGTTCACCACTTGAAAGAGATGCCAAGAGGAAAACTGCCATGAATGTCATGGCCAAGTTTTAAAACTCCGAGGTTAGGGAGGAAGTGTTGCAAACAACAAGAAACAAAAGCATTTTAATCCTGTTAAGATCTAATTAGAACTTCACAAGTACTAGCAGATTCCACTCTCAGAGACAGAAAACAAAAGAAGGATGGTTGCATCCAAGAATAACTTACCTAGCAAAGTAGAGTATAATCCTGAATGGGGGAAAAAAATGACTGATAAATTGAAAGACCTTCAAGGTTGGAACAAAAAGAGCTAAACTCATTGGAAAATTCATGGTAAAAAATCCAGAAGAAATATAAGGAAAAGATCAGGCCTTCATTAAGGTCAAATTGTTTACTTACCATTTATAAATATATGAAAATATTATCAGTATTCTCATAACTTTTATCATTACTAAAGTAGTCTGAAAGCAAAGTGGTGGCCAAGTTGTATATGATGGGGTGATAAAAAAAAAAACTGGATAGAATAACTTAAAAGGGAGAAATGAGACTGGAAATGTGAGAAAAAGAACTCAGAGGAAACAAGTGGGGGGGGGGGGGGTTGGTAATATTGAAGCCTTACTCTCATCTTGGTTGAAAAAGAAAGAACATGTACATGTGAAAAGTTGTACAAGTCTTTTGAACATGGAGATAAGTGAGAACATTTGGGTACAGGGTCAGGGAGGATGTGTGGCTTGGGGTTTAGGAGGGTCAGGGGGTGATAGGTGAACTTTTGGAGTCATTGTGGATTGGAATTGGGGGGAAGGAAATGGGGGACTCTTGAAGGGTGGGTGAATTGAGGGGGTAGGAGGGAAAAGATGAAAGTAAAAGCAATAAGGTAAAAAGAGAGGACAGAAAAAATCAGGAGAAAAATAAGATGGAAAGAAATTCACAGACTAATTATCACTTTGAACATGATTCAGATGTTGACAGTGACTTCCTTTGTGGTGACAAAGAACTTGACATTGCAGGGATTCCCATCCTTGGGGAAAGGCTGAATAGGTTGTGATGGAACGCCACTGTGCTATAAGAAAGGGTGAAATCTATGATGTTAGACAAGTATGGAAAGACTTGTGCCAAATGATTAAGAGTGCTGTGAGCAGAACACTGTATACAGTAACAGTGACATTGTGGTCTGAAGAGTTTGACAGTTCTAAAGACACACATTAAAAGTAAAGGACATGTAAAGAGTGGTGCTATCTGCATTCAGAGAAAGAACTACAAATAGTGATATGTATGGAATAACTTTACATACATATGTGTGTACATATATGTAGACATATACATATACACATAAGTATATATGTACACACACACACACACATATATATATATATACATAGTAGCAACATCTATGGTTGGGGGGAAGAGAAAGAAAAGAAATTTCTTGAGTAACTGTTGCACATTCCAAAGGATTACCAAGTTGGACATGGGAGATTTGCACTTTCATGAGCAATCATCCTTTTTATTGTATCCTTATGCAGATGCTTATTTTGTCCCCTAAATTTAAATGAAACATTTTCTTAAAAAAAGTGAAACTCAGTTTCTAATCCTAAGGAGCTCCCATTCTAGTGCAGGAGACAACATGCAAATTATCTTGTACATATAAGATCTATTTGTTACATAAAATATTGTCATGCATTCATATGCATGTGTGCATATTGACATATGTATATACATATGCAAATTTGGTCTGTGGCTTCGCCTTCCTGTGATCCATAAGTTCTCAGCTTTGTCCTCTGTGTCCTTTGGATTTAAGTAAATCTTCCTGTAACTCCATTCAATATGAAACAATACAAATTCTAGGGTTTAAGATAGATATGCATGTAAGAGATTTAAAAATAATATTTTGGAAAATGATATATCACTTATCGGTTCTGATAAAAAAGATTTTTCCCATTACCTGTCTCAGACTCCCCCCACACATGGACATACCTCACAGATAGAATGCAAACTTTCTTCTAAGTTTCTGCAGGAGGAAAATTTCAGAGGAAAATACTCAGCTTTAATCTAACTGATCATAGAAATTCAATTGGGCCCTTACTGACCATGGTTTTAGCAGCTGACTCTTACTCATAAGGGATATCACCTTTGGGTAAATCCCTTGTTCTGTAAATTAATGAGGGTTGGACTATGAAAATCTGAAGTTTCCTTCAGCTCTACATTCTGTGACTTTTATTGATTTAGGGGTTGGTGACATTTAAGGACGTGGCTGTGGACTTCACTCAGGAGGAGTGGGGCATCTTGGACCATGCTCAGAAGGAGCTGTACAAGAGGGTCATGCTGGAGAATGCCTGGAACCTGCTCTCCCTGGGTAAGGACACTTCCTCTGGTAACACGGAGTCTGCCATCAAAGGAATGTGTGCAGGGTTTGGAGCATTTATCAGTTATTAGAGAGAAGTGTTGATCTCCTGCCCTGCTGCCTGGTGTTTCTCTAGAAAGTCTTTGCATTGTGGGACAGGAACCTGAGGGTTTCCTTGTTGCTCCTGAAGCCTCCCACCTCTAGGCAGCTTCCAATTAGTGTGGAAGGATCTGAGACATGGAGCCAACCTCAGGGTCATTCGGTCTGACCTCCACCTGGAGGGGAATTATGTCTGCCAAGTCTCTGAAAGCTGCTCAGGTGGCTTCTCCTTACACACCCGTCCTCTGGGATGAGTCGAGGATCTGGAATGTTCTCCTTTTAATAAGCTTCAATCATGACTTCTACTTGTCCCTCCTTTAGCGTTTGCCCTGAATCCTCCTTCCTGGTGCCCTCAAATTCCAGCAGAGATGGTGGGAAATAAGGAGAGGGAAGAAAAATTTATTTCCACCTACTGTGTACCAGGTGCTGGGCCCAGGGCTTTCTTTACAATGTTATATCACTTTATCCTCACAATAACCCTCCAAGTTAGGGGATATTATTCTCTCCACTTGACAATTGAGGAAATTGAGGCAAAATGAGGTTAAGTAATTTGTTCTGTGACACTAGTAAATGTCTGATGTGGATTTAGGCTCTGGCATGTCTCACTCTAGGCCCAAGGCTCTCTCTACTGCACCCATTAGCTGTCTCTCATTTCTAGAGAATGGAAAGTGTGCCGTGAGTCCCTACCAAGACTAAACTATGTGATTCCAACCTGGTTTCATGATCTTCCCCTCCCCACCTCTCCCCAAAGCTCTGAAAAGTAATGCTATGAGACTGTCCTTCAGCAGTCCTGGGGTCCTTGCATACATGTCCCTGGCATTCCTAGGAATAACAGATTGGGCAAGAAATAGAATTTGGGCCAACTAGGGTTCATTGAGTTTGCCAACAGGTGACTCTCACCTTATCAGGCAAAAATTCCCCAAATGAGCAGAACACAAGGTTTCTAGGGATGAGGAATGGGGGTGGGGAGGGATGGCAAAAGCCGGCTTATCTAGGTCTCTGTTCTGGGACTCTGGTCTTCCATAATACACCTTTTTAGCCCACTTTGGGATTAGGAATTTTTATCAGAATGGGATTTGACAGGGTGGGGGGGCAGAGGTCTGGGTCTTTCTCAGAACAGGTTATACATTAGGATAATATAGAACATCCTATGTTGGATTACTTGTATTAGATGCAGTAATGTGTGAGGGCAGGCTTGTGTGTGAACATAATGAACTGAATGGAGCAGCTCTGATTCTGAATTTGTTTCCCTAAAGAGAACTGAATGCCAAGTTTCTCTCCATGCTCATCCCTGACTCCCCATGCCCAGGTCTTCCAGTTCCCAGAGAATATGTGATCTCTTATTTTGAGCAAAGGGAAGCACCATGGATGCTGGAGCAAGAAGGCCTGAGGAACCACTATCCAGGTGAGTGAAGTGAAATTAGGTATATGGGAGCTGGGGTTACAAGAGGCTGCTATGTGTTGTGGTGAGGCAAGTGCTCAATGTAGGGGCAGGAAGACCTGACTTGGAATTCTTTTTCAGATATTTCTTAGCAGTGACTTCATGGGTCAGTCATTGAACTACTGAGCCTCAGTTTCTCCATCTGTAATGAGAGGGGTTTGGACTCCAAAGCCTTTTACCTTCCTTCTAGGGATAAATCTGTGATCCAAATAAAAGTCATTGTTTGGCATTTGGGGGCATGGAATTCTCCTGAAAGTATAAAAGGACTTAGACCCTCCTATATGAGCTCTTTCCTAGACTTTCTCCAATTCACCTAACTTCTAAGTGCCACCTCTGTTCTAGACCCAGTACAAAGCACTGAGAATGTAAATCAATTCAAGAGACGTCCCCTGCTCCCACAGAGCTCACGGTCTGGTGGGGTAGAGAACACATCAACAACTATGTAGAAACCCACTGTGGACAGGATAAATTGGAGCTAGTCCAGAGAGAGGAGGCCCTCAATTTCAGGAGGACTGAGAAAGGCTTATGGTGAGAGGTGGGCTCTAGCTGAGGATTCAGGGAAGCCAGGGAAAGCATTCTAGGCAACAGGGATGGTGACAAAAACTCACATGGTCTGGAGATGGAGTTCCTGTTCTAGAGCAGATATGAAGCCCAAATAGAGGGATTATAACATATATGAGGGAGGTGGCAGAGGGTAGAAGGGACAAATAAGACTGGAAGAGTAGGGAAGAGGTAGGTGATGAAGGGCTTTCACAGTCCTAGAGAGGGTTTTATATTTCATACTTTTGATGGGGAACCATGGGAGACTGTTGAGAACATGGTGACATAGGTCAGAGCTTTAGGAAGATGAACTTGATAACTGGATGAAGGATTGACTGGACTGAGGGGAGAATTGAGGCAGCTGGACCAACCAGCAGCCTCTGACAGTGTGTCAGGTATCAGATGACAGGGGTCTGAACCAAGAAAGTGACAATATTGAGATAGGAAGGGGTCTGTGTAATAATGTCACAAAGGTGGGATCAACCAGACTTTGCATCACATTGAACAGAGGCTTCAGGAGTTGAATGTGAGAGTTGATGAGGAGTACATAACCTCTCAGGTCTGAGCTTGGACTGATGGGAAGATGCCTTCATAGCATTAGGAATGGAAGAAGATGGGAGGGTTGGAGGAAAGAGAATGAGCTTCCTTTTGGATATGGTAGAAATAGAACCAAGAGAGAGAAATGTCGTTAAAATCTAGACAGGAGAGGATCGAGAAAGGGGGAACATGACAGTGTCAGAGTGTGCCGAGAAGTCAGGAAGGATTAGGATTATGAAATGGCCATTGAATGTTCGCAATTTTGAGATCGATGGTAATTTTTGAGATGTGTTTCACTTGAACAATAAAGTTCAGAGGTAGCATGCAGAGGGTTCCTTTTTTTTTTAAACTATTATAAACACCCAATTTAATTGTAAAGGACAAATGAAGAAAATGCTATCCACATACAGAGAAAGAATTGATAAATAGAAATATGTCTAGAATAATTTTACATAGATAGACCTATTTGTGTCTAATGATGGCCATATCTTGGGTGGTGTAGCAGGGTAGAACAAAAGGAAAGGGGAAAAAAGTTTCAAAGAAAGGCAGGGAAGTTGGAGACACTAAATGGAAGTTGGAGATACTAGCCATCTCTAGCTGTTTAGCTATGAAATGGAGAAAAGATAATGCACACCATCTTATAGGATTCTGTGGGGTCACATGAGAGTGTTTTAAGGATTAGAGAGAAATGATTTTATTTGTGGTAATAAGGAAAGAGTCCTCAGTATGAGAGTGAAAATTGGTGGAAAAAAAAAGATTCTAGAGGAAGAATATATGGAGGTAGAGGAGGAGGTAGAGTGAGGTCTTTTGCACATGGAAGGGGATTTTCTTGAGCAAGCAGAAGAATAATCTTTCATTGTGATATGGGGGTCAAAAATGAGAAGAAGACACCTGGTTTATGTGAGATGAGGAAAGTAAGAAAGCCCTTGAAAAATGTCTGCTTTTCTTCAGTGGTTGTGAAGGTGGTAGAAGCATGCCATAATGAAGGGTTGGGAATGAGTGAAAAATATTTGGAAGAGCTGCTGTGGTAAGTGACTCGTGGAGTCAGGGTGATGGAAATTGAATGCCTTGCCCCAGTGAGGGCACAGGTGAGATTACATATCCTAAACTGGTAGTGGTTCTGGCATCCTGGTTTCATGATTTTCTCTCTGTACATTTAACTGAACATGAGGAGAGATGGCTGCTGCCTTATCTGCAGTCTTCCAAGTCTAAACTAAGCATAAATCATCACGCCAAGTCCCTTTCTTAATCTCTATGGCTAATCTCTCTCCCCATTCTTGGAGAATCATTGCCCAGGTTTCTGTAGGTGACCACCATATCAGTTTAGGGGGCTGGGAGTTAGAGATGCACAAGTGTCCTATAGCAGGAGACCCTTCAGGAGCATAGAAAGAAGCCTCTGCAATCTTCAAATTTGGTTGTGGTCTGGTTCCATCAGGGATAGAACCTGAGTAAGGAAACTACTTAAGAGGTGATGGAGTACAAGAAAGGGAGAGAAACTGGACTGAGGCCCAAACTGCATTCAGCAACTAGTGGAAAGACCAGAATGCAGGGAGCAGAGGTGGAGGCTGGGGACTGCTGTTAGCCCTGGTCTCAGACAGGGAATCAATAAACATTGATTAAGTGCCTTCTGTTTTAGGCACTGTGCTAAGCCATGAGGATACAAAGGAAGGCAAAAGACAGTGTCTGCTGTCACAGAGCTTAAAATCTAGTTTACAAACAAATGCTGATGCACAGAAAGTGAATTTTTTGGAATGGAAATACATTTAGTTCAGCAAGGAAATAAAAGTAGTGAAGATAATACAGGTTTAAGAAGGAGAGCAGAATTGGAGAAGAAACAATCAAAATCAAATGAAAGAAATAGGTAGCATGTATGCAGCAGCTGCTGTGTATCATATATAGTGTACAAATATTGTCTCATGTTGTCCTCACTAGAACCCTAGTAATTATATGCTATCCTTATGCCCATTTTCCATATTTTACTGAGGCAACCAAATGTCTTGTGACTTTCCTAGGGTCACAGGACTAATCCCACTAAGGTGGAATTAGAACTCAGGTCTTCCTGATTCGAGGCCCAGCATTCTGTCCACTGCACCATCAGTTGTAGCCTCATTTTTCAAACACAACACATTGAAATGCTCACTCCTTCATGACGTAGAAAATGGAAGGTGAGTGTGAGTTGCTCCTTCCTGGTGATGGAAATTCATTTTTTAAACTCTAACTGGTCACAATGAATTGCTAATTACTATTTTAAAATTTTCTATTGGCTCTTGGCAAGTACCAGATTAAATGATAAATGTGCTTGAAGGTCAATTGCAAATATTGCTTTGGTTTTTTTAAATTATTCTTTACATACAAAACAACCTTTTGGATTGGATAGGATAGGATTTCTTCAGACATAACTGTTATTTCTATCACTATTAAAGTGCCTACACATTCACTGAAACTCTACTGGATGACCAACACGTGTTGCCACCCAAGTCCTTTGAGTAGCTGCCAGATAGAAGAAGGAGGAACAGAGGAGAAGTTCCAATTAGAAAACATTTCAATGAGTGGATTTGAAGGTCTGTTGTTGTAGCAAGGTTGTGGTGGTCCATGATGGTTTCATGATGGACTCTACTGTGCACACCTGGTGGTGATGGTTTTCCAATAGCCTGCTCTCACTGCTGCAAGAATGCCAATGCAAGCGAGATCTTGATCAGGCGATTGCAGGTCTGAGAAAATGTGATTACATGTAATACTCCAAGGGAGTGATAGACAGCCACCAAGGATATCTGCATGACTGTGACCATTTGTACATGAACGTCCAGCCTTCCTGGAAGTTTGCAAACAATTTGATGTCAAGTTGAGAAACTGAAAGAATGTATTGTACTTGGTCAGAAGCAGAGTTTGAGGTACTCCCTGCATGCTCCCCAAAAGCAATGCTTTCCTGATGATGATAGTTCAGAATCACTGCCAAAAGGCAGCTGTTAAACATGCTGAAACAGTTGAAACATGCAGATTCTTCTTGTCCCAGAAGAGAAATATCTTCGCAACCAAGTTGGAAGATTACTTACCACTTAAGGTACCACTGACAAATTTTTAATTCAAATTCCTTGAACAACTGTCTCAATCCTTCAGTGGGTTTGTGAGCCTTTGAATGGAAGGGGTGCAAGAAGACCAGTAGTGAAGCATGCTGTCCACTTCTGTACCAAAGGGTGATAGACTCCAATAAGTGTATCAGACAGATATTTTCTGCTTTTCTTCAGTGGTTGTGAAGGTGGTAGAAGCATGCCATAATGAAGGGTTGGGAATGAGTGAAAAATATTTGGAAGAGCTGCTGTGGTAAGAGACTCGTGGAGTCAGGGTGATGGAAATTGAATGCCTTGCCCCAGTGACAGCACAGGTGAGATTACATGCATTTTATTAAATTGTGTTTTATGGATGGTTTTTAATTTTATTTTAGTGAGCAAAACCGTTTAATGATTATGTTTAAAAAGAAGTAAGTAATGGTTATGTCAGGAAATTAATGGGTCAGAACAAAATCCCTCATGCCAGAAGTAAATACAGAAAAGTGTTGATTCTGCATGTGAACTCATATAATGCAACAGAAAAAAATAAGATTGAAAGTGATTCCTAGGGAAATTAGGTTACGGTTACTGGTAGAACAGATCATGAAAGAACTTGACTATTTAGTATAAGTGCACCAAATAGCACTGTAGCTATGAAGAAAAGATTGAAAGTGGAGATAACTTGTCAAGTACTGTGGCCAGAGCAGGCCCAGGATTCTAGTCTCAGCTGCTGGGATTTGGGCCAAGTCACTCAGCCATTCTGAGCTCATGGTCTGAGTTGTGAATGTGATGAGATTGATGACCCTACCTGCATCACAGGTTTTTGTGAGGATCCAATGGAAATTCATGCCTGAATTTTAAAGTGATTTAAAGCATTTTAAAGTGATTATTTCTTCCATTTTCACATGTTTCTCTTTGCTCAGGGAAATAGAAAGTAATTGACTTTTTGTTCTGCCTATGTAGCAAAGGAGATATAAATATATATGTGTGTATATATAGTGCCTGTTTGTTTTATTGATGGCTTTTTTTGTCAGAAGGAGAGATCAGACTGAAAATGAAGGAAGCTGCTGCAAAGCTAAGCCTTTCTATGGAAGAAACTCATAAGCCAAGATTCATGAGTGATGGTTCCTCTGACTTCAGCTGGAGAGATGACCACACAGCACCTGAGAGTATCCACACTGAAGAGAAACTTTATGAATGGACTCAATGTGGAAAAGCTTTTAGAGAGAAGAGATGTCTTATTGCACATCAGAGAATTCACACTCCAAAAAAACCTTATAAATGCAATCAGTGTGGAAAGGTTTTTACTTGGAAGGACAGTCTTGTTATACATGAGAGAATCCACACTGGAGAGAAACCTTATGAATGTAATCACTGTGGAAAAGCTTTTATACAGAGGGCTCATCTTATTAGACATCAGACAACACATACTAGAGAGAAACCTTATGAATGCAATCAGTGTGGAAAAGCTTTTCAGTCATGTGACATTCTTACTCTACATCAGAGAATCCACACTGGAGAGAAACCTTATGAATGTAATCAGTGTGGAAAAGCTTTTAAATGGAGGGAAAGTCTTACTCTACATCAAAGAATCCACACTGGAGAGGAACCTTATAAATGTTATCAGTGTGGAAAGACTTACAGATGGAAGGAAAGTCTTGTGGAACATCAGAGAATCCACACTGGAGATAAACTTTATAAATGTAATTAATGTGGAAAGGCTTTCAGAGGTAGAAGGTCTGTTCGTGAACATCAGAGGATCCACACTGGAGAGAAACCTTATTAATATAATCAGTGTGGAAAGGCTTTTACAAAGAGGGCTTATCCTATTATACATCAGAGAACCACACTAACGTGAAATCTTCTGAATGTAATCAATGTGGAAAGATTTTTACATGGAAGCATTCTTGTTGTACATCAGAGAATCCTCACTGGAGAGAAACCTTATGAATGCAATCAATGTGGAAAAGCTTTTACACAGAGAGCTGGTTTTATTGTTCATCAGAGTATTTACACTGGCAAGAAACCTTATGAATGTATCCAGTGCAGAAAGGCTTTTACACAGAAGAACAGTGTTACCAACATCAAAGAATCCACATTGGAGAGAAACCTTAAGAATGTGATCATTGTGGTGAAACCTTCAGGCTAAAGTCAGTCCTTGTTTACCATCACAGAACTCACAGGAGATGGAGGAATCTTATATCTGACCTGAATGAGGAAAGGCATTGAAATGGAGTACAGAGCTTCTAGCAGAAAATTCACTCTGGATACAAGCCATCTATAGACTCAATGTGGGAAGGTTTTCAGCCAGAGATCATCTCTTATCCTCTAATCAGAAGATTTATAATAAAACTTTATGAATATGCCCCGTGGGTACATGCCTTTCCATAGAACACAGAGGTCACTGGTGAAGGTTAAATTTTGTGTCTGACTAGAACAGAAAGGTGAGAGAAGGAAAGTAATTCATGCCAATCCTAGGTTGCAAAACAAAAAAAGGAGGCAATAGGCTGATAATCTACAAATCTATGGGAGAGGATACATCTGGATATTCTCAGAAATAGAATGTCTTCAGAATAAGAAAAAGACTTTGTGTCAATATTATGTCAACTGGGGAACAGTCTTTGTTGAAGGGAAGAAATCAGATTTGTTTGATCAAGGATATAGAAATTGGAGCAATTTAGAAGAATGTTGTATTCTCCCCCAGGTCACCTCCATGCATGTGTTCAGTCTACATCGAGGCCACTGCATGTGACAGTCAAGAAACTTCTCATGAGCTTGTGATCTATTCTGCCTCCCAATTTTGGTGACCCAAGAATCATGGTGATGAGGTAAGGATTCCCCTGACAGACTTGAGGCAGAGCAGAGCCATTGTGTGAACAAAGCAGCCCCTTCTGGACAGGCAAGAGGCCTTGCAATCTCTATGTACAAAGCTTCCCATGGTTGCCACTGCTCTGCCAGACAGGAAGGCAGCCCACTATTAGGACTCGGGTCATCATGCTGGGCTGAAATCTGCCTCTTGCACATAACACTCATTGGTCCTGGGTCTTCCCGCTGTGGTCAAGCAGGACACAATAGTAGTTGAAGAGTATTTCGTGTTCCCCACCACATTTTTCTTCTTCAGGATAAGTAACCTCATTTGGCATGGTCTCTAAACCATCATACTCCTAGTCCCTCTTTGGCTGTATTCCAACTTGTCAGTACCACTTGTTGATTATCTCCAATTTATAGATCAGTAGATAATAGAATAAGTAGACAATAGACAAGTAGAAATAAACATCATCTTGTCTGGAAGTAGCTGTCAAAAATGCCATCAAACTGGAACGTAAATTACTTTGTAAAATCTTCTAATTGTGTAATCTGCTTTTGCTAACATTAGTGGGACCATGACTTTGTTACCCTAAAATCTGTCAGTTGTGGACATGTTTCTGGATTAGTTAGAAATGGGGGGAGATGATGACTTATCTTGACCTATGTCTTGCCACTGGACTCTGAGAACTCTGGAGGAACTAGTGAGGCTGGTGACTTTGCACAAATCTGCCTCACTTAAATCCAACTCACTTGCAAACAAAGGACCAGCAACAACAATCTATGTGAAGAAGGTCATGAGTTCAAACATTCAGTGTTTCTCAGTTAAATGGAAATAATTTGATTTTCCTGTCAGTCACTTTTAATTGAAGAAAATCTCTGAGCTAAGTTTAAAAGTGCAGGGCTCTCTTAAAACACTTCAAAAGAAATTATTATCTCAACACCATCAGCAAATCACTTTGTGTCAAGGAAACTTGTGATCTTCTCTACCTTTAAGTTCCTGATTCAATTCTAGGCCGTCTGTTATCTCTACCAGCCAGGATGACACCATTCCTGGAAAATTTGTCTGGAAAACCCTGGAAAATTATCTTGGTACAATTAGAGAAAATTTGTTACCTATCATTAGTTATTTCTGTGAGATCCAGGTGGAAAGTGTCAGCAGTTTCAGGATGAACTGAGGAGCTGTTTCCAGCCCTCGTTTCAGACTTTCAGCCAATCATGTTCTTTCTGCCGCCATGATGCTTTAACCTTTTGTGTTGTTTTCCAACCAACCAATTTCTGTTCTTTGTTCCATCCATACACTGCGGGGGACCCAGGGGGGAGGGGCTGCCTTTCATCCTCCATGTCTCTGAGCTCGATGGGGAAGCCATTTTCCCTCTTCATTAGTAAATTCATGTTAACTAATAAACTGCTAGTGCTCAGAGCTCTGTACCTCAGTTGACTTGAGTTTCCTTGTGACAATTAGTCCTTGAGACCACCAATGCCCTCTCTCCTGAAGGAAGGCTTTAACTTATAGAATCTATGCACGAAAACCATTGTCATCAAATTAGGCCTGATTGTCTTATGGCCATCATGACCGTGTAGACTGATTTGTTGTTCAGTCATTACAGGACTGTGACTCTCTGACCCCAGCGACCACGGCAGACCAGGCCCACCTATCCTTGACTACCTTTCAAAGTCTGTCCAAGTTCATGTTTGTTTTTTCCATGACACTATCCATCTCATCCTCTGCTTTCCCCTTCTCCCTTTTCCTTCTGTCTTTCCCAACATCAGGGTCTTTCCTGATGAATCCCATCTTCTCATTACATGGCCAAAGTCTTTCACCTTCAGTGTTTGACTCTCCAGTGAATAGCATGAATGAATTTCTTTAAGTATAGTCTGGTTTCAACTTTTTGCTGCCCAAGGGACTCCCAAGTCTTTTCCAGCACCACAGTTTATAAGAAGTGCTGATTCTGTGGCACTCAAGTTTCCTTATATTGCAGAAAGACCCCTATCTGTAACTGTATGTAACTTGTTAGTGAGGTGATGTCTCTGCTGTGTCAGATGCTGTTCAGATTTGCCATTGCTTTCCCTTGAAGAAACAGGCATCTTTTAATTTCATGGCTGCAGTGATCTTTGAGCCCAAGGACATAAAGTGCTGCTTTCATTTCTTCCCCCTCTGTTTGCCAGGAAGTGATGGGACCAGTTGCCAAGATCTTAGTATACATACTTACATACATGCATACGTGCACAAAGTAAATGCAGGATGTGTAAACTTGGGATATCCACCCCAAATATTCACATGGACTATCTGTGCCCAACCTGGGGTAGAGCATTCTGAGCTCATATTGATCTGATCAGCCATAATCGGACACACTGATATTTCACTTTATCATGGTGATGTCATTTTGGTGCTCTTTGAAGACAAAGGACAACAACCATATATACATATGTATGGGAGTATATATAAAACTTTAAAATAACTCTTTAAAATTTTTTTAAATATATTTTTATTTTGTGGAATAAAATAAACATTTTTGTAGCAAAGTACAATAAAAAGATGATTGTACATGAAACTGCAAATCTACTACCCGCAACTTGCTATTCCTTTAAAATATACAGCAAAATTATCATGGAATTCTTTTTTTCTTCCCTCAACCCCCAACCTAGAAATGGCTACCATTAGGCACAAATAGGTATGTATATATCATTCTATACGTCCTTGTATTTATCACTTCTTTCTCTGTGTGTAGGATGGCGAGATCCCTATCAAATTGACTGCTCAGAGGCATCTCAAAGTATAAACAGAAACTCCTTTATTTGGTTCTTGCAAGAAGTGGACTTCACCCTCCCCCAGACAGATTGGTGGAGGAGAAGTACCTTACAGAAGCAGATGCAAGGTTATATACCAGAAAACCACAAAACCCACCCCTTACTGTTTTGGTCAAGAGCCTGAGCAAGCGATCTTATTTTCAGAAATTTGATTAGGAAATGTGTTAAGCAAATCTGGGGAGAGGGGCGACAGGTGGTTTCACAACTTCAAGTTTCCCCATATCATATGGTTTCTGAGAAATTGAAACTCAGGCCTAGAGTCTGATCTACTTCAGATTTAAGTTCTTGAGAAGTTTTAGACTAAACGTCAGACTCATCTGGATGCAGATAGCATCTTTCTTCATGTCCTTTATCGCAAATTTAGGTATTTTTAATAGACAAAATACCTTGTTCACTCAAAATCATTTTGCAAACAATATTGATGTTGCCATATACAATGTTCCCTTTGTTCTGCTCCTTTCACTCTTCAATATTTCATGCAAATGTTTCCATGTTTTTGTAAACTCTTGAGCTCATCATTTCTAATACACGGTAGGGTTCCATCATATACCACATATACCACAATGTGTTCAAATGTTCCCCAATTGATGGCCATCCATGCTATTTCCAGTTCTTTGCTACCCTAAATAGAGCTACTATAAACATTTTTGAACATGTAGGTCCCTTTCGTTTTCCCCTAGTTATGTTTGGAAATAAAACAACTTTTGGTGTCCGCATAGGTCATAATTCCAGATTGCTGTCCAAAAGGGTTGAATCATTTTGAAATTCCACCAACAATGAATTAGTGTCCTAATTTTTCCACATTTTCTCCAACATTTGTCACTTCCCTCTTCTATCATTTTATCAAATCTGGTAGTTTGATATCTCAAGATTGTTGTAATCTGCATTTCTCTAATCAATAACTTAGAGCATTTTTATATGACTATAAATTGTTTTGATTTCTTTATTGGAAAACTCCCTGCTTTTATCCTTTATCCATTTATCATCTGAGGAATGACTCATCTTCTAAGAGATTTCAGAAGGTTCTAATTGCTATTTGTAGATCTCTCTCTAGCTTATTTATACTCACTGTCTTCCTTCTTAGCCTCTCTTTTTATCCTGTCCCTCCTACCTTATCTTTTTCTTTTACCCTTTCTTCTTTTTTTACCCACTTCTCTAGTATCTCCTCCTTTATCTTCTCCACTCATGGTCCTAATCTTATTCTAAACACGCCTGCAAAAATCTTTCTCCAACCCTATCCCCTAGTTTTCTCATCTTTCTGGATGTTCTGTAGATTTATTATTGTTTTCATCCTAAGAGCCCTTAGGCAGGGTGGTGTCCAAGCTTATGAGTGCAATAGGTTTAAGGTTTTGGGGAAGGGAAGGGAAGGGAAGGGAAGGGAAGGGAAGGGAAGGGAAGGGAAGGGAAGGGAAGGGAAGGGAAGGGAAGGGAATCTGGCCAGTAAAACCCAAATCAACTGGGCATCTTTTGGCCATCCAAATTTGCCTTCCTTTGGAAAGAAGAAGAAAGGGGAAGGGAAGGCAGACAGGAGACAGAGGCAGGCAACCTCCTCTAAAGTATATGTTGTTTCCTCATCCAACCAGATGAGAGTAAGTTTCCAACATTACTAGCCCTCTAATACCTTAATCAGGGCCTTGGAATTAGTCTTTAGTTAATTCCTTATGTTTCTTCTGGTAGCACAGCTAGCAAGCCAGCTGTTACACCCTCCTCTTTCACCTTCCTCAAGAGGCTTCTTAATTCCTCTTTACTTTCTGCCATTGGAGTAGTACCCTCTGCATATCTCAGATTATTGATATTTCTCCTGGTAGCCTCAACTCCACCTTTTGATTCCTCTTGCCTGGCATTTTGTATGATGTACTTTTGCACACGAGTTAAATAAAATACGTAACATACAACATTGAAACCAATTCAGTTCTAGCTATTGCCTCTTGGCCCTCATACAGGTTCCTCAGGAGAGAAGTAAGATGATTTGGTGCTCCCATCTATTTGAAGACTGGCCCCATTTTGTTGTGATTCAAATGGCCAAAAGCTTTAGGATGGTCAATGAAGGAGAAGCAGGATTTTTTCTTCTGAAATTCCCTTGATTTCATCACAAACCAAAGAATTTAGGATTAGGGTTGACAATTTGGTGTCTGCTTCCTCTGCTTCTTTGAGAACCAGCCTGTTCTCCTGGTAATTCTCATGTATGCTGAAGCCTAGCTTAAAGAATTTTCCGAATAACTTCATTGGTATGTGAAACGATATCTCTGATTTTCTTGAAGAGATTTCCTCTTTCCCATTCTATAGTTTTCTTCTGTTTCTTTGCATTTCTCATTTAAGCAAGCATCTCATCTTCCTATTCTCTGGAATTCTGCATTCACTTGAGTATATCTTTTCCTTTCTCCTTTCCCTTTCCTTCTTTCCTCAGCTTTTTCTAGAGCCTCATCAGGTGCCATTTTGGGTTCTTGCTCTTCTTTTTTTTTGCTCCCTCTTGTCCAGTATTGAGAACCTCTCTCCGTAGTTCTTCAGGCACTCTCTCTACCTGATCTTATCCCTTAAATCTATTCATCACCTCCATATGCTTACTCATAAGGGATATTATTTATGTCATATCTATGTGGTCTGATGGTTTGCCCTATTGAAAGAATATACTCATGGGAATATTCTGCTAATGGTCTTTTGAAGGTTAGTACAGTCATCTGATCCCGTCCAATATCATCCTGTCAACTGCCAATTGACCATATCAACTCTGCTCGAGGAAGGAGCCCCACTTTGAATCAAGACCAGGGTTTCCTGAGAGTAAGTCAAAAGGATAACTTCCATACATGCTCTTCTGGATTCAGTTTTATAATTTTCACCATCAGTGGCCAACCTGTTGGATAAAAATCATTTCTTTCTTAGAAATAAGCTTCTAAATAAGACCACGCTCTTGCCTACTGAGTCAGAATTGGATAACCTTCCTTTAGCAAGTTCTTCCCCAGAGCTGATAAGATTTTATAAACTTCTCAAAAGAGAGGGTCCTGAGGCACCTACTAAGTCCCCACAGGACTACCCAAAAAAGGAGAATTTACAAAGCCTTCTGTACTTTTCCCAAACAGTAAGTTGTCATTATTTATTTTAAAATAAAACCTGCCCAATTAAATACTGAAGATGTTCAACATTGTTACTCCACAGTTGAATAGCCTGATTCAGGATTTCTAAAGAAGAGTTGCCTTAGGTAGAGTGTTGCTACATCACCCTCTAGAACTTACTGTTTTATTGGCAGCATTTCATACACAGTGGTTTCTTCAAAATCACACATAAGAAAGAAGATGATAAGTGATAATATGGATTTTTAATCTGACATGAAGTAATTGACAATCAAATGACATTCAGTTGAATGAGTTTCCAAATTATGTTACATATAAAATCCCTTTATGTATCTATCAATTGAACACCCTGCAGTGACTGCATTCATTGACCAGTGTAACCAACTTCAGATCCAATTACACTTTTACTTCTTAAACTGACATTTCTAAATAGGTCACCCTGATGAAATTTTGTGCATAATTTGCATTCAGGTCTGTTCTACCTTTACAGGGTCAAATATTCAGAGCGCTCCACAGAGCCTGATTCAGTCACCTTCATGGCCATTGGAAGACATTCTCATCTGCCTATTCCTGGGGGGAGCTACTTGTTGTGCTTGGGGTTGGCACCCCTCCACCTCACTTCATGACCTTTCAGTAACCCTCAAGCTGGCTTAGCCACAGGCATTTTACCAAGTGTTATTGCTGCACATGCCACAGCTTCTTGGGGCCACAGGGGAGAGTTCGGTGACAAGTAGACACCTAAGGAGTGTGAAAATGGCTCAGCAAGGCCTCACACCATAGGTGCTAGTCCTTGAACAGCTGCATAACAAAAAGCAAGAGGGGTGGGGCTAACGGCTAAAGACACCCTATCAAGAAGGGGAGAACACCCCCAGCATGGGGGACAGTCATTGGAAAGGCAGAGTCAGGAGATCCGGTCTTGGTCAAACATCAGCCAGGAGGCCAGTGTTCCTGAGTCAGAGAGGAGGAGGAGAAAGGGAGGAGTGAGGGGTAAGAAGACAGGAAACGGGGGTGGGGCTGGTTATATGTACCTACTGTGTGCCAGGCACCTTGTACATTTTAGCTCATTTGATTCTGCCAGAATTGTCAGGATCCTTCCTTGTTAGTGAAATTCTGAATAAGAGACACAGGCACACGCACTCACAAATGTGCACACACACACACACACACACACACACAGATATAGATGTAGATTTTCTCATGAGGTCTGGTACTGTCCCAGAGATTGGAGCATGGGCAGGTAAGGACCGAGAAAGTGAATTTTAAAAAAAGTTCAGAGTATGAAAGCGATCCATGACCTTTAATATTTGCAATAAAATGGCATCATCAGTTAACTCCATGTGAATCCCACGTAACTTCAGCAAAACCCGGCTTGTCAGAGCTAGATTTGAAGAAATCGTAAATGAAGACAACGTGAGGTGAGTGTTCATTGTCCTGGTTTTTTAAAAAATATAATTCTAGAATAAGTAGGGAAGAAAAAATCTAGCTCCCAAATCCAAGACGTCTGGGGAGGTTTAAGCGATCCGAATTTATAGTACTTTGGACAGAACGCACACACTGAAGGGTCTGACTTCTTTCGACTTCGGAATTTGTTAAAGAAGGCAAACGGCTAGGTGGTACGTACATTCATATTCTTTATTCACTTAAGCTGGCCAGCATGTAGGGACATGGAATCAGAGCTTTCATTCTGACTGATTTAGGCAAATGGAGGAAGACCTAGATATTCTCAGAGCAATCCCAACTCAGTATGTCTGTGTTCCCCCTGCATAGCACACGTCCTCAGCATACCAAGATAAGAAAAGTCTCACTGTTCAAGACACTATCACAGACAGGAAGACTGCTCCTGGTCAGCCTCATCCAATCCCATAGTGGCTGACACAGGAAGGGGAAGGGGCAGTTTTAGTTCACACAGAGAGCAAAGCAAAGTTTGTCTGACTGATGGATTTAGCCCTTATTGGGGATCAAATGATCTTAAATGATTAACACTCCATGCAGGGAGGGCAGGGGACTAGGTGGAGGGGCAGCTCTGACTCAGGGCTCACTGAGGCTCTGACTGGTCTCATCCCATCTGGGATCCCCAAACCCCCTGTGCCTCTTGGGTCTCTACAGAAGGATGGGGAAGGGAGGCAGACAGAAGGAAAGGAGAAGAGGGAGGGAAGGAGCCTTCCTGTTCAGAGCATCTTCCTTTCCAAGTCTGGCCCTCCCTGCCTCCTCCCTCCCTCTGTAGATGCAGTATTACTTTCAGGGAGTCTGGTGCCAGTTTTATCCTGCCAGTCTTTCTTCTCAGGGGAGGAGGGGGTGAGTGTGGAGGGAGGGGGAGGGGAGGGGGTGGAGACACCTAGAGAAGGAGCTCTAACGGATGGGGGGGGGCGGGGCAGGTGCAGTTTGATCATAGTGGGGTGGAGTTTGGAGGCCTGGGAGGCGTTTAGGGAAGAGGAGGGATCACGGCACTGGAGAAGGCATTGCATGGAATGGAGGGCAGGGCTTAGGGAGGGGAGACAGCCAGGATCTCTGAGCCCTAGCCCTGGGTGTGATTGGAGGAAAGGGCTCAGCCATCCTGGGGGCCTGGGGGGCTGGAGTGGGCAGGGCTGCTGGGGATGAGAGGACCCTCCCAGAGTGGGCTGGGCAGGAGGAGGAAGTCTTTGAGCCCAGAATGCTCTGCTCTCCCTCCACTTCAAATGTCTTCCTTTGCCTGGCTCTGTGCTCTCTCTGCCTTCCCCGGAGCCAGGATCCCTGTTGCCTTCCTTTTGCAGCTGAGATCGCTCTCCTTTCCTGTGGTGCTGAGATCGCTCTGCTTTCCGGACGCCAGCTCTGTGCCTGCGGGTCCCAGGTAGGGCTGAGCCAGAGCACGGCGCCTCCTCCCCGCCCCCCCCCCCCCCTTTTCCCGGCTTCCCCTGGCTGCCAGTGCAATTCAATCCCCTTCTCCTCGTCCGACCTCTTGGTGAGTGTCCTCCAGGTCTGCCAGGAGCACACCTTCCCCCCAACCCTGGATTCTTGATGAGCTCCCTGCCCCTACATCTTTCCCAGACTCCCCATCCCTTCCTAAATTCCTGCCTTGCCTTCGCAAGATTTACCATTGGATAACACTTTTCCAGATTGCAGACTGCCCATAAGATTCTGGGAGTCCTGATTTCAGCCTCCTGTCAGGCCGCCGTGTCCTGTCTCCCAGTCCCTTAATCTCTAACCTCTTGGTTAGCAATTCCCTTCTCTTACCTTCAGATTCAGCCCCCTTTGGAGATCCAAGAATCCAACCTTCCTTCCTACATAACGCAGGCTTGGACACAGTTACCAAAGCTCTTTTCTGGCCCCCTTTCTCTGCTCCCAAGGCTCTGGGACTGCTTCCCTGTCAGATCCAGGCATTTGCCTCCCTGACTCCAGTTTCCCTTTAGGGATTCCAAGCCTAAGCTCTACCAGAGCATCCCAACAGTCCTTCCCAGCTTCCAGTGAGACCTCAGGACACAGTCATCTTGCTTCCCCAGGCTCAGTGTCCCCCTGGATCCCTTCTGTCCCTTCATTGTCTCTGACCTCCCTTCATGAGCTATGTTAGGTATTCTTGCCTCCCAGACTGTACTCCTGCTTCCCACCCCAGGCCTCCTGCTGCCCTGCCTCAGGTCCCATGCCAGGGGGCTGAATCCCAGACTCAATTTTTGTCTCCCAGCCTCAGGCTACCCCTGAGCATTCAAGAGCTCTCCCCCTCCTCAGCCTCCCCTAGCTTTCCTCTCTCCTAGATCAAGCAATCAGTCTGTAGTCTAGATAATGTGTGTGTGAGTCAGGGAGGGGGGAATACAGGGAGGGCAGAGGACTATGTGGAGGAAGAGCTCTGACAGAGGAGCCATTGAGGCTCTGACTGGTCTCATCCCATCTGGGATTCCAAGCCCCCTCTGCCTCCTGAGTCTCTGTGGGAGAATGGGGGAAGGGGGACAGGAGAGAAAGTGTAAGAGATGGAGGGCAGTCGTCTTCCTGTTCAGACCATCTCCATTTCCAAGTCTGAATCTCCTTGCTTCCTCCCTCCCTCTGTAGGGTGGAGTCTATCCCCTGAGTGCAGGACCAGGACCTTTATAATTGCTGTGGGGCCTCACCCTTGTGAATCCCTGTAGGCCAGCCTGCTGCCTGGAAAGAGAAGAGCAAGACCTCTCCCCCTCCAGGATTCTTCTCTCTGCCCAGCTCAGTCTGCAGAGGACCCAGACCTGGCCCTAGCAGGGAGCCTGGAGCCAGAGGGAATGGCCCCTGAGAGCTGCAGCCGCCCTCTTCAGGTGAGTGCAATCTGGGCCCAGACATCAGCCCATGAAACTGCCAGTGTGGTCTTCATGGAGCATTGTTGTACAAGGATAGGCATTCCAAGCCCTCTATAACCCACCCCACCCCCCCCCCAGCCTTTCCAGCCTTCTTCCAGCTGATTCCCCAACATATACCCTTACTCCACTGGCCTTGGCCTCCTGGCTTCTCTCAGCTCGAGGCACTTTCTTTTTTTTTTTTTTCATTTTTTAAGATTTAATTTGTATCATTAACATTTTCACCATCACTTTCTTAAATCTAGACAATCAACAAAATAAACCTAGCTCTGATTTGTAGATTCCCACATTGTAAATGTTAACACTGAAATTTTAACAATTGTAGCAAACCTCTGACTTTAAGGATACAAAGTACTTTTCCCTGCATTAGGTCATTTGATCCAATGCCTAGCATATAGCAGGCAGTAATAGAATTGTTACCTGGTGGGTGAGGTTGTGCAAGCATTATCCTTTAGTTTTACAGACGATAGCTGTAAATGCCCAAACACCTGGTATGATATCATTATGGGTGTGTGGAGCACCTGGGGTGGAGTCCCAAATTTGCCCTTTCCTCTCAGGGAATCTCTAGGCACTTTCAGTGGCTTTCCCCAAGCCTGGAATCCTCTCCCTCCCCAGCTCAGACTACTGACCTCACTGTCTTCCTTTAAGTCCCTACCAACAACTACAAAGCCCCAGGAAGCTTCCCGAACCCTCTTCATCCTTCCTTCTTCCCTCTTCCAGTCACGGCCTGTTTGTCCCAGCCTGGCTTCCTTTGGATACATTGGTTGCCTTGATATCTCACCCTTTGCATGCTGACCTCCATGACCTACCTTTTGCCCCTTTTTCTGTCCCCAGTCTGAAAGTTCAGACGTTGTCTCTCCTTGACCTGTTCTCCAGATCAGTTGTTTTTATGATGAGATGTTTCAGATTCTTTTCTATTTTTTCTAGTTTTGTTACATTTTGGTATCTTGTCATGCCATTCAATCCTACTTGCCACATACTAGTTTTCAAGGAGATGTTTTCTTTAAGATTTTGTATCCCTTTTTCTAATTGACTGTATTTCTTTTCATAATTTTCTTGAATTGCTTTTCTTTTTTTCTAATTTTTCCTCATTCTCTCTCTTTTGAGTCTTTATACTTTTTTTTCTCATTTTTTCCTCATTGTCTTTCTTTTTGGCTTTTGAAATCATTTCTATTTTCTTATGATTTTATATCTCTTGTTCCAATTGGTTGACTTTTCTTTTCACAATTATCTTGATTTTGTTTTTTTTCTAATTTTTCCTCATTCTCTTTGACTTGACTTAAAATTCCTTATCATAATTTTCTTGAATTATGTTCATTTTTTCTAATTTTTCCTCATTATTTCTTATTTGATTTTTGAACTCCTTTTTAAGTTCTTTAAGAATTTCTTTTTTTGAGTTGGCACCCAACTGACATCACTCTTTAGGACAGAAGAAACTTTTTTTAGCCTGACAGTCTTCTGAATGTGACCCAGATCTTTTATTTCCATGGAGTCATCAGTGGTCTGGTTTTTTTTTTTCCTTTGCTTCCTCATTTTTCTGTTTAATTTGTCTTATTTTTTTTTTCTCAACTTGATTTTACTATACTCGTTTTAATCCAAATTTAGTGGCCAACGTTGCCCTAGGCCTCAGGTTCTCTTTACTCTTGTGTTCTGCGTTCTCTCTGATGGCTCAGCCTCTGGGATTCCTCTCTTCCTCCCCAAGCCCAAGTCACACTGTCCTGAAAATGTTGTTGCTCCCTGTGGTACCACAGTCACTGATGCTCAGAAGTTCTGGCCAGTTCCCTTTGAATATTTCTTGAATGATTTAGGTTGATTTGGTTTTTACCCAGTCATGTTGTTCTGGAAAACCTGTGATCCTTGGGTTGTCTGTGGATGTCCTGACTTTCAGTTCAGCGTATTTGCTTCCTTAAGGGGCAGGTTTTCTTTCAATGTATTTTTTCCTTCTCTTTTTCTTGGCTGCCCTTCACTTTTCTTTATTTACTTTCTCTATTGTGTTATCTTCTGTTTTCTGTGGAGGGGGTTGCCAGGGCAGATTCCAGGTTTACTTTTCCCTTAGCCTCAAGGCACCAACAATTAACCAAAGAAGACCACAGGAAAAAGGGAATTAAAAGGAGCTCAGTGTGGGAAGAAAGTGCCCAGTTCATGGGCCCTGAGAGAGAAGTCAGTCAGAGAAGTCTCCAGAAGCAGAGTCAGTTGGGAAAGGAGGAGATGGCTGAGGTGAGCTTTCTCCTTAAGCCCAGGTGCCATGCTGCTGAAGGGGAGATGTGGGAGGTGCTCCAGATGGAAGGAGGTTTGGAGAGCTTCTGTTGGGGGTGAGTTAGGGAGCCAGTTAGAGAGCGGTTATCTATGGATAACAAGACTACCTCCCCCACACTGAGACTGCCATGCAGTGAAAAAGACTCACTCCAGAGAGCCTGGTGAAAAGGGAGGTTTAGACGTTCTTGGGAATCTCAAAGTGGAAAAGAGCCATAAATTCCTCAGCAGTTCAGAAATCAAACAATAAACTAAAGGAGGTGAAGGGCTGCTAGGTGGTGCAGTGCATAGAGCACCAGTGCAGGAGTCAGGAGGACCTGAGTTCAAATCCCACCTCAGACACTTGACACTCACTAGCTGTGTGACCTGGGGCAAGTCACTTAACCCCAATTGCCTCATCCTGGATCATCTCTAGTCATCCTGATGAATATCTGGTCATTGAATTCAGATGGCTCTGGAGGAGAAGCGAGGCTGGTGACCTGCACAGCCCTCCCTCACTCAAAACAAAGTCAAGTGCAAGTCATGTCATTATTTCTCTGATGGCAACGAAGGACGAACACACAAAGGAAGTGAAAGGTGAAATGTGGATTCCAAAGAGACTCGAAATCAGGTATTTGAAAGATGAAGTTACAATGATGAAAAATGAAAGGGCAGTTTTATGTCCAGGATGGAGAATGGGTCCCATGTACCAGAATTTCTGATAAAGTAAATACTATACTCAAGATGGAAATGGAAGAAAATGAAATGGAAGACCATCAGATTCTAAGTACATTGGCCATACACATTCTCTCCACATAGCAGGTTGGAAATAGAGATGACCCCTTCCGAATGTCAAGGAATACCTGATCATGAGGATTAAAATTGTTCAACCTACAAAAGAAAGGAAACTGAAGCAGATCTCTGAGCCAATGGCACTTTATTAAAGGGCCCATGGTCTCCTCTCATGAGTGGACCTCATATCTTCCTTCTTTTGGGACCTTGATTTTATAGGATTTGATACCAGATTTGGTCCCTGGACATTCCAAAGCAGCAATACAAAATACAGAATGCCATTGGGTAACATGTGACTCTTAAGCTAAAGGAGGCAAAACTGATGTGTCAGCAGGGTCACGAGTTGGGTGAAGCAGGAACATCTCCACTGACCAGGTGGCCACAAGATGGATGGGCTCCTCTTTAGCTTAGGCAGGAGGAGATGGTACAAGCTATACATACACTGCAAGAATATATTGCGGGGGGGGGGGGGGGGAGGGAATCTTTCCCTTCTATGTCACCACCCAGGCTTGGTTTGGTCAGAGAATTTGAGCCAAACAGAATGGAGACATCTTAGTCTGCATTTTTGTGGTTGTGCAAGTGAACTCCCCAAGTGGGGAACAAGTGATGAACGTTGCATTAACATTTGAGGTCTAGAATCTATATTCCTATGTGACTTATACAAAATACGGATTAATACAGTGGTTATCCTTTGACCTAGTATTTCCTGATTGACTAGATGAGTATATTAAAATCAATGCAACAGTCATTATCCCTTATAAAATCACTGTGATCTGACTAATGCTGTTTGAGTAGGGGTCCTCAATGAATTATTTCTCTCATAGTCTCAAATCTGGCCAGCCTCTCTTCATTTGGTCTACCAGGCAGCCTCTTAACTCTTCCTCTTGGCTCTTGTTCTAGCAGATTTCTACAATCTTCCATGTATGGTTAGGTCATTTATTTTTCTTAAAGAAACTGGCAACATTTTTCTGATAAATTAGCTCAAACAAAATTCTAATTGATTACTGCTTATTTTTGACACACACCTCGTTGTTCAGTCATATTCAAGACTTTATAAACCTTTTGGGTTTTTTCTTGACAAAGATACTATGGTGGTTTCCATTTCCTTCTCCAGTTAATTTTGCAAATGAAGAAACTGAGGTAAGCTGAGTTAAGTGACTTGTTGAGGGTCACACAGCTAGTACCTTTCTGAGGCCAGATTTGAACTTAGAAAGATAATATCTTCTTATGTACCAAGCTCATTGTTCTGTCCACTATGCTACCTAGCTTGCCCTTCTCCATCATAGTTACTTTTATTTCTAGGTAATTAATTTTATAATTAAGGAATGTATGTCATAGACAAATGGAAGAAATCAGAACAAAACTGTTTTCACTATGACGTATCATGTCCAGAGTAACCTGAAGCCCTCAATGTAACATCAGATGACTCTTCTTCACGTGGCTGGGGACCTTGTCTTACAACCCACCACAGTCCAGATTCCAGTGAGCAGATCTTTAGAATTCTCTGCCTGATAATACTTTATTTCAGCCCTTTTTCCTTAACTTTGTTCTCTTTTAAGTGATCACATTAAATGCTTTTCCCCAGAATGCCATGGAACAGCCAGCATCAAACAGACTTTTCACAGAATTTTCTTTAGAACACATCACTTATTAATTAGAAATTATCAAGGAAAAGTGCCCTCAAGTTCTAGAACAAGAGGGTAAAGTAGAAATAGAAAAATACCTACTGTTCACCTGAAAGAGATGCCAAGAGGAAAACTGCCATGCATGCCATAGCCAAGTCTCCAGACTCCCAGTTTAACGAGAAAATATTGCAAGCCGTAAGAAAAAGAAGTCATTTCAGTGCTGTGGAAATCTGGTTAGGATTTCACAAGACCAAGAAGATTCTACTCTAAAAGACTGAAGATTTTGGGACATTATATTTCAAAAAACAAAAGTAGAGTATATTCCTGAATGGAAAAAAAAATAACTATTTGATGAAATGAAAGAATGTCAGGTTTGGGGGGGGGAAGCAAAACTCATTGGAAATTCTATATGAAATATCCAGAGGAAATGTAAGGAAAATATTGAAGCCTCATTATTATGCTTTCATTAAGGTCAAACTGTTTACTTATTATTTAATGTGTGGAAAAGTTATCAGTATTCTTAAAACTGTCATCATTACTAAAGTAGTTGGAAAGAAAAATGGTGACTGAGTTGTGTGTGATGATGTGATGATACAAAACAAAACTAGGTAGGAAAAGTCAAAAGGGAGAAATGCTCTTGGAAAAAGGGAGTATGAAAAGAACTCAGGGGAAGCAAGTAGGGGCGGAGGGCAGCTAATGTTGAACCTTACTTTCATCTGGGTTGATAAACATGTGAAAGGGTGTAGAAGTTCTCTTAACATGTATAGAGGTGAGAAAGTTGGGAAACAGGGTCAGGGAGGAACTTTTTGGAGGCATGTGTGGGCTGGGATTTAGGAGGGTCTGAGAAAGGATGGGAGGGACTTTTGGAGTCTTTGTGGATTGAAGTTGGGGGGAGAGAAATGAGGGAATCTTTGAGGGTAGAAGGAGAAGAGAAGGTAAAAACAATGGGATAGAAAGAGGACAGAAGAGAAAATGAGTAAAAATAATATGGAAAGAAATTCATAGACAGGAACGA
Organism: Notamacropus eugenii; assembly: GCF_028372415.1. Classification (NCBI taxonomy): domain Eukaryota; kingdom Metazoa; phylum Chordata; class Mammalia; order Diprotodontia; family Macropodidae; genus Notamacropus; species Notamacropus eugenii. The sequence goes on from NC_092875.1 coordinate 676,245, forward strand.
TCACTTTGAATGTGATTGAGATGTTGACAGCAACTTGCTTTGTAGAAACAAAGAAATGGACATTGCAGGGACCCCCATCATTTGGGGACAGGCTGAACAGGTTGTGGTGTGTGGTTGTGATGGAATGCCACTGTGCTGTAAGAAAGGATGAGCTCAGTGATGTTAGAAAGGCATGGAACGACTTGGACAAAATGGTCAAGAGCGAAGGGAGTGGAATGAAGAGAACACTGTATACAGTAACAACATTGTGGTCTGAAGAGTTTGAACAAATAAGTCATTTTGAGTATTCTAAAGACACAAATTAAAAATAAAGGACATGTAAAGAGTGATGCTACCTGCATCCAGAGAAAGACCTGACAAATAGTGGTATGTGTGGAACAGTTTTACACACTTATATGTATGTGTGTGTACATATACATATACATACATATATAATATATACATGGTAGCCATCTCTAGAGTTGAGGGCGAGAAGAAAAAGAAATTTCAATGGTAACTATGGCACATTTCAAAGGATTACCAAGTTGTACATGGGAGATTTGCAGTTCCATGAACAATCTTTTTTTTATTATACTCTTATGGAAGGGCTTGTTTTGTTCCCTGAATTTTAAATAATTTTTTTTAAAAAAAGGTAAAACCCAGTTCCTAATCCTAAAGAGCTCATATTCTCATGGAAGAGATAACATGCAAAGCATTTTGTACATATAACATCTATTTGCTATATGCATATGTCTATATAGATATATGTATATACATGTAATATATACATTTGGTCTGCAGCCCCCCTTCCCTGATCCATAAGTTCTCTGCTTTGGTCTCTGTGTCCTTTGAATTTAAGTAAATCTTCCTATAATTTCAATAAATGTGAAAGGAAATAAATTCTAGATTTTAAGATAGATATGCACCTAAGAGATTAAAAAAGAATATTTCAAAAAAGAGTCTCTCACTTATATCAGTTCTGATAAAGAAGCTATTTCCCATCCCCCTCTCTCAGGCTCCACCACAGATCTAACTACCTCACACATAGAACAAAAACTTTCTCCCTGATTCCATTGGAGAAAAATACTTCTCAACTTTACTATGAATGATCATTGAAAATGCTTTTTTCAAAATTCACTTGGTCACTTAACTACTCTAGTTTTAGAAGCTGACTCTGTCTCTCATAAAGGGTCTGACCTTTCAGCAAATCCCTGTGCTTTGGTTTCTTCTGTAAATGAATGAGGATTGAATTATTGACATCTGAAGTTTCCTTCAGCTCTACTCTATGACGTTTAATGATTTAGGGGCTGGTGACATTCAAGGACGTGGCTGTGGATTTCACAAAGGAGGAGTGGGGCCTCTTGGACCGTGCTCAGAAGGAGCTGTACAAGGGGGTCATGCTGGAGAATGCCCAGAACCTACTCTCCTTGGGTAAGGATACTTTACCTGGTAACTCTGAGTCTGCCATCAAAGGGATGTGCAGGGTTTGGAGCATTTATCAGTTATTAGAGAGAACAGTGTTGGTCTCCTGTCCTGCTGCCTGGTATTTTCTCTAGAAAATCTTTGCATTGTGGGACAGGAACCTGAGGGTTTTCTTGTTGCTCCTGAAGCCTCCCACCTCTAGGCAGCTTCAAGTTAGTGTGGAAGGATCTGAGACACGGAACCAGCCTCAGGGTCATTTGGTCTGACCTCCACCTGGACATGAATTGTGTCTGCCAAGTCTCTGAAAGCTGCTCAGGTGGCTTCTCCTTACAAGCCTGTCATCTCTGGGATTGGTCAAGGATCTGGAATATTCTCCTTTTAAGAAGCTTTGCTTCTTAATCCAGTATGGCTTCTACTTGTCCCTCCTATAGCAAGTTTGTCCTGAATCCTCCTTCCTATTGCCCTCAAGTTCCAACAGAGACGGTGGGAAAGGAAGGGAAGGGAAAAAGCATTTATTTTCCCCTCCTATAGATCAGGTGCTGGGCCCATTCTTTACAATGTTATGTCACTTCATCCTCACAATAACTTTGCAAGTTAGAGGATGTTATTCTCCCCATTTGACAATTCAGGAAACTGAGGCAAAATGAGGTTAAGTGATTTGTTCTGTGACACACAACTAGCAACTGTCTGAGGTGGATTTAGACACTGCCACGCCTCACTCTAGGCCCAGGGCTCTCCCCACCGCACCGTCAGCTGCCTCTCATTTCTAGATAAAGGAAAGTGTGCCATGAATCCATCCTTCTATGAAGAAGGCACAACAAGACCAAATTTTCTGATTCCAGCCTGGTTCCATGATCTTCTCCCCTACCTCTCACCAAAGCTCAGAAAAGAAATGCCATGAGACTGTCCTTCAGGAGTCCTGGGAACCACCCTGGGGTCCTTGCTTACATGTCCCTGTCATTGCCAGCAATAAGAGACTGGCCCATAAGTATAATTTGGATCAACTTAGATTTATTCAGTTTGCCCACAAGAGACTCTCACTTGAACAGGCAAAAACACCCCAAAGGAGCAGAACACAAAGTTTCTCTGGGTTTCAGGGATTAAGGAATAGGGGACAGTGACAGAGCAAAACCTGGTTCCTCTAGGCCCCTGTTCTGGGCCTCTGGTCTGGTTTGGGATAATAAGCCTTTTTATCCCACTTTGGAATTAGCAGTTTCTGTCAGGATGGTGGGGGGTAGGTGGGAAAGAGGCAGACCTCTTTCCAGGACAGATTGTATAACAGGACAATGTGGTACAACCAGTTTTGGGTTGCTTGCATGATACACACTAATGGGTGAGTACAGGCTCATGTGTGTGAACTTAGTGGAGTGAATCTCAGAATGGAGCAGCTCTGGGTCTGAACGCCTTTCCCTAAAGAGAACTGAATAACAGTTTTCTCTCCATGCTCATCCTGACTCCTCATGTCCAGGGCTGCCAGTTCCCAGAGAAGATGTGATCTCTTATTTTGAGCAAAGGGAAGCACCATGGATGCTGGAGCAAGAAGGTCTGAGGAGGCGCTGTCCAGGTGAGTGAAGTAAAAGCAGGTATATGGGGCCTGGGGTTACAAGAGGGTACTATTTGTCATGGTGAGGCAAATGCTCAATTTGGGGGCAGAGAGACCTGATATTTCTTAGCAGTGCCTTCATGGGTCAGTCACTAAACCACTAACCTCAGTTTCTCCATCTGTAATCAGAGGAGTTTGGACTCCATGGCCTTTTGCCTTCCAGGAATAAATCTATAATGCAAAAAAAAAGTCACTATCTGTCATTTGGGGGAATGGAGTTCTCCTGGAAGTATAAAAAGGCTCTCCTATATGAGCTCTCTCCTAGAGTTTCTCCAAGTGAACAAACTTCTAAGTGCCTACTCTGTTCTAGACTCAGTAAAAAGCACCGTGCACATAAATCAATGCAAGGGACATCCCCCTGCTCCCTTAGAGCTCAAGGTCTGGGGGGCAGAGAGTATGCCAACAAATATGTAGAAACTGACTGTGGATGAATTGGAGCTAGTCCACAAAGGAAAGGTCCTAAATTTCAGGAGGACTGGGAAAGGCTTATTGTGGGAGGTGGGCTCTAGCTAGGGATTCAGAAAAGCCAGGGAGAGCATTCTAGGCAACAGGGATGACAACAAAAATCCGCAGAGTTGAGAGGTGGAAGGTCCTGTCCCTAAAGCAGAAAGGAATCCAGAACAAATAGATTGTAACATATTTGGGGGACAGGGGAATGGGATAAAAGAAGACTGGAAGAGCAAAGATAGGGTAGGTGATGAAGGGCTTTCACAGTCCTAGAGGGGGTTTTATATTTTATTCTTTTTCTGGGGAGCCACGGGAGACTGTTGAGAACATGATGACATGATCAGGTGAGAACTTAAAGGAAGATGAATTGATAACTGGATGGAGGAATAACCGGACTGAGGGGAGAAATTAAGATAAATGGACTGACCAAAAGGCCTGGACATTATCTCAGGTATTCAGTGGCAGTGGTCTGAATCAAGAAAGTGACAACATTGAGATAGAAAGAGGTCTATGAAATGATGTCACAAAGGTGGAGCCAACAGGACTTTGGAACAAATGACATCAGGAGTGGGAATGTATAAGAGTTGGTGAGGTATGTGTGGCATTTCATTTCTGAGCCTGGACTCGGGAGGATGCCTTGGATAGCATCAGGAATGGAAAAGATGAGAGAGTTGGAGGAAAGAGAATGCATTTCCTTTTGGATGATAGAAGTAGAACCAGCAGAGAGTAATGTCATTAAAATCTAGGGAGGGGAGGATCAAAAAAGGGGGATCCTGACAGTGTCAGAGCCTGGAGAGCAGTCAGGAAGGGTTAGGGTTAAGAAATGGCCATTGAAGTTTAGGAATTTAGAGATTATTGGTAACTTTTGAGGGATGTGTTTCACTTGAACAATAAATTTTGGAGGTGGCAGGCCGAGTTCCTTTTTTCTGTTGACTCCCGTAAATACCCAAACTAACTATAAAGGACAGATGAGGAAAGATGCTATCCACATACAGAGAAAGAACTGAAAAACAAACAGACCTAGAATAATTTTACATATAGATAGACCTGTTTGTGTATAACAGTGACCATATCTTGGGCTGTGTGGCAAGGAAGAAAAAAAGAAAAGAGAGAGAGGTTCAAAGAAAGTCAGGGAAAGAAGTTGGAGACACCAAATGGAAATGGCAATATCTGTTTAGTTGTAAAATGGAGGAAAAATATTAGACACCATCTCAAGGGTGGACATGATCCATGTGAGAGTGTTTTAAAGACTGGAGAGAAATTATTTTAATTGTAGTAACAGGTAAGAGGTCAATGTAGGAGAGAATGAGAATTAGTGAAAAAAAGGAGATACTAGAGAAGGAATATAAGGAGTAGTGTGAGATCATTTGCACGTGGAAGGGGATTTTCTTTAGCAAGCAGAAGAAGAATCTTTCCATGTGATATGGGGGTCAAAAAGGAGAAGAAGGCATCAGATTTATGTGAGATGAGGAGCAAAACAAAGTCCTTGATAAATGTCTAGTTTTTTTCAGTGGTTGGGAGGAAGGGGTAGAAGCAAGACACGATGGAGTATTGGGGATGAATGAAAAGATTTGGAAGAGCTGCTGTGGTGAGTGGCCCAGGGAGTCAGTTAGGGAGATGGCCCAGGATTGCCTTACACCAGTGAGGGCCCAGCTGAGTTTATGTAGCTTAAATTGGTAGTAGATCTGGCAGCCTGATTCCATGATTTTCTCTCTGTACATTTAGGAGCATATGAGGAAGAGAGATGGCTGCTGCCTTACTCAGGTGTCTTCCAAGGCTAAACTTTGCATAAATGTTCAATCCAAGTCCCTTTCCTAATCTCTCTGGCTAATCTCTGTCCCCATTCTTGGAGAATCATTGGCCATGTTCATGTAGGTGACCCTACTTAGGGAGGGAGCTGGGAGTTAGAGACCCCACAGGTATCCTATAGCAGGAGATCCTTCAGGAGACTAGAAAGAAACCTCTGTAATCTTCAATATTGGTGCTTGTCTGGTTCCATTAAGATTCAAACCTGACTAATGTAACTACTTAATGGTGATTGAGTACAAGAATGTGACAGAAACAGGGCTGAGGCCCAAACATACATTCAACAAACAGGGGAGAGACCAGAATGCAGGGAGTAGAGGTAGAGACTGGGGACTGCTATCAGCCCTAGCCCAGGCAGGAAATCTATAAGCATTAATTTAGTGCCTTCTGTTTTAGGCTAATGTGCTAAGCCATGAGGATACAAAGGAAGGCAAAAGACAGTCTCTCTTGTCTCAGAGCAAAGATTCTAGTTTACAAATAAATGCTGCTAACAAGGGAAAGAGAGTCTTTTGAAATGGAAATACATTTAGTCCCACAAAGAAATAAGGGAATCAAAGAATTGAGGCTAATATTGGTTTAAAAGGAGAGTAGGATTGAGGAAGAAACAGTCAAAATGAAATGAAGGTGATAGGGAGCATTTGCATAGCAGCTACTACTCGTCATGCAGGTTACAAACATTGTCTCTTTCTATCCTCATAAGAACCCTAGCAACTGGATCCTATAATCATGCCCATTTTACAGATAAAAAATCTGAATCAAACAGAGGTCTTGTGACTTCCCCACGGTCACAGGACTAGCAAGTTTATGAAGGGGAATGGGAGCTGATGTCTTCCTCATTGGAGGTCCAGCTTTCACTGCACCACTAGTAGTATTCTGATATTTTAACAGAATATGTTGAAAATGAGCACTCATGAATGAGGTGGAAAATGGAAAGTGAATTTGAAAAATCCCTTCCAGGTAATGAAAATTCATTTATTTTTTGACTCTAACCAGTCACGATGAATTGCTCATTACTATTTTAAAATTTCCTTTTTCTATTGGCTCTTGACAATTACCACCTTAAATGACAAATGTGCTTGAAGGTCAATTGCAAGTCTTCCTTTTTTGTTTGTTTTTTTCAATTAGTGTTTATATAGGAAACAACCCTTGGAAGGATAGGATTTTGCCAAGCCTAGAGGCCTGTATTGGGCTACCCGAGTCTTTCTTACCTGTCCAGGTCTTCGGCTGGCCACGCCGGATGCACGTATGAGAGAAAGGACGTTCCAGAGTCAAACAGGGGTTGAGCTTTATTACAGGGTTTCGGTTACAAGTGCAGGGGCTCTTCTTTCTTAGGACGAAGAGGGGGAGATTTCCTAAGAAGGCTAAGCTTAAGGGAATGGAAGTAGAAGTACAAGCGGGGGAGAGAGGGGGAGGGGAGAGAGGAAAGAAAAGAAGCGGAGCCCTACTTTTCTCTTTGGCTCCACACGTGCTAAGAGCTTTCTGGCTTCCTCAATCCTACTTAATCTTCAGCCACACAGTTTGCATCTCAATACCGTGCTGTTAGGTAACTAGGTGTGCTCCAATCCGGGACGACCTCGAGGGCAGGGAGACTCCACCCATCAGGTATCTCCAGGGGAGAGGCGGAAATACCCGAGCTAGCCGAGCTAGCTCGGTCTGACCTTCTCGAACCCCCGCTGTTCATGGAGGGCCTCGTAAGACTCTAAGATTTAGAAGTCCCACTTTTACCTGCCCGAGACTGTCCACACGGAATTGAGCTTCCAGTCCCAACAGGATTTCTTCAGACATGACTGTTATTTCTACTACTGGTAAACTAAGCTACACATTCACTCAACCTCTACTGAATGAATAACTCATGTTGTCCTTTGACAAGCTGCCAGATAGAAGAAGATAAACATGAACAGAGGAGAAGTTCTAGTTAGAGAACAAACTCAGCATTCCAATGAGTGGCACTTTAAGTTCAGTTTTTGTAGAAAGGTTGTGATGGTCCATGATCATTTCATGATAGGCTGTACTGTGCAAGCCTGATGATGATGGTTTTCCAATAGCCTTCCCTCCCTGCTGCAACAGTGTAAACCCAAGTGAGATCTTGATCTGTGATTTCAGGTTTGAGGAGATGTGATTACAAGGTAGACCCAGGAGAGTAATAATCCATTGTAGTGATAGACAGCCAGAGTGTTGGCATGCCTGTGACCATTTGCACATGAATGTCCAACCTTCACAGAAGTTTGGAAACAATTTGATGTTAAGTTGAGAAACTGAAAGAATATACTGTAGTTGGTGAGAAGCATTCAGAGTTTGAGGTACTCACTGCATGATCCCCAAAAGAAATCCATGCCTAATGATAGTTTGGAATCACTGCCAAAAGGCAACTGTTAATGTTGAAACATGCACATGCTTCTTGACCCGGAAGATAAATATATTTGTAACCAAATTGGACAGTTATTTACCACATAAGGTACCCCTGACAAATGTTTAGCTCAACTCTCTTGGACAGCTGTTTCAAGTCTTTCAAGGAGTTTGTGAACCTTTGAAGGGGAAGGGTTGCAGGAAAACCAATAGTGAAGCATGCACTTCTGTACCACACGGTGATAGACTGTAGTTCCTGTATCAGACACATATTTTCAGACATGGGCAATGTGATGCATTTTACAAATCTGTGTCTTATAGAAAACTTTTAATTTTATTTTAGTGAACAGAGCCATTTAAAGATAATTTTTAAAATAAGTAATGACTATCTCAAGAAATCAGTGGGTCTGAACAAAATCCCCCATGCCTGAAGTAAATACAGAAAAATGTTGATTTTGCATGTGAACTCAGATAATGCAACAGAAAAAATAAGATTGAAAGTGATTCCTAGGGAAATTAGGTTATGGTTACTGGTAGAACAGATCATGAAAGAATTTGAGTATTTAGTATATGTGCACTAAATAGCATTGCAGATATGAAGAAAGGATTGAAAGCGAAGGGGGTTTGGATTCTAGTCTCAGCTGCTGGGATTTGGGCCAAGTCACTCAGCCGTTCTGAGTGAACGGTCTGAGTTGTGAATGTGATGAGAATGATGGTCCTACTTGTGTCACAGGTTTTTGTGAGGATCCAATGGAAATCATGCCTGAAGCTCTTTGGAAATTAAATCATCCTTGGGATGTTAGCCAAGAGCATTTTAAAGTGATTGTTTCTTCCATTTTAAGATGTTTCTCTTTGCTCAGGGAAATGGAAAGTAACTGAGTATTTGTTCTGCCCGTGGAGCAAAGGGGATATAAGTATATGTGCGTATGCATAGTGTCTATTTGTTTTATTGCTGGCTTTTTCCTTTTCAGATAGAGAGATCAAACTGGAAATGAAGGAAATTACTGCAGAGCTAAGCCTTTCTGTGGAAGAAACTCACAAGCAAAGATTCATGGGTGATGGTCCCTCTGACTTCAGTTGGAGAGAAGTCTGCACGACACCTGAGCGTATCCACACTGCAAATAAATATGTCTGTAAACAATGTGGAAAGGGTTTTGGCAAGAGGAGAAATCTTATTGCGCATCAAAAAATACACAGTACGGAGAAACCATATGAGTGCAAGCAATGTAAAAAAGCATTTAAAAAGAGGGCGTATCTTATTGTACATCACAAAACCCACACTGAAGAGAAACCTTATAAATGTTATCACTGTGGAAAGAATTTTTCACGGAAGGATGGTCTCCTTCAACATCAGAGGATCCACACTGAAGAGAAACATTATAAATGCAATCTCTGTAGAAAGGCTTTTATACAGAGGTCTTGTCTTATTCTACATCAGAGAGCACATACTGGAGAGAAACCTTATGAATGTAATCAATGTGAAAAGGCTTTTAGAGAGAAGAAATGTCTTATTGCACATCAGAGAAAACATACTGGAGAGAAACCTTATAAATGTTATCAATGTGGAAAGACTTTTACATGGAAGGATTGTCTTCGTCAGCATCAGAGGATCCACACTGGAGAGAAACCTTATGGATGTAATCAGTGTGGAAAGGCTTTTATACGGAGGGCTCATCTTATTAGACATCAGACCACACACACTGGAGAGAAACCTTATGAATGTAATCAGTGTGGAAAAGCTTTTAAACTGTGGAATAGTCTTACTCGACATCAGAGAACACACACTGGGGAGGAACTTTATGAATTTAATCAATGTGGAAAAGCTTTTAAATGGTTAGAAGGTCTTAATCTTCATCAGAGAATCCACACTAGAGAGAAAGCTTATGAATGTAATCAGTGTGGAAAAACTTTTAAATGGAGGGAAAGTCTTACTCTGCATCAGAGAATCCACACTGGAGAGGAACCTTATAAGTGTTATCAGTGTGGAAAGACTTACAGATGGAAGGAAAGTCTTGTTGAACATCACAGAATTCACACTGGAGAGAAACCTTATAAATGTAATCAATGTGAAAAGACTTTTACATGGAAGCGCAGTCTTGTTACACATCAGAGAAACCATGCAGGAGAGAAACCTTATGAATGTAATCAATGTGGAAAGACTTTTACATGGAAGGGCAATCTTGTTAGCCATGAAAGAATCCACACTGGAGAGAAACCTTATGGATGTAATCAGTGTGGAAAGACTTTTACATGGAAGGGCAGTCTTATTAGTCATGAAAGAATTCACTCTGGAGAGAAACCTTATGGATGTAATCAATGTGGAAAGACTTTTACACTGAAGTCCAGTCTTATTAGACATGAAAGAATCCACACTTGAGAGAAACCTCATAAATGCACTCAGTGTGTAAAGACTTTTACAGAGAATTCTGCTCTTATTCTTTAGCAGAGAATCCGTAGTGGAGAGAAACCTTATGAATGTACCCAGTATGGAAAAGCTTTCAAACAGGGGAACCATCTTATCTGACATCAGAGAATCCACACTGGAGAGAAACCTTAACAGTGTAATCATTGTGGTAAACCTTTTGGGCTTCAGTCCTTGTTTACCATCAGAGAATTCATGGGAGATATGGGAATCTTATAATGGATCTGAATGAGGAAAGGCCCTGAAACGGAGTACAGAGCTTCTTAGCAGAAAATCACTCTGGGTACAAGCCATTTATGGACTCCATGTGTGAAGGCTTTCAGCCAGAGGTCATCTCTTATCGTCTTATCAGAGGATTTATAATGAACAGAAACTTTATGAATGTGCTCAGTGGGTACTTGCCTTTCTCTAGAACATGAATGTCATGGTGATGGTTAAATTATATGTCTGACTGTTGAGAAAAAGATGAAATAAGGAAAATAATTCCTGCCAACCTTCAAGGTTGCAAAACCAGAAAAAGAGGCAAGAGACTGATAAGCTACACAACTGTGGGTGAGAATCCATGTGGACGTTACCATAAATAGAATGTCTTCAGAATGAGGAAAAGACTTTGTGTCAATGTTATGTCAAGTGGGGAACTATCTTTGGTGAAGGGAAGAAATCAGATTTGTTTGATCAGGGTGTAAAAACTGGAGCAATTCAGGGGCATTTTGTATTCTCCCACAGGCCACCTCCATGCATGTATTCAGCCTACATCCAGGCCATTGCATGTGACAGTCAAGAAACTTCTCATTAGCTTGAGGTACTAGTGAAAAACTGCCTCTCTTCCTTCAAGACTTTTAGCTCCGTGGGGAAGGCATTGGTCCTCTATTTTAGTATATGTTTTGAATTTATTTATTTCTTAATAAACTGCTAGTGCTCAGAGCTTTGTTTCTCAGTTGACTTGATTTTCCTTGTGACAATTAATTCTTGTGTTCTAGAGACCACTAATACAATCTCTCCTTAAGTAAGACTTTAGCTTATAGAACTTTTGCATGGAAACCATTGTCATCAAATTAGACCTGATTATCTTGAGTCCAGAATGACAGTCTCAGCTGATTTGTTGTTCAGACATTTCAATTATATCTGATTCTTTGTGACGCCATTTTGGGGGGGTGAGGTGGTTCTTGTCAAAGATACTGGAGTGATTTGTCATTTCCTTCTCCAATTCATTTTACAAATGAGGAAAACTGAGGCAAACAGGATTAAGTAAATTGGCCAGGTTGACATACCTTGTGGCTGTAGGTGGATTTGAACTCATGAAGTTGAGTCTTCCTGATTCCAAGCCCAGTGCTCTATGCATTATCGCATCCATTAGTTGCCTTTAGTCTGACCTTACAGCCTTTAAACTGATTGAACATTTGTTGTTGAGTCATTCATTCATTTCCAACTCTTTGGGACCCCATGAACTATAGCAGGCCAGGCCCATCTATCCTCCACTATCTCTCAAAGACTACCGAAGTAAATGGTTAATTTCTCCATGACACTATCCATTTCATCCTCTGCTTTCCTCTTCTCCTTTTATCTTTCCCAACATCAGGGTTTGGCCACTCATGTGGCCAAAGTATTTCCTCTTCCGTGTTTGACCCTCCAGTAAATAGCCTGAACTAATTTAAGTATTGCCTGATGTCACCATTCTTCTCTCCAAGAGACTCTTAAAAAGTCTTCTCCAGCGCCACAATTTAATTTGTTGATTGTGTGGCACTCAACTTTCCTTGTACTGCAACTCTGACAGCCATACTACTGGAAGACCCATAGCTTTCACTGTGTGAACTTGTTGGCAAGGTGATGTCCCTGCTTTTTAGGAAGGTGTTCAGATTTTCCATAGCTTTCCCTTGAAGAAGAAGGTACCTTTCAATTTCATGGCTGCAGTCACCATCTGCAGGGATCTTTGCTTCCAGGAAGTAATGAGACCTATTGCCAAGATCTTAATATACAGTCTTAAAGCAGGAATAACAAACACACTCCATTAAGTATAGAAAACTATGGTATCATACAAGAAAGTAGGGGGGAAGGGTCTAAGAGAAGGGGGTGGGCAGTGATAGGATGGAGCAAGATTGGGGGAGGGGGTAATCAGAAGGAAATACTTGAGGAGGGACAGGGTAAAAGAAGAGGACAGGATAAACATGATGGGGAGGGATAGGATAGAGAGAAATGTGGTTAGTTTTTCACATGACTATTTTTTAAATGTTTTTTATGACTATACCTGTATAGCCCATACTAAATTGCTTGCCTTCTCATTGTAGTGTAATCAGGAGGTTGGATGGGAGAAATTTTGGAACTCAAAGTTTTAAAAATGAAGGTTAAAAATTATGTTTACATGTAACTGGGGAAGTTACACAGTCAATGGGATATAGAAATCTATCTTACCCTCCAGGAAAAAAGAAGGGAAAGAGGTAAGAAAAGTGGGGGGGGGGGGACAAAGAAGGGAGGGAAGATTGGGGGGAGGGAGGCAGTCAGAAACAAAATATTTTTGAGGAGGCACAGGGCGAAATGAAAGAATTGAATAATTGGGGGTAGGGGGAATAGGATGGAGGGGAGTAGACTTAACAACAGTAACTGGGGGAAAAAAAATGAAGCAAGTTTCTCTGATAAAGGCTTCTTTTCTTTGACATAGGGAATTGTGTCAAATTTATAAAAATAAGCCATTGCCCATTTGATAATCAAAAGATAGGATCAGTTTTCAGATGAAGTAATTAAAGCTATCTATAACCATATGAAAAAATAATTATACCATATTATTGATTGGAAAAATGCAAATTTAAAACAATTCTGAGGTACTACCTCATACCTATTAGAATGGCTAATAGAACAGAAAAGGAAAATGACAAATATTGGAGGCGATGTGGGAAAAATGTGACATTAATATACTTTTGTTGATGTTGTATAGAATGATCAAACCATTCTATAGAGCATTTTGGAACTATGCCTACAGGCTATAAAACCATGCATACCCTTTGACTTAGCAATGCCACTACTAGGTCAGTATCACAAAACAGACTGAAAAAAAAAGAAAGAAAAGGACCTATATGAACAAAAATGTTTATAACAGCTCCTTTCTAGGGGTAAAGAATTAAAAATTGAGGGATGCCCATCCATTGGGGGATGGCTGAATAAGTTGTGGTATGTCATTATGATGGAATACTATTGTACTATAAGAAATGATGAGCAGGATGCTCTCAGAAACACCTGGAGAGACTTGCCTGGACTGAAACAAAGTGAAATGACTGGGTACAAAGTAACAGCGATACTGCAAGACGGTCAGCTGTGAATGATGGAGCTCTTCTCAGCAACGCAACAATGCATGACAACTCTGAAGGACTTGGGATGAAAAATGCTTTCCATCTCCAGGGAAAGGACTGATGGGGTCTGAAAACAGATCGAAGCTTGCTTTTTTCTTTATTTTTCTTGAGGTTTTTTGTCTACGTTTTCTTTCACAACCTATTATGGATAGGTTTTGCATGACTATACGTATATAACCTATATGGAGTTACTTGTTTTCTCAATGAGGGGGTGGGGGGCAGGGAGGAAGGGAAAGAATTTGGAACTATTTTAAAACAAATATAAGAAAACGTCTTTACATGTGACTGTGAAAAATTAAATGCTAAGTAATTTTTTTAAAATCTAAGGAAACAATAGATCTTAGCATACCTATATATGTGGGTGTATTAAGGTTCAAGTCAGCTTTTTAAAAACATGTTTTCTATTATTTTGTGCAACAAAACAAGCATTTCCTTCACCTAGTCCAATAAAAAGTTGATTTACATGAAACTGCAAATCTATATGAGTAAGTTGCTTTTCCTTTCAAATATGCAATAAAATTATGATGTATTTTTTCTTTTTTTCTTTGCTCCCCCTAGAAATCTCTACCATTAGGCATACAGTAGTGTCTATGTGTGTATATAAATAAAAAATATTCTATACGTACTTATCAATTTTTCCTCTAGATACAGATAGCAAATTTATTTGTCCTTTATAGCTAATTTGGGTATTTTTATTAGACAAAATAACCTATTTCCTCAGAGTTGTTCTTAAAACAATATTTGTTACTTTATACAATGTTCTCTTCCTTCTGCTCATTTTCTTTTCAGTATTTCCTCCATATCTTTCCATGTTTTTCTAAAATCTTGAGGTCATCATTTCTTATGACATAGGAGTATTCCATCACAATCCCATACCACAATTTGTTCAAACATTGCCCAACTGCATCTCTGCAGTTTCCATTTCTTTGCCAGGGCAATAACTTTGCCAGGTGCTATAAAAAGTTTAGAACACGTAGGCTTTTTTCATTTTTCCCTAGTCATTGTTGCAAGTAGACCCAGTATTGGCATGCCCAAAAAGCATAATTCCTGATTGCTCTTGAAAATGTTTCGAAAATGTTTGGATCTTTCTACAATTCTACCAACAGTGAATTAATGTCCTGATTTTTCCACATTTCCTCCAATATTTGTCACTTTTCCTTCTATAATTTTAATCTGAAAGGCGTGAAATAATGTCTCACGTTTGTTGTGATCCACATTTTTCTAATCAATATGATTTAGAATATTTATGTGACTATACGTTGTTCTCATTTCTTTATCAATGAGAAATGACGTCTTCTTAGAGATTTGAGAAAGTTTTAATCGCTATTTGTGAATTTTCCTCTAGCTTGTTTTTACTCACTATTTTCCTTCTGAACTTCTCTTTTTACCCTATCCCTGCTTCCTTACCCTTTAGAAAACATTTTAATTTATTTTTTGTTTTCAACATTCACTTCCATAAATTTTCTCCCCTTTCTTTTCCCCTTCCCCCATATGGTATGCAATCCTATATATGCTCTACATATACATTCCTTTTAAACATATGTTCATATTAGTCATGTTGTACTGAAGAATTCAAATGAATGAGAGTAACCATGAGAAAGAAAAACATAAAACAAAAAAAGAAAATAGTCAGCTTCTATCTGCATTCAGACTCCATATTTCTTTTTCTGGATGTGGATGACTGCAATGGTAATCTAAATAGGAAAATCTTTCCCATTCGTTAATAGGCCCATGTGACTTGCTTAAATCACATGGAAGCCTAAGTCACATGTGGTGGGGGGAGCTTGCTGAATGGGTGGAATAGGAAGGGTGCAGCAGAGCTGGGAGGAAGCTGATCAGGCTAGTCAGAGCTAGGAAGGACACAGACAGGCAGGCACAACTAGGCTCCTGAGTGTTTGTTTGTAGGAAGGCCCCAGCCGGAGGGGTGGGGGGGAGGCTTACAAATGACTGGCACCTGCAGTGATAATGTGTATTGACTTCTTGGTTACTATGATTGATTTGACTTTCTGGTATCTGAATAAATGTTTTTCTTCTGCCTTCTATATGGAGAGTCTGTTATACTTTGTGATTGAGAACTATGCCAGAATTTTCATAGACACCACCAGTGCTGTGAATATTGCCTTGGCAATCCATTTGGCATTATGAACAAGATCATAAGGTATAAAATCTCTATTTGGAGGCAGAAAAGATTTAGAGGAAAACCCTTAATATCCCAAGATGGGAGGATTATTCCTTGCTAGCAAGGGAATGGGCTAAAAGCCCTGGAATCTGTGAAAACTGGGAAGCAAAGTTACAGGAGGGGGACCTGGAGACTTGGAAATGTGTTTGCAAGGAATACCAATAATACCAGGAAGGGAGCGGGCAGGAATAAGTAGGAGAGGCTGAATTTTCTGAACAGGTTACCGTATTATGTGTGATGATCAGAGATGATCTGCTGAAGTTAAAAAAAAAATCAGATGGAAAAAGAGTTAGCTAGTTTGCATGGGAATTCTCAGCATTCAGGCTCTCCTTTAAAAAGAGCAGTCTGAGGGGGATTTCAGGTGGAAGGAAAGGCTGTTCATTTAGCTTAGAAGAAGCAAAAGGTTGAAAAAAGAAGCGTGTATACAACCTTTGTACAGACCCAGCCTGGTTGCCATGATGACAACTGCCAAGAGACTGCATGGGAAGAAAATGTAATTAAGTCAGAGTTAGAAAATGAAACAATGTTGCAGGAGGAGACTTCTAAGGATGAAGCTTGCCCTATAGTAAGGCAGAAGCAGGAGAACCAAGAAGGGAACACAATGTTTAAGGAGATAATTGAAGATTTTACAGAAATTTTCAGTCGGTTCACCCAAAGGATGGGAGAATCGTTAATGTCTTGGATGGTGAGAATCAGTGATGAAGAGGTCAGAGGGGTATCAATAGATGGCATCAATTGCTTGAAATTTATAAGCATCAGTCAGATCCTTTTGTACAGCAAGCCTTTAGAAAGTACAACATGCAAGGAGGTAACAATACAACTAATCTGTTGGCTTTGGCTGCAGAAGGCTGCACCCTACTGACTGTATGTGACCTAGTGAAGACAGACCCTGGTATTCACTTAGGGACTGTATAAGAAAGTTTAAAGGAGGAAGTAATGAAGACTGCTATAATGATCAGAAATGCAAACGCATACTATGATACCCTCTTTGCAGTTTTCCACAGGAATATAATAATGTAGACAGCTCCTCCTACTTACAAGCTCCTAGTTTTGACTCTAATAATTGGGGAAATAGGGAACCCTCTTTGAGAGGTGCTGGACAAGATTTCACAGTTAAGTGACCTGGAGGACTGGGGAAAAGATAAATTTCCTCAAGAGAGGAGTAAATAGCCAGCAGATTCAATGTCAGAATAGAATGACAAGAAAAGAATTGTTTACTGCCCTGTTGAGAGCAGGGGTTGATTTTGGAAGCATAGATGGTATTCCAACTAATGAACTATACAGTGCATACTGAGAAAAGAAGATTGATACTAGACAGAATAGAGAGATAAGAGCTGCCCCTACAGATCCTCCTGAACCCTTGTATCCAAGTTCATCACACCTTCAGGGACAATAGGAAATTAACTGAGTCCCAGCTCAGATTGAAGAAATACAGAGACAGGATTATAGATCCCATATCAATTTGACCATATACTGGAAAAAAATGAATCAACTAGGGCATTAATAGACATGGGTAAAGTAACAGTAAGGATGCAACATACACAGGGGGGCCTGCTGTCATAATTTCTTAGATCTGCATTCATAAAAAGAAAGGCAACTTTTGAGGGGTTAACAATCACTTTAATCAAGCACATATATCATTCATTTAATACAGCACATATATCATTCACCTGGTTCAGGGGAGTCAGCACCCTGAACTTCAGAGAAAATAGAGAGAAATCAAAGATCAACAAAAATTACTTCCTGTCTGACTATAATCAATACATATATCACAAATCAACAGAGAGGTTCAACTGCCTGACCATAGTTACCAGAGAGGGAAGCACCAACATCTGGGTTTTCAAAGTCAGGGAGCTGCTTAGAGGCTTCCCAGAGTCTCTCATCTGACACACTAACCTTCCAGAAACTAAGCCCCAAAGTAAAACCTCAACCTCACATTATTTATACACTTTTCAGAGCCAGAGGGCATGACCTTCTGACCCATTGCCTCAATAGAAAAAACAAAAGGCACTTGGGACCTTCCCACAAAACAACTCCCCTAATCAAACTTCCCTCAATGGGCAGGCCTGTCAATGTGTGGGAAATATCTTCTTTAATCACATTAATTAGTAAAACAAAAACGAAAAAACATTCCACTTTGCTTGACCTTACACTCGAAGGCCTCCCTTATATATGGAATCCCTGATAATTTTAAACATGGAACTCCTGTCACCAACACAGAACTGGGAGGGGCTGAAATATCAGCCAAACAAGTCAAACTAACGATGAAAATTGGACAATTACCTGAGAAAGAATGTACCGTGGTAATTGTACCCATTTCTGAATACATCATTACTATAGCTATATCTAGAGGTATGACTTTAAATTTACCTGAGGGGAGATACCAATTTGCAGTAAGGAAGATAGGCATTAATATAGTTTTGGACGATAAAATAAAAATGGACCCAGTCACTTCATCAGAACCTTCTGAAGTAACTACTTTAAAGCAGTATCATGTGCCATGTGTGCAAGATGAAATTACCAATACTAAAAAGGAATACATTGAAACAGGAGTGTTAGTCCCTACAACCACTGGATAAAATAATCCTATCTGGCCAGTAGGAAAGTCAGATGAGACACTGAGGATGACAATGAATCACTGACAATTGAATAAGGTGACTCCTCCTTTGTATGATACCATTCCAGATACAATTGCCTTAATAGAAAGGTTCCAGGAATACGATGGAACTTGGTATGTAGTTACTGATCTAGCCAATGCTTTCTTTACTATACTAATAGATTCTAAACAATGGAATCAATTTGCTTTCACTTGGCAGGGTTGACAACATACTTTTACAGGCTTGCCACAAGGATATCTGTATAGTCCCACTATTTGTCATAGGACTGTGGCTGAACATTTAGATGAATTAAAACTGAACTGCCTGATGTACAGCTTGTGTGTGTTTGTCCTTTGTTGCCGAAGAAGACCATGCCATCAGAGAAATAACGACACGACTTGCACTTGACTTTGTTTTGAGTGAGGGAGGGCTGTGCAGGTCACCAGACTCACTTCTCCTCCAGAGCCGTCTGAATCCAGTGACCAGATATTCATCAGGATGACTGGAGATGACCCAGGATGAGGCAGTTGGGGATAAGTGACTTGCACAAGGTCACACAGCTAGTGAGTGTCAAGTGTCTGAGGTGAGATTTGAGCTCAGGTCCTCCTGACTCCTGCACTGGTGCTCTATCCACTGTACCACCTAACTGCCCGATGTACAGCTTACCCACTACATAAATGATATTATCATACAAGGAAAAACTGTAGAAGAAGTGGATAAGAGTTTGACACTTTTAATTAAGCATATGAAAAGCAAAGAGTGGGAGATTAGCCCTGCAAAGACTCCAGCTCTTTGAAGTTTTTGGGTATACAATGGAGTAAAGGTCTGCAAGAGATTCCCCCGCAAGCCAAACAAAAGATTCAGGATTTTCCTATACCCACCAATAAGAAAGAGATGCAAAAGTTTACAGGATTTGGGGGATATTGGCAACATTACATACTGCATCTAGGACAAATTTTGAAACCCTTATACAAAATTACTAGGAAAAAAATAGGAATTTGATTGGGGACTTGAGGAGAGTAAAACTTTTGAAGAAGCCAAGCCTGCTATATAATTGACCCTAATTTTGTGGCCTGTGCAAAATGACCTGGTGGAGTTACAAGGGACTGTACAGGTTGGATATGTAAACTGGACTTTATGGCAAAAGCAGCAAAGCTGAAATATACCCTTAGGTTCTGGTCTAGGAAACTCCCTTCATCTGGAATTCAATACATGCCTTTGGAAAAGTAGTTGTTAGCTGCATGTTGGACTTTGGTAGAGACTGAACAGCTGCTTTTGGACCATGAGGATATTAAGGCCTGGAATCCCAATTATGGCCTGGGTAATGAGTACCCCAGCTTCTCACATAATTGTACAAGCTCAGGAGGCTAGCAGAATTAAGTGGAAGTGATATATTCCAAATAGATCTAAAGCAGGCAAAAGTGGAGTTTCCCTTTTACATGAATCTATAGCAAACCTAGATATGAGAAAAATGATCCACTGCTGGCTCAAAGGGGAACTTCCATCCATGCTCTCTTACATTCAGTTCTATAACTTCCATCATCAGTAGTCAATCTATTAGATAAATATTGTTCCTATGGTGGAAATAAGTTTCTAAATACCCCTGCCATCCTCTCCCCTTATGAGTGGCATTACTTAGTCAGAATTGGACCTTCTTTTAGCAAGGTCTTCCCCAGAGCTGATAAGATTTTATGACATTTATCAAAGAGAAAGCACCTGGTGAGACCTGAAAGACTGCCCAGAAAAGGAGAATTGACAAGCTCTTTTGTACTTTTTCCAAAACAGTAAGTTATCATTATTTATTTTACAACAAGCATGCACAATTAAATACTTGTGTTGTTCAGCACCGTGGGATAGCTTAATTCAATATTTCTAAAGAAAAGTTCATTTACTAAGGTGATAATTGCATCACCCTCCAGAAATTATGTTTTATTAGTGATATTTCCTATATTCTGGTTTCCCCAAATTCCCAAAATGAAAACAGAAGATAATAAATGATCATTTGAATTCATAATAAGAAATAGTTATGGACAATCTAACTACACTGATTTAGTTGAATATATTTCCAAAGGACGTTACATAGAAGATCACTTTATACATCTATTACTTTGACACCCTGGACAGATTGCATTCATTGACCAGTGTAGCTGACTTTAGATCCAATTACTTATTTGTTATATTGACATTTCTAAATAGATCACCATCATGAAATTTTATGTACATTTTACATTCAAGTCTGTCCTACCAATACAAGGTCAAATATTAAAATTGTCCTGATAGCAACATATATGCAAATTTAAATGGTGCCAAATGGTTTGTGACAAACTCCATCCTATCAAATCTGGACTTACACGTATAAATGGTACCATACAGAATCTCAGTTTCTTAAGGGCCATTGGCTGTCAGGACTTTCAATTATGGAGCCCACGAATTTCAGCTAGTCTGCTGCCCAAGTTTTACCCTGGTTCTCTTTCAGCACAGGAGAAGGGCCTAATTCCCAGAGCAGGAGGGGTAAGAGAGGTGGTAGAGAGATGAGGGAGGCAGAGTTCTCAGGGATGACCAAGTTGGGGGGTTGTGGCCCACGTGGAATTCAGGCCCTGGGGTTGAGTTTGGAGGCCTAGGGGGAATCTACGCAGGAATAAGTCTAGGACTCTCAGAGAGAAAGCTTGAAGAGTGTTAGGTACCAGAAAAGACTCATTTCAGGTGAGATGTTGACTGAGAAGACTGAAGTCAGGAGGCTGAGGTAAGGAGAGAAAACATTGTAAGAGCAAGAAGCCACCACTGCAAGGACACAATGTCAGGACATGGAGGTTCTTGACCAAGAATGAGCTAGGAAACCAGTGGCCCTGGCTCAGAAAGTAAGTAGAGAAGAGTGAAGGAGACGGGTTTGAGGCATTCCCTGGAGTACAGGGCAGGGCTTGGGGAAGAGAGACAGGCAAGGTCCTAAGGTCATAACTCAATGTGCCATTGGAAGAAAGGGCCAAACCTGGGCTTCAGAGATCTAACAGGAAGAGGTTCTGCAAGACTGGGAGGATCGACCTCCCATAAACTGACTATAAACAGGAAGCCTAGGAGCTGAGATCAATGACTTCTAGAAATCAACTCTTCAGGAGTGGGGCCCAGGTAGACTTGGGTCAGGACCCTATAAGGCACCAGGGTCCTGCTGGCTCCCCTTTCTTTGGGACTCATTTTCCTCTTCTTGAGTCCTGCTGACCATTCTCCATGGCTGTCCCTCCAAGTCTAGCTACTGCTTTGGTCACTGTCCCTGAATCTTACCCAGACTGCCAATCACATCCCAAATCCCCCACTTTCTCATTGGATTCCACTGTCTCAATCTTCTCCTATAAGAACTCAGGTGTCCTAGATCCCTGCTCCCATCTCAAGGTTAGAGGTTCAGTTGTCCTGCTTTCATCCCAGGGCCCTTGTGAATTAATAATTTATGAAAGGGGAGCAGGGTCCCGGCCCACCTTGTCCTTTATGCACTTGGTAGGAAGGACCACACTGAGCAGCAAGAAATGGAGCAGCAATCACACTTTAAGAAGGCACAAAGAACAACTCTGAAGCTGTAGCAGTAGAGAGGAAGAGAGCAGAGCTCTCATACTGGGAACAGGATAGGGAAGGGAGGCACAATGAGGAAGGGGAGACAGGGGGAGAGGCAGAGAACATCTCTCCCCCAACCAAGGCTTAGAGATGAGGTCACTAGGAAGCTTGGACTGGGCATGGCCAGGGTGTAGTGGATGACCTTGGCATCTTCCATGTCTGCCCAAACTCCAAGTGCTCCCCAGAGCCTGCTTCAGCTGCCTTCATGACCTTTGGGAGAAATTATTTTCATCTACCCATTCCTGAGTGGGAGGGGGTAGTTCTTTTGCTTGGGGTTGACACCCCCTACCTCACCCATGACTTTGTGGCCTTTCAGTAACCCTCAAGCTGGATTAGCCAGAGGCAGTTTACCAAGTGTGGCTCTGCATATGCTACAACCTCTTGGGGCCATAGGAGAGAGTTGGGTGACAAGCGGAAACTCATGGAGTATGAAAATGAGTCAGAAAGTCCTCCCACCAGAGATGCTAGTCCTCCTTGAACCGCCATATACCTCAAAAGCAAGAGAGGTGAAGCTAAAGACGCCTTAGCAAAGGGGGAGAACATCCCAGCAAACAGTCATTGGAAAGGCAGACTCAAGAGATCAGGTCTTGGTCAAACATCAACCAGGAGGCTGGTGACCCTGGGCCAGAGAGGAAGAGGAAGAAGGGAGGAGTGAGGTGTAAGAAGACAGGAAACGGGGGTGGGGCTGGGTGTATATACCATGTGCCAGGCACCTTGTACATTTTAGCTCATTTGATTCTACCAGAATTATTAGGGTCCTTGTTAGTGAAATTCTGAATAAGGTGTGCACACACGTAGACATGCATGCAACATGCACATAAGCACACAAGCAAACACAAATGCAAAAACACACACATAAACACACGTGCACCCCCACACCCACACAGAGAAATATGGATTTAGATTCTCTCCTCCTGAGGTCTGGGAGTGGACCAGAGATTGGGTTGTGATCAGGTAGAGCCCTTAGTTTGAAAAGGGTAGAGAAAAGACATATGAGTTCAAAATATGAAACTAGTCAAAGGCCCTTAATAGTTGCAATAAAACCAAGAAAACATCTTCCTTTTGACTCAGTTATTTAATTAGCATTTGTTAAGCTCCTAGTGGGTGGCTAGGTGGCCTAGTGGACAGAGTCCTGGGCCTAAAACCCTTCCAGGGGTAGGGGGAAGGTTGGAAGTGATTTTCTTGCATTGCTCACATTTCTTTTCCAAATTTTTCCTCCACTTCTCTTACTTGATTTTCAAAATCTCTTTTGAGCTCTTCCATGCCCTGAGACCATTGCATTTATTTTTGGAATTTTTAGATATAGAAGCCTTGACTTTTATGTCTTCCTCCTCATCTGAAAGGATGGAAGCAAATACCTTTTTGCCAAGAAAGTAACCTTCTATACTCTTATTTTTTCTCCTTTTTTGGGCATTTTCCCAGTCTGTTACTCGACTTTTGAGTCCTTTGTCAAGTGGAGGGTAAACTCTAGGGACCTATAAATTCTCAGTTCCCCCAAGGTGGGACAATCAAGGGAGAGGAGTTTACTCCTCTCATTGCCTGCTCTCTGGTCTGGGAGCAACTGCAAGCTCTTCTGCCTAAGATCTACAAGTAGGATTCCCTCTCCAGAGCCTCCACCAGCTCCACCATGCCAGCACTCCTCCTTACCCCACGATTGCCATGCAGAACTATGACTCAGATCAGCCACTCAATTCCCCCAAGGTCTTTAGGTGAAGGGCTCCAAAATGAACTCTGCTGCCACAGTGGCTGCTCCCACCCCAGGGCCAGGGCTAAGGTCATACCCTGCTCCTTTCTCACCCAGGTGAAAGAGTTTTCTCACTGACCTTTGAAGCTGTCTTTGGCATTTGTGGGTTGAAAAATCTGGGAACCGCAGCTGCTACCTGTTATTCCGCACCCTGAAGCCTGCTCCAGTCCTGTCCCTGCCACACCTCTTGGCCAAGGCTGGGCTGCACTCCACTCTGAGTCCAGTGCAATAGACCTTTCCTTTTGGCCTTCCAGGCTGTCTTGAGCTGGAAATCTCTTTCACTGTCATTTTGCGATTTCTGCTGCTCTAGAATTTGTTTAGTCATTTTTAACAGGTATTCTATGGGCTATGGGGGTAGAGCTAGAGCAGGTCCATCCTTCTACTCTGCCATCTTGACTCCACCTCCCCAGCTCGCCCAGTCTCTCTTGAATCTAATCTTACTCCGTTAATTACTTCCTCTTTATTTCATGTGTGTCTTGTTTGTACACAGTGGTTTACATATTTACTCCATTAGATTATGAGTTCTGCAAGGGCTGGGACTGTCAATTAAGGTTTCTTGTATCCCCAGTGTTTGGTACATAGCAGGCACTTAATGTTTATCAACTTCAATTGAAAGAACATGAGAGGAAGTTAACAGAAACCAATGCTGAGGGAAATCAAATACGAATCTGCTTCCTTCAGAGGGTTTTTATTCATTCAGATTTTCTGATTTTTCAGCAAAGTGTACTCTGGCTGAAATCCTCACATTCATTACGTTCCTTAGGTTTTTCTTTAAATTATTTTTATTTTGAACTTAATAATCTTCACAAAACATTTCATTAAATGAACAGAAAAAAAGGTGATTGTACAAGGACCATCAACTTCTGTTAACACAACTTCTTTAAAGCATATATAAATTTTAACAAGGTAGCAACAAAATTACCTTAAACATCCTTTTGAGGGAGGACTCCTTAAGTGTTTTCACAATTCTTTTTTTTAAAAAAACTCTCATTACTCACAAACTCACACCAACTTGTACGGAAGTCTTTCCTTATAAAAGATTTAGTTTACAAAATAAACATATTGCCTACGTCTAAAGCTGAATTTCTCATTATATATCTATGTCTATCACTCTCTGACAAAGGATGGATGCCACACTCCGTTGCCAACTTTCTGAAGTCATGACTGGTTATTGCTTTGAGAAATGCCTTCTTTTAAAGTTGTTTGATGTTAATTTCCTGGTTCCATTCATTTCACTTCCCCCTAGTTCATACAAATTTATCATGTTCATTATTCCTTATGGTGCAATAATATTCCATTTAATTCATATACCACAATTTGGTAATTTCCCAGTTGGTAGACACCTGCTTCAATTACAACTCTTTGCTACAACAAAAAATGCTGATATAAATAATTTTATACATAGAGGCTCTCTATATCTCTGATCTTTTGGGGGTATATGCCTAGAAGTGGTAAGACTGGATCAACAGTTTAGTAAGTTTTTAACTCATTTCAAATTGCTTTCTAAAACAGTCAGATCAATTCCTAGTTCCCCCAATAATACATCAGTATGTTTTACTTAGCTTATCAAATAATGTACATTTCTCATCTAACGCTTTTGTCTTTATTCATTACATTAAGTTTCCTATCCATGTCTTCTCTATAGTAGGAATTTTTTATTCATAGGAAGATCTATAGGGCAGCTAGCTGGCACAGTGGATAGAGCACTGGGTTTGGAATCTAGGAGATTCATCTTCCTGAGTTAAAATTTGGCCTCAGACACTTAGTAGTTGTGTGGCCTTGGACAAGTCACTTAACGCTGTTTGCTTTTGCTCTTCATCTTTTCAAGAAAAATGAGCTGGAGAAGGAAATGGCAAACCACTCCAGGATCTTTACCAAGAAAACCCAAATAGAATCACAAAGAGTTGGACACAACTGAAGCAGATGAACAAGATCTGTGCTGTGAAGGGCTTTCATTAAAAGCAAGTTTTTCTCTCGAGTATAGATGGGTTATGAGTAAGGCATTTGGAGGAAAAAACCTTCCCTCAGTAGTTATTAAGTTTCTCTCCAATGTGAACTCTTCTGTTAAGTAAAATATTCTCAGTTGAGAGGACTTCTCATAATCATTAGGTTCCTCTCTAGTAACAATTATCTGGCATAAAATAAGGCATGTGCTCTGAAGGAAAAACTGCTGATGCTCATTACATTCATAAAGTTTCAGTCTAGCATGAAACGTTTGCTGTTGAATAAACTACAGCGCAGCCTTGAGAACTTTCCCACGCTCATATTGTCTTTCTAACGTGAATTCTTTGGAGAGAAAATTCTCTGTTCTAGCAGACAGCACTTTCGCATTCAATGAATTCGGGTTTCTCTTCAGTATAAGTTACCTGGTGTACATTAAAGTTTCTTCTTTTATCAAAAACCTGAAGACATTCATTATTGTAAGGTTTTTTCCCCAAGGCAAATTCTCTGGTATAAAGTAAATTTTAAGCTTAGGCAAAAGGCCTTTCCATAATCATTACACGTGTAAGATAGCACCATTATCAATTCTTAAAAGGCAAATGTGGCATTACAGAAAGAGCTTGTCTCAAAGTCAGAAAGTCTTGACTGCAAGTATCACTGCTAATATATACTTATGTTAAGCTGAGGACATCACTTGGTTTTCCCAAGTAACTCTCTAAGGTTAAAATTTGCAGAGAAGGCACAAAGGCTAATTTGATAGTTTCCTCATCTGGTAGTTTTCAGTATCAATGAAGCAACAGGTTCAGTCTGTACGTCTATCGCCTATGAGTTTTCTAATACACATTAAGATTCTCTCTCCAGCAGCCCTTTCCACATTTATCACATTTTAAAGAATTTCCCCTAACATAAACAATATGCTAAGTTGTCAGCTCAGATGGGATGCCTACTCACCTTTAACATATTTAAAAAGTTTATCTCCAGAATGAATTGGCAGATGTCAGAGAGAAGCTCTGGGCTCTGAAAAGTCTTCCCACATTTATACAGTATCTTTCACGTAGGAGTTAGTCTGATGCTTGAATAAGATTTGAACTGTAGTCAAATTCCTTTACACGTTCATTAGGCTTCCCTCCAGTATGAATTATCTGATGTGCAATAAGATGTGGCTTCTGGCGAAGAACTTCCCACATTCATTACATTTATAAGGCTTTTCTCCAAGATGAATTCTCCGATGGAGAATAAATTGTGAGGTCATTCTGAATGCCTTTCCACATTCCTTACAGTCATAAGGCTTCTCTCCAGTATGACTTCGCTGATGTGCAGTAAGATGTGCAGTCTGGCAGAATAATTTCCCGCATTCATTACACTTATAAGGTTTCTCTCCAGTGTGAATTCTCTGATGGAGACTAAGTTCTGCATTTCAGCAGAAAGTCTTCCCACATTCATGACATTCATATCATGTTTCTCTATTGTGAATCTTCCGATGTAGAGTAAGACTTCTGCTCCGGACCAAGACTTTCCCACACTCAATGCATTCATAAGATTTCTCTCCTTCAGAATGAATTCTCTGATGTTGAGTAAGGTCTGAGCTCTGGCAGAAAGCCTTTTCACTTTTGTTACATTTATATGGTTTCTCTCCAGTATGAATTCTCTGATGTGAATTAAGATGAGCATTTTGTCAGAAGAACTTCCCACATTCATTACACTTATATGGTTTTTCACCAAGATGAATTCTCCGATGGAGAATAAGTTGTGAGCTCATTCTGAATGTCTTTCTACATTCCTTACAGTCATAAGGCTTCTCTCCAGTATGACTTCGCTGATGTGCAGTAAGATGTGCAGTCTGGTGGAATAATTTTCTGCATTCATTATACTTATAAGGTTTCTCTCCAGTGTGAATTCTCTGATGGAGACTAAGTTCTGTGCTTCAGCAGAAAGCCTTCCCACATCTGCTACATTCATATGGAGTCTCCCTAGTATGACTCTTGTGATGAAGAGTAAGACTTCTCCTTAGGACAAAGACCTTCCCACACTCACTGCATTCATAAGATTTCTCTCCTCCAGAATGGAATTCTCTGATGTTGAATAAGATCTGAGCTCTGGCAGAAGGCCTTTTCACATTTGTTATGCTTATATGATTTCTCTCTAGTATGAATTCTCTGATGTACTTCAAGGTTTGTCTTCTGACTAAAGATGATCCCACAGTCATTACATTTATAAGGTTTTTCTCCAAGATGAATTCTCTGATGCATATTAAGTCATGAGCTCAACTGGAATGTCTTTCCACATTCCTTATGTTCATAAGGCTTCCTGCCAGTATGATTTCTCTGATGTGCAGCAAAATGTGAACTCTTGTGAAAGAACTTCCCACATTCATTACATTTATAAAGTTTCTCTCCTCTGTGAGTTTTCTGGTGGAGAATAAGTTCTGTGCTTTGACAGGAAGCCTTCCCATAGTCATCTGGTATCCCTCCAGTATGAATCTTCTGATGAAGAACAAGACTTCTACCCTGGACAAAAGCCTTCCCACATTCACTACTTTCATAAGGTTTCTCTCCAGTATGAATACTCTGATGCTGACTAAGGTCTAAGCTCTGGTGGAAGGCCTTTTCATAATTATTACATTCGTATGGTTTCTGTCCAGTATGAATTCTCTGATGTATCTTAAGGTTTGTTTTCTGACTAAAGACCTTCCTGCATCCATTACATTTGTAAGGTTTTTCTCCAAGATGAATTCTCTGATGTATAGTAAGTTGTGAGCTCAGTTGGAAAGCTTTCCCACATTCATTACATTGTGAGGTTTATCTCCAATGTGAATTGACTGATGTTCAGTAAGCTTTGCTCTCTGATGGAAGACCTTTCCACATTGATTACACACATGTGACTTTTCTCCACTATGAACTCTCTGATGTTGAGTAAGGTGTGAACTCTGGTGGAAGGCTTTCCCACATTCATTACATTCAAAAGGTTTCTCTCCCATGTGAATTCTCCAGTGGAGAATAAGGTTTGTGCTCTGGCTAAAGGCCTTCCCACATGCATTACATTCATAAGGTTTCTCTCCAGTGTGACTTCTCTGATGTGCACTAAGGTGTGCACTTTGGTAGAAGAATTTCCCACATTCTTTACATTCATATGGTTTCTCTCTTGTGTGAATTTTCTGATGGAGAATAAGATTTCTGCTTCTGTGGAAGATTTTCCCACATTCATTACACTTATAAGGTTTTTCTCCAGTATGAATTCTCTGATGTTGAATAAGCTCTGAGCTCTGAAAAAAGACCCTGCCACATTCACTACATTCATGAGGTTTCTCTCCAGAATGTATTCTACCATTTTCAGGAGGATCTGAATTGTAACTTAAGAAGTAATTAAGTTCATTATGCTTAAAAATAATCTAATTTTTGGAGGAAGTTTTATTATCGTATTGGTTTAAGTCTGAACATGGGCTTAAGTTTTTCCTATAAATATCACATTCACAGAAGCTTCCCATGCTTACATTCAATGGTGGAAAATATGATATAAAGGATCTTTCATTTTTATTATATTCACTGCCTCTCACTTCATCAGGAGGCTTATTTTGAATCATTTTTGATAGCTGGAAAAGTTTTTCCTTGCTTCTCTACTGTCTTTCTGAACTGGCATCAAATTTACAGGCTTCTTTCAACCTGAAGACATAGGCACTGTCCCTTAGAAATCTTTCCTGGGATGAGTCTTCCAAAGAGAGGCCTAGCTTTAGAGATGACGCCTTGATTTCAGGCCTAGTCATCCAATCTGAAAGAAACAAAACATATGAATATCCTCTCTTCTGTTTCTTCCATCAATTTTAGTACACTTGAAATGAAAAAAAGATCCACCAGTAATGTTTATATTGGGAAAAGACTTCTGAAGAAACTGTACCGCAAAGTTTCAGAAGCTTCTTACATGTGGATGTGTTCATACATATGGATATAAATTATTTATTAACATTATTTAGGGGAAGGGAAGCAAGTTATTTTACTATACAATGAAGAAACTGAGTATCAGAATAATTTAATGACGCCTCAAATCATTAAATGTTGCAAAATAAGGCTTGAACAGTCTTTTGACTTCGAGTCCAATTCTCTTGCATCTATACCATGGGGTCTGGAGTATTTCTAATTTTGTTAATTTCTAAAGGGCTGAATAGGGAAAAGCAGTGGGAAGCTAGATGGAAGCCACTCGGAGCTCAATATAAATAATAAGTATGTCAGTTTTTATGGCTGTCCAACATCAGATGGAATCGAGGGTCAATGGAGACCTGAATGATAGTCTAACGTCCAGCTCCCTCATTTTAAAGAGAAAACAAGTGAGATTAAGATCCTAATTTGCTTAAGATCATAGCATTAATTAGCAGCAGTACTCAGTCTTGACCTTCTAACTTTCTTGTGGTCGTTTCACCACACTAGAAATATAGTAATTTATGAGATATTGAGTTTTAACACAGAGAAGATAAAAAATGACACCCAAACAGTTTATGATCCCCAGCACTGCAAGTAGGCAGATAGGTGGCACAGTGGATTGAAGGTTGGCCTGAAATCACAAAGATGTGAGTTCTATTCTGGCTTCAGGTATTTACTGGCTACATGACTACAGATAAGTCACTTAGCTTCTCTTTACCTCAATTTCCTCAACAGTAAAATGGGCATAATAATATCACCTACACCACAAAGCTATTGTGAGAATCAAGTTATTTGTGAAGCACTTTGTATGGTGCCTGGCATACAGTAGTATAATAAGAAATATTTTTTTCTTAATCCTTCCAATTTTGTATCCAATTTCCCAAACTCTACCTAATCCCCTCTTCTGTCCAAGTGGTCTGTGGCATATTCCTACAACCATATTACTTCTGTTGCTTCTTTTGATCCTTAATGAAATTTTCTCATCCCTTTCTCCTCATATTCTTTATTTTCCTCACATGATTATATGTTCTCAAAATAGAATACTATTGTACCATCCTTTCTTTTGACTCTATTTTCCTCCCATTAAGGAAGAGACAGCTGTATGGACCTGCATTCAGGTCAGGTGTAGTTCCACCTACTGCCCCATCACTGAGCTGTATTTAGATACACTAGTTTACCGGGTGATTATAAAGAGAAAGTGGTAATTCTGAGGGAGAGGGGTGGTAAATGAATTGTGGGGTACATGGAAAACACAAGAATCATTTTCATTTTTATTTCTTCTAGCAATAAAATCACAAACAAAAAATTAAACAGAAACATCATTTACAAAAACCAAAAAATATTGAGGAATTGAACTACCCAGAAATATACAAGTGACTCTACCTGACAAATATAAAACAATCATGACTAAAATAAGGCCTCAAAAATTTAGAGGGGCCCTTTTAAAGTCTACAGATGATACAAATCAAAAGGGTATAAAAGACAGTACTCCAAAAATATATTACTTAATGCAACAGCAAGAAGTTTCCCCACAGAACTAAACAAAATCAAGAAATTCCTATGTGAAAACAATGAAACAGGAAGAGTAACAGGCAAATCAAAAAAAATCCCACAAATGAAGTTAATATTGTACTCCAGACTTTAGAAGATACAAGGGATTCTGATCTAAATAATCTGGGGCTTGGCATAAAAATGGAAAAACAAATTTCATATTCCACTGAAGGAGACGTGTAAAAAAGCACAAATACAGGCCAGGGCATTCAAGAGGCAGAGATCAAGAAGAGAGAGCTTTCTAGGTATGGGAGACAGGAGATGAAGTTTCATGTGTCGTGGTGCTGCCTCACAGTGTGTGTGGAAGATGGAAGATGACGACTCCAGGGGACACTGGAGAATGAAGAGCTTTCAATCCAAGCACAGAATCTTCTCTTTCGGCGAGGAGGTCTTAGGGAGCTAAGGAAGCCTGAGAGCCTACAATGTGTCGCAGAAATGAAGGGTCAGAACCCAATTTGGGATGGGTGACCAGATCAAAGGAGAGGTGATCGTTGATCCTTCAGGAAGTCAGAACCAATGACTAATTGAACAAAAGAATGTCTTTGTGATCTAGGAAGACTTTCTTTTCAAGGAGATGCCCACATGATGACTCATTGGATAATGCAAAACCATCCCTGAAAACGGCATGTACATCCTTCATTGTTTCTGAAATTGACCTTGTCTTGTCATTACGAAGCAGGTGATACCAACTACATGTCCAGCCCCCAGGCGGCTTCAGGCAGACCACCTAAATGAGGACAGAAGGGGACAGCCAGGGCCTTCTTTAAACTTGATATACAGGGAAAGGGCAAGTTCGGGAAGACTGAAGAACAAGTGTCCTAAGCCCACCGGGGTGGAGCTGAGAACAAGCAGCCTCTAGGCACCCTCAGTGTGTGTACCTAGGCTTTGCACACCCTCTGAACCTACACGTGAGAAGATCAAAGAGAAGGGAAAGGATCCATGTACACAGATATGTGTTACAGCTCTCTTTTGGTGGCAAAAAGCTGGAAACTGGGCAGGTGGCCCCCAGCTGGGAAACGGCTGAAAACAGGGATGGAACATGAACATGGAAGAATATGCTGTTATCCCAAACATGAAGAGAGAATTCCAAAGAAACCTGGGAACTGGAAACCTGGGGCCTGGAGACCAGGTGAGGGGAGGAGGGGGAGGCTGCAACCACCTGGCCACCAGCCTTGGGGGGGAGCAGCAACACCAGGCCCTTCAGCAGCCCCAGGCGCATGCGCGGGGGGGCCCACTTCTGCCTAAAGTCTCCCCGCCCCCTCTCATGCCCAGCATCCCCAGGCACAGACTCAAAGGAGGAGGCGATTGTAGGAGCTGGCGGGCTGAGCTGCCTTCTGGGAAATGTAGTTCGCAGGGGCCGTTTGTGCACGCGCTCTGTCTTGCTCGCCCCTCCCCCGCTTCTGACCTCAGCTGAAGCTCCAGACAGCGCTCAGGGCACAGGGGAGAGGGAGGGGGAAGGAAGCGGGGACTCTCACCCCCCACTCCAGGCAGAGTTCCCTGCTCCTTCTGGTCCCCTCCCACCCCCGTGAGGGCCTCCCTCCAGGCCTCCTGGTGTCTCAGCCCCCTTGTCTAGTTGCTGTCCTTGGTCTTCAAAGAGGACCCCAATGACATCACCAGGATAAAGTGAAATTTCAGTGCCCACTGTGGCTGATCAGACCGATACGAGCTCGGATGCTCTACCACAGGGTGGGCACAGATAGTGCGTGGGAATATTTGGGGGGATATCCCAGATTTGCACATCCTGCGTTTCCTTTGTGCTGTCTCAATTCTGGTTTGCTCACAGAGCACAGCTCCCTTT
Source organism: Notamacropus eugenii (assembly GCF_028372415.1). NCBI lineage: Eukaryota > Metazoa > Chordata > Mammalia > Diprotodontia > Macropodidae > Notamacropus > Notamacropus eugenii. The sequence goes on from NC_092875.1 coordinate 708,932, forward strand.
CTGATGTGGGCACGCCATGCTGAGTGGTCCTGTGCCAAGGTCTCCCATGTTGCACAATCAGATCCAAAGTTCTTGAGAGAGACCTTGAGACTGTCCTTGTATCGTTTCTTCTGGCCACCATGTGATCGCCTGCCCCATGGGAGTTCTCCATAAAATAGTCTTTTTGGCAAATGCACATTTTGCATTAGAACAAGGTGGCCAGCCCTTTGGAGCTGCGCTCTCTGAATCATAGTTCGAATGCTTGGCAGTTCAGCTCGAGCAAGGACTTCAGTGTCTGGTACCTTATTCTGCCAGGTGATCCTCAGAATCTTCCTAAGACAGTTCCAGTGGAAGCGATTCAGTTTCCTGGCATGGCGCTGGTGGACTGTCCATGTTTCTCAGGCATACAACAATGACGTCAGCACAACGGCTCTACAGACCTTCAGTTTGGTAGTCAGTCTAATACCTCTTCTCTCCCAAACTTTTCTTTGAAGCCTCCCAAACACTGAGCCAGCTCTGGCAATGCGTGCATCAACCTCATTGTCATTGTGTACCTCCCTGGAAAGTACAGTACCAAGGTAAGTGAATTTATCCACAGCTTTCAAAACTCAGCTCCCTACTCACCTGCCCAGGGAGCAGGCCAAGCACCAGGGATGCAGAGGGGCAAGTAGAAGCAGGAAACTTGGAGGGCCAGAAGTCCTGCCCAAACCCTGCCCTCAGGTGGCTGCCCATGTGCCTGAGCCAAGAAGAGGGAAGAGGCTGAAAGGAACTGGGACCTGGTCCTGGATTGGAATCCCCCCACAGGCTAGGCTGGGGGAGAGGGTCATTTCCATGGGCCTCAGTTACCCCATCTGTAAAATGGGGACTGAGATTCTCCTGCTGGCCCCTAGCAGCCCTTTTTATCTTAAGCAAGCCCTGCCATCCCTGCCCTTGGGCACAGCTGAAAAAGTCCTTTAGTTATCCTCACCATCATCACCACCTCCCCCATCATTATAACCATCATCACCACCATTATCACCATCATCACCATCACCATCATCATCACCATTCCCATCCCCATCATCCCCACTGTTACCATCATCACCACTACCACTGCCTCTTCAACAACAAACAGTTTAACAGAGCATTTTTGCGATACCATGAGGATACTTGAGGGCATCAGAGCCTCAACCTCCTCTATGCCATGTTGGGCTCAACCTTGGAGCAAGGTGGGTAAACAAATGGGAGGGTGCCATGGAATCAATCAGGCAGGTCAGTCCACCCCACTTGGAGTGAGTGATAAGTTGCCCTGGTACCTTAGGGAGGTGAGAAAGAATCTTTATTAACCAAATCATGATAGAATTTAGATCACATATGGAAAAAGTCTGGGACAATCAAGAGTGAGTGAGGGGAAGTGTTCCAATTGGCTTAGAAAACACAGATGCTGTCTACAGATAATATCTAAAATAGAAGACCATGTCAGAACCCTGCACATTCTAGAGTCTGGAGCAAGTGCAAGCCCAAGAGAGCATTCTAACAAAACCCCTGATAAGAAACCATTTGGGCCATGATAGGAGAGCTCTGGAGCTCTATCCTCACCTCACCTCCCCCCTTGGCTGGAGAAGGACCTTGGGAGCTTTGATGGATCTGTGGGATTTTGGACTGTCTCTCTTCCCATCAGCACTCAACACCATCCCTCAAGGCAGCAACAGCTGGCCACAGCTGACTATGTCAGGAACCAAGAACAGATTGGATACAGTGTGGGAAGGCAGATTCATGGCTCCCCAAGGAGAAGCTACAATATGCCTAAGGGACATTTCTTGAGCTTCTCACAAAGGGGAGAAAAGTGACTTGCACCAGCTAGGAGTTGGGAGCTACGCTTTTGACACATGTGCTCTCTAACCTTGAGACCTCTGGTGTGAAAATGTCTCAGACTTTTTGGGGATGAGGAAAGCCAATTGGTACCCACTATTTTCACTATACACCTTAGTAAATTTGTTTTTGAATTGTTTCAGTTGTGTCCAATTCTTCATGACCTCATTTGGAGTTTTCTTGGCCAAGGCACTGGAGTGGTTTGTCATTTCCTTCTCGAGATCATTTTACACAGAGGCAAACAGGGTGAAGTTGATGAGGGCTGGAAGGAGGAAGTGAGACTGCCACAAAGACTTGAGCATCAGAGGCAGGTCATCTGGAATGAATTCACAGACTCAAGCATTCTTGCGGTCAAGGTAAAGATTTATTATGCTTTTCAGCAGGCAAGAGTTCTTAGAGAGCCTACAACCTTAGAGGGGTACAGGTAAAGTTTATATACAATAAAACATGTGCCAAATTTGCTAACTAGGTGATTCAGGGCAGGATTAGGGAATGATTAAGGAGTGATTAGTTCTTAAAGGAACATGCACTTTAGTATCTACTGCACAGGTATTTTGCCTAGAATTCATCAGGAAATAGCCCAAGGGGAGGTGGCACTACCTGGCGGTGTGGTTTTAGGCCTGAGCCATCACTAAGTCAACTAGTGGTCAGGACCGACTAAGAAATGCCAGGTTGCTCTCATCAATGTCTTATTAGACAAGATAAATGTGAGGGAGCATACAGATGTCTAAGTCTGGGATACATATGATTGGTCAGTGAATTGTAAGTGTCGTTATGACCCATCACACAGTCCATTCTGCCAGAACACAACTGGTTCAGATTAATAAATTCTTTAGGTGTAGCTGGCAGCTGTAGCAGGAAAAGAGATAAAAGTGTTGCTGGGGCAGGCTAGGTCCTTGGGTTGGGGAGAGACTGCATGGGATAGTGTTTTGAGGCTAGGGAGAAATGTGATTTTTAGAAAGAAATGTGATTTTAGGATTGGAGTCCAAGCACTAACACCCAAGCATCCCATCAAAGTGACTTGCCCAAGGTCATTCACTTAGCTTCTGAGACTAGATTTGAACTCAGGTCTTCCTGATTCCAGGCCCAGTGCTCTATCCACTATGCCACCTAGTTGCCACACTTTAGTAAATACTGCTTTCTAAAAACCTGAATCTAGCTGGCTAAATGGTTTTTAACTGATAATCATGGCAGAAAGCACACCCATGGGTGTGTCCTGTGTGCTGTTCAGAGCCCCTTAGGACTGGCCTCAAAGGTCTGAGGGGACAAAGGAGCTGAGTCTTGAAGATCCACTTCATCAAATCCCCAAGTCAGATGATAGGACCAAACACCCATCAGAAGGGACTTAGGTCCATAGCATACATTGCATTGAGTTCAGCTAGCCCAGTCCATTACAGGAAATCCCTGGGCCCTGCTTACACTACATAAAGTGACTTGCACCAGGTCTCCTAGCTGGTGTCAAGAGGGAAAATTCAAATATAGCCCTTTCTGAGTCCAAGCCCCGTACTGTCTCTGCTATCCCATATTACTGGTAGGCTACATCCGTGTGTGTGTGAGGGGGCACCTGGGGACCAGACAGCTGTGGTACAAATGTTCCCTTGGATCTCTGGCCCTGGTATTGTGGGCATTCCAGCCTATGTCACTACACACATCTACATCACATCTCTTGTGTGCTTATTCCTGCCTTCCCAGAAGGGAGCTCGCCTAGGAGACCAGGGTGATTGTGAATGTCTCTCAGTGGGCAGAAAGTGCCAGGAAGCCATACAGTATCCATATAGTGTCCAGTCCCCATCACTCAGACTCACTGTGGGCTGCCAATTGCCCCTCTTGCTCAGACATTCCTTTGCTCAACTTCTTTCTATTAACTTGTTTCTAATGTGTGGCAGCCTGCTCATGCCCACCACACCTTCCCGTTGCCCACCGTAGTACATTAAAAATATAACAATGGCACAAGAAATTTGACCTGTGTAACTTAATATCCTAGCTGTGAGAAGCACGTTGATCACAACCTGTACATGACTCAGATAAAGTTTTCATAAATGTTAGTGCTGAAAGAGCCAGTGGGCCTTACCATCTCTTTCTATCCGTGATATTCAAAGAAGGGAAAGGATTTGTCCAGGGTTAGGGTCAGAAGCAGAGAAAGAACCTCATGGGCTCTTTCCTGTCCCTCACCCAACTTCTCACAGAAATGATTTTACTAATATTTAAGGTTTTCAAGCAAGCTGAGAAGGCAATGTTGATTTTTTTTTAAAAAGTAGCCAGAGAACCGAGGGCAAAGAAGGCAGTCAGCTAGCAGACAGGAGGGTCAATATTGACTCTCATACTGACAAGCTGGGCAACTCCTCTGAACCTCAGGCTCCTCATCTGTAGAATGTAATGTCTGTGCTCCCTACCTTAAAAGGGAAAAAAGGAGCTTCCAAAATCTGGAAAGTGCCATGAAAAATGTGTGGTGATTATTTACAAGAGAAGATTTCTTCCTATAGTGGATTATCTTCTTCATGGTACACTCTTAAAGGGTGGGGGGGTGGGAATTCCCTTAAAGCACTGGGCTAGATGACACCCTCAAAGGGGGCATGCCAGCCTCAGCTCAGCCAAGGCTGTTTGCTTGTCACCTGCACCAGACATCTCCTGATGCCTTTATCCACTTACTCATTTAACCACTTCTGGGAAGGGGTTTCACCACTAGCACTGGCAATGTTTCAGAGGAGAAAATGGCTCCACCAACTGACAATGAAAACAGCTTTTGGGCTCATTAGCAACTGGACAGTTCAGAGAGTGGTTTGGGTGGAATCATGAGGTCTAAAGTCAAAGTGTAAGGAGCAAATGAGAGGAGAGAAAATGGAGACAATTATTGTACACTACCTTTGAGAAGTTGAGCTATAAGGGGCAGAAGAGATACAGGATGATAGTAGGTGCGGGAGGATCAAGTGGGGATTTTTTGAGGATTAGGGAGACATGGGCATGTCTGTAGGAAATGAATCAGAAGAGGGAGAGATTTGAAACAAGGGAGAGTGGGGATGACAGAGGGGGAGCAATGGGATGGAATGAGATCACTTGTGCAGGTGGAGCAGTTGGCCTTGGTAAAGAGTGAGGCCATCTCTTCAAGAAAGACAAGGGTGAAGGAAGAGATACTGGCCAAAACATCTGGATGATACGAGGAAGCCAGGAAAATAGAGAACTCTTGGCAAATGGCTTCATTTCCCCCCATAAAATACGAGGCAAGGTTCTCAGTTGAGGATGTGTGGGAAGAGGGTACAGAGTGCCCCACCGAGCTTACAGCAAGGATGGGGAACCTGTGGCCTCAAAGCCGTATGTCACCTTCCAGGTCCTTGGGGATGGCCTTTTGACCAAGTCCAGGTTTTACAGAACAAATCCTTTTATGAGTTGTTCTGTGACTTTGGGATTCAACCAAAGGGCCACACTTGAGGACCTACAGGGCCACATGTGGTCTCAAAGCTGCAGGTTCCCCACCCCTGTCTTGCACCTTAATCCTTACCACATACTCTTCAATCCAATGATACTGGCCTGCTGGCTGTTCCCAAACAAGACCCTTTGCCTCCAGACATTTCCCCTCTGGGCATTTTCCTGGCTGTCCTGATGCCTGGAACCCTCTCCTTTCTTAACTCTGCCAACTGATTTCCCTGGCTTCCATTGAGTCCCAACTACAATCTGTTTTCTACAAGATGCATTTGCCAACTTCTTGATTGTGGTGCCTCCTCATGTGCAAATTTGGAGTATCCACCCCAAATATTCCCATGGACTCTCTGTGCCCAGCCTGTGGTAGAGCATTCCAAGCTCCTATTGGTCTGATCAGCCACCGTCGGACACACTGAAAATTCACTTTATCATAGTGATATCATTTTGGTCCTCTTCGAAAACAGACAACCAACCGTTTCCTCTTTTCTGGGATGTCTATTGATTTGTTTGCTTGCTGCTTCCCTCCTGAAAGCAGGGATTGTGTGTGGACTCTGTGTACCTCCAGGTCTCAGCATAGTGGCTGGCATATGCTTAGGTGATGAATCAATGCTTGCTAACGTACTGGTTCAGACCATTTACTGTGTTACATTCAATTAGACACTCTCAAAAGTCAAGTAATAAGCAATTCAAGTTCAGTCTCGTGCGTAATCTTTTCTCTTCCTTGTTTGCTGAAATGTTCGTTTTTTCTGATGATTCTTAAGCAAAGAAAATGTAATTAAGGAAATGTTTACAAACTTAGAAAAAAGGATGGCACTGACATCACAATTTGGGAGTACAGAGAATTTTTCATTCTGTCATGAAACCGATGGAACTGTAGGAAACAAAAGAGAAGGAGTTGAAATTTCTCTTTAAAAGACAATCTGTCCAACAAAAGCAAAGGAAAGAAACTGACAGGGAAAGTAATTTGTCCTGGAAATATTTCTACTAATAATCAGACATTCGTAGTCTACAAGTAGGCAGCAGCAGAAGCAGCTTCCCTAAATGTGAATTGAAGGGCAGTTTCCAAAAGAAGAAACACCAATTGTCAATAAATCAGTGAAAAGCTATTCCAAAATTCTAGCAGCGATCGAGGTCCGAATGAAAACAGCCATTTAATGATCGATCAGGTAAAAATGAACAAAAGAAAGGCTGGTCCGGCTGTGGAGAATCAGACAAGCTGGAATTGGGCCATTTCTTTAGAAAGCAACATGGCTGTGTCCAAGGAGAGCTAAGAAATGGTATTCCCTTTGACTCAGTAATTGTACTTCTAGGACTGTTGCTGAAAGGAAATCGGCTCCTCTCGGATACTTCTATCCCACCCCCTTCCCCCACCCTAGTCCCGCCCCCCTAAAGCCCCCACTAAATACTCTCCACCACTTCCCCAGGGCCCTATGGAATGCCTGTTCCATAGGTAACAAGACTCCTCCCATTCTAACTTGCTTCCTCTCTTGCTCCTCCATCTTGCAGCAATCACTGAACCCCAGCTTCCCCCATTCCCTGATTCTGCTCATCCACTTTGGCTACTCCATCACAGTGGGCCTGGATCACAGATGTCAGAAGCAGAAGTGCTCCCGGATCTTCATTTAGGTGTTTACATCAAGTCTCAACTTGGAAACAAACAAAACAAACTACTGGATCTTATTCATTTTTTCCAACTTCTGATCTCTAAGTCATTGGTTTGGGGAGTTACAGTGACATCAAAAAAGCGTCAACAAATATTTTGAAAAGAACAGTGGCACAAGTGCCAATGCTAAGAATAATCAGAGACTCTTAAGGAATCCCAAGGCCACAAGAGGGTTTGGTTTTAGTTATATTTGGGGAAAAGGGGCGGGGGGCTGCAAAGAGGAATAGGGCCCAGTACTGAACAAGCTTTCATTGTGTGGCACACAGTGTGGCAGGCCCTGAGGATCAAGGACAAGAGCAGACACGCTCTACCTTTGAGAAGCTCATGGTCTAGCCAAGGTTAGCCATGCTCACCGTACAGGGAGTTAGGGCTGATTTGAGGTGAACATCAACAGGAAAGGCTTAATGGAGACAGTGGCACTTGGATGGAGTCTTACAGGAACAATGGATTTTTGAGCACAGAACTGAGGAAGAAAGGCATTCCAGGCAGAGGGGGCAGGAGGCAGGGGATGGAGGCTTATGTAGGAGAATAGCAAGAAGGACCGTTTGGCTAGACTGCAGTGTGCAGAGAGAAAAGGAAATCCTAATCAAAACTGGAGACAGGTTATAAAGGATTTTAAATGTCAAAGTGATGGGGTGCTTGTGCTTGAACTCCAATTCCAAGATCACATAGAAATTTCTCCCTAGTTTCAAAACACTATCCCTGACAGTTTTCTCCCCAACCTAAGGACACTATGCCTAGCAATAACTCATGAGTGGGTCCCAGTAAAACAAACTGTCTTTCCCCATCACAAGAACAAGTTGAGCTCTGAAGAAATTCTCTCGAAAAAACAGGACTATCATGTAACCACAGAATTATCATGTATTGATTCCCAAAGTTATGATATTCATTCCAAAGATCCTCAAAGCTATCTTGTTACAGGTGTAACAGATCAAAAACACACCCCTGAGGAAACCCTTCCCATGGTTTCCAGTAGTGAATGAAGCCTGTTACAAAGTGAAATGAGCCATACTAGGAGAACATTGTACACAGTAACAGCAAATATATAATGATAATCAACTGTGAAAGACTTATCCATTCAGATCAGTATGATCCATCACAATTCCCAAGGACTCAGGATGAAAAAATACTATCCACTTCAAGAGAGAGAGCTGATAGATTCTCTGTGCAACTGATGCATCATTTTTGTTTCTTTTTTTTCAACAAGGCTGACATGGAAATATGTTTCGCATATTTGCTTACTTTTTCAGTGGGTGGAGGGAGGAAGAAATACAGAAAGGAAAATTACAATAAATTACCATAAAACCATTTAAATAGAGATGGGAGATCTGCTATAAGGTCATATTTCTGGAAGAAGTCTTTGAGATCATTTAATTCATCACCTCATTTTACAGTTTAAAAACCAAAGCCCAAGTAGCTGAAGTGATTTGTTTACCTAAGGCTGCCCTGGCATTAAGGGGCATAGTCAGCATTCAAATCCAGGTCCCTAGCCTTGAAACCAAGCACGCTTCCCATTATACCTTGCTAACTCTGGTGAAGGCAGAACTGACAAGTTTTTACAACTGATTGCAGGTAGAGCCTGGGGGGGAAGGGATGACTCTATTTGTAAATCTGTGTGACTGGATGGATATGCTCTCAATAGAAATGAAGAATTTAGAGATATGAGCAGGTTTAGGGTGGAAGAAGATAAGTTCCATTTTAGACAATGTAATATAGTACCCAATGTTAGGTCTTAGAGACTAGGACCCTCACCATTGACCCCACCACCACCACCACCACCAAGGGAGTCCTCATTTCCAGACCCCTGGTCATAAACCATATTCAGCTCTGGGACATTTTGCCACCATACAAAGGAATCAGGTTCTACTTTTCAGCTTCATTTATCGTTGGATCTCCCAGGAAAATTACTTAAGCTCAGTTTTTGAGAAGAGGAGAGAGGTTTGCAAGTGCAATTTAAATCAAGTCTAGGGGGTTTATTTTTATTTCATCCACACAAGGAACATTAAACCCCAAAGACTCAAACTTAAATCTGCCATAGTGAGTTCTAACTGTTACTATGTTCTGGGAGGCTAATTCTTATCAAAAGGGGAAACGTTTCTAGGACTAGTGAGTGCTGAATTACATTTTGCTGTCTTCCCCAAGGTCTCTGCCAAGTCAGGTGAGGATTATACTTCCTTTCCCGTCTGTGGCCATCTTCTCTGAGAATAGTGTGATTGTCAGAGTCAGTTCTGACACCATTGCCTCAAGAGCCCAAAACGTTCTGAACTCAAAAACTGCAAGTATGATACGAAATTGATTAAATAATAAACATAAAAAATAAAATTTATTAAATAATAGATGGAAACTGGAACATCTCTGAGTTACTATAATAGGATGCAAGTATGAATAGCTTACAGTTTTAATCTATATTCATGGCCAAATAAATATACTATGGAGTTAACATCCTGTAAAGGTGGAAATGATCGGAACAAGTGATAAGACAAAGATGTAACGTGATAGATGTCTAACTGAAAAGTGAGTGAGATGAGGAGATCGTGAAGACTTTTCATAATAAAAATATGGGGAATAGTGTATTTTCTAAATAAAATTTCTTTTCCATAAGGCATAAGTTTCAGGAATCCAGGGCTTGTGAGCAGTCAGTTGCCTCCTCTCCCCCCCTTGACCCCTCCCTTCTTTCTTTGTGATAGTGCTGTGGACTGTAGCCGAAACTTGGATTACTCGGATCTCCCCTTTTGTTTGTTATACTTTGCCATGTGGACAGTACAAGCTCCCCTTCCCCGCCCCCCCCGCGGCCCACATTTTACCCTAGTTATAGAATTAGGTGATTGCGTGGGGAGAGGCGACTGTCTCCCTGGGTTTGTCTGGTTTTTCGCACTTAGACATAAGCCCGCCTCCCAGACAATGGACGGGTGGGACAGTGGGGAGGTGGGATTCTCTGTGGGAGGGTCCAGGATCGTGCTCCAGGTTCTGAAGCGGCCTCCTTCCATCAGATTAGCCCGGTCTGGTGGGGCGATGCCCCTTTCTACCGAGAATTGTAATAAATCCCTTTCTGTTCTCATCCAGAAGCCTCTTGGTTCATTTACAATTTTGAGGAAGGGTCTTTCATACCCGCACAGCTCTGGTGCCCTGGCCCCCGGGGCAGCTCCTTCCCATTTCCATCGGGGCGGGCGCCCGTCAGGGAATTCTCTCTGACCGTCCCTGAGCTCGGTGGGCAGAATTCCTGCCCGGAGGGGGCAAAATCCCGGAGAAAAAGAGGAACTCGGAGGGAGAGATAAAAGCCCCGAACAAGGGCAGCCAATGCCGGCCGTGGTGGACGCCACGGTGGCTGGACGTGGCAGGCGCAGCCGGAGGTCAGCGCCCGGGTCCGGACGCTCCGTCGGGCTGAGTCTCCCACCAGGCGAGCTTCCGACACTTCGCTGGAAATAAACCCAGCACCAGGACGCTGCTGAGCCGGCCCCGCGGGACTGTCGGGGTGGGGCGACCCCTGGTGGACAAACGTGGCAAGGTTTGAAAAAGAAGCCGGGAAGCTCTCGTGAGGGACTTCGGAAATTCGTCATGGGAAGAGCCGGCTAAACGCATTTAGGGTTAGGGGTTTTAGAAAGATTAAAAGAGAACATGAGTTAATGTTCAGGGCTAGACACGAAGGACCCAGATGCAGAATCCATGCTTGAATTACGTTCTGTTGTCAATGCGTAGTTTAAGAGACCAATAGACAAAGTTATGGAAGGTTATTGGATTTAAAAATTCTGTGTTGTGATTTGTAATTATTATTAGTTATTAAGCCCCCAGATTTTATGCTTGGAAGTCCCTTTTTGTCTTCTGTTTGGGCGAGGAGTTTCTTTAATTAATCTGATTCAAAAGTGTTTTGGGTTTTTTTATCTGGGAAAGTCTTTCCTCCTCAGATATGGGAGTGGCAGGCCATTTTCTATCTTATCAATAATGGAAATTAATGAGATCTAGGACCTAAAATTTGTACTTTGTGTTTAAAGTGTGGAAAAATTGCAGGGATTTCTTTTAGAAGTATCAACTCTGTCCATGTGCTTAAACTACGTGGGCAAAGGGAAAGTTACCCGCCCCCCCCCAATATGATTTCAGGGTTGGAGTGAGACCGGCAGGGCTGATCTGCTGGACTTGGGAAGGGAGGGGAGATGAAAGAGGGCTGTTTAGCTCTTTAAGGGAGTAAAGTAAAAAGAAGAGGAGGGTTAAAATGTTTTTATAAACTCAGGTTTGATATGATTTCAAGTTAAAATCTGTCCTGAAGGAATAATAGGCAGCATCTGAGAATACTCTTCCTATCAGGATCAAGCAGAAAGATATAGTTATTTGGCATTTAGAAATTGCATTGTTAAATGAATGATGAATTCATTTGTGATTTTTAAGCCTGTTCCATCTAAGGATGTATTAAGAAGATTAAAAAGTTCATTTCTGTTGCTAAAAAGGAAGTTTTAACTAAAATTGGTTTTTGTTATGAATAAGGCATGTACAAAAATATGTAAAAGGAAGCTTATGGATAAATGTGAAAAGGCTTTTGGGTTTTAGGTCTTGCAAATTTTTGTCAATTAGGTCCATGAGGGTTTTGTGATAAATAGTAAACTGTTCTTTTATTTATTTATTTATTTTTAACACAGTTTATAGCAGATAAAGCAATTCAAACTTTTGGTCAGGTGATACTTCTTTTTAAAGCATTTACAATACAGATCACAAAATAATTTTTTTTAAACATTAACCAACTGAGATACAAATAATATTTCTGTTGCTAATTCACAAGCTCTTGACCTAATTGTCTCCATAGTATTATTAAGAATTAAAGGACCTTAACTTAATATTGTTGGTCTAAAGTCCTATGCCTAATACCTTAATTTTAGACAACCTTGGATGTTCCCCTACCCATAATCCATAATTGAATAGATCTGGTATTAAGCTTACAAATCTTTTGACTATAGGAAATTGCCACCAATAGTAAGGACATTGCAGGGATAAAATATCTCCCCAACTTCATGTCAGTTCCAGGCAGGATTAGACTATCCACTTGCATTCAGTCAGGCTTAAACTCTGCCAGGTGTCAGTGGGGAAATTGATTCAGGAGAATCCCACCTCAGCCCATGCTGAACAACCGCTCTCCCACCCTTCCCTTGAGATCACCTTATGCAGTTCATACCAGCATCTCATCAGCTTACTGGCATCATGGATTGGTGGCTCAGATCGCCTTTCTTGCTATCCATACCTGGAGTTAGACTCAGAAGAACAGTCACTTAATAGTCCCATAGCATCTAAGAATGGCAAATTCCAATAACCAGGTTTCAAATACAATTATAGTTTCACTTTGGCTAAGGAACATCTTTTAGGCAAGTCTTAAGTGGCTTACATGCCTTTCTATAGATGTTCTAGTTCCTGATTAAATGACAATCATAAAATCAAATTTACCATTAAAACCTTGACTTTTCCATCCATGCCAAATTTTACCCGAGGTTACCTTCCTCTAGGAAATTTAGACTGAAATTCTTTTCTCCAAACTAAAGATGTCATTGATTTATTCTCAGTAATTAATTCAGTCTATTGCTTTAATACTAATTGCTTCTACCTCATTTTGTAACACGTCCAGTTTTCTCCCCATCACTCCCCTCCCCCCGTTTCCTAATACCTTGCATTCTGATTACTCCTTCCCTCCATGTACCCTCCCCTCCATCCCACCCCTCTCCTATCCCCATCTTCTCTTTTTTTCTTGCAGGGCAAGATAAATTTCCATACCCCTATCCCTGTAGTTCTTATTTCCCGATTATATGCAATAAAAATTCTCAACATTTGTCCCGGGTCTGTCCCCGGGACCTTCGAGTGAGAATCTCCCTTCGGTGGGCACCACTTCGGACGTCTCCGGACCTACCCCGGGGGACACGGCGGCAGGCAATAATCAGGCAATGCGCAGGAGGTTCATAGCTTTATTGCATGGAGGAGTCCCCCGAGCAGTTCAGGGCGTTGTCTTATATAGGGAGGTTCTTCCGGGCTGCCATCCTAACCCGCCCCGAGGGCGAGGCCTACCACCCGATTGGATCCAGCCCACCCGACCAATCCCGTGGGCTCACAACTCCTCTATGGGAGCCGTGTCTCCCTCGGATTGGTGGGCTGCCACTCCCGGGGAGGCCCCTATCCGCCCAGGCGCCTAGGACCGACCCCCGTCAACTCCCCCTTTTTGTTTTATTATAAGGACATCCGCCTTTACCTGCTCTAGGACCCTCTTCCAAAGTTTTATCATGCAAGAAATAAGGCAGGGAAGCAGCACACACAAGAGTATTACTATCACAACCATTCCAGCAGCAACCCCAATGGTATGCAGAAATGTGGTAAAATCTAATCTGGAAATCCAGTCAGGAAATGTCCCATGTTGTTTCTCCAAGTCCCTCTTATATATCTCAGTTACATTCCTAATCTGTCTTACAATGTCATCTAGGTGCTCTATATAGACCTCTAGATTTCTGTGGTCCTACAATCGCCGATCGCATCGTCCAGCTCCTGGCTGGCGTTCAGTCTGAGCGCCGTCATGCACAGGGGCCGTGCCAGCCCGACGTGACATGGGAGTCCCTCCAATATGGCGTTTACTCGGAGGAGTGTCGAGATCGCCTGTACAGCATCAGTCAGCGCACTGAGCTCTAGGGCTACCCGCCTGTTAATTTGCTGTTGCAGTGCCCATGCCCGAGCGGACGTTGCCATGAAATCTGACAGGTCGGCAGCCATCATGTGGACCTGCCGCTGCATGGCAGAGATTTCCACCTGCTCTAAAAGGCTAGCCACTAACCCTACCATATCTATGGCGGATATTTCCAAGCCCCTCTTCTCCCTGACCATCACAGCCCTAAGGAAATCAGAGTCGGCAAATGCCTCATCGGACCCAACAGGGAGAAAGGTAACTGGGGGAATGGATAGAAGTATGACAAAGGTGGTATTGGAATGTACATCATTGGGCGTCAAGGTGTTAGAGAGGGTCCCATTGGAGCAGGATACATTGTATTTGCCCCCTGTCTGAGTGATGTTCCCTTCCCTACAGATTAGAAACATATCAGTCCTTTTCAGGGTCTGGACTGCAAGGGAGAAACGATTGCAGTGTCCAGAGACCTGACCCTCGTGGCAGGTAAATCCTTTCTTCATGATGAGGTCCCACCATTGGGAGCGGATGGTGTCATTGTCCGTCAGCGGCCCACTATTGTCTGTCATGTGGGTGATGTTTCCAAAGGCCGCTGCCATTTTCCAGAGATGGCTTTGGATGACTACGCTCCCATTTCTCGCCAGGACGTGGGGCACTGGAGCTGCATAATACGGTCCTGGCGCTCCATCCATGAAGTAGATCTGCTGGGTGTTGTTCCACTGCTGTCCCATTACTGCATGCCCTGTGGAACAAACTTGCATACCAATGAACATATTGGGTGTAGGCACGCAGGGGGGTAGAGGGGAGTAGGGGATCTTTCCACTGGGTAGAAAGCTTCCCGTGGCATTAAGGAGCGATAAGTGGTTGCAAGAGAAGTCCCTAGTAGCAGTAGCATTGCATGCTAGGGTGTTGTTGGTGTTCCGGGTGCTGTTCCACAACCCTTGCATCCCCTTCTTGAAGAGGGGGCGATGCTGAGTGAGACTATGATTCAGCATGTACATATGGATGTAATTCCCCAGACCCAGGGCCCCATGTGGTCCATGTGGGAGCTCCTGTATGGACTCGTTCCGTACCCGGGCACAGGGGGTGATGTTGGCCCCTTTGGTGAGACATATAGGTAACTGTGCCATTGACCAGTGGACCGTCTTATTGAGATCATGACGGCTCTCCGGGTAGCCACCCCCCGATCCTCCCAACACCAGGGCGGCTTCCCCTAGGATGCTCAGCTCAATAGAATCCCCTTCCCAGGCGGCTGGTCGGGCTGCTGGGAAGCCAGGGACGGCAGCCCAATACACCCATGGTGGGTCCTTGTTGCGGGGGAGGGAGCGAAGAGACGCCCCGGCCCCCAGTTGGAGGCTGCATAGCATCCCCACCAGGATTATATACTTATCCATGTTTCTCCTCCTAGTTGTTCTGTTCAGCCGCTTCTTCTTCCTTTTGCGGGGCCTGCGTCGAGCCCTTCGGGGAGTCCTCACACGCTCGGGTCCATTTAAGTGGCAGCCACCTCCGCTGTCCTCCTCCTATATCAAGACACAAGTAACCCTTTCCCCTCACCACTACCTTGTTCGGTCCATGCCACTGTCCTTCTGCGTCCCTCCACCATACTGTGGCGGGGCTTTGTCCCTCATTTGTTATGGCGGGTGGCAGACGGCGGGGCGTTTGCACTGCGTGCATCATGGCTGGTGTGATCTGTTGCTCATTTGCTATTAAGTAATTTCGTGTGAACACGGCGGTTGCTAATTGTGCCGTGGTCAGCCGACCTGCCACTCCCCCTTTTTGTTTTTGAAGGGTGCGCTTCAGGGACTGGTTAGCGCGTTGGACAATGGCTTGCCCCGTGGGGTTATAGGGGAGGCCCGTGACGTGCCGAATGCCGAATTGAAGGCAGAATTGGGCAAATGCGCGGGACGTGTAGGCGGGCCCATTATCTGTCTTTAATGTTTGGGGTGTGCCGTGAGCGGCGAAGCAGAGGAGGCAGTGCGTGATGACATGTTTGGTGGCTTCCCCAGGTTGGAGGGTAGCCATGACAAGGGAGGAGCAAGTATCTACTGTGACATGGATTATGGAGGACTGGAAATGAGTGACATCCATCTGCCATATTTCATTAGGGAAGGTACCCCGAGGGTTGATGGTGGTAAGAGGGGGTGGTGGCCGGAAGGGGACACAGGCACGGCAGCGCTTGACTATTTGCCTAGCCTCCTCTTTAGGTATATTATAGAGGCGTGACAGCATGCGGGCTGGGAGGTGGAAATAATTATGAGCGGCAATGGGGTCAGTATAGAAGACCTGAGATGTCCCTAATAAGGAATCTGCAATGGCATTCCCTTTAAATATAGGTCCGGAGGTGGAAAGATGTGAACGCACATGTAAAACATAAAGGGGATGGGAGCGAGCAAGAAGGGCCTGCTGTACTTGTACAAGTAAGGGGCGGACTGAGGAGGTAGACAGGGAAAGATCCGCTTCGGGAAGGACTGGGAGAAGGTTATGACAATAAAGGCTATCTGTTACTAAATTAAAGGCTTCTTTTGCGCAAATCTGCAAGGCCACAAGAATTGCAAACAACTCATTCTTCTGAGCAGAGGAATAAGGTGTGGTGAGCACCTTAGTGATCTGTTTATCTGGGATGTAAACTGCCGCTTTGCAATGCTTGGTGGCGTCAGTGAAGGCTATAGGTCCCGCTACGGGCTCTGAGACCACCGGGTTTCTCTGCTTTGTTAAGGGAAATTGGTCCCAAGCCCGAAGGGCAGGGGGGAGATCTCCAGCACGAATTTCATGGGAGCACAGGAGGACGGCCCACAATTCAGACGATTGTGCTAACTCGGTTAATATCTCAATGGGGCTGGAGAGCAAAATGACAGGATAGTGGCCAGATAGCTGTCTGCATATAGAGCTGGCCTTAAGCAATAAGAGAGCCTTTTCTTCTAGGGCTATCGGGATACTTTTGGTTTTTCGGTCGGGGTAGACCCACATCAAGGGGCCATGGAACTGGTAAATGACTGCTACTGGCCCAACGGTCTTATTGCCAAGGATGGACAGAAAGAATGGCAATGCTGGGTCACACCGTTCTACCACTGCTGTCTTTACCTCCTCCTGTATTTTTTCTATGAGCTGGAGGGCCTCTGGAGTCCACTTTCTTGGGGAGCCCAAATTAGGTGGGCCCTTGAGAATGTCGTATAGTGGCCTCATCTGTTGGTTTGTAATGGGCACAATGGCGCGTAGCCACTGTATGGCTCCTATGAGTTTCTGGAAATCATTGAGGGTGTTGATCTGGGTGACATCTATTTTTGGGGGTACTCGGGAAATCCCACTACCCTTGATTTGGTGTCCGAGGTATTGATACTCGGAACCAAGTTGAACCTTTTCGGGAGCTACTTGGAGGCCGTGCCTATTTAATGCTTCAGAAACCCGTGCTAGGAGGTCAAGGACATATTTCCTTGTGCTACAGGCCAGTAGAATGTCATCCATATAATGTATTACCACAGCATCGGGACTCTCATCTCGAATGGGTTGGAGAATTTGCGCCACAAATTGCTGACACATCGTGGGGCTGTTGGCCATGCCTTGGGGTAGGACTTTAAACTGGTACCGCTTTGCGGGCTGTTGGAAGTTAGTAGAAGGGACGGAGAAGGCAAAACATTTCCTATCCTTTTTGCATAATGGAATACTATAAAAACAATCCTTAATATCTATCACTGCTATGTGCCAGCCCTTGGGTATCATAGTGGGCGAAGGGAGTCCTGGTTGTAAAGGACCCATGGGTCGCAGTGCCTTATTGACTTGCCGGAGATCAATGAGCATTCTCCATTTGCCTGATTTCCTTTTTATAACAAACACTGGAGAATTCCAGGGGCTAGTGGAAAGCTCGATATGTCCTGCCGCTAATAAATCCTGCACTATTTGATGGAGGGCCTGGATCTTTTCTTGAGTCAGGGGCCACTGATCCACCCATATGGGGTTGGTGCTTTCCCAGTGCAGTGGAATGGGTGTTGGCCCCACAGCGGCCCCTAGGGGTTTTTCGCCTGTCCTGTGAAATCAGTGGTGAGGGTGACGCCCATGCCGCTGAGCAGGTCTCGGCCCCATAGGTTGATGGGGAGTGCTGGCATTCTAAGGGGGCGGAACCGTCCTCGGGCGTCACCAGCGGCCCACTGAAGGTGGCGGGCCGATCTGAGGGCATTCACCGACCCGCCCACCCCGGATATCCCTTGGGCCTCTTGGGTGGTTTCCCAATCTTTCTGCCAATCTCCCGAGGAAATCACCGACACATCAGCTCCGGTGTCGACCAGTCCTCTGAGCCTGACGCCCTCTACCTCCACATCCAGACACATCTTCCCGCGCCCCACTTGCTGGGTCCATGCTACAAAAGGACTCTCTCCCGATGTATCTTTCCACTCTTTATCTAGCCAAGGCAGTGATATTCCCACAGCTATCGGGGTGTTAGTAGGTAGTGGAACTTCATAGGCATGAGGGTTGGTTAGTGCAATAGCAGACTGCCCAGGTTGCAATATCTGAGTATGCACAAGGAATTCCTTGGTTTTGTCTGACCCTATAATTAACCTCTGATGATCCTTTGGGGGGACCTTAATGGTTGTAGTGGTCCATGGCGGGACTGTCTGCCCTGTTACTGCATACAGCTCTACTCTAGGCGGGGTCTGTTGATCGGTCCAGGGGCTCCCTTCCCGCTCTGGGAGCCCCTGCCCCCGTTTCCCTGCCTTTTTTTGCTGTTAGAGCTGCTCGAGCCCCGGCAGTTTTTTGCTATATGGCCGGGTTTACCACAGCTAAAACACCGAACCCCTTTTTTCAGCGATGTGTTTCTGCACTGTGCCTGGAAGTGTCCCGGTTTCCCGCACCTGAAGCATGGTCCCTTTTTGGAGCTTGTGGACAATTGGAAGGCTTGGAAGGCGGAAGTTAGTGTTGCCACCAGTTTTGGGTCTGCTCCACCGCCCTCATCCAGACACTTATCAACTATTTCATCTACAGAGGGGTCTGCGGGCAGGGTGGAGAGTATTCCCCTCGACTTAGTGAGTCCCTCCTTGAACAGCTGAACTATGAGTTGCGATGAGGGACCTCCCTTCCCAAACCTTTTCCATACCGCTTCCTGCACCCTAGTCATAAATTCCAATGCTGATTCACTCTGTCTCTGCCTTAGGTGACTTATAAGGGTTTGAGTGCGCGCTGCAAGGGCATCTAGAGCCTTCATGGCTACTTCCTGAACAGCTCGAATTATAGGTTCAGGGAGGGCTAACTGCTGTTGGAACTCGGCATAGTCTCCAAACCCTGTGAGCTGATTAATGGTGTTCTCTACATCATTGGGGTGATTGGCTTCTGCATAAATCTTCACTTGTCTGTTCCAGTAGGCCTTCCAGGCAGTAAACACAGCGGGATCTAGCACTGCCATCATAATCTCATTCCAATCTCCCGGGAGCCAAGCGGCCACGGAGACGGAAGAGCCCAGTAATTGCTTTACATATGCCGACCCTGCGCCATACTTTGCTACTGCGTCTTTCAAATCCTTTAAAAACTTATATGGAGTGGGACGGTGGGTACGTTGTACGGTACCGTCTTGTTGGGTCTGCTGGAACACCGGGAAGGCAAGGGCATGTCCCGGCCTCCCGGTCCACTCCTCAAAATCAACTTCCTCCCCCTCCTCCGCCGCCTTCAGCAACGCGGCTTGTAGCCGAGAGTGGGCACGGGGATTTCCAGCCGCTGGTTTCGGTTCCTCTAGGGACTTTCCAGCTGCCGGGGGGTGTCTGCGACAGCAAGCACAAGCGCCCTGACACTCGGACGGCCGGGGATTTGTCTGCTTTCGTTTTTGAGAGAGATCTAGCTCCTTATCTGTCTCTTTTGGGGGGGCAGCGCTACAATGTCTCATGTCCTCCCAGGGGTAGAGCGGGAGTGGTAGCGCACCCTCCTCCCCCCAAGGGGGCTCCTTCTCCCCCACCTCGGACCCGCATAGAGAGGGGCCAATCTGTGTACTTATGGCTTGTTCTAAAGGAGGAGGTGAAGGCTGGAGTGCAGAGCTAACCGTGGCATATATAACAAAATCTCTGGAGCTCAGGAATTGAGGATCCTCTTTTTGGTAGGAAGCCATCTGCTGTCCTACTACCCTCCACTTATCATGATCCAAGCCTGTGTGAGCCAACCACGGGGAGACTGTTAGAATTTTCTGCACCCACTGTCTACAATCCTTTATGTGTATTTTTATTCCCACCTGCTTACATATCTTGTACACTTGGCAGGCGAGAACTCCTGCATCCTCCGGTTCCATTCCCTTGGAAATCTGAGAGCCCATGTTTCCTCTAGATAGCCCCGACTATCTAGGTTGCCTGACTCTTCTACCCTTAACTGGGTAGGGTTATACTCACCTCACTCGGCGGGGGCTGCAGTCCCTGTTCAGGCGCCAGCTGTCCCGGGTCTGTCCCTGGGACCTTCGAGTGAGAATCTCCCTTCGGTGGGCACCACTTCGGACGTCTCCGGACCTACCCCGGGGGACACGGCGGCAGGCAATAATCAGGCAATGCGCAGGAGGTTCATAGCTTTATTGCATGGAGGAGTCCCCCGAGCAGTTCAGGGCGTTGTCTTATATAGGGAGGTTCTTCCGGGCTGCCATCCTAACCCGCCCCGAGGGCGAGGCCTACCACCCGATTGGATCCAGCCCACCCGACCAATCCCGTGGGCTCACAACTCCTCTATGGGAGCCGTGTCTCCCTCGGATTGGTGGGCTGCCACTCCCGGGGAGGCCCCTATCCGCCCAGGCGCCTAGGACTGACCCCCGTCAAACATTTGTTTCTAATACTTTGAGTTCCAACTTCTCTCCCTCCCCCCTTCCTCCCCAGCCCCACTGAGAAGGGAAGCAATTCGATACAGGCTAAATATGTGTTCTTTGGCAAAAGACTTCCATAGTAATCATGTTGTGTAATACTAATATATTGCCCTCTGACCTACCCTACCCCTCCTTATTTTCCCCCCACAATTGACCTTGTCCCTTCTCGAAAGTGTTTATTTCTAGTGACTCCCTTCTCCCATAAACTGTTCTTAAAAAGAGGAAGATATTTGTTGTATTAAGAAATGCTTTATAAAATCTTTTGTATGATTTTTGAAAGGTTTACCCATCAAATTTATATTTGTAAGCTAATTTAAGAAGGGAGACCAGGAATTTTATGGTTCCAGGTAACTCTGTGGAAAATTTTAAGAAAGCCTCCTGGCCCCATCCCCCCTTTCATTTGGAAATCCAGTCATTACAGTAG
The DNA here is from genome assembly GCF_028372415.1 of Notamacropus eugenii. Taxonomy (NCBI): domain Eukaryota; kingdom Metazoa; phylum Chordata; class Mammalia; order Diprotodontia; family Macropodidae; genus Notamacropus; species Notamacropus eugenii. Next base: position 729,720 of record NC_092875.1, read on the forward strand.
GACTTCTTAAGATCTAATTTGAACTGGAGATGCTCAGAGGAGAAATGTTAACTATTTCTTATTGTGAGGGAGAGGAGTGGCCCCAGCCCCACCCAGGGGCCCCTAAAATCTGAAGAGTCTAAAATGAGCACCCAAGAGGTGTGGCCCTTCACTTTGTTAAAGTTGTAATCTGTATGTAAAGTGTAAACTGTGTATGGAATTCCTGAACTAGGAATTTGTTCAGGTGATAAGTTCTAGTGATTAATTTTTAGGAAATTTAAGATGTGAGTCCTGGTTAAATTTTTGACTGGTGAAATCTATTATCTAATGAACAAGCCTCAGAGAACAATTGTGTCCTCAGTCTGGGATGGGATCCTTCAGGCTCAGTTCCCCATTATGATAGAGGGACTGAGGAAGGAGTCTAGAGTGGCCCCAGGTGGTCTAGGGGTTCCCAGCATGGTCTTGATGGGAGTGTCCAGTAATTTAGAGAATTGGATTAACAGGGCATAGTGATTAGTGATATGCCTCTATGGGCCGCTTGAGAGCCAGTACACATGGCACTCGGTGAGGATTTCCAGGGCCCTTCTAGACAAATGGGACAAAAACTTTTTGGGGGTAATGGACAAAGGTCCCAACTTGGAATAAGGATTTTACATGTTACAAAGAGATGTAAAAGTAATTAGTAGAATAATTGGCTGAATTAATTACTGAGACTAAATTAGAGACATTTTTAGTTCGGGGAAAAGAACTTTAGTTTAAGTTTCTCAGAGACAGGTAACTTTGGATAAAATTTGGCATTGATGGAAAAGTTAAGGTTTTAATGGTAAATTTCATTTTATGATTACTAATTAATCAGGAACTAGAACATGTATAGAAAGGCATATAAGCCACCTAAGACTTGCTTCAAAAGATGTTCCTTAGCCAACGTGAAATCAAAGCCATATCTGAAACCCGGGTATTGGAACTTGCTATTTTAAGATGCTATGGGACTATTAACTGACTGTTCTTCTGAGTCCAACTCCAGGTATGGATAGCAAGAAAAGTAGTCTGAGCCTCTGATCCATGATGCCGGTAAGCCTGTGAGATGCTGGTATGAACTACAAAAGGTGATCTCATGGGAAAGCTGGGAGAGTGGCTGTTCAACCTGGGCTGAGGTAGGATTCTCCTGACTCAATTTCCCCACTGACACCTAGCAGACTTTAAACCTGGCTGAATACCAGTTGATAATCTGCTCCTACCTGGAATTGACATGAAGTTAGGGAGATATTGTTTCCCTGCAATGTCCCTACTCTTAGTGGAAATTTCCTATAGTCAAAAGTTTTGTAAGTTTAATATCAGATTTATTAAATTACAGATTGTTGGCAGGGGAACATCTGAGATTAAGTCCCAAATTAAGTTATTAGGTTTAGGACTTCAGACTTAACAACAAGAAATTAGGGTCTTTTAATTCCTAGTCATAGTGTGAAAAGCATCAGTTTACTAAGGCTTGTGAGGATAGCATACATAGTTATTATTTTGTCTCATTTGGTTAAAAGAAAAATGGTTTGTGGCCTATATTGTAAATGCTTTAAAAGAAGTATTACCTGAGAAACAGAGAATTAATGTAAGATGTAAATACTAGGTTGTAATGTGGACTTCTTAAATCTGACAGTTGGTCAAAGTTCCAATCTTGATTTTGTAAGAGTGCATTTTGGTTAGGGTTAGGGTTAGTATAAAGCTTAAAAATGGTCATCTAAAATGATATTAAGGTCAGTTTAGTACAAGAAGAGACATCTGGATTTCCATAATAAGATAACAGGAAGAAGATACAGAGGTGTTATGATGAAGATGACCCAAAGGAGCATCTAAATCAGAAAACTGCATCACATGATGTCCCTCCCCATTTGAGAGGGAACTCTGAATGGATAATTCATTGATCCACCTTTGTATTTTAAATCTCTATATCTGTGCTTATAACAAGGGGACTTCCCCCCACAATGTGTTGCCCAACTTTGTTTCCTTCCTATATTCATATAAAGGGGGACAGATGAAAGGAAGAATGTATAGGGGAAAGAATGTGAGGATTGCATTTAATTTTAAAGATTGCCCATGTTCTTGTCCAAACTTGGTCTTCTCCTTTAAAAGCATGAAGGAGAGGAAGGAGTGGTATGAGAGAATAAAAAGTGAAGATCACTTAACAGTTAATCTATATTAGTAGTGGTGTGAACGTCTTCAGATGATAGAGAAGAGGAGGGATTGAGTGAGATGAGGAGACTGTGAGGACTTATCATAATATATTTTCTAAATAAAATTTCTTTTCCATAAGGCATAAGTTTCAGGAATCCAGGGCTTGTGAGCAGTCAGTTGCCCCCCCCCCCCACCTTTTACCCCTCCCTTCTTTCTTTGTGAGAGTGCTGTGGACTGTAGCCGAAACTTGCAAGTTACTCAGATCTCCCCTTTTGTTTGTTGTACTTTGCCATATCGACAGTACAAGCTCCCCTTCTCCCCCCCCCGCCCACTTTTTACCTTAGTTATGGAATAGCCACATCCGCAGTTAATTAGGTGATTGTGTGGGAAAAGGTGAATATCTCCCTGGGTTTGTCTAGTTTTTCCGCACTTAGATTGTAAGTCCGCCTCCCAGCCAATGGACAGGTGGGATAGTGGGGAGGTGGGATTCTCTGTGTGTTAGGATACAAGATTGTGCTCCAATTTCTGTAAGTGGCCTCCTTCCATCAGATTAGCCCCGTTCTGGTGGAGAGATGCCCCTTTCTACCGAGAATTGTAATAAATCATTTTCTGTTCTTATCGAGAAGCCTCTTTATTTAAAATTTTGAGTAAGGGTCTTTTTAACCACACAAAAGCATAGCAAATTTTGAGAAAAGAAGCAGGATCAAGCTAATTCCTTTAAGAATTATATGCAGATGTATATGATTGATTTCCAACATTTATCTCTCATGGAAATTAAAGCTTTTAAGCATGTTTGGTAATAAGATCTCAGATTTGAATTTTTACACAAAAATTGTATAGGATAGTGGTAAAAGTAAGTGAAATTATTTCTCATTTATTAAAGTATCTGTGATCATTTTGAAAGGCAAAAGAGCTCATTTTATGGTTGGACCCTCCCATTCTAAAGGATTCTTCTACCAGGTAAAGAATTTAGGTAAAGTTAGAAAAAGGAAATAATAAACTGATATTCTCCAACGTTTCAAAAGTGGAGAACCAAATTGAAGGGATTGTACTAATTTCTGGGAACTTCTAGATCTGAACCAAAGAAGCAGAATTCTCTTTTAGAACTACCCTGAGAAAAAAAACCTATTGTCCAAGAAAGGATATCTAGGGAGCAGATAACGAGATGAGACATCTGGGACTCAAAACGTGCTGCTCGAATGGACATCGGGTATGGGTTATAAAGATATAAGGAGACTTGATGTCAGTTAACATCAGTAATAATGATTGCATTGATTTGTATGGTTCATGTTGAAGTTTTCTTGGTTATCTTGGTGATATGTAAATCTCCCTTCTTGAAACAAGGCTATTGTGAGCCAACTGAGTAGTTTAATCTGTATCTGCTGGGCTCAATGAAATGATGCAATTTTGTGAGTTGTGAGAAAACTTTATTGTATTGTTTGAACCTAGCCCTGCAGAGAGGGAAAACGAAAAATTCCTATGTGCCTTTAGGCAAGGACATATATTGTACTGTTTCCTCTCAATTATCAATTCATGTGTCTTCTAGGAGCCCCTGTCATGTCTGCCTGACTACTCCTCCTTCGGTGAGGTAGGGGGTGCCAACCCCAAGCACAAGAATTACCCTCTCCCACTCATGGATGGGCAGATGAGAATAATTTCTCCCAAAGGTTATGAAGGCAGCTGAAGCAGGTTCTGGGGAGTGCTAGGAGTTTGGGCAGACACAGAAGGTGCTAAGGTCATTCACTACATCCTGGACATGCCCAGTCCAAGCTTCCTAGTGACCCCACCTCTAAGCCATGACTGGGGGAGAGATGCTCTCTGCCTGTCCCTCTCCCTTCTCTTCCTTATTCTGCCTCCCTTCCCTTCCTCATTCTGCCTTCCTTCCCCATCCTGTTCCCAGTCTGAGAGCTCTCCCTTCTTCCTTCAAAGCTGGTCTCTGTGCCTTCTTAAAGTGTGATTGCTGCCCCATTTCCTGCTGCTGAATATGGTGTTTCCCAGTGAATACATAAAGGACAAGGTGTGCCTGTAACCCTCCCTCCCCTTTCAAAAATTAATTCACAGAGGTCATGAGATGAAGACAGGACAACAGAACCTCTAACCTTGAACTGGGGGCAGGGATCCAGGGCACCTAGGGTCCTATAGGAAAAGTGTGAAGAGAGAGTTGGATCCAATGATAAAATGGAGGGTGGTGCCCTGAGGCATTTGGGATGTGATTGGCAATCTGGGTAAGACTCAGGGACAGTGACCTAGGCAATAGCTAGGCTTGGAGGGAGGTATGTTCCTCACAGCCATGGAGAAATGGTCAGCGGGACTCAAGGAGCGGAAATGAGGCCCAAAGGAAGGGGAGCCAGGAGGACCCTGGTGATTCGTAGGATCCTGGCCCAGGCCTCCCTGGGCCCTGCTCCTGAAGAATTGGCTTCCAGAAGGCAATGATCTCAGCTCCTAGGCTTCCTGTTTATAGCCAGTACTGGAGATGGGTCCTTCCAGTCCCACATAGCCCCCTCCTGTCAGATCTCTGAAGCCCAGGATTGGCCTTTTCTTCCAACGGCACACTGAGTTAGGACTACAGGACTTTGCCTGTCTCCTTCCCAAGCTCTACCCTGTACCCCAGGGAATGCCCAAACCCCATATCCTTCACTCCTCTCCACTTACTCTCTGACCCAGGGCCACTAGTTTCCTGGCTGTGGTCAACAACCTACATGTCCTGACACTGTGTCCTTCCAAAGACCGCCATCTCCTCTTACAATGTCCTCTCTCCTCACCTCAGCCTCCTGGCTTCAGTCTTCTCAGCCAACATCTCACCTTCTGAAACGAATCTTTTCTGGTACCTAACACCCTTAGAGCATTGTCTCTGAGAGCCCTAGACTTCCTTCTGTAGATGCCCCCTAGGCCTCCAAACTCCACCCCAGAGCTTCAATTCTACCATAGCCACAACCCCCCAACCTGATCATCCCTGAGAACTCTGCCTCTCCCATAGCTCCACCACCTTCCTTACCCCTCCTGCTTTGGGACTCAGACCCTCCTCTTTCTGTGCAGAAAGAGGTAGGGTAAAATTGGGCAGCAGACTAGCTGAAATTAGTAGGCTGCATTATTGAAAGTCCAGACAGCACAAGACCCTTAAGAAACTGAGATTCTATATGGTACTGCTTATAACTGTGAGTCCAGATTTAATGGGATGGAGTTTGTCCCAAACCATTTGTTACTATTTAAAGTTGCATGTGTTGCTATCAGGACAATTTTGATAATTGACCTTGTATTGGTAAGACAGGCTAGAATGCAAAATATATATCAAATTTCATGACAGTGATCTATTTAGAAATGTCCATATAAGAAATAGAAGTGCAACTGGTGCTAAAGTCAATTACACCAGTCAATGAAGGCAATCTCTCCAGGGTGTCAAACTGATAAGATGCATAAAGTGATTGATTTTCTATGTAACATCCTTTGGAAATATATTCAACTAAATCAGTGTCATTTGTTCATAACTCTTTCTTATTTTGAATTCAAATTGTCATCTATTATCTTTTGTTCTTTTGAGTTTGGGATTTGGGGGAAACCAGAATGTAGGAAATGGATCTAATAAAACAATTTCTGGAGGGTGATGCAATGACAACCTCGCTAAATGAACTTTCCTTTACAAATACTGAATTAAGCTACTCAACAGTGGGGTAACAATGCTTAGCAACATAAGAATTTAATTGGGCATGCTTTGTTTTAAAAAAAATAATGACAACATACTGCTTGAGAAAAGGACAGAAGAGCTTGTCAATTCTCCTTTTCTGGGAAGTTCTTCAGGTCTCACCAGGTGCCTTCAGATCTTCTCTTTGATAAATGTCATAAAATCTTATCAGCTCTGGGGAAGACCTTGCTAAGTTTCTCCACTTCTGAATAAGTAAGACCATTCCGAATCCAAGGGGAGGGAGTGGTGGTGGTGTTTAGAAAGTTATTTCTATCACAGAAACAATATTTATCTGATAAGTTGACCACTGATGATGAAAATTATAAAAATGAATCTAGAAAAGCATGTACGGAAATTCTCCTTTGAGCCAGGGTGTATCATTTCCCTTAGTATCTAGGTTTGCCATAGATTCATGTTAAACAGAAACTCCACTTTTACCTGCTTTCGATCATTTCCATTTAATTATGCTATCCTCTTGAGCATGTACAATTATGTGAGAAGCTGACGTCCTCATTACCCAGGTCAAAATTGGGATTCCAGACCTTAATGGCCTCATGGCCCAAAGTCAGTTGTTCAGTCTCTACCAAAACCTGATATGCAGCTAACAACTAATTTTCAAAAGAGGTGTGCTGAATTCCAGATGAAAGGAGTTTCCCAGACCAAAATCCAAATGTCCTAGATGTGCTATGTGATGTCATCAATATCCAAACAATCCTATAAACTTTTGGGCCTCTTTCTTCTTGGTGAGGATAGAAAAATCCTGAATCTTTTGTCAGGCTTGCAGGAGAATCTCTCACAGCCCCTTATTCCTTTGTTTACCCAAACGTTTTATGACACCTTGTCCTTGAATATTTGCAGGATTAGCTTCCCACCCTTTGCTTTTCATATGCTTGAAGTATCAAACTCTTCTCCACTTCTTTTTTTTTACATTTTTTCCCTGTATCATAATATCATCTATGCAGTGGGTAAGCAGGAAATCGGATAGTTCTAATTCATCTAAATGTTCAGCCACACTCCTATGACAAATAGTGGGTCTATGCAGATATCCTTGTAGCAAGCATGTAAAAGTATATTGTCAGCCCTGCCAAGTGAAAGGAAATTGGTCCCATTGTTTAGAATCTATTAGAATAGTAAAGAAAGCATTGGCTAAATCAGTAACTACATACCAAATTCCATCATATTCCTGGAACCTTTCTATTAAGGTAATTGTATCTGGAACAGCAGCATACAAAGGAGGAGTCACCTTATTCAATTGTCTATTAATCCACTGTTATCCTTCATGTCCCATCTGACTTTCCTACTGGCCAGACAGGATTATTCCATCAAGTGGTTATAGGGACTAACACGCGTGCCTCAACATATTCCTTTATAGCACTGGTAATTTCATCTTGCACACTTGGCACACGATACTGGTTTAATTACTTTAGAAGGTTCAGGTAAAGGGACTGGGTCCATTTTCATTTTACTCACTAAAGCTGTATTCATTCCTATCTTCCTTACTGCAAATTGGTATCTCTCCTCAGGTGTATTTAGAGTCATACCTCTCAATATATCTATTCCAATGATTTAAGAATGGGAACAATTACTGTGGTACATTCTCTCTTAGGTAACCGTCCAATTTTCATTGTTAGTTTGACTTATCTGGCTGATATTTCAGCCCCTCCCAGGCCTGTGATGGTGATGATAGGAGTTCCATGTTTAAAATTCTCAGGGATTTCATATATAAAGGAGGCCCTCACTCCAGTGTCTTTTAATGCATAGGGCAGGCGATCACATGGCGGCCAGAAGAAACGATACAAGGACACTCTCAAGGTCTCTCTCAAGAACTTTGGATTTGACTGTGCAATATGGGAGATGCTGGCACAGGATGGCTCAGCTTGGCATGCTCACATTAGAAAGGGTGCTGTGCTCTTTGAGCAAAGCAGAATTGAGACAGCACAAAGTAAACACAGGATACACAAATATGGGACATCCAACCCAAATATTCACACGGACTGTCTGTGCCCAACCTGTGGTAGAGCATTCCGAGCTAGTATTGGTCTGAGCAGCCACAGTTGAACAAACTGAAATATCACTTTATCATGGTGAGGTCACTGTGGTCCTCTCTGAAGACGAAGGACAACAACCAACCAAGCAATATGGTTCGATTGATATGAGGTCTGTAATCCCATCTGTGTAATTTCTTCACTCTGAGCTGGGGCTCAATTTCCTATTCTCCCTGAAGGTGGGACAAGTGTGGATACAAGGGTTCAGAAGGATCTGTAGGGGCAGTTCTTACTTCTCTATTCTGTCTAGTATCAAGCCCCTTTTCTCAGTACACTCTGTATAGTTCCTTAGTTGGAATATCATCCATGCTTCCAAAATCAACTCTGCCTCTCAACAGGGCAATAAGCAATTCTTTTCTTGTCCTTCAATTCTGCCTTTGAATCCGCTGGCTATTTACTCTTCTCTCTTGAGGAAATTTATCTTTTCCCCAGTCCCCTGTCACTTAACTGTGAAATCTTGTCCAGCACCTCTCAAAGAGGGTTCCCTATTTCCCCAATTATTAGAGTCCAAACTGGGAACTTGTAAGCAGGAGGAGCTATCTACATTGTTATATTCCTATAGAAAACTGCAAAGAGGGCATCACAGTATGCATTTGCATTTCTGATCATTACAGCAGCCTTCATTACCTCCTCCTTTAACTTTTTTTTATATAGTCCCAAAGTGAATACCGGGGTCAATCTCCACTAGGCCATATAGAGTCAGTAGGATACTGCGTCCTTAAGCCTTCTGCACCCAAAGCTAACACACAGTTATACTGTTACCTCCTTGCATATTGTAATTTCTAAAGACTTGCTGTACAAAAGGATTCTGATAGCTATAAATTTCAAGCAATCCATGTCATGAGGTCTGTTATAAGATTCCTATATCTCCCATGAACTCTCTGATAGTAAATAAGGACTGACTTTAGCCTGAAGGCTTTACCACAATGATTACATTGTTAAGGTTTCTCTCCAGTGTGGATTTTCTGATGTCGGGTAAGATGGTTCCCCCGTTTGAAAGCTTTTCCACACTGGGTACATTCATAAGGTTTGTCTCCATTGTGGATTCTCCGATGTACAATAAAAGTGGACTTCTCTGTAAAAGTCTTTACACATTGAGTGCATTCATAACGTTTCTCTCTAGTGTGGATTCTTTCATGTCTAACAAGACTGGGCTTCTGTGTAAAAGTCTTTCCACACTGATTACATTCATAAGGTTTCTCTCCAGTGTGGACTCTTTCATGTCTAACAAGACTGCCTTTCCATGTAAAAGTCTTTCCACATTGATCACATTTATGAGGTGTCTCTCCAGTGTGGACTCTGTGATGGATAGCAACACTGCACTTCTTTGTGAAAGTCTTTCCACATTGATCACATTCATAAGGTTTCACTTCAGTGTGGGCTCTCTGCTGTGTAAGACAAACCTTCCCCATAAAAGCCTTTCCACTTTGATTAGATTCATAAGTTTTCTCTCCAGTGTGGATCCTCTGATGTTCACTAAGAGACCTCCTACCTCTGTAAGATTTTCCACACTGATTACATTTATAAGGTTTCTCTCCAGTGTGAATTCTCTGATGTTCAACAAGACTTTCCTTCCATCTGTAAGCCTTTCCACATTGAAAACATTTATAAGGTTCTTCTCCAGTGTGGATTCTCTGATGTAGAGTAAGGCTTTTGCACCATTTAAAAGCTTTTCCACACTGATTACATTCATAAGGTTTCTCTCCAGTGTGTGTTCTCTGATGTTCAAGGAGACGATCCTTCCGTGTAAAAGCCTTTTCACATTGATCACATCCATAAGGTTTCTCTCCAGTGAGGAGTCTCTGATGTAGATTAAGACTTTCCAAACATTTAAAAGCTTTTCCACATTGATTATATTCATGAAGTTTCTCTCCAGTGTGTGTTCTCTGATGTCGAATAAGACTGATCCACAATTTAAAAGGTTTTCCACATTGATTACATTGAAAAGGTTTTTCTTCAGTGTGTGTTCTCTGATGTTTAATAAGATGAGCCCTCCGTATAAAAGCCTTTTCACATTCATTACATCCATAAGGTTTCTCTCCAGTGTGGATCATCTGATGGTAATAAAGACAAGCCTTCCATGTAAAAGTCTTTGCACACTGATAACATTTATAAGGTTTCTCTCCAGTATGTTTTCTCTGATGTATAATAAGAGATTTCTTCTCTCTAAAAGCCTTTTCACATTGATTACACTGGTAAGGTTTCTCTCCAGTGTGTGTTCTCTGATGTATAATAAGATACCTCTGTATAAAAGCCTTTCCACAATGGCTGCATTTATGTTTCTTTTCGGTGTGGATCTTCTGATGTCTGAAAAGACTATCCTTCCATGTAAAACTCTTTCCACATTGATAACATTTATAAAGTTTCACTTTGGAGTGGGTGCTCTTATGTACAATAAGGTAAGCCTCCTTTTTAAAAGCTTTTCTACATTGCTTACATTTATACGGTTTCTCTTCACTGTGTGTTTTCACATGTGCGAGAAGATATTTCCTCTTGGCAAAACCCTTCCCACACTGTTTACAGTCATATTTCTCTGTGGTGTGGATACGCTCAGGTGTTGTGCAGACTTCTCTGCAACTGGAGTCAGAGGGACCATCACTTTGCTTGTGACTTTCTTCCACAGAAAGGCTTGGCTCTGCAGTACTTTCCTTCATTTTCAGTCTGATCTCCCCTTCTGAAAAAAAAAAAGCCAAAAATAAAACAAATAGACACTATACGTACACAGACTTCTATCCCCTTTGCTTCACGGGTAGAACAAAACCTCAGTTACTTTCTGTTTCTCTGAGCAAAGAGAAACATCTTAAAATGGAAGAAACAATCACTTCAAAATGCCCTCAGCTCACATCCCAAGGATGATTTAATTTCCAAAGAGCTTCAGGCATGAATTTCCACTGGATCCTCACAAAAACCTGTGACACAGGTAGGACCATCATTCTCATCATATTCACAACTCAGACCATTGGCTCAAAATGGCTGAGTGATTTGGCCCAAATCTGAGCAGCTGGGACTAGAATCCAAACCTCCTCCACGTTCAATCCTTTCTTCATATATATAATGCTATTTAATGTACATATACCAAATATTTCATGATCTGTTCTACCAGTAACCACAACCTAATTTCCCTAGGAATCACTTTCAATCTTATTTTTTCTGTTGCATTATCTGAGCACATATAGAATCCATATTTTTTCTGTATTTACTTTAGGCATGAGGGATTTTGTTCAGACCCATTAATTTCTTGAGATAGTCATTACTTACTTCTTTTTAAAAATTATCTTTAAATGGCTCTGCTCACTAAAATAAAATTAAAAGCTTTCTATAACACACAATTCTATAAAATGCATGGCATTACCCATGTCTGAAAATAGGTGTCTGATACAGGAATTACAGTCTATCACCTGCTGGTACAGAACTGCCTGTTTCACTCCTTGTTTTCTTGCACCCCTTCCCTTTCAAAGGTTTACAATCCTTGAAGGATTGAGACAGCTGTCCAAGAGAGTTGAGCTAAACATTTGTCAGGGGTACCTTATGTGGTAAATAACTGTACAGTTTGGTTACAAATATATTTATCTTCTGGGTCAAGAAGTATGTGTATGTCTCAATATTAACAACTGCCTTTTTGCAACGATTCAAAATTATCATCATTTGAAATGAACTTCTTTTGGGGAACATGCAGCGAGTGCCTCAAACTCTGACTGCTTCTGACCAACTACAGATATATTGGTTTCAATATATTTCATATATATAATATATTAATGTTATATATATGTATATATATAATATATTAAATACAATATATTCTTTCAGTTTCTCAACTTAACATCAAATTGTTTCCAAACTTCCAAGAAGGTTGGACATTCATGTGCAAATCATCACAGACATGCCAAGACCCTTGGTGACTGTCTAACACTGCACTGAATTATTACTCTTCTGGGTCTACCTTGTAATCACATCTCCTCAAACCTGAAATCACAGATCAAGATCTCACTTGGGTTTACACTGTTGCAGCAGGGAGGGAAGGCTATTGGAAAACCATCATCACCAAGCTTGCACAGTACAGTCTATCATGAAATGATCATGGACCATCACAACATTTCTACAAAAACAGATCTTAAAGTGCCACTCACTGAAATGCTGAGTTTGTTCTCTAACTAGAACTTCTCCTCTGTTCATGTTTATCTTCTTCTATCTGGCAGCTTCTCAAAGGACAGCATGGGTTATTCATTCAGTAGAGGTTCAGTGAATGTGTAGCTAGTTTACCAGTGGTAGAAATATAAACACTAATTGAAAAAAACACCCAAAAAAGCAATACTGGCAATTGATCTTCAAGCACATTTGTCATTTAAGGTGGTAATTATCAAGAGCCAATAGAAAAAGGAAATTTTAAAATAGTAATGAGCAAATTCATCGTGACTGGTTAGAGTCAAAAAATAAATGAATTTTCATTACCTGGAAGGGATTTTTCAAATTCACTTTCCATTTTCCACCTCATTCATGAGTGCCCATTTTGAACATATTCTGTTAAAATATCAGAATACTACTAGTGGTGCAGTGAAAGCTGGACCTCCAATCAGGAAGACCTCAGCTCCCATTCCCCTTCATAAACTTGCTTGTCCTGTGACCCTGGGGAAGTCACAAGACCTCAGTTTGACTCAGTATTTTTATCTGTAAAATGGGCATAGTTATAGCATCCAGTTGCTAGGGTTCTTATGAGGATAAAAAGAGACAACATTTGTATGCAGCATGACACATAGTAGGTGCTGTACAAATGCTCCCTATCACTTTCATTTTGACTGTTTCCTCCCCAATCCTACTCTCCTTTTAAACCAATATTAGCCTCAATCCTTTGATTCCCTTATTTCTTTGTGGAACTAAATGTATTTCCATTTCAAAAGACTTTCTTTCCCTTGTTATCAGCATGTGTTTGTAAACTAGAATCTGAGCTCTGAGATCAGAGAGACTGTCTTTTGACTTCCTTTGTATCCTTAAGGCTTAGCACATTAGCCTAAAACAGAAGGCACTTAATCAATACTTATAGATTTCCTGCCTGGGCCCAAGGCTGATAGCAGTCCCCAGTCTCTACCTCTACTCCCCGCATTCTGGTCTCTCCCCTATTTGTTGAATGCATGTTTGGGCCTCAGCCCTGTTTCTGTCACTTTCTTGTACTCAATCACCATTAAGGAGTTACATTAGTCAGGTTTGAACCTTAATGGAACCAGACAAGCACCAACGCTGAAGATTACAGAGGTTTCTTTCTAGGCTCCTGAAGGATCTCCTTCTATAGGATACCTGTGGATATCCTATAGGATACCAGCTCACTAAACTGATGTCGTGGTCACCTATAGGAACCTGGCTAATGACTCTCCAAGAATGGGGACAGAGATTAGCCAGAGAAATTAGGAAAGAGACTTGGAGTAATCATTTATGCAAAGTTTTGCTTTGGAAGACTCCTGAGTAAGGCAGCAGCCATCTCTCTTCCTCATGTGCTCCTAAATGTACAGAGAGAAAATCATGGAATCAGGCTGCCAGATCTACTACCAATTTAAGCTACATAAACTCAGCTGGGCCCTCACTGGTGTAAGGCAATCCTGGGCCATCTCCCTAACTGACTCCCTGGGCCACTCACCACAGCAGCTCTTCCAAATCTTTTCATTCATCCCCAATACTCCATCGTGTCTTGCTTCTACCCCCTCCTCCCAACCATTGAAAAAAAAAACTAGGCATTTATCAAGGGCTTTGTTTTCCTCCTCATCTCACATAAATCTGATGTCTTCTTCTCTTTTTTGACCCCCATATCACATGGAAAGATTCTTCTTCTGCTTGCTAAAGAAAATCCCCTTCCATGTGAAAATGATGTCACTCTACTCCCTCATGTACCTCTTCATATTCCTCCTCTAGTAACTCTTTCCACCAGTTTTCATTCTCTCCTACACTGATGACTCCTTACCTATTACCACAAATAAAATCATTTCTCTCTAATCCTTAAAAAACTCTCACATAACCATGCACACCCTTGAGATGGTGTCCAATATCTTTATTTTATAGCTAAACAGTTAAGAGATTGCCATTTCCATTTGGTGTCTCTAACTCCTTTCCCTGGCTTTCTTTGAACCTCTTTCTCTTTTCTTTTTCTCCTTTTTTCTTCCCTGCCACAGCCACCATATGGCCACCATTAGACACAAATAGGTCTATCTACGTAAAATTATTCTAGGCATACTTCTATTTATCAGTTCTTTCTCTGTATGTGGATAGCATCTTTCTTCATTCAGTTAATTTGGGTATCTACAGTAGTAAAAAGAAAAAAGGAACTCTGCATGCCACCTCCAAATTTTATTGTTCAAGTGAAACACATCCCTCAAAAGTTACCAATCTTCTCTAAATTGCAAACATTCAATGGCTATTACTTAATCCTAACCCTTTCTGACTTCTGTGCCCACACAGACACTGTCAGTCTCTCCCTTTGCTGATCCCCCCTGTCTAGATTTTAATGACATTACTCTCTCCTGGTTCTACTTCTACCATATCCAAAAGGAAGCTCATTTTCTTTCCTCAGCCCTCCCATCTTTTTCCATTCCTAATGCTATCCAAGGCATTCTCCCATCAGTCCAGGACCAGAAATGAAGTGCCATGCATTTCTCACCAACTCTCACACATCTCACACTCCTGATGCCCATGCTCATTCTGTACCAAAGTCCTGTTGATTCCACTTTGTGACATCATTCCACAGATCCTTTTCTATTTCATTATTGTCACTTTCTTGATTCAGACCCCAGTCACCTCACACCTAACACAGTGTCAAAGCCTGCTGGTTGGTCCAGTTGCCTCAATTCTCCCCTCAGTCCAGTCAGTTCTCCATCCAGTTATCAAATTCATCTTTAAGTTCTCACCAGACTGGTGATTAAGTTCTCACCAACCTCCTGTGGCTCCCCAGCAAAAGAATGAAATATAAAACCATCTCTAGGGCTGGGAAAGCACTTCATCACCTACTCTTTCCCTACTCCTCCCATCTTCTTTCATTCTATTTCCCCCTTCCATATATGTTTTTTTAGGTAGCATTTCCTTCTCTTAAAAAAAATTTATATATTTTTATTTTTCAACATTCATTTCCACAAGATTTTTGAGTTCCAAATTTTCTCCCCATCTCTCCCCTCTGCCCACCTCAAGACAGCATGCATTCTGATTACCCCTTCCCCCAATCAGCCCTCCCTTCTATCACACCCCTCCCTTCTCTTATCCTCATCCCCTCTATTTTCTTGTAGGGCAAGGTAGATTTCTACACCCCATTGCCTGTATATCTTATTTCCTAGTAAAAACAATTTTTAACATTCATTTTTAAAACTTTGAATTCCAACTTCTCTCCCTTCCTCCTTTAAGTAAGTCCTTTATGATTTCTCTCTCCTGTTTGCCTTTTCATGCTTCTCTTGATGCTTCTGTGTGAAAGTCAGATTTTCTATTCAGCGCTGGTTTTCTCATCAACAACACTTGAAAGTCCTCTATTTCACTGACTGACCATCTTTCCCCTGTGGTATTACACTCAGTTTTGCTGGGTAGGTGGTTCTTGGTTTTAATCCTAGTTCCTTTGACTTCTGGAATATCATACTCCAAGTCCTACAATCTCTAAATGTAGAAGTTACTAGATCTTGTGTTATCCTGATTGTTTTTCCACAATACCTGAATTGTTTCTAGCTGCCTGCAATATTTTCTCCTTGACCTGTGAACTCTGGAATTTGGCTCCCATATTCCTAGGAGTTTTCTTTTGGGGATCTTTTTCAGAAAGTGATCAGTGGATTCTTTCAATATTTATTTTGCCCTCTGGTTCTAGAATATCAGGGCACTTTTCCTTGATAATTTCTTGCAAAATGATATCTAGACTCTTTTTTTTATGATGGCTTTCAGGTAGTCCCATAATCTTTAAATTGTCTCTCCTCGATCTACTTTCCAGGTCAGTTGCTTTTCCAATGAGATATTTCACATTGTCTCCTATTTTTTCATTCCTCTGGTTTTGTTTTATAACTTCTTCATTTTTCATAAAGTCATTGGCTTCCATCTACTGCACTCTAATCTTTAAAGAATTATTTTCTTCAGTGAGTTTTTGGACCTTCTTTTCCATCTGGCCAGTTCTGCTTTTTAGGGCACTATTCTCTTCATTGGCTTTTTGAATGTCTTTCATGTCTTGGGTTAGTCTATTTTTTACAATGCTATTTTCTTCAGTATTTGTGGGGGGGGGGGGTCTCCTTTAGCAAGGAGTTGACTCTTTCTCATAATTTTCTTACATAACTCTCATTTCTCTTCCCAACTTTTGCTCTACTTCTCTTACTTGATTTTCAGAATCCTTTTTGAGCTCTTCCATGGCCTGTGACCAATTCATATATTTCTTGAAGGCTTTGGATGGAGGAGCTTTGACTCTGTTGTCTTCTGTTTGCATGTTTTGGACTTCCTTGTCACCAAAGTAAGATTCTACAATCTGATTCTTTTTTCAGTTTCTACTTATTTCCCCACTCATCTACTTTGAGTTCTTTCTCAAGGCAGATCTCTGCTTCCAGTGGGAGTGGATTGATTCCCCCACCATTTATGGTTCTAGAGCTCCAGAAACAGCCACTGCTGCTGCCGTTGGTGCTGCTGTGGGTTCCTCTGCTCCCTTCCCCCTTGAGCTCCCTGGGGCTGGGGCCAGACCACTCCATTCTCCTACAATGGTCCCACAGGCTTTTCCCACTGACTTTCCAATTTGTTCGCACAGTTTTGGGGTCGTGACATCTGGAAACCACCACAGATGCCTGAGATTCAGTCCCCCCAAGACCTGCTCAGGTCTCATCTCTGCCATTTTGGCCCACACTGGACTGTGACCTGCCCCCACTCTGGAGCAATAGACACTGACCTGCAACCTTCTGGGCTGTCTTGGGCTGGAGATTTACTTCACTCTATCGTTCTGTGGGTTCTGAAGCTCCAGAATTTGTTTAGTCATTTTTTATTTGTATTTGGCTGGGCTTGCGGGCAGCACTCTAGAAAGTCTGTGTTGCCATCTTGGCTCCACCCCCACCATATATGTTTTAATCTATTTCTTTGGGCCTCCTTTTTACTCTGGGGACAGGACCTTCCACCTCCTGACTCTGTGAGTTTTTTTCACCATCCCTGTGGTCTATAATGTTCTCCCTGGCTTCCCTAAATCCTCACTTACATCCCACCTCCCATAATAAGCCTTTCCCAGTCTTCCTGAAATTTAGGGCCTTCCCTCTCTTGACTAGCTCCAATTTATCCTGTCCATATTGAATTTCTACATAGTTGTTGGCACGTTCTCTGCCCCACCAGACTGTGAGCTCCAGGGGAGCAAGGCCTCTTGCGTTGATTCATGAGCTTGGTGCTTTGTCCAGGATCTGGAACAGAGTAGGCACTTAGAAATGTAATGACTCAGAGAAAGTCTAGGAGAGAACTCATATAGGAGAACCTAAGCCCTTTTATACATTCAGGACAATCCATGCCTCCAAATTTCCAAACAATGACTTTGTTTTGCATCATAGATTTATCACTGGAAGGAAGATGAAAGGCCATGGAGTCCAAATCTCTCTTATTACAGATGAAGAAAATGAGGTTTAGTGGTTCGGTGATGGACCCATGAAGCCACAACTGAGAAACATCTGAAAAAGAATTCCAAGTCAGGTCTTCCTTCCTCCACATTGAGTACCTGCCTCACCACAACACAGAGCAGCCTCTTGTAACCCCAGCTCCCATATACCTGCTTTTACTTCACTCACCTGGATAGTGCCTCCTCAGGCCTTCTTGCTCTGGCATCCATGGTACTTCCCTTTTCTCAAAATAAGAGATCACATCTTCTCTGGGAATTGGTAGCCCTGGGCATGGGGAGTCAGGGATAAGCATGGAGAGAAAGTTGTCATTCATATCCCTTTAGGAAAGACATTCAGAGCTGCTCCATTCTGAGATTCACTCCATCATGTTCACATACATGAACCTGTACTCACCCATTAGTACTTGTAATGTAAGGAACACAAAATAGCATGTGCTACATTATCCTTTTGTACAACCTATTCTGAGAAAGTGCCAGACCTCTTCCCCAATCCTGTCAAGTCCCACTCTTGTAGAAACTTCTCATTCCAAAGTGGGCTAAAAAGGCTTATTATGCAAAACCAGACTAGAGTCCCAGAACAAGGGCCTAGATGAGCCAACTTTTGCCCTGTCCTCCTCCCCTGTTCCTCACTCCCTGAAACCTATAGAAACCTTGTGTACTATTTATCTGGGACATCTTTGCCTCTTCAGGTGAGAGTCTCCTGCTGGCAAACTCAATAAACCCTAGTCGGTCCAAACTCGACTTCTCAGCCATTCTGTTATTCCTGGCAAAGCTGAGAACATGTAAGCAAGGACCCAGGTTGGTTCCCAGGACTCCTGAAGGATAATCTCATAGTATTTCTTTTCTGAGCTTTGGAAAGAGGTGGGAGAGAAGATCATGGAACCAGGTTGGAATCAGAAATTTTGATCTCGGTGAACGTTCTTCATAGAAGGATGGACTCACTGCACACTATCCTTTCTCTAGAAATGAGAGACAGCTGATAGTGCAGTGGGGAGAGCCCTGGGCCTAGAATGAGGCATTCCAGAGTCTAAATCCAGCCTCAAACTGTTACTAGCTGTGTGCCCCAGGACGAATCACTTAATCTCCATTTGCCTCAGTTTCCTCAACTGTCAAATGGGGAGAATAATATCCTCTAACTTGGAAGGTTATTGTGAGAATGAAGTGACATAACATTGTAAAGAAAGCCCTGGGCCCAGCACCTGGTATACAGTAGGTGAAAATAAATGCTTCTTCCCTTCCCTTCCTTTCCCACCATCTCTGTTGGAATTTGAGGGCAACAGAAGGAGGATTAAGGACAAACTTGCTAAAGGAGGGTCAAATAGAAGCCTTGGGCTACAAATTGATGCTTGTGAAAAAGAAGAATGTTCTGGATCCTTGACCCATCCCAGAGAGGACAGGCTTGTAAGGAGAAGTCCCCTGAGCAGCTTTCAGAGACTTGGCAGACACAATTCCTGTCCAGGTCAGGTCAGACTGAATGACCCTGAAGTTGGTTCCATATCTCAGATCCTTCCACACTAATTTGAAGCTGCCTAGATGTGGGAAGCCTCAGGAGCCACAAGGAACCCTCAGGTTCCTGTCCCAGAAAGCAAAGACTTTCTAGAGGAAACATCAGGCAGCAGGACAGGAGACCAACACTGTTTTCTCCCTAATAACTGATAAATTCTCCAAACCCTGCACACCAGGGGATGAAAATATCCTTTTGATGGCAGACTCAGTGTTACCAGAGGAAGTGTCCTTACCCAGGGAGAGCAGGTTCTGGGCATTCTCCAGCATGACCTCCCTGTACAACTCCTTCTGAGCATGGTCCAAGAGGCCCCACTCCTCCTCGGTGAAGTCTACAGCCACGTCCTTGAATGTCACCAACTCCTAAATCATTAAAAGTCATAAAATGTAGAGCTGAAGAAGAGTTCAGATTTTAGTAGTCCAACACTCATTAATTTACAGAACAAAACTGAAACACAGAAAAGGCATTTGCACAAAGGTCAGACCCTTTATGAGAGTCAGAGTCAACTCCTAAAACCAGAGTAGTTAAGAGCCCAAGTGATTGAGAAAAGCATTCTCTATGATCAGTCATAATAAAGTTGAGAAGAATTTTCCTCTGAAATGTGTCTCCCAGTGGAATCAGGGAGAAAGTTTTTGTTCTATCTGTGAGGTACGTAGATCTGTGAGGGAGCCTGAGAGAGGGGGATGGGAAATATCTTCTTTATCAGAATTGATATGTGATAGACTCTTTTTTGAAATATTCTTTTACAATCTCTTACATGCATATCCATCTTAAACTTCAGAATTTATTTACTTTCATAATGAATGGAATTATAAGATTTGCTTAAATCCAAAGGACATGGAGAGCAAAGCAGAGAACTTATGGATCACAGGAAGGGAAAGTCACAGAGCAAACGTATATGTTATATGTATATACATAAGTCTATATACACATATGTATATGAAGGTATGACAAAACTTTATATAACAAATCAGTCTTATATGTAGAAAATAATTTGCATGTTGTCTCCTCCATGATAATGAGCTCCTTAGGGTTAGCAACTGGGCTCAATAGCACAATGGAGAATGCAAATAAAGAAAAGTGAAGGACAGCCAAGAAAAAGAGAAATATAAAGTACATTAATAGAACACCTGCCCTTAAGAAAGCAAATATACTGAATTTAAAGACTGGACATCCACAGACAATCCCCCAAGGATCATAGGTTTCCCAGAACAACATGACTGGGTAAAAAAAAAATTAACTCTATGGGAAGCAAAAGAAAGAATTCTGTTTCCACAGGATTAAAACTCTTCCCAGCTGTGAGTGATGCAGGTGACTGGTTCTAAGTTGTGGTTCTAACTGGTCAGAGTTGTGACCTGGCAGAACCAGGTTTTTGATCAGGTAAAAGGTCAGAAGCTTGTAGGCATGCTTAATGAGCTGTTGGAAGGGGAACCTATCAGAGAGGAGAACATGAAGTGGGAGGTTCAGGAGGCTACATCCAGCCAATGGAGAGCAAGGTAGGAAATTCGAATTGGGAACACCATAAAAAGGCTTGTATTGGTCTGAACAAATGGAGCCATCCATTAGGAACTACCTGTTCATTCAGGAGGGAATGAAAGTAAAAATTAGTAAAAGCTTTCTGGATTTCACAACAAGCACTGTTCTTTGTTTAAAGTGAGTATGTTTCCAACAATATAATCACAAAAGAAATATTCAAAAGGGATTGGCCAGAACTTCTTAGCATGGAAAATGACATTCCAATTCAAAGAATTCACAGATCACCTCCAGAAGAAAAAACAACAATGGATGCATTCTAGGAAGATGGAAGCACAGCTCAGGAATTTCAGGTTCTCTGGATTTCCTCCATAAACAGACAGAAAATCACCACGAAATGAATGTAGAGCAGCAAAATGAAAGGCGTGAAGCAGCTGGAGAACAACTTGAGAGGACCTCAGAGAAGCCTCCAGAGGCTGTGGGAAGTGTAGGCATCTCCAGGCCGACTCCACTGCACCAATAAACAGCAGTCCCAGAGAGAAGCAGACCAGGCCTCCAGAAATTTCAACTCACTAACAGCCTCCAGAATTTTTGCCTCTAGAAATTTGACCTCATAACTTTCATCTAAGGAAGAGGAGATGGTGAGTGAGGGAAGACATATGGACCCCTCTAATGTCTCCAGAAGGCAAGTCTGGCAGTGCTGCCCATACATGATCTTGGGCTGTGGCTGTGGGCGGGGAGGAATGAGTACATATCCACTGAGTGTGCTACCACAGGGAGTAAGAACATTTTCAGGGCAGTGTGACTTGGACTTGGGGGAGGAAGGAATCCCAGAGGCTGAGCCCCAAGAGAGAATTCTGAACACAAGAGTAAGGAAACCTGAGGCACAGGGCAACATTAGCCATGAAATTTGGATTAAAATTTAATTATGGTAAAATTAAGCTGATAAAAAAAAATTAGACAAATTAAACATAAAAATGAGGAAGCAAAGGAAAAAGAACCTGACCACTGATGACTCCTTGGATATAAAAGATTTGGGTCACATTCAGAAGAAGATTGTCAGGCTAAAAAAAGCTCCTTCTGTCCTAAAGAGTAATGTCAGTTGGGTGCCAGCTCAAAAAGAATTTTTGGAAGAACTGAAAAAGGAGTTCAAAAATCCAATAAGAGAGAATGAGAAAAAATTAGAAAAAAAAACGCAATTCAAGAAAATTATAATAAATAATTCTAAGTCAAAGAGAATGAGGAAAAATTAGAAAAACAACTTTAAAAAATCAAGAACACTGTGAACAGAAAATCAACCACCTGGGACAAGAAAGGTAAAGCCGTGAGGAAGAAAACAAAAAGGATTTCCAAAACCGAGTAAAAGAGAATGAGTGAAAATGAGAAAAAGTAAAAAGAATTCAAGAATATTACAAAAGGGACCTCAAAAATCAATAGGAGAGGAGGAAAAACTAGAAAAAAATAAAAGCAATTTAAAAAAATTATGAAAAGAAATACAGCCAACTAGAAAAAGGGATACGAAATCTTAAAGAAGAAGCGATCTCCTTGAAAACTCACATGGCAAGTAGGACTGAATGGCATGACAAGATACCAAGATGTAATGAAATTAGAAAAAAAGAGAAGAGAATTTGAAACATCTCTTCATAAAAACAACTGATCTGGAGAACAGATTAAGGAGAAACAACATCTGAACTTTCAGACTGGGGACAGGAAAAGAGGCAAAAGGCAGGTCAAGTAGGTCAGCCTCTAATGGGGGAGACACCAAGCAAACCAATATATCCAAAGGAAGCAAGGCTGGGACAAAAAGGCCATGACTGGAAGAGGGAAGGAGGAAGGATGAAGAGGGTTAGGCTTCCCGGGGCTTTGTAGTTGTTGGAGGGGACTTAAAGGAAGACGGTGAGGTCAGTAGTCTGAGCTGGGGAGGGAGAGGATTCCAGGCTTGGGGACAGTCATTGAAAGTGCCTAGAGCTGAGAGAAGGCAAGAGGCCAGGGCCAGTGCAGTAAGGAGTCCACTTGGGGAGTCAGTTGTAAGAAGACTGGAAAGGTTGGGGCGGGGATGGGTTATAAAGGGCTTTGAATGCCTATCCCTATACAGAAATGCTCCATGAGGAGCTTCACAGACCATGCTGTGATGGTCTCACAATGGCCTCAGGGGCTGATATCTGGGCACAGACTGCACTCACCTGAGGAGCGTGGCTGTGGCTCCCAGAGGCCATTCCCTCTGGCTCCAGGCTCCCTGCTGGGTCCTCTGCAGACTGAGCTGGGCAGGGAGAAGGATCTCAGAGGGGGAGAGGTGTTGTTCTTCTCTTTCTAGGCAGCAGGCTGGCCTAGAGGGATTCACAAGGATGAGATTCCACAGCAGTTACAAAGGCCCTGGCACCCTCAGGGAAGACACTCCACCCTACAGAGAAAGGGAGGGAGAAGAATCAGGCTTGGAAATGGAGATGGTCTGAACAAGAAGACTACTTCACTCCCTCTCTAACTCCTTCTCTCCTGCCCCCCTCACCCAATCTCCCACAGAGCCCCAGGAGGCAGAGAGGGCTTGGGATCCCAGATGAGATGTGGTCAGTCAGAGCCTCAATGGCTCCTCAGTCAGAGCTTTCCCTCCACATGGTCTTCTGCCCTCCCTGAATCCCCTTTCCCTGACTCACACACATTACCTAGGCTATTGACTGACTACTTGATCTAGGAGAGAGGGAAGCTAGGGAAAGTTGAGGAGGGAGAGGGCTCTTTAATTGGGCCACCAGGGAATGATCAGGGAAAGCCTGAGGCTGGGAGACAAAATCCAGTCTGGGTTTCAGCCCCCTGGCATGGGACCTGAGACAAGGCAGCAGGAGGCCTGGGAAAGGGGAGCAGGGGTAGAATCTGGGAGGCAAGACCATCTAACACATAGCTTATGGAGGGCGGTCAGGGACACTGGAGTGACAGGGATCCAGAGGGAACACTGAGTCTGGGGAAGCAGGATGACTGTCCTGAGGCCTCACTAGGAGCTGGGGAGGACTGTTGGGATACTCTGGTAGAGTGTAGGCTTAGAATCCCTAAAGGGAAACTGAAGACAGGGAGCCACTGAAGATAGGAAGCCAGCTCCAGAGCCATGGGTGCAGATCAGGAGGGCCAGGAAACAGCTTTCCTACCCGTGTCCATACCTGAGTATATAGGTGGGAATGTAGGATTCATGGATCTCCAAAAGGGGGTGGATCTGAAGGCAAGACAAAGGAATTATTAACCAAGAGGTTAGAGATTAGGGGACTGGGAGACAGGAGACAGGACACAGGGGCCTGACAGGAAGGCTGAAATCAGGACTCCCAGAATCCTATGGGCAAAGCCTGCAGTCTGGAAAAATATTATCCAATGGTAAATTTGGGGAGGGAAAGCCAGGAATTTAAGAAGCAATGGAGAGTCTGGGCAAGATGTTAGGGCAGGGACCTCATCCAGGAACCAGGCTTGGGAGGAAAATGTGCTCTTGCCAGACCTGGAGGGCATTCACCAAGAGGACAGATGAGGAGAACAGACCGAACTGCTCAGGCAGCCAACAGGATCAGGAAATGGTGAGGGAATGTGGGGAGGTGCTCGGGCTTACACCTACAGGGCCCTGCAAGCACAGAGCTGTCTGGCATGGGGAAGGCAGTGTGACTTCATCTCCTAGGTGAGTGAGATGAGGAGATCATGAAGACTTTTCATAATAAAAGTGTGGGAAATATTGGATTTTCTAAGTAAAATTTCTTTTCCATAAGGCCTCTCTCCTTGGATACCTGTGTTTCAGGTATCCAGGGCTTACCGATGGTCAGTTGGTTCCCTGTCCCTTACCAGCTACCAGCTTTCATTGTGAAAGTGCTATCGGCTGTAGCCGAAACTTGGAAGTTACTCCAATCTCCCCTTTGTTTGTTGTACTGTTGTCTTGCTTCTCCCCCTCCCCTCTTTTTTAAAGCCACATCAGCAGTTAAGTTAGATATTAGATGAGGTAATTGTGTTGGGATAGGTGAAGATTTCCTGGGGTTTACCTAGTTTTTCACACTTAGATTGTGAACCCGCCTCCCAGCCAATGGAGAGGTGGGATAGTGGGGAGGTGGGATTTTTTGCGTTAGGGTATAAAAATTGTGCTTTAGTTTCTGTAAGTGGCCTCCCTCCACCAGATTCCCCAATCTGGTGGAGGGACGTCCCTTTCTCGAGAATTTTAATAACGCTTTTTCTTTCTGTTCTTATTGAGAAGCTTCTTCATTTATTTAAGATTTTGAGTAAGGGTCTTTTTATCCCACACACAAGCTTCTGTAAGTAAAGTTGGCAGAGGTTTCTTGTTGCAGCCACAGGAATGATGCTAAAGCTTCCAGACACAGCCTTGGTCACAGGCATCAGTTACTCCTGGAAACCGAGGGAAGGGCTTCCTCAGGGCAGCCATTTGACGGCTTTGAGAGTCCATGTCTGTAGCTTGACCTCGGGAATCAGGACGTGATAATTCTCCTCCTGAGAAGATAGTCTTGTGTTTATAAAAGAATTTCAACTTGTTCTTGTGATGGGGAAAGATGTTTTGTTTTCCTGGGGCCCACTCATGGGTCATTGCAGGCATAGTGTGCTTGGGCTACAGGGTTTTGAAGCTGAGGACAAATGTGACCTTGGAACTGGATCCCAAGGACAAGAATCAGGAGCATCTTTCTTTCCAAGCCTGGCCTTCCCTGCCTTCTCCCCCCCTCTGTACTTGCAGCATTACTTTCAGGGATTCTGGTGCTCCTTTTATTTTGCCAGTCTTTCTGCTCTGGGGAGGAAGGGGTGAGTCAGGAGGGGAGGGGGTGGAGACACCAAGAGGAAGAGCTCTCACAGAAGGGGGGAAGAAGGGAGGGGTTCTTGGGGATAGGAAGACCCTCCCAGGGTGGGCTGTCCAGGAGCAGGAAGTCTTTGAGCCCAGAATGCCCTGCTTTCCCTGGACTTCAAATGTCTTTCCTTTCTTCCCCTACATCTGAGACCTCTCTGCATTGCCTATGTGTGGGATAAAAAGACCCTTACTCAAAATCTTAAATAAATAAAGAGGCTTCTCAATAAGAACAGAAAGAAAAAGATTTATTACAATTCTCGAGAAAGGGACATCCTTCCACCAGGTCAGGGGAACCTGATGGAAGGAGGCAACTTACAGAAATTGAAGGCAATTTGTATACCCTAATGCAGAGAATCTCACCTCCCCACTATCCCACCTTTCCATTGGCTGGGAGGCAGGCTCACAATCTAAGCATGAAAAACTAGGTAAACCCTAGGAAATCTTCAGCTATCCCAACACAATTACCTCATCTAATATCTAATTTAACTGTTGATATGGCTTTAGAAAAGAGGGGAGAGGGAGAAGCAGAAGCTGGTAGTGTTGATGTGGCAACAGTATAAAAAACAATGGGGAGATCTGAGTAACTTCCAAATTTCGGGGGGGGGGGGGGCAGAACCAACTGACCATCCACAAGCCCTGAATACCTGAAACTCAGGTATCCAAGGAGACAGGCCTTATGGAAGAGAAATTTTATTTAGAAAATCCAATATTCCCCATATTTTTATTATGAAAAGTCTTCACAATCTCCTCATCTCACTCAATCCCTCCTCTTCTCTATCATCTGAAGACTTTCCACACCAGTACTAATACGGATTATCTGTTAATTGATCTCCTTCACTTTTCATACTCTCATACCACTCCTTCTTCTCCTTCATGCTTTTAAAGGAGAAGACCAAATTTTGACAAAAACATGGGAAATCTCTAAAATTAAATACAATGCTCACATTCTTTCCCCTATACATTCTTCCCTTCATCTATCCCCTTTTATATGAATATAAGTAGAGAGCAAAGTTAATCAATATATTAACAAATTACAAGGGGACTATCCCCATGTCATAAGCATAGATACAGAGATTTAAGATACAAAGGTAGATCAACGAATTATCCATTCAGAGGTTCCATCTCATCTGATGCAGTTTTCTGATCTAGATGCTCCTTCAGGCCATCTTCAGCATAGCATCTCCACATGTTCTCTATCTTCTTGTAGAAATCCAGATGTCCACTCTCCTACAAAACTGACCTTATTACCATTTTAGGTGATCATTCTTAAGTTTTATACACTTATCACTCTACAAAATCAAAACTGGGACTTTGGCCAATTGCCATGTTTAAGAAATCCACATTAGAACTCAGTATTTACATCTTACATTCAGATCTTTTAAAACATTTACAACATAGGCTACAAACCATTTTTATTTTAACCAACTGAGACAAAATAATGATGAACTATGTATGCTAACCTCACAAGCCTTATTAACCTGATGGTCTCCTCACCATTACTAGAAATTAAAAGACCCCAATTTATTGTTGTTGTTCTAAAGTCCTAAACCTGATAGCTTAATTTTAGACTTAACCTCAGATGTTCCCCTACCAACAATCTGTTATTTCATAAATCTGATATTAAGCTTACAAAACTTTTGACTATAGGAAATTGCCACTAAACGTAGGGACATTGCAGGGAAACAACATCTCCCTAACTTCATGTCAGTTCCAGGCAGAGCAGATTGTGAACCAGCATTCAGCCAGGCTTAAAATCCACCAAGTGTCAGTGAGGAAATTGAGTCAGGAGAATCCTACCTCAGCCCAGGTTGAACAGCCACTCTCCCAACTTTACCATGAGATCACCTTTTGCATTTCATACCAGCATCTCACAGGCTCACTGACATAATGGATCAGAGGCTCAGACCACCTTTCTTGCTATCCATACCTGGAGTTAGACTCAGAAGAACAGTCAGTTAATATTCCCATAAAATCTTAGAATAGCAAGTTCCAATAATCAGGTTTCAGATACGACTATAATTTCACATTGGATAAGGAACATCTTTTGAAGCAAGTCTGAAGGCTTGCATATCTTTCCATACATGTTCTTGTTCTTATAGATTTACATCTGCTTCCCAAGCTTTTCTATACCTTTATAACCCTGCTCAGTCTAAAAGAATGAGCTACACATATGACAAATTCAAACACTAATTTCAATTTATGTTCATGAAATGAATTCGAATCAAAATAGAAACATTTAAATTTTCCATAAATGCCAAATTACCAGGTTACCTGTCTCCAAGAAACTTAAACTAGAATTCTTTTCCCTAAACTAAAAATGTCTCTGATTTTAGTCTCAGAAATTAATTCAGTCAATTATTTTAATGCTAATTGCCTTTACATCACTTTGCAACATGTAAAATCCTTATCCCAAATTGGGATATTTGTCCATTACCCTCCAAGAGTCATAGTCTCATTTATCCAAAAGGGTCCTGAAAAACCTCATGTTGTGCCACGTGTACTAATTCTCTAGAGGCCCATAGAGGCATATCACTATGCCCTGTTATAAACCTCACGTTGTGCCACGTATACTAATTCTCTAGAGGCCCATAGAGGCATATCACTATGCCCTGTTCTAAACCTCACGTTGTGCCACGTATACTAATTCTCTAGAGGCCCATAGAGGCATATCACTATGCCCTGTTATAAACCTCACATTGTGCCATGTATACTAATTCTCTAGAGGCCCACAGAGGGATATCACTATGCCCTGTTAATCTAATTCTTCAGGTTACTGGCCACTCCCATCAAGACCATGCTGGAAACCCTTAGCTAAACCATCTGGAACCACCCTGGACTCCTTCCTCAGTCCCTCTATCACAATGGGGAACTAAGCCAGAAGGATCCCATCCCAGGTTGAGGGCACAATTTTCCCCTGAGGTTTGTTCATTAGATAATAAATTTCACTTAATCAAAAATTTTACCAGGACTCACATCTTAAATTTTAAATTTGTCCTAAAAGCCAATCACTAGAAATTATTTATCATCAAAACAAATTCCTAGTTTAGGAATTCCATACACAGCTTACACTTCACATACAGATTACAACTTTAACAAAGTAAAGGGCCACACCTCTTGGGTACTCATTTTAGACTCTTCATATCTTAGAGACCCCTAGATGGGGCTGGGGCCACTCCTTTCCTTCACAATAAGAAATAGTTAACATCTCTCCTCTGAATATCTCCAGATCAAATTAGATCTTAAGAAATCCTTCTGTAATGACTGGACTTCCAAATAAAAGGGGGGGATGGGACCAGGAAGTTTTTCCTAAAATTTTCCAGAGAGCTACCTGGAACCATAAAATTCCTGGTCTCCCTTATCTTACAAATATAAATTTGATAAGTAAACCTGTTAAAAATCATACAAAAAGATTTTATAAAGCATTTCTCAATACAACAAATATTTTCCTCTTTTAAGAACAGTTTACAATTTATCACAAAACCTTCATGAACCTAACTGACAAAAATTACAAGACCTAAAACCCAAGGTCTTTTCACATTTAACCATAAGCTTCCTTTTAAATACTTTTGTAAATGCTTTATTCGTAGCAAAAGCCAATTTTAGTTAAAACTTTCTTAACAAGAGAAATGAATTTTTTTAATCTACTTAATACATCCTTAGATGGAACAGGCTTAAGAATCACAAACCAATTCATCATTAATTTAACAATGCAATTTCTAAATGCCAAATAACAATATCTTTCTGCTTGATCCTGATAGGAAGAGTATTCTCAGATGATGCCTATTATTCCTTCAGGACAAATTTTAACTTGAAACCATATCAAACCTAGATTTATATTAAAAAAGAGAAAACATTTTAACCCTCCTCTTCTTTTTACTCTACTCCCTTGAAGAGCTAAAGAGCCCTCTTCCATCTCCCTCCCTTCCCAAGTCCAGCAGACTAGCTCTTGGGGTCTCACTCCAACTTTTATATCATAATGGAGTGGGGGGGAACTTTCCCTTTGTCCACGTAGTCTAAGCATGTGGACGGAGTTAACACTTCTGAAAGAAATCTCATCAAAATTCTGAAGTGTATTTGCAATTTTTACACACATAGCCTTTTGGTATCAAATATATTTAATTTAAACATAAATTACAAATTTTAGCTTTTAGATCTCATTAAATCAAAACTCAACTTTTCACTCAACTGCCTGTCTTTTACTCTGCTAATTTCCATTACTGATCCTTCTTCAGGTAAGGTAGAGAACTGCCTGCCACTCCCATATAATTAAAAAAAAAACTCCTTACCCAGGCAAAAGGGACTAAATAATTTAATAATACTTACAAATCTCAGCAAGAAATTTTTAAATCCAATAACCTTCCATAAGTTTTGTCTGTTGGTTTCCTAATGAAGCTAAGCATTTTCTTAAGTGGGAAAAGGGAGGAGGGGGCACAGAGTCTAAACACATCCCACCCATATTCCTCCCTTCCTTTTGTATTTTAAAGGAACCAAATACTCACTACCTCTTCCTTAAAAAGAAACTTAGAGGTTAAAACCTTAACCATTTAATTTAACTTCACAATTTAACTAATAGAGCCACTGTGCAAGTACTCTGCAAAGTACCATAAATCTTGCTTTTCAACTTCAAAAATTGGCCAGGCATTGGTAACAAATTGTAGTTTAATGTTCTTGGGTTTAGGGACAGCATTCCTAATGCCAGTTATAATTAACTCTCTCAAGTCCTGCATATGGATTCTATGGGCTTCATTATTATGGTCCCACCAAGGGTTAGGGTTAGGGTTAGGGTTAGGACCCACCAAGGGTCCTGAGTTAGGCAGTTCTGGTCAGCTGGCACCACCCCAGCTGCGGGTGGGTGCTGGCGTTTCCATTCTATCATCATAACAGCCCTTCTTATAATGTCCCTTTCTTCTTGAGAGAATAAGATATTTAAGACATTCCTTCATTCACTCCCAGTATATATTTATTAGGTCCCCAAAAACGGATCTCATTGCTCTGATAAGCCTTATGGGACTGTCATTAGGGCTTTTATTTCTTTCTTAAAATTTCTCACCTCAACTGCACTAAGAGGTGCATTGACATAAATCAAGCCTCCTTGAGCTGACCCGACCTCTCTAGGAAAATAACTCAGTGAATGTTTTTTGGTTTCATTTTCAAGGGTAAATTTTCCTGACCTTTTAAAAGTTGTCCCAGTTCTCTAAATAGGGGACCATGTAGCTCACTAGAACTACCTAAGTTCTCCCTAACCCTTGATTCCTTAGGTTCAGAGGAGGTCGGAGAGTGGAGCCACCAAGCCCACTGGTAGGGAGGAGGGAGTGAGAGGAGCGGATCCTTTCTCCTCTTCCTCCCCCTTTTTTCCTTTCAATACCATCTGCTGGGCTTCTGGCATCCAAAGGGCAGCATAAGTGCCTTCCTCTGAATTAAAGGGGTTTTTAGCACTTACATACAGATTCAGCTTTTAGCATACCCAATCTTCTGAAGACCCATCTTTGGGCCATATCACTCCTCCTACCTCTAGTCCACCCCAGATAGAACAACAACATCTTATCGCTTTTCTTTTCCTTTTCCCCTGTATTTTGGTTACTTTATTCCAGTTCTGAAGTCTATTCCCCAAGGGGCTGTTTACTGTTACATCAGTATCACTCAATCTTTGCTCCGAAGGGACAGGCTTGGACCGCTCTTCTCCCACTGCACTTACCAAGTCCCTCACAAGAGCCGCACTTCGAAGGGTTTTCTTTCCCTCAAGACAAAAACCTTCTGGGAGCGGTGGCTCTAACTCCCAGCAGTCCCCGTGAAGCCCCTCAGTGGCGTCCTTCCATTGAGATTTTCCGGAACCCTTTCCCTAGATTCCAAAATTTAGATGGAAGCCGTCGCAGACTCCCCGAGTCAAAGACTCTAGGAATAAACCTCCAGACCCGAGTACTTACCCCCGGGCTATGCGTGCCCAGCTTTCAACCACCGATCCTCTACCAGCTCTACCAGCTCCTGGAGTTTGCTTTCACCTCTGCACCTCACTAATCTGGAGCCTTTCCCTTTCTCTTACCATTTCATTTCCTTTTTTTCCTTTTCTTATTGTTTTCTGTCTGTTCCTCCGAGTACCTCTTGGTCTCCAGGGTTTTTTGCCCCCTCCCTTAGGTCAGGGACTATCAGAGAAAGCTTTCTGACAGGCACCTGCCCCTGACCCACATGGGAAGGGCATTCCCGGCCAACACACCAACTGGGTGGGATAAAAAGACCCTCACTCAAAATCTTAAATAAAGGAAGAAGCTTCTCAACAAGAACAGAAAGAAAAGGATTTATTACAGTTCTCAAGAAAGGGACGTCCCTGCACCAGATTCCCCGACCTTGAGGAGGCCGCTTACAGAAACTAAAGCACAATTTTTGTACCCCAACACAGAGAAGCCCACCTCCCCACTACCCCACCTCTCCACTGGGAGGCGGGCTCACAATCCAAGCGCCATCTTCACCTATGCCAGCACAGTGACCTCATCTGATACTAACTCACCTGCTGATGTGGCTTTAGGAAGGAGGAGAGGGGGAGAAGAGGGAGCTGGTGGTGCTGATGGTGCTGATGGGACAGCGGTAAAACGAACAAAGGGGAGATCGGAGTAACTGCCAAGTTTCGGCTACAGCCCACGGCACTTTCACAAAGAAAGCTGGTAGCTGGGGAGCGAGGGGGACCAACTGACCATCCACAAGCCCCGGGTACCTGAAACTCAGGTATGCAAGGAGAGAGGCCTTGTGGAAGAGAAATCTTATTGAGAAAATCCAGTATTCCCCGTACTTTTATTAGGAAAAGTCTTCACACTCTCCTCATCTCACTCACTTGGGTTGCAGAATTCATTCCAGACCTGCACGCCAGGCGCCCCACGTGGGGCACAGCAGGAGGTGGGAAGCATCCTCGGAGCCCAGGGGAGTTCTCCAAGCTCCCCTCCCCCTCCGTAAATTCCCCCCTCCTCCTCAAGCTCCCCAAGCTCCCCCTCCCCTGAGGGTCACTGGCCCCCGTCCACGCCGAGCTCCCGGGCAGACTCCCCCGGGGATGGGGCTCCCCGATGGCCCCGGGCCAGTCACGAGGCCCCAGAGGAGCGGCCTGGGCCAGAGCTCGGCAGGAGAAGCCCATCGGACACCGGGACCCAGAACGGCGGCACCAGGCGGGGCCTCCCAGCCCGAGGTGCTGCGGGAAAGGGCGGGGCCGCAGACCCACCTGAGCGCGGGGACCATGGCTTCTTCCAGGGCCCGAGCCTCGGGCCTGGGAGCTCCACGCGCCCCTCCATCGGCACCTACCCCGCCCCTCCATCCGCAGCTACCCTGGCCCCGTACCCGCCGGCGCCGCCTGCCCTCGGTCCCTCAAGCCTCCTCCTCCTGGCGGTTTATCCCAGCGGCGTTCCAGACTCCATTGGCCCGGGATGCTCGCACCCGCCAGAGCCGACCGGTCCGCCAGGACTCCAGTCAGACTCGGTCTCCCAGAGGCCCTCGCTCCCTAGTTCCTCCCTCACAGGAGGCGGAACTTCCTGTCCCCTCGGGCCCAAACCCCTTACCAGCAGTGGCGATTCCAGGGAAGAAGGATCCACCGCGGCGCCCGCTCGTGGTCTCGTCCGCCGTCCCCCGAGGATCGTCCCCTGCGGATCCTCCCCCGCTTGTCGGGGCCTCCCCAGGACGGCAGGAGGGTCCGGGATGTCGCCCACAAGTTGGGGGGCTTGGGGCTTGGCCGCCCCGATCCGGACTCTGGCGGGGAGGAGCCAAGGGCCGCAGGCGCGAACAGAGGGATCAGGCGCCGCTGCGCCCCCTGGTGGGCCTGGGCGCCCCAGACATGCCCCCACGCCCGGCCTCCCCGCGGGAGAGAGGCCTGGGCGTGCCGATGCCCCGGGAAGGCGTCGATGCCCCGGGAAGGTCCCGATGCCCGGGGAAGGTCCCGATGCCCGGGGAAGGTCCCGATGCCCCGGGAAGGCGCCGATGCCTTGGGAAGGTCCCGATGCCCCGGGAAGGTCCCGATGCCCCGGGAAGGCGCCGATGCCCCGGGCAGGTCCCGATGCCCGGGGAAGGTCCCGATGCCCGGGAAGGCCCCGGGGTCCCCGAAGCTGCGTGCCAGGGCGAGGCCCGCAGCAGCCTCGAAGGATCCGCGGCCGTGTTTCCCGGGTCACTTCCTCAAGGATGGAGCCAGAAAGCCAAGGCCCCTCAGGGAGCGTCGCCGACTCCAGGCCTTCCCTCCATCGGGCCCCCCAACACGCTCCCTGCCCTCTCTCCCTGGCACCGCCGCCTCGCCCTCTGCCCGCTCTTCCCACCGTACCTCGTGACTCAGGCTGTGGGCGGGGCCAGGCTTGGAGCCAGTCACGTGGCCATTAAGGGGCAGGGAAGCCCTTCAGGTTCCCTTACTTGTGCCTTTAGCCCCAAGGTCTCTGAGGTCCGTTCATTGGTCCGTAGGAATTTAGGTGTAACTGGCACAACGAAGAGCGGGGATAACACGAAATAAGCGCAGGAAACGTCACCTTAGGGTGCGGGCCTGGGCACGAGCAGCCGTCCTTCCCTCCGACGAATGCGGTCCAGCGTCCTCAGCATACGGACTGGGCACGGAGCTGCCCCTGCCTCCGGAGGTCCCACCTGAGGGGTCAGCTCTTTAGCTGGTATCTGGAGCTTGGCCGATGCCAGGTCCAGGGGTGGGGCCTCCCAGTCTTGGACAAAGGGTGATATCCAGCCTGAGCAGTCAGTCATCTGCAAGTGGAGGGCACTAAGCCTTCAGGAGACAAATCTAGCAAGAGGTTAAACAGACAGGCCAGAAAGAATAACCAGGAGCAGGGAACAGTCAGCCGCGCTTCTGGAGTTCATGAATCCGCCAGGACTGCCTTAATTCCCACCTTCCTTACTGCGGGGTTTCCATACATAAGAGAAGCCTCTGCCCCAGTATCTACTAATGCCCTAGTTACAGGAGTTGGTCCATTTTTCCAGTATATGTTAAACTGATAAGGCATCTGTAATCCCATCTGTGTATTTCTTTCATCTGAGCTGGGCTTGGCCAGTTCCCTATTCTTCCCACAAGTGGGACACTAAACAATATCTGGGAATCTACCTGCCAAAACAAACCCAGGGACTATATGAACACTATTACAAAACACTTCTTCCACAAATAAAGTCAGATCTATGTAAGTGGAAAAACATCAGTTGTTCATGGGTAGGCCAACTAATATAATAAAAATGACAATTCTGTTTAAATTAATTTATCTATGCAGTGCCATACCAATCAAACTATTGGATAATTATTTTCTAGAGCTAGAAAAAAATAATATCAAAATTCATCTGGAAGAACAAAGGTCCAGAATATCAAAGGAACTGATGAAAAAAAAAATGCTAGGGAAGGTGACCTAGCCTGACCAGATCTCAAATTGTGTTATAAAGCAACAATCATCAAAAGCACTTGGTACTGGCTAAGAAATAGAAGGGTAGACCAGTGGAATAGTTTAGGTGCTCAAGACACAGTAGTCAAGGAATATAACAATCTACTGTTTGATAAACCCAAGGATCCAAGCTTCTGGGATAAGAAGTCACTGTTTGACAAAAACTGCTGGGAAAACTGGATAATCAGTGGGGCGGAAACTGGGCATAAACCAACGCCAGACACCATACATAAAATAAAATCCAAATTGATGCATAATCTAGGTATAAAGATCGATACTATAAACAAATTAGGGGAGCAAAGAATAGTATATTTGTCAGATTTGTGGAGAATGGAGAAATGCATGACCAAACAGACAGAGAACATTATGAAGTGTAAAATGGATAATTTTGACTACATTAAACTGAAAAGTTTTTACACAAACAAACCCAATGCAACCAAGATTAGGAGGGAAGCAGAAAACTGGAAAAGAATTTTCAAAACTAGTGTCTGTGATAAAAGCCTCATTTCTAAAATATATAGAGAACTGAGTCAAATGTACAAGAATACAAGTCATTCCCCAATTGATAAATGGTCAAAGGATATGAACAGGCAGTTTTCTGAGGAAGAAATTAAAGCTATCTATAGTCACAAAGGAAAAAATGCTCTAAATCACTATTGATTAGGAAGATGAAAATCAAAACAGCTCTGAGGTAACACATCACACCTATCAGATTGGCTAACATGACAAAATAGGAAGATGATAAATGATGGAGAAGATGTGGGAGAGTTGGAACACTAATTCATTGTTGCTGGAGCTGGGAGCTGATCCAACCATTCTGGAGAGCTATTTGGAGCTATGCTCAAAGGGCTACAAAAATGTGCATACCCTTTGACCCAGCAATATTGCTTCTAGCACTATATCCAAAAGAGATCATAAAAATGGGAAAGGGTCCCACATGTACAAAATATTTACAGCCAATCTCTTTGTGGTGGCCAAGAACTGAAAATCAAGGGGATGTTCAATAACTGAGGAATGACTGAACAAATTGTGGTATATTAATGTAATTGAACACTATTGTGCTATAAGAAATGAGGAACAGGAAGACTTCAGAGAGGCCTGGAAGGACTTACTTGTAGTGATGCTGAGTGAAAGGAGCAGAACCAGGAAAACTTTGTACACAGTAACAACTGCAGTGTGAGAGGAGTTTTTCTGGTAGACTTAGCCCTTCACAGCAATGCAAGGACCTAAAAAATTCCCAGTGGACTCTCGAGGCAAAATGCCTTCCACATCCAGAGAAAGAATTGTAGAATTGGATCGCAGAATGTTTTGATTTGTTTTGGTTTGGTTTTTCTCATGGTTTCTCCCCTTCATTTCAATTCTTCCATGCAACATGACTAAGGTGAAAATGTATTTAGTAAGAATGTATATATAGAACCCATATAAGACTGCACACTGTCTTGGGGAAGGAGGGAGGAAGAAGGGGAGAAAGAAGGGGGAGGGAGGAAGAGAAAATCTAAGATTTATGGAAATGACTGTAGAAAACTGAAAACAAATAAATTAATTAATAAAAAGATTTTTTTAAAGTAAACACAGGTGCTCCATCAGCCATCATCACACCATCCATACATGGAACCATCGATTACAACAATGGAGAAGTTTTGAATGCTGTGGATCAGTTCACTTACCTTGGTAGTGTACTTTCCAGGGATGTACACATTGACAATGAGGTTGACACATGCTTTACCAGAGATAGCTCAGTGTTTGGGAGTCTCTGAAGAAGCCTGATACAAGGACACTCTCAAGAACTTTGGATTTGATTGTGAGATATGGGAGACACTGGCACAGGACCACTCAGCACGGTGTGCTCACATCAGAAATGGTGCTGTACTCTATGAGGAAAGCAGAATTGAAACAGCATGGGGGAAATGTAGGATTCTCACACTTGGAGTATCCACCCTAAATATTCATGTGGACTATCTGTGCCCAATCTGTGGTAGAACATTCCGAGCTCATGTTGGTCTGATCAGCCACAGTCAGACACAATGAAACTTGATTTTATCATGGTGATGTCATTTTGATCCTCTTTGAGAATGAAGAACAACAACCAACCAACCAACAATGCTTAACAACTTAAGTATTTAATTGGGCAGGCTTTGTTTTAAAATAAATAATGAAAACTTACTATTTAGGAAAAGTACAAAAGACCTTGTAAATTCTCCTTTTCTGGGTAGTCCTTTGGGGACCTATCAGGTGCCTTCTCTTTTGAAAAGAGTTTAAAATCTTATCAGTTCTGGGGAAGAACTTGCTAAAGGAAAGTTATTCAACTCTGACTCAGTAGGCAAGGGGGTGGTATTGTTTAGGAGCTTATTTCTAAGGAAAAAAATGGTTTTTATGTGATAGATTGCTCACTGATGATGAAAATTATAAAACTGAATCCGGAATAGCATGTATGAAAGTTACCTCTTTGAGTCACCTTAGTCTCAGCAGACTCTGGCCTTGATTCAATGTGGGACTCTTTCCTTGAGAAGAGTTACTATGGTCAACTGGCAGTTGCCAGGACAATAGCTGACAGGATCACATAACTGTAGTAACCTTCAAAAGAGACTATTGGCAGAATTTTTCCATGAGTGTTTTCTTTAAATAGGGAAATTCATCAGACCACATAGGTATGACCTAAATAACATCCATTATGAATAAGCATGAATAGATTGAAAGGATCAGAGCAGGTAGACAGAGTGCCTGAAGAACCATGGACAGAGATTTGCAGCACTGAATAAGAGACAGCAAAAAAAAAAAAAATTCCAAAGAAATAGAACAAGAAACTACAATGATGTCTGATGAGGCTCTAGAAATAGCTGAGGATAGAAAGAAAGGGAAACAGAAAAGAGAAAGGAAAAGATACACTCAAGTGAATGCAGAATTCCAGAGAATAAGAAGATGAGATAAAGTTTGCTTAAATGAGAAATGCAAAGAAATGAAGAAAATAACAGAATGGGAAAGATAATCTTTTCAAGAGTTGTTTCACATGCCAGTAAAGTTATACTTAAGATTCTTTAAGATGGGCTTCAGCAATATGTGAACTGAGAATAACCAAAAGAACAGGCTGGTTTTCAAAGAAGCAGAGGAAGTAGATACCAAGTTGTCAGCCCTACACCTAAATTATATTATGATGAAATCAAGGGAGTTTCAGGGGAAAAAAATACCTACTTCTTCTTCATGATCCATCATAATGCTTTTGCCTGTTTGGATCACAACAAAATGTGACTTGTCATCAAAGAGATGGGAGCACCAAATCACATTACTTGTCTCTGGAGGAATCTGTTTGAGGGCCAAGAGGCAACAGGTAGAACTGAACATAGAACAACTGATTGCTTTCAGATTGGTAATGGAAGACAAAAAGGTTGTATGTTGTCATGTTTTTGTCTAACTTGTATGCAAAGTACATCATGTGAAATGCCAGGCAGGAGGAATCAAAAGGTGGAATTGAGGTTATCAGATGAATTATCAACAATCTCAGATATGCAGATGTTACCACTCTGATGGCAGAAAGTGAAGAGGAATTAAGAAGCCTCTTGATGAGGGTGAAAGAGGAGAATGTAACAGATGGCTTGCTACCTCTGGTACCAGAAGAAACATATGGAATTAACTAAAGATTAATTCTAAGGCACAGATTAAGGTCAAACTGTTTACTTACAATATATGAAAATGTTATTATTAGTAGTAATAGTATTGTCAAAATGGGTGGCATTACTAAGGTAGTTTGAAAGAAAAATTGTGGCTGACTTGTGTATGATGGGGTGATTCTATAAACCAAAATTGGCTAGGAAAAGGTAAAAAGGAGCAAGTTTCTCATAAAAACAAGGCATGGAAGGAAGAACTAATACAGAGGAAACAGGTGTTGGAGGGCTAGTAATGTTGGAAACTTGCTCTCATCTGGTTGAATGAGGAAACAACGTATTCATCAGAAGAGGTTTACAAGTCTACAGAACAGAAAGAGGAGAAAACTAGGAGATAGGGTTGGAGAAGGATTTTTGCAAGTGTGTATATAATAAGATTAGGAGGATGGGTGGAGAAGAGAAAGGAGGAGTTATTAGAGGGATGGGTAAAACAAGGAAAGAGAGGATAAAAGGAAAAATAAGCTAGTCAGAACAGGGTAGAAAGAGATGCTGAGAAGGAAAATGGTGAGGAAAAATAAACTGGTGGGAAATCCGCAAACAGCAATTAGCACTTTCTCAAATCTCTAAGATGAGTCATTTCTCAATGGATAAATGGATAAAGGATAAGAACAGGCAGTTTTCCAATGAAGAAATCAAAACAATTTATAGTCATATAAAAGTGCTCTAAATAATTATTGACTAGAGAAATGCAGATTACAACAACCTTGTGACATGAATTTAAAACTACCAGATTTGATAAAGTGATAGAAGAGAGAAATGACCAACGTTGCAGAAAATGTGGAAAAATTAGGACACTAATTCATTGTGGTGGAATTGTAAAATAATTCAACTTTTTGGAGGGCAATTTGTAATTATGCCTTTTGGGCATAGCAATACTTGTCCTATTTCCAAATATTATTAGGAGAAAGGAAAGGAGTCTACATGTTGTAAAATGTTTATAGTAGCTCTATTTAGGGTGGCAAAGTGAAAATTGCATGGATGGCCATCAATGGAGGAACATTTGAACAAATTGTGGTATATGATTGTAACGGAACACTACTGTGCTATTTGAAATGATGAACTCAAGAATTTACAAAAACATGGAACATTTGCATGAAATATTGAAGACTGAAAGGAGCAAAACCAAGAGAACATTGTATACAGTAACATCAATATTGTTTGCAGAATGACTTTGAGTGAACAAGGTATTTTGCCTATTATATACACCTGAATTAGCTATAAAGGACATATGAAGAAAGATGCTATCTGCATTGAGAGAAAGAAGTGATAAATAGCAGTATATATAGACTAATACGTACACACCTATTTGTGCTTCATGGTAGCCATTTCTAGGTTGGGCATAATTTTGTTGTATATTTCAAAGGAATAGCAAATTGTGGGTAGTAAATCTGCAGTTTCATGTACATTATCTTTTCATTGTTCTATGTTATAAAAATGCTTTATTGCACAATGTAAATATATATTTAAAATAACTTTACAGAGCTATTTTGAAGCTACACACACACACACACACACACACACACACACACACACACACACGCATGCATGCCCAATAGCCCCAGCCTGTCTTTCTCTTCCAAACTTCGCTCCTCCTCTACCCTATTCCTTGCCTCATCCCTCCCCCCTTTCCCTCAAGAGAAAGTTTATAGCTATGTATATATACATATACATGTATATAGCTGAACTGGCCTCCAAGCTTGCCCAGACCCCCAGCAGCCCAGGCTGAGGAAGACCTTAAAGACAAAAGGGAGTCTCAAACAGCTCCCATCCCAAACCCACACTCCACTCCTGATATGGTGAGGGACTGCAAACCTGGAAACTCACTATTGCAAGATTTCAGGGCATTGGAAATCTGAATGTAGAGCCTGTCTCAAGGCTATAGAAAATCAGGAACAACAAGGGCTCCAAGGTTCCTCACCAAGGACCACAGAGGGGCTTGGAGGAAGGGTGGCATGATCCAATCCCCATCCACCCCTCCCCTGACAGGTCTTGGAAGC
This sequence comes from Notamacropus eugenii, assembly GCF_028372415.1. NCBI lineage: Eukaryota > Metazoa > Chordata > Mammalia > Diprotodontia > Macropodidae > Notamacropus > Notamacropus eugenii. Next base: position 769,995 of record NC_092875.1, read on the forward strand.
TTGCAAATTGCCCAACCCTACCTTCCTTGGAGTAATAATCACCAATTTCTGGTGGGGATTTTTAACAAGCTTCTAATTCCCCCTCTTTCCTCCATTAATTGCATACTCTGTATTTGTATTTGCCCTGTCAATTTGTCTGCCAGTGTGTGTCTCTGTATCGTGTGTACTGTAAATGAGTCTACTATGTTGTAAGATTTAAAATGCTGCCAGAGACTTCTAAGGGCTGCAGCTAGAAAAGCAAACAAACAAACCTTTAAGATTCTTTTCCTTGGGATTCCTGGTCTGGCCAACATGGAGCTACAATAAAAAGTTAAATAAGTTATTAAGGCATCTTAGCAGATTTGGGAGGTTTTGAGATTAATGATTAAGAAATTTGGAGATTGATCTTCAGAATGTTGGAGACAACTCTTGTGACTGGGGGAAGTCCAGGAGCTCACCCCATGCTCCTCACCCCATGCTATAATACCTCCTCCCACTCCTGATTGCTTAGCATCCCCCACTGGCTTCCCAGAACTAAGTATCTCATGTTGACTCCTCCCTAAGTAAATTTGAACCCTCATGATCTGAGAAAGGTCTAAAACTTGGATTAACAAATAAGAAGAGGCATTGAGGACCACTCTGAGCTTAATCTACCATAATATTTTGCAATGCTCTGGCATAATAGTGAACTCCAAATGGTCCTCCTTATGTCCACACTACAAAGCCAGATGAAGCTGACCAGAGCATTCTTCTGTATATGACTACCAAAGCCACCTACCCTTGACCAGACACCACCTTGAATGTTGGGACTTTTCTTATCTTAAATATTATTGGATACATACTTTGTTATGTCATAGCAAAGGAAATACATATCCTGAGATTGTAATTTCAATGGACACTTTGTCAATTGCCTTCTCTTATTGTATTTACAACCTATTCACTTAAGAAACTCCTTTCTCGGGGGGGCGGAGCCAAGATGGCGGAGTAGAAAGACGCACATACACATAGCTCTGAACCCACAACCCATAGAATGGCTACAGGGAAGTAACTCACGGCGAATTCCGCACCCAGACGCCACGGAACATTGGAGCGAGGGAGATTTCTGTTCCAGAGAGACCTGCAAACCTCTCGCGGGGGGGTCCTTTGCGCTGCGGACTGGGCGCCGGGACTGGGAGCTGAGTGCAGCCCTGCCGCAGCCGCGGCACCGAGAGGAAAAGATCCGAGCAGGCTTCACAGACAGGATCTCCAGCGGCCACACGGGTCCCTCCACCCACAGAGGGATCTGCAAACCTCTCACAAAAGGTCTGTCGCGCTGCAGACACAAAGCCCAGCCCAGACCTGCTGCGGCCACGGCTGCGGCACCGAGAGAAACAGATCCGAGCAGGCTTCAGGGACGGGATCTCCAGCGGCCGCACAAGTCCCTCCACCCACAGGTGACAGGGGTGGGTGAGAGAGTCTCTTTGGCGGGTCGAGAGGGGAGTGGGGTGCCCCCATAATTCAGGCCCCCCCCAGGAGGTAGAAGCTGAGAGGCGGCTGCAGACAGGGGCTCCCCAAGCGGGCGGGAGCCTGAATCCATTGTTGAAGGTCTGTGCATAAACCCCCTGAGGGAACTGAGCCTGAGAGGTGGCCCTGCCCCGACCTCAGCACCAAAACATAATCTCATACTGAATAGCAGCCCTGCCCCCGCCAAAAGCCCTGAGGCTGGAAGCAGCATTTGAATCTCAGACCACAAACACGGGCTGGGAGGATCAAGAGGTGAGGTGGGTGTGAGGAAAATATTCAGAGGTCAAGTCACTGGCTGGGAAAATGCCCAGAAAAGGGAAAAGAAATAAGACTATAGAAGGTTACTTTCTTGGCGAACAGGCATTTCCTCCCTTCCTTTCTGATGAGGAAGAACAATGCTTACCATCAGGCAAAGACACAGAAATCAAGGCTTCTGTGTCCCAGCCCACCCAATGGGCTCAGGCCATGGAAGAGCTCAAAAAGAATTTTGAAAATCAAGTTAGAGAGGTGGAGGAAAAGCTGGGAAGAGAAATGAGAGACATGAAGTCAAAGCATGAACAGCAGATCAGCTCCCTGCTAAGGGAGACCCAAAAAAATGTTGAAGAAATTAACACCTTGAAAACTAGCCTAACTCAATTGGCAAAAGAGGTTCAAAAAGCCAATGAGGAGAAGAATGCTTTCAAAAGCAGAATTAGCCAAATGGAAAAGGAGATTCAAAAGCTCACTGAAGAAAATAGTTCTTTCAAAATTAGAATGGCACAGATGGAGGCTAATGACTTTATGCAAAACCAAGAAATCACAGAACAAAGAGAGAAGAATGGAAAAATGGAAGATAATGTGAAATATCTCATTGGAAAAACAACAGATCTGGAAAATAGATCCAGGAGAGACAATTTAAAAATTATGGGACTACCTGAAAGCCATGATCAAAAGAAGAGCCTAGACATCATCCTTCATGAAATTATCAAGGAAAACTGCCCTGAGATTCTAGAACCAGAGGGCAAAATAAATATTCAAGGAATCCACAGAACACCGCCTGAAAGAGATCCAAAAAGAGAAACTCCTAGGAACATTGTGGCCAAATTCCAGAGTTCCCAGGTCAAGGAGAAAATACTGCAGGCAGCTAGAAAGAAACAATTCAAGTATTGTGGAAATACAATCAGGATAACACAAGATCTAGCAGCCTCTACATTAAGGGATCGAAGGGCATGGAACAGTATATTCCAGAAGTCAAAGGAACTAGGACTAAAACCAAGAATCACCTACCCAGCAAAACTGACTATAATACTTCAGGGGAAAAAATGGTCTTTCAATGAAATAGAGGATTTTCAAGTATTCTTGATGAAAAGACCAGAGCTGAAAAGAAAATTTGACTTTCAAACACAAGAATGAAGAGAACCATGAAAAGGTGAACAACAAAGTGAAGTCATAAGGGACTTACTAAAGCTGAACTGTTTACATTCCTACATGGAAAGACAATATTTGTAACTCTTGAAACATTTCAGTATCTGGGTACTGGGTGGGATTACACATGCACACACGCTCACTTACATAGAGACAGAGTGCACAGAGTGAATTGAATAGGATGGGATCATATCTTTAAAACAAAATGAAATCAAGCAGTGAGAGAGAAATATATTGGGAAGAGAAAGGGAGAAATTGAATGGGGCAAATTATCTCTCATAAAAGAGGCAATCAAAAGACTCATTAGTGGAGGGATAAAGAGGGGAGGTGAGAGAAAAACATGAAGTCTACTCTCATCACATTCCACTAAAGAAAAGAATAAAGTGCACACTCATTTTGGTAGGAAAACCTATCTCACAATACAGGAAAGTGGGGGATAAGGGGACAAGCAGGGTGGGGGGGATGATAGAAGGGAGGGCATGAGGAGGAGAGTGCAATTCAAGGTCGACACTCATGGGGAGGGATAGGATCAAAAGAGAATAGAAGTAATGGGGGACAGGATAGGATGGAGGGAAATATAGTTAGTCCTATACAACACAACTATTATGGAAGTCATTTGCAAAACTACACAGATATGGCCTATATTGAATTGCTTGCCTTCCAAAGGGAAGGGGTGGGGAGGGAGGGAGGAAGAGAAGTTGGAACTCAAAGTGTTAGGATCAACTGTCGAGTAATGTTCTTGCCACTAGGAAATAAGAAAAACAGGTAAAGGGGTATAGAAAGCTATCTGCCCCTACAGGACAAAAGAGAAGATGGAGACAAGGGCAGAGAGGGATGATAGAAGAGAGAGCAGATTGGTCATAGGGGCAATTAGAATGCTTGGTGTTTGGGGGGGGAGGGGATAAAAGGGGAGAAAATTTGTAACCCAAAATTTTGTGAAAATGAATGTTAAAAGTTAAATAAATAAATTTAATAATAAAAAAAAAAAAAAAGAAAGAAACTCCTTTCTCATATCATGGTTAACCATATGGAGACCATAATTCTGGTAGAGCCGTTCCTCCTCTGTCAGGAAGGAAGGGAGGGGTGAGAGGGCATTGCTCTGAAGATCTAAGGTCTGCTTAGTCCATCTATCTTTAAGTTCATTGTTTCACGATGAGCTCACATGCATGATTCTATATGCATGTTTCACAAGCTGGAGAGAAACAAACATTCATATTCTGACTAATTTTGTTTGTCTTTCTACAAATTAATTTAGTAATGGTTAACACTCACTATGGAGATTTTTAACAACCACAAAGCTTCTTATTATCCTCCTTTTACCCCAGATCAGATGAAAAGAAGGGAATGCTGGGGAATTGTAGGGAAAACTTAAATTAGCCTTCCCCATCTAGCAAAAGGAGGAGAGGGGCAGCAATCACAGACTGGCAGTAGCCCTAATGGCCCTGTGCCCCTGGGCACCTTGAGGTCCACCCTTCTAGGGAGAGCTTGGAAATGTCCCCCAAGTCCTATTCTGCCCACCTTGACCCAGCAGCTGCAAAAGGCCTAGGCTCAGTAAATTCTGCAGCTGTGGGGAAAGGGAGAAGTGGACAGGGTAGGTCTGTGGTGAGCATTCCCTAAGGCTTGCCACCAAGAATTATCACTACTGGGAAGCCAACCTCTGCTCTTCATAAACTGCACACTTCTCTGTTCCAGTTGCTCATTGTATCAACTTTTGGTAAGCTGTTTTATCTCTGTCAGACCTTTTCCAATTTGTAAAAGGAAAAATAATAATGGTTGTTGTTATGGGATCAAAATGTTTAACACAATGACTGGCATGTTAGACACAACATTATTATGAGCTCTCTAATTTAATGTAATCATTCCACATTACTCTCTCCACTCTGAGAGCTTTGGAGTGTTTTTCAAATACCAAAAGTAATAAAAATCAATAATTTCTATATGTGATAATCTGAAAATGCAATTGATGTCATCTGAAGTTTATTGTTTGTGTTATTACTGTATTTCTAAATGGTATTATATTTCTAAAATTTTCTCAGATTGTGAAATTTGAGAGACCATTGTGAAGTAGAAATGGTGCTAAAGCAACTTTTGATATGGATATTGTTGCAAATGAAGTGGTCTTTTTAAAATATGTGATAAAATTAGATCATTTTGAAAACTGTTCATATTTAATGAGGTATATTTGGTTATAAATAGGTAATAATAATAATACTGATATTTACTATGCTAACAGATTTTTATTTTGAAATCTCAGCTGTTATGCAAATATATAAGGTGGTTTAAAATTATACTTTCAACATATTAATGATAAGATGAATGACTCTCTGTGCAAGGTGATTTAGAAATGCATTCACCTAAATTGATAATGGGTTGTTTCAAGTTCTAAATTACAGATAACTTCTGGGATTTGTTACATTTCTAACTTGTGTAATATGGTAAAACAATTGTATCAGGAGGTTGTTAAAAATATATAGGGTTTTGATTTTCAAGCCTGCATCATCTAAGGACGTGCATATATACAAATGTTAATTTGGCGGCTTATGGATTACCATATTCACTATTTTGTGAGGTTCCAGTATGTAATTATTTTCTAGTGACATATTTAAGGACAAAGGAAAGAAAAGTCGCTGAGTAAACTTTCAAAGGCCTGGTAAACTGTGTTCTAGTGATAAGGCTGATTTAACTGAGTATATCCTCCTTCTTGGCTTATAAAAACTAATCTCTCCATTACAAACAGCTTTTGGACTAAGGAACTTTGTGATGCCAAGGAATTCAGTAATAACTAGGAATTTAGTTTGTTATAATACCCTGGGAATTTATTCATGTTACTTAAGGACATTTTAAACCAACCTAGTTTTAATGAATTCCAAAGTTACAGGGTTATTTTTGCTTTAAGATAGAAAAGAGAGCAATCACTTTAAAAGTTTCTAATTATTCCTCCTAATATCAGGATAAATTTTAAACTATTTTTTTAAAAACAAGGGGAAATATTTTAGAAGAAATGTTTTGAGAAAGAAATTCCTGTGCAATTTTTAGAAGGCCTTCTAAATTTCATGTACAAGATAATTGATTGCTAAATTAATGTAATAAGCTGTAAAGCAAAAGAGATCTTGCTGTTTGGATCTGAATTTGTAGTCATTTCATGGCCTAAGCAAGAGTTAAATTAGGGTATAAAATTATCTTATGTATAAGATTCAAATTCTAAAGTGTCTCTTTCTTTCAGAATGAGTATAATTAGAAACGGATAATCACACTTGTAAAACAAGGACATAAATCCACCAGTCTCTGAGGTAAAAGTTAGGAACCTGTTGTTTTGTTTAAGGAATGGAGTTCTAGTACATAGTTATGTTAGTGAAGGGCAGTAACTTGTGAACTCTTCTTTGTTATCTTAATGGGAAATCTCACATGATTTTTAATTTAGAATTAGAACATGAGCAGAAATTTATGCAAACTTCTTTAAGACTCACCTTAAGATGTTCCCATTGTTTAAAGGGATTCTGAGAGCAGTAATATTTTTCTGTGATCAATCTTTCTGTTACCAGTGTGAGATTATATTCTTATTATCTAGGATATGTGATTCTTGAGAGGCAAACTCACCTGAAACCCTGATTACTGGAACTTGCAATTCAAGACTTTATGGGACTGCAGTTTACTATTGTTTTAAGATCTGATTACAGCGTAAGTTGTCTCAGTTGTCATGAAGTCAATGGTAGAATAACATGGGCTGCAGGCTGAGAACTGCTAAAAGTGGATGTCTGTGTCTGGGAAGAGTTTTGAGAAAAACTTTGGACACAGCCTAGGTAGGATCTTCCTGACTCTGTTTTCTAATTGTATAATGTCCTTTCTGAAAAGAAAAATTCCCAACCTGATTAATCCTGAGCCCTGCTTTCAACATCTAATGACTACATGATTGGCTATCAGATATGACTCATGCCTCGAATCAAACAGAGCTAAGGAAGTTCTTTCCTTTTTTATGATATATGACATTGTCCCTCCTATTCATTTAAAGCAAATTTCTATAACCAAGAAGTTCTGTAAGTACAATACTAAATTTATTAAATAATAGATGGAAACTGGAACATCTGAGTTACTACGATAGGATGCAAGTATGAATAGCTTACAATTTTGACCTATCTTCATGACCAAATAAATATAATACAGAGATAACATCCTCCAAAGGTGGAAATGATTAGAACCAGTGAAAAGACAAAGCTGTAATGTGATAGATGTCTAACTTAAAAGCATAGCAAATTTTGAGAAAAGCAGCAGGACCAAACTAATTCCTCTAAGAATTATATGCAGATGTATATGATTGGTTTCCAACATTTATCTATCATGGAAATTGAAGCATTTAAGCATGTTTGGTAATAAGTCCTCAGATTTGAATTTTTACACAAAAATTGTATAGGATAGTGGTAAAAGTAAGTGAAATTATTTCTTCTTTATTAAAGTTTCTGTGATCATTTTGAAAGGCAAAAGAGCTCATTTTATGGTTGGACCCTCCCATTTTAAAGGATTCTTCTACCAGGTAAAAGACTGAGGTAAAGACAGAAACAGGAAATAATAGATAAACTGAAATTCTCTGAAGTTTCAAAAATAGAGAACTAAATTGAAGGGATTATACTAATTTCAGGGAACTTCTGAAGATCTGAACCAGAGAAGCAGAATTCCCTTTTAGAACTACTCTAAGAACAAAACCTATTGTCCAAGAAAGGCTATCTAGGGAGCAGATAACTACACCAGACATCTGGGACTCAAAATGTGCTGCCTGAATGGACATTGGGTATGGATTATAAAGATATGAGACTTGATGTCAGTTAATATCAGTAATAATGATTGCCTTGATTTGTATGGTTCTTGTTTAAGTTTTCTTGGTTATCTTGGTGACATGTAAATCTCTCCTCTTGAAACAAGGCTATTGGGAGCCATCTGAATAGTTTAATCTGTACCTGGCTCAATGGAATTATGCAATTTTGTGAATTGTGGGAAAACTTTATTGTATTGTTTGAACCTAGTTCTGTGGGGCAGGGAAAATGAACCATTCTTATGGACCTATGTTGTGCTGTTTTCTCTCAGTTATCAATTCATATGTCTTCTGGGAGCCCCCATCATGTCTGCCCGACTACTCCCATAGCTGCCAACTTGTGATGTGGACTCCTGTTTCCATCTGTTACATCTAAAGATTGCCCCTGACCCAGAGTGGACATCTGAGACCATAGGAGACCTTTCCTTCTGGTTTCTGAAGGGGTCTGAAAAGGACAACATCAGATGTAGACAGCTTTCCCAAGAGTTCTGACCAGACCTACACAAAGAACAGCTCCTTCCCCATCTGTGCCCCTTACACACCCAAGACAGGTTCCCATTATGCTCCTCACTCACCATACCTTGATCCCCCTTGCAACCTGCTCCTTTTGCTTGATTACAATTGCCTTGCAGTGGCTGCCCACCTCTGAGGATGTCTAATCACAGAGAGAGAGCCACTCCTTCTCAGGAAGGCAGTCAGGCTATTTTTAACCTGTCCAACTGCTGGCTGTGCATTGACCTTCTGGGAACACACTTCAGCACAACCTATCTCAGCCTCTATGGAGTCCATTGAGTTAATCGTTTAATCTCAGCCCACTGAGGGCCTAAGATTCTCCACAAAAAGGAAACTCTGAAAGACTGCTTGTGATTCACAACGTGAACCAGGCTCAGTCTGACAAAGAATTTGACCTTCTCTGTAGAGCCCCCTACTTCTGCCAGAGGTTGGGAAAATCTCAAATATACCTAGATTAGTTCTCAGGGACCTGACTTTTCAAAGGCAGCCAGGGCCTCCACAGCCCCTCCTGCAACTTTCTGCTATCAAATCACTCCTCTGGAACCCCAGTAGGGAACCTTGACCTGACCTGGTGTGATTACACAATATGAGTTCATCTGGTGGGCTATCCTTGCTCTTATGTGACTAGGGGGCCTGACTAGGTTGATACTGGCCCACAAATGCTCCATGACAGTGTTAAACAAAATAATGCTGTCTGACTGTTTTCCCTCCGTCTCTGGGGCCCATTCCAGAAGCAAAGGTGAATACATCTCTGTAGTCAACAAAAGAAGGGTAATTAGAACTGCCCTTCCCATTCCTTGAAGAAGAGTGAGGTTTTCCATACAGGTGGTGCCTTCAGCTTACCTTTGATCAAAAGGAAGACATGATAATCACTTAAGATTGTTTGAACCCCAACAAAGGCCAAAGCCTGAAGTAATCAACCAGACAAGTTTTGCTTTACTCTCTGAGTGAACTAAAAATGTCCTACCTGCATCAGTAAATATAGGACCATATGAGGCCGAGCAGGAGCATTCTTCCTCTTTGAGACCACTAAGGACTGGATGCCTGGAACTAGACAGCCTTGAATAGTGGGACTTTTCTTATCTCCACATTCTATGGACATGCTACGTGGGAGAAACACAGATATCCTGGTATTGTCATTTCAATTGACACTTTAACGTTTCTCTTCTCATATTGTATTTACAACCTATTCCACTAAGAAACATCCTTTCTCAAGCTATGGTTAAAAACATATGGAAGCAATAATTTTTGAGTGACACAGACATCCTGAGTCCAGATTGCTCTAAGAATATCTAGATCTTCCTCCGTTTGCTGAAATCAGTCAGAATAAAAGCTCTGATTCCCATTGACTATCTTAAGCGAACAAACTATATGAATTTATATACACCTAGCCTTTTTGCCTCTTTTAACCAAACTTCCAGGTCATCAGGAGGAATACCCTTATGTGTGGTGTTCTGTCCAAAGGAATAGAAATTTTGATCTCCTAAACTTCCCAAGATGTCTTGGATTTGGGGTTAGCTTTTTTCTTCCTGCCTTATTCTATCTTCTTTTTTTTTTACCTCAGACAATTACCTCTCATCTCACGTACACTTCATTTATGATTTCTTGAAACCTAGCTCTGACAAGCTAGACTTTGTTAAAGTCAATTGGGATTGAAATGGAGGTACTTGGTGATGCCATTATACCCAGATCACTCTGACTCTGACTGACTGGTCAATAATAGGTCCCAGCCCAAGCCTCACTTACTCATTTTTGGGTGTTGATGGTTCAGAGTGAGTGTAAATAGCAATTATTTTTCCTATTTTAGTCAGAAACCCTGAAGGTTTTCCCCTTCCAGTTTGATTCTTTTGAGAAGGCAAATCTTTAGCCTCATTTCTTACCTAGCCTTTAGTCTCTGAATGTGTATTGCCTCAGACAAACTGAGGCCTGGGAAAGACTTTAGCTTTAAAAGACCGAGGTTTCCCACTGCCTTCAGGGCCATCAGTTGGAGTCCTGACCTATGTCTTGCCCCTGGACTCTGAATGATTCAAGGAGAGAGTGAAACTGATGACTTTGCAAAGTTCTGTCCCACTCAAATCCAATTCACGGGCAAGTCAAAATATCACCCTCCCCATGGCATTGGTCCTCTTGAAGAAGAATGAGCAGCAATGAAGACCCAAGAGGCTGAAGGGTTTTGGGATCCCAGGAGGGGTGAACCCAGTCATGGCCTCAATGACCTGTGAGTCAGAGCTCTCCCTCCAAATCATCCTATCCCCAATGAATACACACATTAACTAGATTACAGACTGACTGCTTGATCTAGGAGGCAAGATAGGGAAGATTGAGGAAGGCAAGGCTCTCAAATGGGGCCACCAGGTAATGACCAGGTGAAGCCTGAGGCTAGGAGAGAAGATCCAATGTAGGATTCAGCCCCCCTGGCATGGGACCTAAGGCAGGGAAGTAGAAGGGGGCAAGGGTAGAGCTTGGGAAGCAAGACAATGTAACATAGCTCATAGAGGGAGGTCAAGAACACTGGAGTGACAGAAGGGCTCTAGAGGGACACTGAGCCTGGGGAAGCAGGATGACTGTGTCCTGGGGTCTCACTAGGAGCTGGGGAGGCCTGTTGGGACCTTCTGGTAGAGTTTAGGCTTGGAATCCCTAAAGGGAAACTGGAGACAGTTTCATGCCACATGCCCGGAATTTCATAGGGAACCAGCCCCAGAGCCATGGATGCAGATCAGGGGGCCAGGAAAGAGCTTTGGTAACTGTGTCCAAGGTAGTGTCATCATGGCAGGCAGAACTGGTGGATTCTCACAGCAGGCTGTCTGAATGCAGGAGCTAGAGACAGGGAGACAGGATATGTGAGTCCTAATGAGAAGGTTGAAAATAAGACTTCTGAGTCCCTGGTGGTGAGACTAAAATTTGGGAAAGTATGATGCAATAGTCAGTCTGGGGATGATGACCCAGACATTTGTAATTGATCTGGAAAAAGACTTAAGGGCAGTGACATCCAAAAGAAGCCAGGCCAGGAGAGAAGCAGGTGCAGGTGGACCTGAAGGACACTTACCAAAGGTCAGATGAGGAGGATGAGACCCAATGGCAAAGGCAACCAGCAGAGGCCAGGACTTTTGTAGGACCTGGCTCAGTCATACCAGGGCCCTGCAACCACAGAAGTGGCTTCTGGGAGGCAGAGAGATCCCAGCTCTAGTGAAGACAGAAGGATTTCATCTCCAGGGAAGGCAGAGGGACTTCAGCTCTTGCTTCCAGCCATGAGGAGGCTCCTCCTAGTTCCAAGAGACCCCAGTGCTCAACCCCAGAGGCCCAGAATGAGCCCTTTCCTCTAATCTCACCCTAGGTTAGGACCTCAGGACCCAGCCTGCCTCTCCTTCACAAGTCCTGCCTTCCATGTAATAGGAGCTGGTTGTTCAGTAGCTTTGGCCCTGTCCAGCTCTTCCTGACCCCACTTGGGGTTTTCTTGGCAAAGATACTGGAATGATTTGCATTTCCTTCTCCAACTCATTTTATTGATGAGAAAGCTGAGGCAAACAAGGTTGAGTGATTTGGCCAGGGTCATCCAGCTAGGAAGTATCTGAGGCCTGATCTGAACTCTGGAAGGTTTTAGGCACAAGACTCTATCCACTAGGCCACCTAGCCACCCACTAAGAGCTTAACAAATGCCAATTAAATAACTGAGTCAAAAGGAAGACACTGTTTTCTTTCTTTTATTGCAAATACTAAAAGACTTTGATCACTTTAATACTTTGGACTCATTCTTTAAAAAAAAAATCATCTTTTCTCTACCCTTTTCTACCTAAGGGCCCTGCCTGATCATACCCCAATCTCTGGGCCAATCCCAGACCTCAGGAGGAGAGAAGCTACATCCGGACTTGTGTGTGTGTGTGTGTGTGTGTGTGTGTGTGTTTGGTTTTGTGGGTGTGCATGTGCATTTGTGTGTGTGTCTGTGTGCTTTCCTGCATGTGTTTGTGTGGGTATTTGTGTGTGCGTTCCTGCGCTTGTATGCATGTGCATGCAGGTGTGCATATATTCACACCTTATTCAGAATGTCACTAACAAGGACCCTGACGATTCTGGCAGCAGAATTAAGTGAACTAAAATGTACAAGGCGACTGGAGCACAGTAGGTACATATAACCAGCCCCACCTTCTTTTCTGTCTTCTTACACCTCACTCCTCTCTTCCTTCTTCTCCTACTCTTTGACCCTGGCACCCTAGCCTCCTGGATGATGTTTGATCAAGACCTGATCTCCTGACTGCCTTTCCAATGGCTGTCCCCCATGCTGGAGGTGTTCTCCCCCTTTGCTAGGTATGATGGCCATCAAAATAGGATCTTTTGCTGTTTTTGTTTTAGTATAATCAAGTGCCTCTGATTGAATCTTGCCTTTATCAATCAAGAGCCTTTACCAGGAGTAAAGTACAAAAAAAAGAGTTTCTTTAACCAGAAACAGTATATGTGTTTGTATTGTGAATTATTTTAATGTGATTAAAGATCTTCCCCACCCATTAATGAGCCTACCCATTAAGGGGAGTTTAATTAGGGAAGATTTGTGGGAAGGACCAAGCCTTTTGTTAATGAGGCACTGGTTCTCAAGGGTTATGATGTCCTCTAGCTCTAAAAAAGGTATAAATACTCTGAGTTCAGGTTTTACTTTGGGGATTAGTTTTTGTTAAGAAGGTCTGAGAGCCAGATGAGGACTCTGGAAAGCCACTAAGGAGCCCCCAGACTTTGAGAAACCAGATGTTGGTGCCTCCCTCTCTGGTAACTATGATCAGACAGTTGTACCTGTCTGCTGAACTATGGTCAGGCCAGATGAGGACTCTGAGAAACTCTAAGGAGCCCCCTGGCTTTTGAGAGCCCAAATGTCATGCTTCCCTCTGTGGTAACTACGGTCAGAGAGTTGGGATCCAATTGTCTTTTGAATTCAGGCAAAGGAAGCATTGTCTGTTGATCTTTTGATTTCTCTGTATTTTCTTTGATGTTCAGGGAGCAGACCCCTCTGAATAAGATTAATGACATATGCACTTGGTTAAAGTAATGATCCATGTGCTTCATTAAAGTGATTGTTAATCCCTTGAAAGTTCCTTTCCTTTTATGAATGGAGATCTAAGAATCTGTGATAGCAGGCCCCCCGCATATGTTGAGGTGCCTACTGATGGGGTGCTTACAGTAGGGTGCCTTTAAACCAACCCCTCTTGCTTTTAGGGTATATGGATGTTCAAGGAGGACTAGCACCTCTGGTGTGAGGCCTTGCTGAGCCATTCTCATATTCCTTGGGTGTCCACCTGTCACTCAACTCTCCCCTGTGACCCCAAGAAGCTGTACCATATGCAGAGGCAACACTTGGTAAAATGCCTCTGCCTAAGCCAACTTGAGGGTTACTGAAATGCCACAAAGTCATAGATGAGGTAGGGGGGGTGCCAGCCCCAAGCACAAGAACTACCCCCCCCCCCCAGAAATGGGTAGATGGGAAGAATTTCTCCCAATGGCCATGTAGGCGGCCGAAGCAGGCTCTGGGGAGCGCTCTGAATATTTGACCTTGTCAAGGGAGAACAGACCTGAATGCCAACTGTGCATGAAATTTTATGAAGGTGACCCATTTAGAAATGTCCATATAAGAAATAAAAGTGTAATTGGATCCAAAGTCAGGTACACTGGTCAATGAACGCAGTCACTGCAGGGTGTTAAATTGATAGATGCATAAAGCGATTTTATATGTAACATAATTTGGAAACTCACTCAGCTGGTTCAATGTCATCTGATTGTCAATTTCTTTAGGTCATAATTGAAATTCACATTATCATTGATTATCTTCTATTCTTTCTAGTTTATAATTTTGGAGAAACCACTGGGTATGAAAAGCTGCCAATAAAAAGGTCAGCTCTAGAGGGTGATGCAGCTATACTCTACCCAAGGCAACTCTTCTTTAGAAATCCTGAATTAGGCTATTCAACAGTGGGGTAACAATGCTTAACAACTTAAGGATTTCTTTGGGCAGGTTTTGCTTTAAAAGAAATAATGATAACTTACTGTTTGGGACTCCTTCCTTGAGCAGAGTTGACATGGTAAATGGCAGCTGACAGGATATTTGACAGGATCCTATAACTGTAGTAGCCTTCAAAAGATCACTAGCAGAATTGTTCCATGAGCATGTTCTTTAAATAAGGAAAACCATCAGACCAAATAGGTATGACATATGACATCCATTATTACTAAACATATGGAGGTGATGAATAGTTTGAAGGGATAAGATCAGGTGGATAGAGTGCCTGAAGAACTATGTGCAGAGGTTCTCAATACTGGGCAAGAGGCAGCAGGAAGAAAACATTCTAAAAAAAAACGAGCAAGAAACAAAAATGGTGTCTGACGAGGCTCTAGAAATAGCTGAGGAAGGAAGGAAAGGGAAAGGAGAAAGGAAAATACATACCCAAGTCAATGCAGAATTTCAGAGACTAGCAAGGAGAGATAGGTTTCCTTAAAAGAGAAATGAAAAGAAATAGAAGAAAACAATAGAATGAGAAAAACAAGATCTCTTCAAGAAAATCAGAGATATTGTTTCACATGCCAGTAAAGTTATGCCTAAGGTTCTTTAAGCTACATTTCAGCAATATTTTAAATGAGAAATACCAGAAGAATAGGCTGATTTTCAAAGAAGCAGAGGAAGCAGACACCAAATTGTCAACCCCAACCCTAAATTCTTTGGTTTATGACGAAATCAAGGAAGGTTCAGAAGAAAAAAATCCTGCTTCTCCTTCACTGAACATCCTGAAGCTTTTGAGTATTTAGATCACAACAAAATGCGGCTGGTGCTCAAAGAGATCGGAGCACCAAATCACCTTACTTGTCTCCTGAGGAACCTGTATGAGTGCCAAGAGGCAACAGGTAGAACTAAACATGGAACTAAAACTAAACATGATTGGTTTCAATGTGGTATGTGGTCACATATTTTATTTACCTTGTATGCAAAGTATATCATGTGAAATGCCAGGCAGGAGGAATCAAAAGGTGGAATTGAGGTTATCAGAAGAATTTTAATATATTTTGTTTTATGGAATAAAATAAGCATCTACTAGATTTGCACTTTCATGTACAATCATCTTTTTTTTTGTACTAGGCTATAAAAATGCTTATTTTATTCCATAAAACAAAATATATTAAAAAACAATTTTAAAGAGCTATTTTATGATATGTGTAACATATATACATATATGCTTAGATATACACATGTATGTATATATACATATATATGTATGTATATATATTATATATAGGTAGGTATACTAAAATCTTGGTAACTGATCCCATCACTTCCTGGCAAACAGAGGGAGAAGAAATGGAAGTAGCATTTTATGTCCTTGGGTTCAAAGATCACTGCAGATGGTGTCTGAAACCATGAAATTAAAAGATTCCTCTTTCTTCAAAGGAAAGCAATGGCAAATCTGAACAGCATCCTAAACAGCAGAGACATCACCTTGCCAACAAAGGTCCTCATAGTCACAGATAGGGATTTTTCTGCAGTATAAGGAAGCCTGAGTGCCACAGAATCAACACTTTTAAATTGCGGTGCTGGAGAAGACTTGAGAGTCCCTTGGAGAGAGGGGTGAAGCCAGCAACCGCCAACATCAGGACCCCAGGTTTTTTGGGTTTCCCCACAGTTACTCTGGAGCTAGCTTGTTAAGTGTGGGGGAGGGGTGGTCTGGCCATGAAAGGTCTCCTCTGTTGAGCTAGAGTATAGGCAAGCTGAGCTGCTACTGATCCCATGTGTGCTAGTGTCTTCCCAATTCCCCTGGGGTGCTGAGACATGCCTGGGGTCCTGATGTTGGCAGTTGCTGGCTTCACCTCACTGGGCTCTTCCCAGTTTGTTGAGATGGGGCTGTCTGGGACTGCTCTGATCTCGCACTACTCCCCTTCTGCCATAGCAAGAGGGGCCCTCCTTAGTGATCTTCCTAGCCTCAAATGCTAAGAGTCTGTTTACCCCTTCAGCTGCTCCCACTGTTCCAGGGTTGTTCCCAGGGAGATATTCTCTGGGCTGGTCAAGGTCAACAAGGGGAGGGAGATAGCAATTACTGATCACTCCACCATCTTGGCTCCCAGAACCTGAAATCTCTCTCCTTCTGAAGAGAGTGTTTGGGGTATGTTCCTCAAACTCAGAACAAAAAGGAGGAGGATGTGCAGCTGGATGGGTGGCAGCAGAAGCAGTCCATCTGTCCAGCGAACTGAACCATACTGTCAGGTCATGGCTTTCAGTGACCCCAAGCTTTTTTCCCAGGTCTTGGCCCACATCTCCTTCATCCCAGTCATCTTCTGTTGATTCCCGGTGACCATGGATCAGGGACTACCAGAGCCACTGAAGAATTCAGGTTGTGAGTTACCCAGGGCTAAGGGTGGCCCCAAGGGGCACCTAAGGAGGTCAGTGTACCACTGGGCATTTTAGAGGCCAGAGCCCTGGGGGCAGGGGGGAGCAGAGGAGCAACCTAGACCTGACCTGACCACTGAAGAGCCAAAAAAGGGCTAGCAGTCCAGTGACCAGAGCCCTTTGTGTGCTTGACAACGGCTCATGCTCTCTGGAAGGTAACCCTGGAGAATTCTGGGTCACCACCATGATGTGATGAGGCTCTGACTATGTGTGGGCCTTCATCAACCCATCAATAAGCACCAGCTAAGTGCCTGCAATCCTCTGCTTCAATAAATCAATTAAGTCCCTGTTATATGCCATACACAGAACTAGGTACCAGGGCCCAAAGACCAAATAGTGCCCTCATGAGACTTACAAGGTAGGGGGAGCCAGAGTGCACATAGCACTGGGCCTGGAGTCAGGGAGACCTGAGTTCAAATCCTGCCTCATACACTTACTAGCTGGGTGACCCTGGGCAAGTCACTTCACTTTGTTTGCCTCGGTTGCCTCACCTAAAAAAAAGAGCTGGAGAAGGAAGGAGTAAAGCACTCCAGTATCTTGGCCAAGGGAACCCCAAATGGAGGCAAAGAGTCAGACACAACTGAAAAAGACTGAACGACAACATAGGGATGATCATGGTCCCTGCCCCCCAGGACTGTTGGGAGGATTCAGGGGAAGCACTTAGCAAACCCTCTTCACCAAGGCTGGACATTATCACTGCCATCACTGACATCATCCTTCTCACTGTCACCACTGGGCAGGAAAGCAGGTAAGACCTGCAGATATAGTGAGACTTCTAACAAGGGGGAGCTGGCACCTCCCCAGAGAGTTGGCCAGGCAGGGAGACAGGCTCTTCAAGAGGCTGCATGGGCCAGAGTGGGACCTGGAGTTCCGAGACACAGATTCTTGCTTGCTAAATATGACCTCAGAAAAGTCCCTCCTGCTCTCAGGGCCTTGTTGCTTAGCACTAAGCCCCATATGAGTCTGTCTGTGACTCTTGGGCACCATCAGATTTTGGAGCTCTGAGACTCAGGGATCCAAAGACTCTAGATTTAGAGTGAAAAGGCCCTGGAGATCACTGAGTCCAATCTCCTCACTTCATAGGTAAAGAAACTGAGGGATCTCAGAGAGGCATAGCGACTTGCCTAGGGCCACACACTGGGGTGGGATTCAAACTCAGGCCTTCCTGACTCTAACTCTGGGACTTTAGTATACTCCATAAAGTGCAGGGGTGATGGGGAGGACACAGGACACAATGCCCCATTTCAGGAAGGATCTCCCACTCACTGGGAAGGCTCTGGCCCTCAGGAACACAGAGACTATCCCCACCTCTTCTGGGGAAGGGCAGAGCCATTAGCAGATGAAGCTGGGAAGGAAAAAGAGGGATGGGAAGGACTGGCCCCTCCCAGGTGCATGGGCTAGAAACATCCTCTCGCCCCAGGAGAGTTCATTCTCCTAGTGAACACGATGTAGCATAAGACGGATGGAGTTTTACTTACACATCACTGGCAGCACTCTTCCAGCACACTGGCCACTGTAGAGGGAGGCAGGGCAGTCAGTGCCAGGAGGAGGAGAGCTTGTGTTGGGCAGCAGAGAAGCCCAAGTCAGGCCAGGAGGAACAGGAGGGCTTCAGGAAGCTCTGACCAAACCAGGGAGCCTCTGAGGTCCCTTCTGTTGGAGGAAAAACTATACTCACTGTTGCCTAAGCACTTTTCTGCTTATAAAAATGTCCAAACTGATGAGTCCCCTCATGGTCTCGGACATTTCTAGGATACAAGTCATCTGACAACACAACTCGTGGGATTATTGAACAAAGAACATTCTACAAAATGATGAAATACAGGCACAGAGCTTAAGTAAGGTAGCCATTGGCCCCATCAAAGAGAATAGTCATTAAACTTTAAGTCCATCCTTGGGAAATCATTTCCCTAAACTGATTCAGTTTCTCTCAATCTGTGTCTTGGAGCTCTCTTCACTGACACCCAGAGGATTTCCTAATCCCCCCTTCCTGTGCCACAGAGGGTCTATGCTAGCAGACTCAAGGCCTGTAAACTTCCATCAAAGCCTGTCCTGGTGCCCTGTTCCTCCTCTCCATCCAAGCTGCAGGTTGGGTCACAGCTTTTCAGGAACAAAATCCTGCCTAGGGGCTCCAGCCTTTGCACTGAACTACTGGTGCCAGACCAGAGAACTGAGGAGTCAGCCAGGACACCATGCTGAAGGAGGAGGTGTGAGGGAAGAGCCCAGCATCCAGCTTAGGCCAGAGACCCAGGTTATTGAACCATGAATTGCCCAGGGTGGGAGGAATCTAAGATCTAAAAGGAAAAAAAAGGGAAAAAATGACAATCTGTCTTCCGTGGTTCCCTGCAAACCTAGGGTATCCAAGAATAAGCTTCCAGGAGAGACTCTAATGCAGGAAGGGCAGACATGCAACCTCAAGGGCCAAACATGGTCCTCTAGGTCCTCAAGTGCAGCACTTTGACTGAATCCAAACTTTACAGAACAAATCCTCTTAATAAAAATTTGTTCTCTGAAGTTTGGATTCAGTCAAAATGCTGTACTTGAGGACCTAAAGGGACACATGAGTCCTTGACACTGCAGGTTTCCCATCCCCGTACTAATAGGTTCCTCCAAATGCACAGGGGACTAAAGGAATTCTCGTGAGTGACCCCCCACAGCGTACAGGCCCCACTTTCCCGGGAACACTCCCATGCACTGCTTACACTCCCACTTAGGGCTTAGGTTCCAAGAGGGGTTCCTACTCTCAGGGTGTTAAGGATAAGGGCCTGTGGGTCCACATTCCTAACTCTCTAGCTCATGAGTTCCCATCAGGCTGCTTGCCACTAACAACGATGCTAGTGCACTCAGCTCTTAGCAAAAGCCAAGATGGTACCCTGACCTCAGCAGTTCCATTCCCTGCAGAAGCCTGAGCTGCCCTCTCACACACATCTAGATGTTATCTCACAGATAGTTAAGATGGTAGTGAGGCATGTGTGTGAGAAACCACAAAAAAAAAGTGACTCATCTCTGCTGCTGCAGGGCCTGCAGGTCCATCCTCCCACAGTTGCTTGGAAGCCTATTAGACTCTCCTTTGAGCAGGATTCCATTGTGCGCCTGCTATGAGCATTGCAGATGAGGTGGAGAAAGGAGCTTTGATCCTCGGATCCAACCCAATGCTGAGGACTGCCTTCTTGTCCTGGCCCAGTCTGTATAAAACAAGTATATCTTTTACTTACATCCATGAAACCCCCATGGACGAACATGGACTGCCATCTTTGGCCCTCAAAGCTCACATTTAGAGGAATCTTACCAACAGAAGTCACTGTAACAGAGAACCAGCAACAAACAGGGACTTTGGCCCCAGGAAGGTCAGGCTTAGCATCGATTGCAAGGAAATGTTTTTGCCAAACCAGCTTGGGAAGAGCATAGACTGACCATACCATTTGCAATAATCTCAATGCCTCTCACAAAGTACGTTTTGTGACTGCTCACACCTCATCCTCTAACAGGATAAGAGCATTTACCTAACACATTATGGTCTCCAATGTGTTTTACAACTGTCTCATCTGGTTCTTAGAACAAGCCTGGGAGGAAGGGGCTATTTCCCTGTTTTTACAAATGAGGAAACTGAGGCTAAGTGATTGACTCGCTCTGGTTTGCTCAACTAGTGTCAGCGGCTCAATTTGAGCATGTCCTCCTGCCTCAGCTCACCACCTAGTTCCCTCTTAGAAAGCGATGTTTTCATTTGGGATTTTTGTAACTGGTCAAATTACCTGTCATATCACACTCAATATATAGCGGAGAGGATGCTCTACAAGAACGGGGTTTGAAAGGCTAAACTCTACATGTAGGAAAGAAACAGGCCACGTGAATGAGGCTTACTGCAGGTTGTACAGTAGAGGCAGCTAGGTGGTACAATGCACAGAGTGCTAGACTTCGAGTCTGGGACACCAGAGTTCAACTCTGCCTTCAGACACTTAACTAGCTCTGTGGCCCTAGGCAGGGAATGTCACTTAACCTCTCAGCCTCAGTTTCCTCATTTGTAAAGTGGGGGATGATAGCACCTTCCTCACAAGGCTGCTCTAAGGGTTAGTGACACTTTTTTTTTTTTACAATGTATATACACACACACACATACACACACATAAAATATAGAACCATCTCACTCTGGCAACCTCAAAGCAATATAAATGCTGCCGATCACTCTTCTTGTTCTCTGGAGCCAGCTGAGGTCTCTGGAAGGCTGAAAGGAGAAGCACTATTCCCACGGTTTAGGTTTTGAGCGGGAGCTCCACCAGTGGGCTAGGAGCAGCAGACACCTTTGATGGAGCTGGGGTCAGAGGCAAATCACATCTCCAACATTTCCTGCTTCTGTGACCCTGGAGCCAATTCTGTGTAGCCTTTTCTTCAACTGTAAAATGAGGCAATTGGGCTGGCTGGTATGAGACACCATCCTGCTGGTAGCTTTTCCGTAAAGAAAAAGGCAGAAGAGAAGGAGATAGCACTACACATGACAACAGGAGTCGGGGGGAGGGTTTTAGCACCAAGGGTAGCTCTAAGAACCCAGTCATCTGCCCCATGCAGGCAGCAGAGCCTGGAGTCTGGCCTAGGTAGTGGGTGAAGCAGTGGGGCAGGGACAAGACACAAGTAACCACATTGCCTCAGGAATTAACATAACAGAAAGCCTCTAGATGGCTCCCAAGCCTCTCCTACAAAAGGCCCGGTTTCTGAGGCATGTCACAGAGGGGACACCAGGCTCAGAGAGATCCCTCTCACAAAGACCTTCAGGCTCTGACTTCACAAGGCTCAGCCCAGAGAGGAATCAGGCTGTGTGTTCTTCTCTGGCACACTGCCCCCAGTCCTAGGGAGGTTTCCCTAGGAAATCTCAGGAACATAGCTTAGGTACAGCTTATGTCTAGAGTCTCCCCTGGAAAGAACTCAAGGTACAAGATGGGTAGGAGTTATACTTTTTATTTACTCCAACACAGAAAATGCATCAGATAAAACAGATTAGAAGGCAAGCATTTACAAACTAACCGCATTCACCTTTTTGAGACTGATGGAACAGACATTCCATTTCACCTCAGAATTACACTGTCTGTGTCACTCTCTTGGCCAGCAAGAACAGGGCTCCTTAATCACCTCAGCTGCAGTATTCTCATAGGGACTGGGGGGTGGAGGAGTGGGGAGGGCAGTGTTTTTCTAATGGTACAGCTGTGGGTAACTGCTTCCTTCTGAGCAGCTAGCACAACAAAGAAATTTGAATTCTAGAACTCATGAAGATAATCTCAGAGAGCTGGAAACATTCAGTTCTTGGATTTGTAGGCCACTGGTCTGGGTTCATAGAAAACAGAAGGTAGTCAAGGACTCAGGCTTACCCCTAAAACACATTCTTACTCTCATGTGTGTAGATGCCACTACTGTGTTTACAATCCATGGAATATAAAAACTTAAGAGGGATCCTTTATTCAACCAAAGTACTCAGGCAAATCACAATATGACAGGAAATAGATTGAAGGTGATGTCTCCCACTGTCTGCTATGGTGAAGAATGGTAAATGACCATGGTGAGAACAGCTGCTCAAAAATTCTTGTTTGACCAAGAATGACCACTGCATTTGAAATGAAAGAATCATGATTCACAATCCAACCAAAAGAGATTGGAAGAGCCTGGTTGACCTTGAGGAACTGAAGAGATTGGTCCCAGATAAACCACTTCTTTAAGTACTGAGAAAAGTGGCGCAGGGGCAATGTTAAGAGATTAAGGAATCACTAAACTGGAGGACAAATGACGTCCTCACTTTCAAAAGAGGGAAGAACACAATCTACAAACTACAGACCAGAGAGCTTGACTTCAAGTCCTTGGGAAATCCTAGAAGAGACCATTAAAGACATAGTTGGCAAATATCTGGAAAGTGAAGCAGTGATTACAGAGCTCCATCAAGAATACATCATGGCAGATTATCCTCATTTCTGATAGGGGGACGGAGCAGAATAAACTAACAGATGAGACTGTTGTGGATGTAGTTTACCTAATTTCAGCAAGGTTTTTGATAAAATATTCCATAAAATTCTTATGAATACAGAGGAATATTTATGACGTGATAATTCCATCAGATGGGTTAAGAATTGCTTTGATGGGGGGGGGGTGCCAAGGTGGAACCAAAATGGCAGGGTGGAAAGAGGGACCTGTAGAAGCCCCCCGCCATTAGCCCATAAAATACCTGTAAAAAATAACTCTAAAAAAATTCTAGAGCAGCAGAAACCACAAAACGACAGAGCGAAAGAGATTTCCAGTCCAAGACAGCCTGTAACGCCGACAGGAAAGGTCTATCACACCCGGCATGGAGCAGAGCTCAGTCCAGCATGGGCTGCACAGCGTCGCAGGGACAGGACCTGAAACAGGCTTTAGGGCACCACTGGCAGCAGCAGTTCCCAGACTGTTCAACCCACAAACACCAAAGACAGTCAAAGGTCAGTGAGAAAGTTCCTTCATTTGGGTGAGAACACGGTCTAGACCAGCCACCACCAGCCACTGCACGGGGCATCGTCCATTTTTGGAGCCTCAGCCTAAAGACCCTGGGGGAATTGAGTCACTGTTCTGAATCTCAGTTTTGAGTGGCTCTCCCCTTGAGGAAGAGTGCTGGCAGTGGAACTGGTGGAGGCTCTGGAGAGTGAACCCTGAAGGCAGATCCTGGGCAGAACAGAGTGCCTGTGGTTGCTCCCAGACCACAGTGAAGGCCAGGAGAGGAGTAAACTCCTCTCCCTTGATTGTTCCATCTTGGAGGAACTGAGAATTGGAGGCCCCCAGAGTATACCCTCCTCTTGACAAAGGACTCAAAAGTCAAGTACCTGGCTGGGAAAATGCCTAAAAAGGGGGGGGAGAAATAAGACTATAGAAGGTTACTTTCTTGGTGAACAGGTATTTTCTTCCATCCTTTCAGATGAAGAAGAACAATGCACATGATCAGAGAAACGCCTAAAAGTCAAGGCTTCTGCATCCAAAACCTCCAAAATAAATACACGATGGTCCAGCCATGGAAGAGCTCAAAAAGGATTTTGAAAATCAAGTAAGAGAGGTGGAGGAAAAATTGGGAAGACAAATGAGAACCATGCAAGAAAATCATGAAAAGTGAGTCAACAGCTTGCTAAAGGAGACCCAGAAAAATGCTGAAGAAAATAACACCTTGAAAAATAGGCTAACTTAATTGGCAAAAGAGGTCCAAAAAGCCAATGAGGAGAATGCTTTAAAAAGCAGAATTAGCCAAATGGAAAAGGAGGTTCAAAAGCTCACTGAACAAAATAGTTCTTTAAAAATTAGAAAGGAACAGATGGAGGCTAATGACTTTATGAGAAACCAAGAAATCACAAAACAAAACCAAAAGAATAAAAAAAAAAGAAGATAATGTGAAATATCCCAATGGAAAAACTGACCTGGAAAATAGATCCAGAAGAGACAATTTAAAAATTATGGGACTACCTGAAAGCCATGATCAAAAAAAGAACCTAGACATAATCTTCCATGAAATTATCAAGGAAAAATGCCCTGATTTTCTAGAACCAGAGGGCAAAATAAATATTGTAAGAATCCACAGATCACCTCCTGAAAGAGATACAAAAAGAAAAACTCCTAGGAATATTGTAGTCAAATTCCAGAGTTCCCAGGTCAAGGAGAAAATATTGCAAGCAGCCAGAAAGAAAGAATTTGCGTATTATGGAAATGCAGCCAAGATGTAGCAGCTTCTACATTAAGGAATTGAAAGGCATGGAATATGATATTCCAGAAGTCAAAGGAACTAGGACTAAAACCAAGAATTACCTACCCAGCAAAACTGAGTATAATACTTCAGGGGAAAAAATGGTCATTCAATGAAATAGAGGATTTTCAAGCATTCTTGATGAAAAGACCAAAGCTGAATAGAAAATGTGACTTTTAAACACAAGAATCAAGAAAGAGAAGCATGAAAAGGTAAACAGGAAAGAGAAATCATAAGGGACTTTCTAAAGTTGAACTGCTTACATTCCCACATGGAAAGATAATATCTGTAACTCTTGAAACTTTTCTCAATATTTGGGTAGCTGGAGGGACTATACACACACACACACAAAGAGAAAGAGAAAGAGAGAGAGAGAGAGAGAGAGAGAGAGAGAGAGAGAGAGAGAGAGAGAGAGAGAGAAAGGGGGGAGACAGGGTGATTGAATAGGAAGGGATGATATCCAGAAAAATAAAATTAAGGGGTGAGAAAGGAATATATTGGGAGGAGAAAGGGAGAAATAGAATGGGGCAAATTATCTCTCATAAAAGAGGCAAGAAAAAGCTTTTTCAATGGAGGAGAAAAGGGAGGAGGGAGGAGGGAAAAAGTGAAGTAAGCTCTCTTCACATTTGGCTTAAGGAGGGAATAACATGCATACTCAATTTGGTATGGAAATCTATCATACACTACAGGAAAGTAGGGGAGAAGGGGACAAGTGGGGTGGGGGGGATGATAGGAGGGAGTAATTAGAAGTAAACACTTTTGGGGAGGGACAAGGTCAATAGAGAGAACAGAATAAATGGGGGGCAGGAAAGGATGGAGGGAAATACAGTTAGTCTTACACAACATGACTATTATGCAAGTCTTTTGCAAAACTACACACATATAGCCTATATTGAATTGCTTGCCTTCTCAGTCAGGATGGGTGGGGATAGAGGAAGGGAGAGAAGTTGGAACTCAAACATTTAGGAATGAATGTTGAGAAATGTTTTTGCATACAACTGGGAAATAAGGAATACAGATAATGGGGTATAAAATCTATCTTGCCCTACAAGAAAAGAGAGAAGATGGGGATTAGGGAAGGGAGGTGTATGATAAAAAGAAGGCTAGATTGGGGGAAGGGGTAATCAGAATGCATGGTGTTTTGGGGTGGGGGAGGGGAAAGATGGGGAGAAAATTTAGAACTCAAAATTTTGTGGAAATGTTGAAAACTAAAAATAAACAAAAAAGAATTGGTTGGATACCTGGACAAGAGTGGTTGTTAGTGGTTTGATGTTAACATAGTAGGAAGTCTGTAATGGAGTACCTCAAGGATCCATGCTTGGCTCAGTGCCAGTCAACATTTTTATCAGTGGCTAGGATCAAGGCCGAGATGGTTTGATGATGATACCAAGTTGAGAGGGATAGTTAATACACTACAGTGGATAAGTCAGGATTCAAAAGGATCTTGGCAGGCTAGAGCATTGGACTAAATCTAATAAGATGGAATTCAATAGGAATTGATGTCAAATCTTGCACTTGGATTAAAAAAATTTAACTTCACAAGATGGGGAGGCACAGCAAGAGAGCAGTTGTGAAAAAGATATTGGCTGTCTCAGTGACCTACAAACTACAGGTCAGTAGTGTGTGGTAGCAGTCCAAAGGTTACTGCAGTCTTAGGCTGCTTTAAGAGATGCACAGCTTCCTAGAATGGGAGACATGACAGCTCCACTGTACTCCACAGTAACTGGACCACATCTGGGGTACTGTGTTCAGAGTGCCATGTTTTATGGGTGTTCACAGAAGGCGACCTAGATGATAAAGTGCTAGAGTCCATGTCCGAGGAAGATCAGCTAAAGTGGGTGTTGAGCCTGGGGAAAAGAAGACCAGGGGGACGGGGAAGTATGACAGGAGTCTTCAAGTACTTGAAGGGCTATCCTGTGGAGGGAAGATCAGATTTCTGTTTGACCTCAGAGAGAAGACCAGGAGTCATGCAAAGAAACTAATTTAGGCTGTCAGAAAAGGACTTGCTAAAAATGAAAGTTGATCAAAAGTGGAATGAACTGTCATGAAAGGGGATAGGTCCTCACTCCTTGGAGTTTAAGTGGAAACTGGATGACCACGTATTGGGCTTATGTCAGAACACATTCTATTGGTGTATGGATTACGTGGTTGATGAGGTCCCAAAGAACTCAGACATTCTGTGATCCTGTTCTCCTTGAAGGAAAGCCTTCTGTCAAATATTCAATCCAATTCAAGCATTTATTAAGCACTTTCCTACCTGCCAAGAACTTGCTAGGCCCTGAGGATACAGACAAAAACAAGATGATTCCTGCCTTGTAGGCACTTCCTGATTCTGTACATGCTAAATAAGTCTAAGTAAAATATGAATAAAATACACACCAAGTTTCTTGGGGTGGACAGGGACCAATAAATTGGGAAATCAGGAAGTGGTTCTGGTGTAAGAGAGCCAAGCCTTGAAGGCAGGCAGGGATTAAAAAAGGAGAAGTGAGGAGGAAAAGCATTATAGGCTATGAAAATTTATGGAAATGGGAGACAGAATGTTATGTAGGGAAACAATAAAGAACCCAGCTTGACTGGAAGGAAAGATGTTGACCAGATGTCTCTGATATTGACCAAATTATATGGTCCAGCAAAAGGCCACCCCACCTCATCACATCTCCACGGTTTTTCTCTGGTATCTAACAAATCCTCTGCATTCACAAGGGTTCCCTCCAGTGTGAATTTTCTGATGTTGAGAAAACTTTGACTTCTGACATTAATTATGTTCATAAACTTTCCTTCCACTATGAATTTTCCGATGTTCAGAAAGTCCTCTGTTCTGGCGGAAACACTTCCCACATTCATCACACTTAAAAACTTTCTCTCCAGTATGAATGTTCTGATGATCAGTAAGTCCTGTCCTCTGGGAGAAAGCTTTACCACATTCATTGCATTTGTAAGGCTTCTCTCCAGTGTGAATTCTCTGATGTCGAACGAGATCTGTTTTCTGACTAAAGGCTTTCCCACATTCATTACAGTCATACGGTTTCTCTCCAGTGTGAATTTTATTATGTTCATTAAGTCCCTTCCTCTGGGAGAAAGCCTTACCACATTCATTGCATTGGTAAGGCTTCTCTCCAGTGTGAATTCTCTGGTGTCGAATAAAATCTGTCCTCTGACTAAATGCTTTCCCACATTCATTACATACATAAGGTTTCTCTCCAGTGTGAATCTTCTGATGTTCAGTAAGTCCCTTCCTCTGGCGAAAGGTCTTCCCACATTCATTACATTCATATGGTTTCTCTCCAGTGTGAATTTTCTGATGTTCAGTAAGTCCCTTCCTTTGTCGAAAAGTCTTCCCACATCCCTCACATTCATACGGTTTCTCTCCAGTGTGAATTGTCTTATGCTGAGTAAGGTGTGAGCTCTGCCGGAAGGCCTTTCCACATTCCTGACATACATAAGGCTTCTCTCCAGTGTGAATTGCTTGGTGCTTAATAAGTTGTGATCTCCAGCAGAAAGCCTTCTCACATTCGTTACATTTATACTCCTTTGCTTTAGTACATATTCTCTGGTTTTCAATTGGGGTTAAATTATACCTGAAGGATTTCCCACATTCCGTACACATAGAAAATATCTTCTTTGGGTACATTGTATTGCATTTTAACAAATGTGTGTACAGCCTGAAGTTCTCTCTGTGTGTGTCACATTTACAGAATTCCTTTTCAACAGATACTTTCTCTTGGGGCAGAATGCCTGCTTGTGGACTGCTGCTGCTGTCACATTTCTTATATCTGTGACCACTGATATAAGAAGGTTTCTTTCGAATGACTTTTGCTTGCTGAGGGTATTCCTCATGACTCCTCTGCTGTTTTTCTATCCAGGAGTCAGACTTCCAAGCTTCCTCCAAGTTGGAAACACAAAGCCCAGCTCTTGGGAGTCTTTCTTGGGCTGTCTGTTCTGGTTTTAGCTTTGATTCCTTGGCTTCAAACACACGTTCCCCACCTAAAAGATTAAAAAAAAAATCAACTTGTAAATATTCCATGGCCTTGCTATATAACAAAGTTGCCTTCTATGTCCTTACCATCAAGAAAACTGACTTTCTAAGCCAATTTTAGCAGTGCTCATTCCCTCCATTTGTTTTTCTTGCTTTACAGCTATTGCCAGCATTTCTAATGGTGTTCAAGGAAAAGGAAAGACAGGGTGCATCCTTGGCTCGTCATTAGATCTTACCGACAAATTGTTCATTGTCTCTACATTTCAAATAATATCAGCTCTCCACTGGAGATAAATGCTGTGGATCAAAATAAGGAAAGGCCCCTTCAATTACTATGTGTTTTTCAAAAGAATCTGTAACATTAGTGCTATTTTGCTAAACATTATGTTTCTGATAAAATCCTATAGACTTTTTTTTATTAATGTGATCAATTACTCTGGTTATATTAAAACTGAACCATCCTTGTTATTCTCAGCATTAATTCAATTAAGCCATAATTTAAAAAAAAAAAAAAAGGAACATATAACATTTTAGTTCAAATGTTTTCCTCAATACTCACTAGGGATCCTGCCCTCTCGTTCCGTTTTGCAGCTTTACCTCTTCACACATCTCCTTGCTTGGTCACCCCACTCCCCTAATCCTGCTGAGGGTAATACTATACTCCCAGTTCCTTCCCACCTAGCAGTCAGCCTGGATTTCTCAGTATCACTTACTAATCTGCTCTCAAGGCCTACTGATTTCACCTTTGCAACACCTCACTAAGTCCCCTTCTCTCCTTTGTCACTGTCACCCACCCTGTACCGGCCCTCATCATCTCATACCTGGAGTGTGGCAATGGCTGGCCAGAGCCTCTCCCCACTCCACTAAAGTCATTCTCCTAAACGAAAGTCTGACTATGCCACCCCTTACTCAATAAATCCAGTAGCCCAGAGGGTTTGGAGCTTAGGCTCTTTTAAAGGTCTTTTTGGCCTGTGAGTTTGAGTCACATAACTTGATGCAAAGAAGATCAACCTGTGCCTTAGGATGTGCATTCAGACCCTCTTCCCCTTGGGAAAGCAAAGCTGCTGGCTCTTGGTGCCAGTGTAGGTGGATGCAAGGCCCCCTGCCCATGTCATTTTCCAGCTCCTGTTCAGGCACTGCTACAGCATAGACTAAGACGCTGACCCCTCCAGATTCACGTGGCCTTCCTGGGAAGCTCCCCTTGCCCTCATGCTCCACCTGCCAAGTTCATCTCTCCCCTATCCCTCAATCACTCTACCCTCTCCTTGCCCTGTGTTCACTGGACTGCCCTCCTCCTCAGTATAAGGAGCACCCTCCTGTGCCACTGCAGACCAATATCTGCCTGGGGCACAAGGAGGTTGAGGGATTTGCCCAGGGGTACCCAGGCAGAAGGTGTGGGAAGTACTACCAGGCAGAAAGAAGTGGCCAATAACCTCCAACTCCTCTACCCACCAGGGGCCTGGAGAGATGCTCCCGAACCCTCACAGAATCACAGAGCCCAACCCAACCTAGCTGGGAGGCCTCCAGAGAGTCACGGGTAGAGCCTGGCAGTCACAGGGCCTGGAATTGAGAAGATCCGAGTTCAAATCCAGCCTCTGACATTAGCTGAGGGACACCATGCAAAACCCTCAGTCTGTGTTTTTTTGGCTCTTTTTGTACACCCAGGGCTCAGCACAGTGCCTGGTACATAATAGAACCTTATGAAATGTTGATTGACTGAATTTCAACAGTTGTAATAGGAAGCACCTGCCTCCCAGGGTGGTCATGTGAATCCAATCTGCTGAGCACAGTGCCTGACGCATAGCAGAGCTCAGGCTGGCCCAGCCTCACCACCGCTGCCTCTCTAGCCTGCAGTCTTACAACGCTCCCGCTATCCAGCCTAAACTGTCCTTTGGCAAGGCGTTGCCTGTCCACTGCTCAGCATGGACAACAGCCATCATGGGCACTCAGCAAAATGCCTGGCACCTCTCTCCTTCCCCAATTCCCTTTGTCTTTAATGCCCATTCCACCAAATGTCCCCCAGGATCCAGATACCCCTTTCCTTTCTGTCCCCATCAGCTCCCAGCAGACAAACTGAAGGTTAAAACTATGTCATTTTCCTTCCAGTCCCAGGGTCCAAACGTACCCTCTGAGGGACGGTGGATAAAACCAGCTCAGCCTGCCTGAGACTTTCATAAAAATGCTTTTCCTCATTTTCTAACTGGAGCTGGAGGTAGAGTGGGGGACCCAACAGGGGAATGAAGATGGCAGCTACTCACATGACCATGGGTAGGTGTACTTGGTTAGGATTCAATTACCATCTCCATGCAGATGACTCCCAATTCTTGGTATCCAGTCCTGCTGAACTCCAGTCCTAGACACATCCATCCTAGCCCTACATCCTACATCACAATTCCCTTTGGTTACTGTACCCCACCACTCTCCCAGCAGTCTAGGACAGCTTCTCCTCAAACTTCCAGGATCCTAGGCCTAGAGTTAGAAGAGCCCTTGGAAGTCATCTGCTCCAACCTCTTTCTCTGGGAGAAGAGGACGCTAAGGTGAACTCCCTGCTGCAGGAGCGCACAGGCGAGCAGCCACGAAGCACAGGCCTGAGCCTGGGCTCTCTCCACTCTCCCACCTTTTCTAAAGGATGGTTGGTTATCAAGTCCCTGAGTCTTCTCTATCTTAATTCTTCTTCTCAATTTAGGATGAGGATGAGGAAAAGACACAGAGGCAGAAAGGACAGGAGAATCTGGCAACCTGGGAGATGCTGCTGATAGTCCCTTTAGTGTCCCTGACTCTGGGTAACCTACATCACTGATACTTTGACAAGGAATAAGAGGAATAATGACAAGAAATGTCTGCAGGTCACTAGGGGGCATCACAGGTCAGAGTCAGGAAGACACCTCAGTTTGAAATCCAGTCTCAGATACCAGCTATGTGACCCTGGGAAAGTCATAACCTCTGTCTGCCTCAGTTTCCTCAACTGTAAAATGGGGATCATAATAATACCTATTTCTCTGGGTTGTGAGGTGCACTTAGCACAGTGCTTCTTACATAGTAAATGAGAAAGACAATGGGTTCTGTTTCAGATATGCTGAATTTAAAAGTCTATAAGACATCCAGTTTGAGAAATCAAATGAGAAGTTAGAGATGAAAGACTGAAGGGCAGCAGAGAGGTAGGGCTGGAAAAATAATTCTGAGAATCATCTGTACAGAGAAGATCCCTGAATCTATGGGAGTTGATGAGATTCCCCAGGTGAAACAGCACAGAGGGAGAAGGAAAGGGATGTAAGAGTCCAGGGGGACACCTGTAGTTTGGCTGTTGCAATCCGGGTGAAAATCCAGCAAAGGAGACTGAGAAGGAAAGAGCCAGCAGGTAGGAGAACCAGGAGAGAGTGGTGTCCTCAAAACCTAGAGAGAAGAGGGTATCAAGGAGAAAATGGAGATTGATAGTGTCAAAAGCTACAGAGAGGTCAAGAAGGTGAGGGCTGAGATGAGTGTCCACTTTGGCAGTTAAGAGATCTCTGGTAACCTTGGAGAGAACAATTTTAGGTGACTGATTTGTCAGGGGAAGTGGCAGCACTGACTGTA
Source organism: Notamacropus eugenii (assembly GCF_028372415.1). Classification (NCBI taxonomy): domain Eukaryota; kingdom Metazoa; phylum Chordata; class Mammalia; order Diprotodontia; family Macropodidae; genus Notamacropus; species Notamacropus eugenii. The sequence continues at coordinate 801,889 of NC_092875.1, forward strand.
ATGGCCTTCTGAAGGAGCTATTCCACAAGAGAGACAACAGGTGACAGTTACTGGGAATGGATGGGTCAGAGCATAGATTCTGAGGATAAAGAACATGTGCCTGTTAGTAGGTGGTGGAGAAGGAGCCGGCAGATAGGGAGAGACTGAAGACAAAGGGAGGATTACCAAGACAGGGCCAGAAGGCTTTTGACAAAGGGAGATGAGGACAGAAAAAGAACTTCTCAGCAAATGACTTCCATTTTGTCAGTAAACAATGAGTCCAAGTTCTCAGCTGAGAGAGTTGAGAAGGGGAGCCATGGAAGGCTTGGGGGGGAGGGAGGAGAAGGTCTGAAGAGCATTGGTGGAAAATGGGAGAGGGAGGCGATGACAGAAGCCGAGCAGGGCTGTCCAGCGTCAGTGAGGGCCCAGCTGTGTCCCAAAGTTGTAGCAAGATTGGTCAGATTCAGAGGGCGGCAGCAAAAGGACAAGGACAAGGGGAAATGGTAGAAGCTGGCCTTTCCGGAGGCCCTCATGGCCTACGATCTCTCCTGGCTCTAAGACAGGTCTACCCCCGTTCCCTCAGTTCCGTGGCTTCCCATTTGCTCCATCATCAGAACCAAAATCCAGCCTGGCACTCAAGGCCCTTCATCACTCTTCCTTTTCTGGATTTCTTCACCTCATCCCCACCATAAACTCTTCCACACAGTGACATTAACAAGCCTCCATCCCAGGGTTCTGGGCATTTTCTCTGACCGTTCTCTGTGACAGTGAATCTGCCACATCTTGGCTTCCTTCAGATCTCAGATAAAATCCCACCCTCTTCAAAGCTTTTCTCAGACCCTTTAATATTAGTTCCTTCCTTCTGCCGCTCAGCTCCAATCTACGCTCCACCAGCCAATAAATCTTTATGAAGGGTCCACGATGTGCCAGGTACCGTGCTAAGTGCTGGGGATCCAAAGAAAGGAGCTCACCATCCAGGGAAGGAAACGACCAGACACAGAAATAACCAGCAGGGTCTAGCCCAGCACCAAGTTCATGATGAGCATGTAGGGAATGCCTGCTGACTTGTTAACTTTAGCTCACAAAGAGCATTCTAGTAACATCTTAACTAGCCTCCTATTTTCCCTCTTCCAATCTACCTAGAAAAGAAATGTCTTATTAATTTAAAAAAATCGGTTAACAATGTGATATGATCAAGCTGATCCCTATATTTCAGGTAAATTCATACGGGCATACGAAACTCGCAGAAAGAACCTCGAACGCCTGTCTATCATTATAAAGTCTTAGACAAGAAACCAAAGACTTTTGGGGCATAGAGTGTTTAGATCCCCATTGTATGTGAATGCTGATGATAAAATGTTGGGGAAGTGAACAGCTGTCTGAAAAGGTCCATGGATGTCTGGATCAGTGTTTAAAATGTAGACAGAACTACAGGCTAGTTTTAAAAAATGCTTTAACTTGAAAAGAAATGGAAAAAGAGCCATGCATTCCTTTATGTTTATCAGACGGATAAGGTATACCCCCCTCTGACATCCCTATACCTCCTCCTGTGCCTGTGGCTGGGCACAGTTGAGGTTCACTGCTGTTCTAACAGAATACTGGGTGGTTTGTACCAGCAGAAACCATAGCAACATGGACACTTCTGAGTGGGTCCCAGAACCCCATCCAATTTGTGGGTTCTTCTGGAGAATGGAGGGTGATGGAGAAAGGCTATAGGGTAAGATCTAGGGTTTAGCATTCTCTACTGTACATTCCTGAGGCCCCTGGAGAAGATGCCCACTCCTCTAGTTTGTTGGCCTGTGGAGGTCAAATGAAAGAAAGAGCCAATAGTGCAATCCATGGTGTCACACACATTCATACACCAAGTATGGGCAGATGAATCACTAAGCACTAGGACTGGCAGCCAAGACAAGGACAAGCAACATAGGGGGGCATGGACTATGAAGATGTGCTAACATGAAGAAATCAAGGAACCAGAGAGAGAGCACGCATGGCTGAAAACTGTTACAGATGAAGAGCAATGAAGGGAGGGAGAAAAAAGGAGTAACACATGCAGACAATATAGTATAGAAAACTCCATCTTTCAAAAGGCTAAGAAACTGGCAAATGGAAATTCTCCTCTGAGCTTGATTTGTGCCAATAAGGAAGACTTGATTGTCAGGGTGGAAATAAGGGGAATCTTATATATAAGAGGAAGGAACCACTCCATCTGGATTTCAAGAAAGGATTCCTGGCTCAGCTACTTCCTACATGTGTGACCCTGTGCTGGTCACTTCCAGTTTGTGGGCCTCAGGTTCTCATGTGAAATGCCAGTCTTTGAGGGCCCTGCCATTATTGGAGCTCTATTTCTAAAGGCTAGGGAGCATCCTAGGGATTAAAATTCTATAGAGGAAGTCAGCCCAAGATGGGTGGGAACCACACCAGAATGAAATTCTGAAGACAATTCCAATGAAGAGAAGTCTGTCTTCATGCACAAGGAATTCACCAACTTGGATGGGACCAAAACGAATGAATAAAAAAACCCTGGTGAAGCGCTCACCATGTGCCAAGAGCATCAGTGTGTCCTGGATTCCAGCCCCTCCTGTCATTTCCAACGTCACCCTCATTCATCCTGCCCTTTAATCTCCAAATTCTCTCTAATGGCTGCTTCCTGTCATCAAACAAACCAATGAGGGGAACAAGGACAAATAATCAAGCATTATTATTAACACTGCATCCAAGGAGCTGGGCTAAGCACTGTTAAGAAAAAGCCAGTTGCTGCTTCCCAGCAGCTGGAAGAAGAGAGTACTAAACCCCACTCCTTGTATTGTCATCTAAGCTATCTCCCTATCTTCTCCACAGAAGATAGAGAAGTTTCACCAAAAATTTGTCTAAAGCTGAGTTAGAGGATTATACCAACAGCGTTCTCCTCTTGCCCTAACTTCAAACTCTCATCCCAAACAGACACGGGGCTAGCTGGAGCTGCCCCCTGCTCTGGCCAAGGTAGCTCTACAGCCGCTGTTCTCAGGCCACTTCTAGAATGTTCCCAGGTGTCCAAGTGAAGCTCACTGGATGAAGACCCCGTGTGCAGCTCACTATCACATCTCCCCATAGGAATTGGCCCTAAGAGTTGCCAGTCAGGCCAACAAAGGACCAGGGATCTCACTGTGAGCACATACAGAGAGTGGGAGGCATCTGCAGTTGGCTGGGTTAGATTTTTTCCAAACTTTTCTAAGTGACTGTGTTCAAGGTGTGGGAAGGTCTGGTCAGTCAACCATCTAGAAAGGGCATCACAGGGGCTTCAGACATGCTGTCTACTCTCCAGATCTTTTCTCTGCACTGAACCTGTAAGCCATTAACTCATGAGCAACTGAGAGCAGGTGGGAGGTTCTTAACCTGGGAGTTAGGAAGTTATTTTTGGTTTTTTCAATATCATTGGTTTCCTCTGACATTTTAAAATTTTATTTTATGATTTACAAACAGACTTCCAAGAAGGGGTCTATGGCACAAGACCCAGTAAGAAACCCTGCATTAAGTCGCCTGGCTCCTCAAGAACTGACAACATTGGCCTCCAGGGTTCATCACCCTAGAACTTCTCTGAGAGAGATCTAAAACAAGGCTAGCCAGGTGTCCCTGCTACGGCTCCTGTCCTCTGGAAGGGCTCTCAGGGGTGAAATGGAAGAGCTTCACTTTATCAACAAGGGGAAAAGCAACACATGTGAAGAGATATAAGGGAACAGCTACAAAACCACTGAAAAAAGAAGCTGAGAAGGTGCTTCAAAAAGGTGCTCCCCTCTCTACCCCATCCCCTCCATAGGAACAGGGGTCGGGCTTTTCTGATGTGCTCATCACTTTGCTGGAATGTTTTTCTCTTCTTCCTCTTAAAATTGCTACAAAGGATAGCTTTTCTGGGAAGAAGGAGGGGAGGGATAGACCCAGAAATCAGGGCAATCTAAAAACAGAAGATATCAACCAAAACCCCATTTATTTTTTAGAGGAAATAGGGGGATCCTGGCCAGCAGCAGGAGGGAAGGGGATGCACAGAACAAAGTCAAGAAGGTCGCCTGAGCACAAAAAGAGAAGAAATGGCCAGAGGCCCTAGGAGGTGAGGGAGAAGCTTGGAAGGATAAATGATGCATGAGTTTCTGAAGGGCTAAGCCTGAGGAGGCAATCCAACCAGATCTGACTCAAGAAACGTGGCTTTGGAATGAGCACACACCACATGGAGGGTCAGAGGGAGCAGACTGGCCACTATTCAAGAGTAGCACCTGAGCATGTAGTCAACAGTATCTTCATCATCAGCCACTGGCTGCCTGCCCTTGGCCAGGATCCAGGATGTCAGGGGCCTCCCAAGATCGGTCATGGCAGGCGCTACCCTTCTCATGAAAAAAGGGAGCTGAAAAGGGAGAGGTGGGAGATGGGGGAGGGAAGGAAAAGGAGGTACCTCAGGGGCCTGGTAAAGAAAGTCCAATTCAACAATGATTCAGTAAGGCTTGGTTCTCAAAAAGGACCATGACATCAGAAGGGAGATGAAATGACTTGCAAGTACTCAGTAAGGCAGCTGCGAGACGAATGAAGTCCTCTTTGGCTAGGAGGGCTCGCCTCCCAGGAGGGGAGGCCTCAGAGGCAAGGGTACTTCCAACAGGAGAAGTCTAAAGGTTCCAAGTAATTCATGTGGGCCTGAAGGATAGTGCCAGGTGTCAGGGAAGCAGAGCCAAGAAGGATAAAATCTTGGGTAATAAATCAAAAACCTGAGGGGCAGAGCCAAAATGGCGGAGTAGAAAGATGTATATACTCTAGTGCTTCCCCAAAAGCCCACAAAATACCTGTAAAGAATTGCTCTCAACAAATTCAAGAGCAGCAGAAGCCACAGAACAACACAGCCAAAGAGGTTTCCAGCCAAAGGTAACCTGGAAAGGTCTATCTCATGAGACGCTGAGCGGAGCAGAGCCCAGCCCTGGCCACATGGCACTGCAAGGAACAGGACCTGAACAGACCTCCAAATTCCCAGCTGGGAGGGGTCCCAGATCCCTCAACCCACTAGCAACAAAGAAAGCTCTAACGGTCAGTGTGAGAGGGCTTTCCCAGCTGGGCGAGAGGAAATAGGGTTCCTCCAGCAATAGCCCCAGGCGATAGCAGAGACCTCTGGCAGCAGACTGCAGGCAGCTAGGATAGCCAGGAAGCAACCTGGGTCTGTTGTCCAAGCAGCTCAGCTTAAAGCCTCTGGCGATAGGGAGCAGCTGATCTAATCCTCACAGCCCTGAGGGATGGCCCTGCCCCACTCAAAGCCCTGGGGAAATCGAGCAGTTGAGTGAAATCTCAGCCTTGAACACTGGGCACTGGGGAGAGGAGAGGCAATAGGACCATCCTCTTGACAAAGTATTCAGAAGTCAAGTAACTTGCTGGGAAAATGCCCAAAAAAGGGGAAAAAAATAAGACCATGGAAGGTTACTTTCCTGGTGAACAAATGTCTCCTCTCATCCTTTCAGATGAGTAAGAACAAGGCATACTGTCAGAGGAAGTCAAGGCCCCTGCCTCCAGAGACTCCAAAGGGAACTTAAACTGGGCTCAGGCAATAAAAGAGCTTGAAAAGCGAGTTAGCAGCTTACTAAAGAAGAACCAAAAAAATGCTGAGGAAAATAACAGTTTTAAAAAGAGGCTAACTCAACTGGAAAAAGAGGTTCAAAAAGCCAATGAGGAGAAGGAGGTTCTAAAAAGCAGAATTAGCCAAATGGAGGAGAAGGTTGAAAAGCTCATGGAACAAAACAGTTCACTGAAAGAGAGAACTGAGTTCAGGGAAATGAATGACTATGAGATAAACCAAGCAGTTAGAAAACAAAACCAAAAGTTTGAAAAAATAGAGGATAATGTGAAACATCTCATTGGAAAAACAACTGACCTGGAAAATAGATCCAGGAGAGACAATTTACAAATTATGAGACTACCTGAAAGCCATGATCAAAAAAAGAGCTTAGACGTTATCTTCCATGAAATTATGAAGGAAAACTGTCCTGATATTCCAGAACCAGAGGGCAAAATAAATATTGAAGGAATCCACCGATCACCTCCTGAAAGAGACACGAAAAGAGAAACTCCTAGGAACGCTGTGGCCAAATTTCAGAGTTTCCAGGTCAAGGAGAAAATATTGCAGGCAGCTAGAAAGAAAGAATTCAAGTATTGTGGAAATACAATCAGGATAACACAAGATCTAGCACCTTCTACATTAAGGGACTGAATAGTCATATTAATGGAACAGACTAGACAAGGGAGAATCAGAAATAATGGAAGTAACACAAACATAAGTTCCTTGGGGAAAAATTCTCCATATGATAAAAACTTCTGGGAGAATTAGGAAGCAGTCTGGCTGAATACCCCACTTCACAATACCTTCTAAATGGACATGGGACCTTAATACAAGAGAAGATCAGCATCCCACAGCCTTGATTAGACGAGATGGAGGCCATTACCAAAGATAAAAGAGATAACTTTGATTATAGGAAACTGCATCTGAGACAAGAAGGGAAGTGGTCTAATGGGGAAAAAAAATCTTTGTATCAAATTTCTCTGACGAAGGTCCAAAAACATAAACAATGGACAAATATAAGACCAACAGACATGCATGACAGATAAATGTTCACAGGATATGAACAAGCAGTTCTCAAAAGAATCACCACAAAATATTCACAATTTGAAAGAATGCTCCAAATTTATGCTCCAGTAATATGAGAAACAGAAATCAAAACCACCCTGAGGTTTCACCTCACACCCTGCAAATTGGTAAAAAATGGTAACAACTGGGTGGGGGGAGGTTGAGAAAACAGATAATAAAACAAAATACAAAAGAATTTCCAGAGGAAGAGAATCTGCTTTGATGGATGCTAAGGATTCAAATTAGGGGAGGTGACGGGGGAGGGCATTCCAGGCCCTGGAGACAATGCAATGGCATGTATGGGGAATGGATACCAGGCCAGTTTCTGACAGAGTAATCTGAGATGAGACTGGGCACCTAAATAGAAAACAGACTGTGGAGAGCTTAACATTCTGACTTGAGGATCTTGTGGTTTATTCCAGAGAATCCACTGAAAATCTGTGAGTGCAGGGTGACACAGCCATGCATGAGGACTGCCAGGTTGTGACAGAAGTGACTCTCCTATGTACTCAACAACTGGTTTAGTCAGTGCACCATTAGGTAAGGAAGCAAGGCTCCACTGATCATAACCAAGTAAGTATAAACTTCAGTTAATCCTGGTAGACAAGATGGCAAACTTTCTAACCCCAATGCTTTTGTAACTGAGAAGGATTATGGACAAGAACACTTGCTGACTGAGTCCCTGTGAATGTGCCAGAAAGAACAACCATAACTCAGAGCAGAAACCCAGAGATGTGGGTTCTCCACTGGGGGGTCACATTCCACCATACGCCTTCAGCACAGCAGGACCATAGGGCTACACAGGTGTGGGCTCAGTTGGTACACCCAGGAGGATGCTGCCCAAGTCCTGGTCCATTGAGGGCTTTTATTCCTGCCTCACCCACGAGCTCCTCCTAAAAATCTGGCAGCTCTGCAGAGGATGGAGACACTGAGGCCAGGAGGTCCAGTACAGGTAAGAGATGATGAGGGTCTGAACCAAGACACAGGCCCTCTTGGTCTGTTAGGGCTGCACTGGCTCCAGAGAGCTGCCGGTGAAGTTTTCAGGCAAATATTTATACCACGGAAGTCAGGACTGCTACAAATGAGGACTTGACTGAATGTCCTGCTGACTGCTGACAAGTGAGGAACTCAATGTTGACTATGCAGATTAAGCCGACCTGCTGGGTCCCCTCCCAATTCCCTTCAGTGTGGACTGTTTCCCTGGATCATGGATGCCCCTTTCTTTCCTCTGGTAAACTGACTACAGCCACCTTCCTAGCCCTCTGTGGTCCCAGATAACTGCTGCCATACCTTTTCACCTGACAATGTCTGTACAGACCACCACCTCTCTGCCAAGTGGCCTGTACTGGAAGCCACAGCTGGGTATGTCACTGAATCTTCCTAAGGTGTTTCCTTTACATTCCTGTATTCACTGTGTGCACTGTTCCTTGGTTCTGCATTTTCCTCTGCATCAGTTCAAAAAGTCTTTGCAGGTTTCTCTTAAATCACCCCTTTTACTCGCTGTGATGCAATAATATTACTTGACATTCATGAACGATCATTTTTCTAGCCATTCCCCAGGTAACAGGCACCCACTTTGTTTCCAGTACTTTGCTTTCCAGATCGCTGTCTCCTATGTTTTAGTCTCAAAGATGTGGCCTGGCTTTGGTCTTTATATAGTGTAGTTTTGCCCAACGGAAACAAAAGCTGAGGAATATCAACTCGCTTCTTCACTCAGTGGAAGAAGAGCTCTGGAAGACAGGCCTCTGGGAGGGCCAGAGAAGTGGTCCAAAGTTCTGGTTTTCAAATATATTATTTCAAATGTGAAGGAAAAGTGACTCAACTATCCTTACCCTTAAATCAGTGATCCCAAAATGGAGTATGGACACTCAGGAAGTCAAAGACAGATCCAAAGTTCCAATATATACCAGCATATGCTTATACTCTATGTCTGAGGTAGAAAAATACTAGAAACCAAGGGGGAGGACCATTCCTCAGGGAATGGTCAAAGCTCAACCTAACGGGGAAGACAACATGTAAGCAAATGTGTACAGGGTACCTTGGAGATAACCTCTGGGGAAAGACTGGAGTTGGCCAAAAAACATGACTGGCCACACTCAAGTTACTATCTTCCCCCAAACAGCCTCCCTTTTCCAGACTTCACTCCTCCCACTGAAGGCACTACCACCTCCCCATCTCCAAGACTCATCGTCTCCTTCACCCCCCACATCTGTCACTTGCCGTTTCTACATCCATGATGTCTCTCGAATATGACTCCACAATCCAGTTGAACCGGCCTTCCTCACATACAACCTCCATGCCTTTACTGGGGCTGGTCAATATGCCAATGCTTCAGAAAATCTTCTCTTCCTTTAACATAAAGCTCAAGCATCATTTTCTATATGAAGCCTTTCCTGATCCCCCAAGTGCTGGTTTGTACACATTTGTGTTTCTTCACATGAGATGTTGTCTGTTATTTTTACACGGACTTGTCTTCTTTCCTATGCAAATGCAGGGTTATCAAGAGGAGGAAATGTTTCCTTCTTTACACTTGTGTCCTCAGGGCCTAGCACATAGTAGGTGTAAATACTTGCTGGATTAAAACTGAAAAAATGGACACTAAAAACTAAATCCAAGTCAAAGTAGGAGAGAGAGCTTCCTACTCTCCTGGGACTGAGGCCTACCAAATAACCTGGCAAGCATTTCTACCCATGTCTGCAGGGCTGGAGGAGTCACTTCCAGTCAGGCCCCAGCAACGCTCACTCGTGCAATACACCTCACTCACCCACACAGTGGCTGCTCCCTGGGGAGTCTCCCTCTGGCATCCATGGTGCCTCCCCTCGCTCCAGCTGGTCAATCACCTCTGGTTTGGAAACTGTAAGTCCTGTTCATTGGAAATAGGAAAGAGTCATGGGGATAACTCACCATCAGTCCCACCTGCCTCTCTGCTGGACAATATGGCCCTGCACCAGAGACCCAGAGGGCACTAGGAGGACAATGGGAGGACAAGGCCCATCAACTCTGAAGGAGACACTAAACAGTATTACTCAGAATTATGGGAAATGTGCCACAGAATGGATTTGGGTTCAGAAAAGAAAGGAGTGCATGAGACCAATGGCCTATCAAGAGTAAGAGAGTGTGTAAGAGTAAGAGAACTCCAGGTGAAGCCTTGGCAATAGGGAGAGTACAGCTCAGGGGCCCCAGGGTGAACAGGATGCCAGTGGGGTGCTGTGATAGGAAATGCCATCCAGCTTCTCTGGCCAGGACAGCTCACTTGATCTCTCTGGTACTCACAATCTTGTCTTCACAATGAGGCCTCAAACATCTCTTCCAGTTACAAATCTATGATCCCATGTGTTCTCCTCTTAGGCACAAAGGGCTTAATAACCAAAGACCAACATCTTATTTCTCTGGGCCAAATAACAATTACCTGATGCTCAATACACTCACTGAGCTTTACCTTAAAGGGAAGATGGCAAGGACAGACTATGGGTCCCAGGGAGCCTCCTTACCCAGGCACACCAGGTTCCAGTAGTTCTCCAGCATGACCTCCCGGTACAGCTCCTTCTGAGAAGGGTTCAGGTGCCTCCACTCCTCCTGGGTGAAGTCCACAGTCACATCCCTGAATGTCACTGACTCCTGAAACAACAGATACACTTGTGTCTACCCAGGGATTATTGCCTTGATGGACTTGGGAGGAAAGGGAAATTGGCAGGGATTCTGAGAGTGGCTCTCATCCCATTCACGCGTCCAACTGTGCCAAGTCTGACATTCAATAAGCTCTTAAGGTGTGCCCAGCACTGTGTGAAGTACTGGGCCTACAAAGACACACAGTCCCTGCCCTCAAGGAAATTGCCCAGTAATGGGGCAGACCACATGCAAACTACTGTGGACAGACATGACACAGACAGTGGAAGTAGACAGAACCTCAGAGGGAAGGCATTGGGCACTGAGAAGAGGGAAGAGTTGGGGTAGGAAAACTGCAAATCTGAGGATGAGAACTGAGCTGAGTCTTGAAGGAAGGTAGGGAAGCCAGGAGGCTGAGATAAAAGGGGGAATGAGGGAGATGAGATGGGGGACAGAGGAAGGTGAGGAGATGAGGAGGAGGTGAAGGGGGAGGAGGAGTGAGGGGCGAGAGTGGTGAGATGAGCAGGGAGGGGGAGGGGAAGGGTGTGATCACAAGCAAAGTAGGATCTTTTGCTGTTTTTATTTAGTACAATCAAGTGCCTCTGATTGAATTAATCAACAGTCTTTAACTAGAAAGGGTTGGTTGTTGTCCTTTGTCTTCCAAGGCGACCAAAATGGCATCACCATGATAAGTGAAATTTCAGTGTGTCTCATTGTGGCTGATCAGACCAATAGGAGCTTGGAATGCTCTACCCCAGGATGGGCACAGAGAGTCCATGTGAATATTTGGGGTGGATATTCCAAATTTGCGCATCCTGCATTTACTTTGTGCTATTTCAATTCAGCTTTGTTCACAGAGCACAGCACCCTTTCTGATGCGGGCACGCCATGCTGAGCAGTCCTATGCCAGTGTCTCCCATGCTGCACAGTCAAATCCAAAGTTCGGCGTTCTCCATAAAATAGTCTTTTTGGCAAGTGTACATTTTGCATTCAAACAATGTGGCCAGACCATCAGAACTAGAAACTAGACACAGTACATGTATTTGTACCGTTAATTATTTTAACGTGATTAAAGCTCCTCCGCATCCATGAACAGGCCTGCCCATTAAGGGGAGTCTGATTAGGGAAGACTTGTAAGAGGGTCCACACTTTTTGTTGAGGCACTGCTTCTCAAGGGTAGGGATGCTCTCTGGCTCTGAAAAATGTATATATACTCTGAGGTGAGGTTTACTTTGGGGCTTACTCATTAGAAATGCTTGTTTGGCCAGACAAGACTTTGAGCAGCTGCTAAGGAGCCCCCTGGCTTTGAAAACCCACAAGTTGGTGCTTCTCTCTCTGGTAACTATGCATGTATATAATGGTCAATCAGCTGGATCTGTCTGTTGGTCTATGATGTATGTATTGCTTATGTCAGGCACCTGGAAGCCCTATCTGTTGATTTTGATTTCTCTATATTTTCCCTGAAGTTCAGGGTGCTGACTTTTCAAGTGATTGTTGACCCCTCAAAAGTTTTTCCTTTTAGAGAAGCAGATCAAAGCACCTGTGATAGTAGGCCCGCCTGTGTTTGTCAGGGCCCTTGCTGATACAACAGGGAAGAGGCAGATGATATGATGAGGGGAGAGAGGAGGTTAAGATGAAGGGAGAGGGGAAGTAAGATGAGGGGGAGGTGAGAAGATGGGGGAGGAGTTAGGAGACAGGGCACTCAAGGAACAGCAAGGGGACCCAAGACACCCAAAGTGAGTTAGCAAGGCCAAGGAGAGGTCAGAGAGGCAGGAGATGCTGCGCCCCTAAAAGGAAGAAAAGGGAATCAGCAGTGTTAAAGGCTGCAGAGAGGCTGAGTCTGACATAGTCCTGGGACATCTAGTTTGAAATACACAGTAGGTCACTGGTGATACAGACCAGAGCTTAGCAGAACAGAACCGGGCGTACGCTGTGCATACACACTGACCCAGCAATCTATCTGCCCTGCTCAATTTGACCTACTCAATTTATATCCCAAAGACATAAAAAAAATAGAAAAGGACCCATTTGTACAAACATATTTGTAGCAGCTCTTTTTGTGATGCCTAAGAATTGGAAATAGCAGGGATGCCCATTAATTAGAGAATGGATGAACAAGCTGTGGTATGTGATTGTCATAAAATATCACTGTGCTGTGAGAAATGACAAGAAGGATGGTTTCAGAAAAACCCGGAAAGACTTCCATGAACCGATACAGAGTGAAGTGAGCAGAACCAGGAGGATGTTGTACACAGGAGCCACAACACTGTAACAGTAATCAGCTGGGAATGACTTAGCTGTTCTCAGCAATACAAAGATTCGCGACAATCCCAAAGGACAAATGGCGAGGCCAACTATCTATCTCCAGAGAAAGAACTGATACTGTACGAATACAGACCGAAGCAGGCTACTTTTCACTTTCTTCTCCTCATTCTTTTTCTTTTGAGTCCTCTTGTACAAAATGACTGATATGGAAATGTTATACATAATTGCACATGTATAACCTGTATCTGACTGCTTACTGTCTTAGGGAGGAGAGAGGAAAAGGAAGTAGGAATAGAATTTGGAACTCAAAACTTGAAATAAGAAATGTTTAAAAAGTGGAAAAAAAGAAAAAAGAGCCAGGCCTCCAGATGTGGGAGTCATCTTCCTGGAGACAGCCAATGAGGTCACAAGAATGGCTCAGTGAGCAGAGTACTGGCCTCAGGGCCTCATTAGCTGTGCAAGCCTGGGCTAGCCAATCAGCTCCCCTCAGCTGTAAAATGAGGTGATGGCTGTTCTCACCCAGAGTAACTTTCTTCTCTAACAGCAGCCATGATGCCAACTTAACCTCCCAGCTGATGTTCCTGTGAGAGGGCTCTCTGTGGTCTGGAAGGCTCACTGTGCACTAGCGTATCGTTAATGTAGTTTTGTTTCTTAATGGGAAGATCTTTCCCATCCATTAATAGGTCCATGTGACCTGCTTAAGTCACATATAAGCCTAAGTCACATGAGTTTGAGTCACTTGAAGCCTGTGGTGGGAGGAGCCTGCTGAACTGCAGGCACCGGAACCGGAAGGACAGAGCAGAGCTCAGAGAAAATTGGTCACAGCAGTTAGAGCTGAGGGAAAGAGAGGAAGCAAGCAGTGAGCTGTGAGTGTTCCTTTGTGGTAAGGCCCTAGCAGGGGAAAGGCTTGGGGATGAGGCTTTGTTGCTATGATGGACTCAGTTTTCTAGTGTATGAATAAATGTTTTGGTTCTGTCTTCCATGTGGAGAGTCTGTTATATTTTGTGATTCAGAATCACGCTGGGATATTCAGCTGCCAGAGGCGCTGTGAATATCATGTTGGCATTACAACCAGGTTTCTGCCTGAGATGAGAAGCCCATTTTCTTTGCCTTGGCTTTTTCTGGGTTAGGAAAGGTTGTGTGAGCACCAAATGAGATACATGTTCAGTACTGAGCAAGCAGTAATCTTTTGTGAATTCTGGGAAATGTTCCTTGTGTGATGAATCTGCAAAACTCTGTACTTGGGGAAAACTGTGATTTTTGTTTCTTTGCATGATCATACAACATCGACTGTTCTGAGACTTTTTCCTGGGGCACTGCTTATACCTCCCAGAGCCCCCAGAGGATTGTTCTCAATTAGGGACAAGCATCATGTCCAAAATACACTCCCATCTATTGGCCTGGAACATAAGAGGGAAGGAGTTACAGGGCCCTGGCACATAACTAGGTCTCCTAAGGTGAAGACACAGGGACTGGCAAACAGAGACATTCCATGTTGGCCTACCACGTGGGTAGAAGCAGCCTTGGAATGAGCTGTATGACAACTATTAGCTGGCTGTGTCACTGGGAAGTGACTCTACCTATTTATGTGACTGACTGAGGCAAAATCCGTGGAAACCTTGAAGCCAAGGATTCCAGGCTGGATGTTGCCATGAACTCAGCAGGGAGGCTCTGAGAAGCCCAGGTCCTGAGACAAAGAGACGCACCTTGGACTTGAAATCTAGTGGGATATACTATGTAGGAACTGAGTTAAGTTGTAAACCTAATTCCCTTTACCTCTCCAGAAACTGAGGAGCAAGGGGATTATGCCCCCCCAGGTGCTGAGGGAAAACGTTTATATGTTTGTTCTAGTTATACCTTTGAAGTAAATATTCTTCTGTACAAGTCAACCTGACAGTTAAGAGATAAATGTACCCGGCATGTCTAAATTGCTAAAACTGAGGGAACATGGTAGATGGAGGGCTTGAGCTAATGTCAGAGATGAGGAAAGTCCCCCTCCCCCAATTCCCTAAGGGAATCAGAGACCTCTGGGAAAGAGGTAAAATGTAACCCACCTAACCTTCAGGCAACAGGGGCCAAAGAATCAGTTAAACACGAATTTAATGTAATATCATTGGGCTGTAAAACTGATGACTGAATTGCAGAGAGGCACAGGAAGTTTACATGAACTGATGCAGAGTGACTTTCATAGTGCCAAGCGAACAATATTCACCCAGACTACAATAATGTAAACAGAACGTACAAGATAAAGGCACTACTTCCTACCTATCAGATTGGCTAATAAGATGGAAGAGGTAAATGACAAACAGGGAACGTGGGGGAAATGACACTTTAACGCACTGTTGGTAGGGTTGTGAACTGATCCAACCACTCTTTAGAGCAATTTGGAAGCATGCCCAAAGGGCTCTAAAACCAGGCATACCTTTTGACCTAGCAATGCCACACCTAGGTCTGTATCCCCTCAAAAAGATGAAAAACAAAAAGGAAAAGGACCTGTATGTACAAAAATACTTATAGCAGCAATTTTCTGCAGGCAAAAAATTGGAAACTGAGGGGATGCCCATCAATTGGGGAATGAACGGATAAACTGTGACATGTGATTATGATAGAGTACTATTGTGCCATAAGAAATGATGAGCAGAGTGATCTCAGAGAAACCTGGAAAGACTTACACGAGCTAATGCCAAGTGAGAAGCACTGGGCACAAAGTAACAGCCATGATGGGAGGATCAGTTGTGAATGACTTAGCTATTTTCGGCAACATAACAGTCCACGACAACTGAAGGACTTAGGATGAAAAATGCTCTCCACCCCCAAAGAAAGAACTGATGGTGTCTGAATGCAGAATCAAGCACACTTTTTCTACTTTATTTTTCTTGAGTTCTTCTTTGTCTCTGTTTTCTTTCACAAAATGACCACTACGGAAATGTTTTGCATGATGACACATGTATAATTCACACTGATTTGCTTGGGGGAGAGAAGACGGGGGAGAATGTGGAATTCAAAGCTTGCAAAACATTAAAAATTGGTTTTGGGATGAAACTGGGGGAAATAAAACGCTAAATACTTAAATTTAAAAAATAACAGTGAAAGTACAAGACAACAAAAAATCAAACTGAATCCAGTGACATTACAACAATCAAGCCTGGCCCCAAAGAAGACGCAAGAAAACATTTCCTTCTTTACAAAGACATCTCAAATTAGTTGTCTCATAGACATCTGAAACTCAACCTGTCCAAAACAGAATTCATTTTCTTTCCCCCAAACACACACACCTCCTCTCAGTCCCTCAGGCTATGAACCTATCAAACATCCAAACTTGGATGACCTGCCCCAGTCAGTCAAGCTATTGCCAAGGCCTGTCAATTTCCCCTTTGCAGCATCTTCCCAACACGCCTCACACCTGGACTATGGCAGTAGTCAGTGGGCCTCAGTATCTCCCCGCTCCAGTCCATCCTCCACTCAGCTACCAAAGTGATTATTTTTGGGTCTAGATCTGACCATATCATTCTTCAACTTGATCAAAGGGGAAATCAATGTGGGATGGGGGTCTCGTTCTTCATCACCACCAGCAACAAAAGTTGACCAAATACAACTAACAGGCAAACAGTAGAGGAACCCTTGAGTAGCACCCCCTACAAAGACAGGTCTTGCATCCAGACCTCATAGTCATCACCCAAGGAAGCAGCTTCTAGAGAAAAGGGGCCAACCATCCCTACCAAATGCTAACCATCTGCCACAGGGCAGAGAAGCCAAAGCACTAGGGCACTTCAGAGGCAAAAGGAGGCATGTGCTAAGAAAGTCAAGTCACCACTACCACCACCACACTAACCATCTGCTCCCCTCAGACACTGAACCCAAGAGTCTTGGGAAGAGCCAGACTTCTAGCCCAGTGCCCTCAGCATCCTCCTGGGAGGATGCCCTGGGGAGATGCTTCTTGGAGACAAACCACTCCTGCAGGGGCTATAGCCAGAGCAGCCAGACCTAGAAAGGAAAGTTCTGGCCACCAAAGTCCTTAGCCCTGTCCAATGGTTCCACATCAGAAACTGGTATCACTTTACCACTGGAAATGACATTAGAAAGGCAGCCTGACCACCTGTTTTGCTGCTGCCCCCCAAGGACCAAGGGAGTTCTCCCTGGGAGTTATCTCCCCCATGAAAACAGATGCTCCCAGGGAAGAGGGACTGTCTGACTCTTCCATCTCTATCCCCAATGCTTGGCACACAGTAAGTATTTAATCATTCTTCCATTCCTTCACCTTCAGTATCTTTCTGTTACCTCCGGGATAAAATCCCCTGTTTGGCTTTTAAATAACCTGGGCCTTCTCTACCTCTCCAGTCTTTCTACACTTCACTTCCCTCCATAGATTTCACCATCCAGTCCCACTGGCCTCCCAGCTGTCTCTCACGCCTGGCATTAACTCATTGGCATCTCTAAGTCTCAGATCAAATCCCACCCCCCACAAGAGGCCTGTCCCACTAATCTCCCATCTACCCTCTAAGTACGTACATAGTTGTTTGCCTGTTGTCTCCTCCATCAGAACTTTACCAAAATACGTACAGCAGCATTCTGTGATACCAAAGAACTGGAAACAAATTAGACGAACACTGATCATGTAATGACTAAAAAATATATGGCATATGTATTTAATGTAAAATTAACGTGTTGTAAGATGTAATAAATACGAACAGAGAAGCCTGAGAACACTTCTTCCAACTGAAGTACGGTGAATTAAGCAGAACCAGGAAAACAACACACACAAAGAGTACAGTGTGAATGAAAACAACCGTAACAAAATAACAGACTGAAAACTCTGAGACTGTCATGGAAATCCTAAGAGCCTGGTCCCAGAGAAGAGATATGAAAGGGCTCTTCTGCCTTTATTGGGATGAGAGACTGATACAGACGTCAGATCGCTTGGGCGGAGTCGCTGGTTATGCCAAACTGGGTTCTTTTTTTTTTTTTAATTCAGAGTTTCAGAGAATGGTACTTTGAGAGAAAAGAGACATATCGAGAGATGCAGGTGATAAAATGCAGAAAGGTATCAGTAAAATTGGCGACACTGGTGAGAGTAATTTAAATTTAGTGTTGTGGTCATAAATCAGACTGAAACGCGGGGAGGTGAGGAAGCAGAAGCTCTCCTAGGAGTGTGGCTGTGATGTACGAGACAGCTTGAGGGGACAGCAGGGACAAGTAAGGGTTTTCAACATGAGAGAGACTTGGGCTTGTATGCAGGTGGTGGGGAAGATTCCACCAGCTAAGGAGAGACAGAAGATAACACAGAGAAGTGAAATGACTGCAAGCTCCTGGAAGAGACAAGAGGGATTAGGCCAAGTGCACAAGGGACAGCCTCTACAAGGAAAAATCCAAGTAAATGAGGAGAGAAGGGGGCAGGGAAGATCAAGATGAAGGGATCTGAAGTAGAAAAGTGGAAAGAAAAGGAGGCTCCCCATGCAGACTCTGTTGTCAGGTTCAGTCAGTAAGCATTTGTTAAGAGCCTATTATGTGTCAAGGACTGTGCTAAATTCTGGGAATGTAAAAAGAGACTAGAGAAGCTTACAGTCTAATAGGGGAGATAACATGCAAACAAATAAGTACAGAATAATTAAGAAATGATTGAAAAGGAAAGCACTAGAATTAAAAGGAAATGGGAAAAGCTTCCTGTAGAAGGTGGGATTTTTGTTGGGAGTTGAAGGAACCCAGAGAAGCCAGGAGGCAGAGAAGAGGAGAGTATTCCAGGTGTACAAATATTTTGGAGGCTCCCCATTTCCCAGGGCTAAGGCCCAGCAAGCAGGCTGGGTCCTGAGCTTGGCATAACAACAATCCTTTGTGCTCTGGATGATCTCACTCTGACAAAGTTTATTGCTTTGATCAAGCACCAGGTGTGTACTGCCCCCTATTTCCCAAGAATCTGAGATCCATCCATCACCTTGCTTGACTTGATCACAATCCCTGTTCCATGTAAGAGGTAAGTGAACTGAACCTGGTGCTGTGCCCCACTGTGAGAAAATCAACTTGGAGACTATTCCCAACAGACTCAGGAATGCCTGCCATGGGAATGGCTACTCAAGACCTAAAAATGACATGTCATAGTCCAGCTCACTTATGGATTAATAAGCACTGCCTGTACCCCAACATGCAAAGCCCTCCTTGGGGGGAAAAGGGGGACTTCCTTGCTTGCAAGTCACCTTCCTCACTCTGAAATAAATTATACTGATACTTTGTGTCCTGACACACCTGCCTCTAGCCTGCTCAGTTCACCTCCAGCTGCTCCCAGGTTAGACATTGGTACAGTCGACTGCATTCAAAATTCTGTTGAGACAGGCACGGGGACCAGGCAGAGAAAATGCCCACAGCCAAGGGATGGAGGGTCTTTTCATGGAACAGCCAGGAATGGTCGCTGGATCAAAGAGTATGTATCAAGGTATAAGATATACGTATGAGCAAGAGTAGGTATGAGCAAGGAATAAGATGAATGGAAAGGTACAAGGGGGCAGGTTTCCAAGGGATTTCTTTGAATGCCAAACAGTATTTTGTATTTGCTCCTGGAGGAAACAGGGAGCCACAGATGTTGGTGACAAGGTCAGACTCCACTTTAGGAAGATCACTTTGGAGGCTGAAAAGAGAATGTACTGGAGTAGGAAAAGACCTGAAGAAGTCAGACCCACCAGCAGTTACTGAAATAATCCAGGCATGAAGTGATGAGGGGCTACACTAGAGTGCAGGAAGTGTCAGAGAAGAGAAGGAGGCATATTGGAGAGATGCTGCCAAGGTGAAATGGACCAGAGATGGTGGAGAGGCGAAATATACTAGAGATAGCGCAGAGGCAAAATGGCCCAGAGATGCCGCCAAGGTGGAAGTCAACAGATTGCTCGGAACAGTGAGAGCATGGGGCTGTGTGGCTTCTTCTGGTGGTATTTATCAGGAACAGGGGAGGTAGGGTGGTGAAGACAAAGAACTCTGGGGTTGCCAGGGGTTGCCAAGGGCTGCCTGGTAACAAAACACATCTGCTGTCAGGGATTCAAAAGCAGAGAAGACCCTGTTGAGTTGATCTGCTTCCCTCTAGCACCTTGACTTCAAATGTTGTAAAGATAAGCAGGGATAATGTACTTCTCATTCATGTCCCAGGAGCCTCATGATCCTCACACTTCATCAGTGCCCTCTGCCCCTAGGACTCCTCTGACTGATGGGCAGATGGGTTCTTTCCCAAACCTCCCCTTGAGGCCCTTGGGTCACCCATCTCTTCCTTCTCCATCAAGCCTCTGGGTCTGGTACCACCCTTTGCCTCCTGTTCCTCCTTTGCCTCCTGTTCCTTTCCAGCTTCCTCCCTTCATTAGACTATAACCTCCTCAGAGGTGAGAATTATCTTTCTTTTTTGCATTTGTAACCCCAGCACTTAGGACATTACTTGACAAACAACAAGGGCTTATATGTTTGACTAAATTAGAAAATCACCCTAAGCAATGTATGTCAAAAGACAGCTAAGTTGAATTTTACATTTACATTAAACTTACATTACTTGAAAGTAACTAATTTTTCCTATTTTGGGGTATTTGTAGCATTTAGACTTTGGAAGTTACTAAAGTATAAAACTCCACTAAGACTTTCAAGATACCTTACATTATTCAGTTACTCTTGGTCTCCTCTGGTCTTGGCTTAGAAAAGGGAAAGACTGGAGACTTTCTCTACTTGGAAACCTGGCTCAAGCACTTACAAGTGCCATCATCCAGGGCAAATCTCTTCCTCTGCCAAACTCAGTCTCCTCATCTTCAAAATGGGAGCATGACTTCATGTACTACGAACAAATTTTTATGAACAAAATGTTTTGTGCATCTTCAAGCTACCATTGAGGACAGACAACTTTTACATTCTAAAGAAACCTTCAAGTTCAGGAGTGAGAGGAGCCACAAGTGCCTTGCCAAATGAGTGAGTGAATGCTACATGGTGAAGAAAGGGTCATGAGCCCAGGGGATGGCATTTCCAAAGAAGCTGCCTCTTGGGTCCAAGGCTCAAATCAAATCAGGTGGTCATGTCCTTCCAGACCTGGTGGCAAAGAGCCGGTGCCCAATACTCTGGGTCTGGATTCAGAATCCCATTTCAGACACTAACCAGCAGGGGGACCAAGAGCAAGTCACTGAACTTGTCTGCCTCAGGTTCCTCTTCCATAAAATGGGGATCATAATAGCACCTCCCTCCCAGGGTGCTTGTAAAGATAAAATGACAAAATATTTGTAAAGCCCTAGAGAAACGCCAGCAGTTATTACTAACTCTTCTCTCTGGGCCTCAGTTTTTAATATTACAGAATGAGTAGGTTGGGAGAGATGATCTATAAGGTCTTCCCTTCTCCATACAAGATCCCTAGCTTTTTGAGGGCTTACACATGGAAAAGAAATGGCATTTCAAGAAGAGTTAAGTCCCACTCACCTGGCAGGCCTGCGCAGTCAGGAACACAGGGGCCATTCTCTCGTCTTTGAAGAATTCCTTCCCCGGGAAGAGCAGCGTTCTCAGGAGGCACAGCTGGGAAGGAAATTGAACTATGAAGGGGACTCTGGCTGGGTCCTCCAGTTCTCAGAGCCACAGACCACATAAAAAAGAAGCCCTCCATCCTTTTCAGGGGAGCTCCTGGGGTCTGCACTACCCCCAACTCAATGAACATTTATTAAGCATCTTCTACATAAAAAGGCACAAATGATTACAAAGCCAAAAGGGAAGTGGTGCTTTAAATAAATAGAAAAGCTAGTATTCTTTGAGGAGACAGAGAGTGTAAATAGATACATAAAAACCTTAACTGGCAGAGCAAGAGCACTCAGCTAACATGTGTCACTGCATAATTGTCGCAGATTTTAGGCAATTTCTTTTTTTTTGCAAAAAAAGTGGGGTGCAACTATTATGTGAAGCCTTTTAACTGTGTAGGTATTACTTAAAAATCATTTATTACTGAACTGCCTCTGGGGCAAGACTAGGATGCACGGAATACTTGTAAACAGACATTAAAATTGAAGTTTTCTGGCGCACGGGCAAGACAAATCAATGAAATCTTTCAACCTTTCCAGTATAATCAGGTGGCAACTTCTGGCACACCGTGCTTTTCCTTCGCACAGACAGGTTCCATCGTCGCATGAACCTCATAACCCAGCCCCGACTCTCCTTAAACTGCGTGGTAAGAATGTTATGTTTTCGGGCGACCTCCCGGGCCTTCCTCTGCAGCATCTCATAGGATACACTGTAGCCACTGTTACGCATTTCATTGACATAGACAAACACCTCTTCGTCGATCTGTGGAAACTTGCCTGTTTTAGGCCCTCTAAATGCACGCCTGGACAGATTTGTGTTTTTTAACTTGTCTTTTAGTTTCCGCCAGTCTCGGACCAACTTTTCACTCACTGAAAACTGTCTTTCCGCAGCTCTGTTGCCATGCTGTTCTGCGAAAACAATCACCTTCAGCTTGAAGCCTGCAGAATAGTTCTTATATTTACCCATAGTCAGAAAGAAACTCTTCACCCCGGCAGATGAACGGGACGGTGTCTTACCATACCAGTGACTTACTCCCAGTAGCTTCACCTGCTGCCCCGCTCCCTTGCTCCTACGGTCTTCATCGGGCTGAGTGACAATACCTTAACAAGGCAGTATTCTAAACAAACCACTCCGGCTGGCTCTCAGAACTACACTGACAAAGCGCTTGTGCCAGCTGAGAACGCTAGGCTTGCTGCTCACAAAGCGAGAGAGATAAATGCATATCCACAAGCCAGTGGTGAATACACTGCCGCTCTGTTTACCTTTTAAGCCATGAGACGAACAGAATTATACCACGTGATGATTGCACGATGAAAGGTTATAAACCAATTTTTAGACTGATAAAACAGAGTGAGACGATCATGAGGTGGCGACAATCTTGCGGTGAAATAGGGCAAGCCTTTAAGGATTCTGAAACACAAGGAACAAGACCTGAGTTCAAATGGAGCCTCAGGCACTTACTGGCTGTGTGACCCTGGGCAAGCCCCTTAACCCCTATTTGTCTCACTGCCCTCACCTGTAAAATGCGGTCAATAACAGCACCTGCCTCCCACACCTGTATGTGAGGATCCAATTAGATAATCGCTGAAAAACTGGGAGCACAGCTCCCACTTGGAGGTGCTTCCTAAAGGTGGGGTATTATCATTACTGCTACGGGAGGAGGGGCAAGGAGGAGTTCCAAGAATGGATCCCAGGACCAAACAGAAGACTCGAACCCTGGGCCTGGGGGTGGTCAATGGGCCGAGACAGGGTGCAAGGTCACAGACTCAGAGCCGGGATGGGCTCAGGTATGGGGGGGAGTCGGGGGCCGGCGGCGGCGCTTCCAGGCCCAAGGCCGGGGCATCTCTTACCCTGCAGCTCTGCAGCAGAGCAGGGGCCCAGCCGCCGGGATCCGGGCTCCGGGCTCCGGGCTCCGGGCTCCGGGTTCCGGGTTCCCAGCCGCCGAGCTCCGGGCTTTCGGGCTCCGGGCTTTCGGGCTCCTGGCTGCCAGCCGCCCGGCTCCCGCAGCCTCCTTCCCCAATCCCCCCCCCCCGAGGGCGGAGCCTGGAAGTTGAAGGGTGGGGCGGTTCCCTAAGCTCAGGCGCCGCCGCGGATAGGCCGTGAGGCGCCGGGATGGCCAATGGACGCACCCGATGCAACGAAGGGGGCGGC
This sequence comes from Notamacropus eugenii, assembly GCF_028372415.1. Classification (NCBI taxonomy): domain Eukaryota; kingdom Metazoa; phylum Chordata; class Mammalia; order Diprotodontia; family Macropodidae; genus Notamacropus; species Notamacropus eugenii. The sequence goes on from NC_092875.1 coordinate 825,032, forward strand.
TGGTGGGCGGGGCGCAGAGGCGCATGCGCCTCGCGGTACCCTCCCTTTCTCCTCCCAGCTCCCCTAGCCCCAGACTCCTGGGCCCTGCTTCCGACCTCCCGCCCGGCCCTGCCAAGTTTCTGGCTCTCCACTCACCCTGGCTTGAGATACAAACCTCGGGCGAGGTGGCGGCGGCTGAGCTCGGAGCTGAACCGCGGCGCCCCGGGGCGCCTGAGACTTGAAGAAGGCGAAAGCGGACGTGACGCACTAGGTGGAGAGATTCTTCCGGTCTTCCCTTGGCGACTGCGTCTGGCCGCCCACTAGCATCCTGGGAAATGTAGTACCAGATCGGGCCGCGAGTCCGGTGGGCACTGCGCCCCCTGGGGATAGTCTCTTGTTCCGCAGCCAGACCCCAGCTGACCTCAGGTCCCTGCTGCGCTCCCAGGAACTCGAACCCAGAGGCCTTCTGAGCCAACTCCGTATCACATCCTGGGAATCTGAGACCCAGAGAGCGAGGGGGTACAGAGACAGACCTGGGTTCAGATCCTGCCCGGACAACGTCACTTAACCTCTGATTCCTGAACTATAAAATGGGGACCATCGTAGCTCCCAGTGAGGATGGAAGGAGGCCGTGCTGCTAAAGCGCTAGCCCCCCATGTAGGCTGCCTAAATGCCACCTGTGACTGTCCTTCTTGGGAAGCCAGGTGGTGCAGTGGCTAGAGCCCTGGCCCTGGAGTCAGGAGGACCTGAGTCCAAATCCCTCCTCAGACCCTTACCAGCAGGGTGACCCTGGGCAAGTCATTGTGATGAGGCTGGAAGGGGGGTGTGAGACCCCCACAAAGACCGGGGCACCAGGGGGGTCACCTGAAGAAGAATTCCAGGTCAAGGTAAACATCTATTATACTCTGCAGTGGGCAAGAGTTCTTGGGGAACCTGCAACCTTACAGGGGTACAGGGAAAGTTTATATAGAATATCCTACAGTGAAACATGTGCCAAATAGGCTAACTAGGAGTTCTGGGGTGGGATTAGGCAGTGGGCAGTTCGTAAAGGAACATGCGCATTTGGCATCCACTGCACAGGTATTTTACCCAAAATGCATCAGGAAATAGCCCAAGGTGGGGGGGGGCCCACTACCTGGAGGTGTGGTTTTGGGCCTGAAACATCACTACGTCAACCATCAGTCAGGGCTGGCTCAGAAATACCAGGCTGCTCTCATCAAGTCTTGTTGAACAAGATAATGTAGGGGAGCATACCTATGTCCAAGTCTAGGATACATGTGATTGGTCAGTGAGTAGTAAATGCCATTATGACCCAGTGCGCAGCCCGTTCAGCCAGTACACAACTGGTTCAAACTAATGAGTTCTGTAGGAGCAGCTGGCTGCTGTCTCAGGAAGGGAAATAATGGTTGTAGCTGGGGCAGGCCGTGTCCTAGGGCTGGGGAGAAACTGCCTGAGATAGCAATTTGAGGCTAGGGAGAAATGGGATTTTAGACCCAAGCATATGTACCCAAGCACCCCATCAATTGCACCCTCTTTGCTTCAGTTTCCTCATCTGTAAAATGTGCTGGAGAAAGAAATGGCAAACCCCTCCTATATCTCTGCTAAAAAACCCAAATCAGGGTGTGACGTGTAAAAGCTTCATAACTTCTGGCTAATTAATCATTCTGTTGACCATGCTAGCAATAGTTAATAGAGGGGTCAGTGACACTCCTAAATGCCCAAGACCTCTCGTGGAACCTGCCAACAGGCAACAAGACTTGGGGGAAAACCAGGTTTATCAGGACCTGAAGGAGACTAGCATCTTTGTAACAAGGACAACAAGACGAGGGGGCATGGCTCGGGAGAGGACAAGGGCAGAAGCCCCTCCCAAATTCTTTTCACTTGGGAAGCATGAAAGTCCAGCCATTAAAAAAAGGATTTGTTCTGTGAAGTTTGAATTCAATCTAAAGGCTGCACTTGAGGACAAAGCACATGTGGCATTGAAGACGCAGGTTCCCCACCACTGTGCTAGACTACGAAGATAGGAGGGTCCACTGACCTGCAAAGGACCCCAGCTGGGTACAGAACCAAGGATACACAGGAAATCCAGCTTGGGGCACAAATAGCAAATTAGGTCAGCTGGGGGGGCTCCATCCTTGACATCTGCAGGGCCTCCTGCATGCTCTGGGTCCAATGTTTCTGGAAAAAAAAGACAAGGTCAGGGGATCCCCCCTTCATCAAAGGTGACCCTGGGTACACCGATGGGTTCACCAGTAAGTGGATGCTCCCTGGGATAGCCCCAATCACAAAGCAGGACCAGAACCATTAACCAAACACAGCACAAGCCATAGTAAGAATGACCAAGATTAAACCCAACGCCACCAAGGTGATCCATCCAGATATAGAAAACAAGAGCCACCATGACATCCAAAGCTAAGCCTCCCTGCCATGTGCTCCCCTGCCCTCCATCGAGTCAGCGTAAGTCCTGGATCCCACACAGCCCCCAGCTCCTCAGGGCAGTCTGAGAAACACCATGTCCTGAAGGGCATCCCTCCCTTGGCTTTTCCATTCTAGTGCCAGATCACCTATAGAGGCTCCTCAGATGCTCCTGCCAGAATCCCTTACAAATCAGATCCCAATGCAAGGTGACGGCGACTCTCAGAATTTACTTCTCCAATAATAGTTCATGTCACAAAACCCAGCTCAAACCTTGCAGTTCTAATCTTCTCCATAATGGCACTAAAAGAGAAACCCAGTTTGTACCCAAAGCTTCAGGGAGTTTCCATGGCAAACATCCCAAGCCGTTTCACACTAAGCTCGGTACATGTCACAAACACTCTTCACAACAAGCTGAAGCGTCACTGACACACTGATGTTTGCACAAACCAAACACTTTAAATACCTCAGAAGTCAGAGCTCACAAAGCCTTTCAAACGACATATATATTCATTGGAACTTACTTATCTCGACATTTTTACTCAAATATTTTTTAAAATTCCACAATATTTACCAATTAACTGTTAATTATTTTAAAACTGCACATTTAAACACCATTCGATTTAAATGAATTCTGATTTAATTCAATTATCCAATTACGCCCTCCCATAGGAGGAGCAGAAACAGACAAGGATTTTAATTAACCCTCACACAAAAACATAGGTCACAGAAGACATTTCTCAAATGAAGTCACATAAGAGTCACCAAGCTGACTTCAACCATTGCAAACAGGACAGCCCTCAAGTAATCACGGTGTTTATCATGAACGGGTTTATACCACAGGACACACGGTACAAACAGCTGTCATTCCCACATTGATAAAGAACTTGAATAAAACTGACTTTGCCATGGATGTAACACAACAAACTCGAAGAAAACTGGCTGCACAAAAATTCAAACCAAACTGAAGATGTTTCTGATTTAGTTTCCATAATTAACAGAACAAGAGCTAGGTCCCACAAACACCTCTTATACTGAAGTCATTTTGAAACATGTAAAGGCTTTATTTTATAGACACATGTGTCTAGTAACAGGCAGGATACCTAGGCCAAATACTCATTTACTTTGAGTAATTTGTGCTAAACAGTTGTTTAGGACATAGGAAAGGTTATTTTACATAAATATATATGTGTGTATATGTAGATATAAAATGTATACATATGTGTGTATGTATAATGAATAGCTCAGGTCTTATACACACATATTATATTTTAGTAGCTCAGACATAACCCAGCCGTAGTCCATGGGATAATGATTTTACATCATGGTTGCATCTTTGTGTCATACCTTTGTCCATTTGTTCCCATATTATTCAGAAGGAATGAGCTATTTCAGGGATTTAATCTTAAGCATGACCATGTAAACATTGGCAGGCAGACAACAAGCCCAAGTATTCATTTACCCAGTTGTTGGGGATATGGAATGATGGCTCATTCAGGTTGAAAACATCAAGAACTGACACACTTAATGTTGTGCCCATGTTTCTACTGACCACTTGCTCAGATGATAGAAATTTGCCATAAAAAGAAAAGGCAGGGACATGATTAAAACAGCATTCACCTTCAGAGACTGAACAATCTACAGGCTTCTGAAAAAAGTTCTGGCCCTAATTCATTAATTGATTATTAACATAAGACAAATAATCATTTATCTCAGGGGTCACAAAGAGTTAGACATGACAGAACAACAATTATTATTGTTGTTAATGTTAATAAGTGATGTGTCCAATTCCCAAACTCCCCCTGGAAAAGTATGGGAGTGCCCAGAACACAAGGCGGCTGTGTGACCCTGAGCAAGTCACTTACATCTTCTCAGTGTTCCCAGGCAATTAGTCCATAAATGAAATGACTGATCTGCATAATGGAAGGCATTTTCCTACCTGTGTTTGATGTACAAATGAAACCACAGTACCATTTGCCATTTCTGTCTCCAGATCCTTTTACAGATGAGGAACAAACAGTGTGAAGTGACTTGCCTAGGGTCACACAACCAACAAGTGTCTGGAGCCAGATTTGAACTCACACTGATGAGCCTTCTCGACTCCAGGCCCAGGACCCCATCCCCTGGACCATGTACCTGCCTTACAAATCTGTTATGTAATCTCACATGGGCTCTCATTATGGCAAGGCAATCCTTTCACACATCCCTCATTGACTGACATCCCACTCACTGCAATGGCTCTTGGCTCTTCCAAATCTTTTCAAGCCTTCTCAAAATTTCCATGGCTCTTCTTACCCCTACCCTCTCAGTTGAGATCCTTACCTCACATTTCACAGAAAAAAATTGAGGCCATTTGCTGAGAAGTCTGTCTTTGCCCCTTCTCTTCTCGCATGCCTTCTGCCTCTAACGTCTCACCCTTCTTACCAAGACAGAGCCCTGGGCTTGGAACAAGGGTGTGACAAGGGGAGGGTCCACCAGTGATGAGGGGGCTGTCATTGTGTGACCCAAAGGGAGGCAGAAGAGACACCTCCAGCCTCTTCTCCCCCACCCCTTCTCCAAGGGAGACTTTCATTTCAGCAGGAGGAAAGGCAGGAGGTTGGGACCAGAGGCCACCACTCGGTTCTCCTCAGAAAGAGCTGGCACCAGACTAGAAGTATGTCTACTGCTCCTTTAAATACTGTTAGTCTATGGGATATGATCAAGTACCTTCTAACTTTGGATCACTTTGTCTTGATTATTGGGAAAGAAAGGGGGATCCCAAGCTCTATAACCAAGGTTCAAGAGGCATAGTTTCTGGGTAATTTAATCATTTTATTAATAAGGCTAGGAGGTTATTAATAAAAGGATGTCCTTTGACTGTCTCTCTTAGATCAAAGATCCTTAATGATGCTGGGGTTGATGGTGGGATCACAGTTTGCATGCCCTTTGAAGAGGAGGTTTTCCTGAGGGATGACGATCAACTCGGACTGGCTAACACAATGGGAGGTGTGGGCTATATTAAAATGAAGGTCTTGGTGTAAATGACTTGGGTCACACAAATCTTGGTCAAAGAGACATCAATTTCCATATCATCTGTCTTGATAATAGGAAGAATCAGCCTTTCCCAGGCCTGTATGAGCAAGCACAATGAGCAGGAAATCTCTCATAGGGCATGAGATCACTCAGCTCAACCAAGGGAGAGAGATCCTGGATCTCACCCAAGGGGAAACTCCCTACAGTCTCTAGTGTAACTAGCTGGACATGCTAGAGACTGCCAGCTCCTCTCATGTCTTCCCAGAGTCTTTTCCTTCAGCAACCTGAAGAGGGGTTGGCCTCATCTGTCTTCCATCTACAAACTGGATGCCATTCTACCAAATTAATTTACTCATTCAGTGCCAAGCCAATCAAACTGACAAAGACTCATTTTATAGTTAGAAAAAATAACAATAAAATTCATCAGGAAAAACAAAAGGTCAAGAGTATCAAGGGAATTAATGAAAAAAAATGTGAAGAAGGTGGTTTAGCCACAGCAGATCTCCAACTATGTTATAAAGCAGTAATCATCAAAAACAACTGGTACTGGCTAAGAAATAGAGTGTTAGATCAGTAGAATAGATTAGGCATACAATGACCATGGTGATTTAGTGTTTGACAAACCAAAGAGCCAAGCTATTGGGTCAAGAACTCGTTATTCAATATAAACTGCTGGGAAAACTGGAAAGCAGTTGAACAGAAACTAGGTATAAAGCAACATCTCACACAGTTTACCAAGATAAGATCAAAATGGGGTACATGATTTAGACATACTATAAGAGATACTATAAGAAATTAGGGGAGGATGGAATAGTTTACCTGTCAGATCTACAGATAAGGAAAGAATTTGTGAACAACTAAGAGACAGAAAGCATTACAGGATGTACAACAGATAATTTGGATAACATTAAGTTAAAAAAAAGTTTTGCACAAACAAAACCAATCCAGTCAAGATTAAAAGGAAAGCAGACAGCCATGGAGAAAAATGCTTTACAACTCTGATAAAGGCCTCATTTCTCAAATATATAGAGAAATTATTCAAATTTATAAGAATACAATTTATCCCCTAACTGATAAATGATCAAAGGACATCAACAGGCAGTTTTCAGATAAAGAAACAAAACTATCTATAGTCATATTAAAAAATGTTCTAAATCAGGACTTCTTAAACTTTTTCCATGTGTAACCTCTTTTACACAAGAAATATTTATGCGACCCCAGGTATACAGGTATATAAAATACGTATATGAATCAAACATTTACTGATAATAAATCATAAAGGAATTTATTTTTAAAAACTGGTATATATACAATTTTATTTTTTATTAAAAAAGAAAGCAAATTTGCATACTAATAAGATGACTGAGCCTGTTTACTTTTACATAAAGAACTGAATTTTGGTGGAATGTTTGATACTGCAGGACATAGAGCATCTTCAACAATTTTCAGAATTGATCAATATTTAGATTTTTATAATTGTCAATGCTGAGAACGCCACTTCACCTAAACATGTCATACAAAATAGCAGAAGTATATTTAAGACCATTTCAGAAGTTCTTGGAAATTCTGTCCTAAACCCAAGCCAAAGTTCATTGAACGATTTTGTATGTTCAGTAAAAGCACTGCACTTCACAACATATAATAGTCTTGAATCTGACTGGAGGTGTTTCTGGCAACGTTCACTGACATTGCGTGGCATGATCACATGAACAGTGCAAAGTGCACATGTGTGTTCAGAAGTTGTGCAATGCAACATGGGCAAGTGCTACCAGAAATACCTGGAATTCATTACACAGTTGATTTTGAATGAATTTATGGTCGTTGTGCATTCAGAAATCTTTTACTGTTGCTAAATTTTTTGTGACTCCCATGTTCAATTACACAACCTCATATGGGGTCTCAACCCACAGTTTAAGAAGTGCCACTTCAAATCACTAACAATTAGAGAAATGCAAATTAAAACAACTCTGAGGTACCATCTCACACCTATCAGATAATATGACAGAAAAATAAAATGACAAATGTTGAAGGGATGTGGGAAATTTGGGACACTAAGTGGTGGAGTGGTGAACCATCCTAGAGAGTAATTTGGAACTACGCCCAAAAGGTTATGGAATTATGCATATACTTTGATCCAGCAATACCACTGCTGGGTCTATTTCCCAAAGAGATTTTTTTTTTAAAGAAAAAGGATGTATATGTGCAGAAATCTTTATAGCAGCTTTTTTGTGTGGTGGCAAAGAATTGTAAATTGAAGAGATTCCATCAACTGGGGAATGACTGAACAAGTTGTGGCATATGACTGTGACAGAATATTATTATACAATAAGAAATGAAAAGCAAGATGCTTTCAGAAAAATTGGGAAAGACATAAAATGAAGACAGCAGAGCTAGGTGAACTTTGTACATAGTAACAGCAATGTTGTACAATGGACAACTGCGAATGACTTAGCTATACTCGGCAAATGCGATGATCTAAGACAATCCCAAAGGACTCATGATGAAACATGCTATCTGCCTCCAGAGAAAGAACTGATATTGTCTGAATGTAGACTGAAGCATAATATTTTCATTTTTCTTCCTTCCTTTCTTTTTCTATCTTTCTTTTCTTTCTTTCCTTCTTCCTTCCTTTCTTTCTTGTTTGAGTCTTCTTGTACAAATTGACTAATATGGAAAGGTTTTACAGGATTGCACATTTATAACCTATATTGGATTACTTACTATCTCAAGGAAGGGGGAGGAAGGGATCAAATTTGGAAGTCAAAACTTAAAAAAAAAAAAAGCCCAATGTTAAGCATTGTTTTAAAATGCAGTTACAGGGAAAAATGAAATATTATTTTAAATAACAACCCCACCAAAAAGGAAATAAACTTAGGTTGACATATGGTACATCCTTTAAAAGTTTTGTGTAACGAGAAGTAGCTGAATCAACTACCAAAGGATGTAACATTTCGCTTCTTTTCATTGATGAACAATTTAGTCCCTGAAAAGAATGGGAAAAGAACTTTGCATCAGTTAAAAGAAAAACAAAACTGCTAAAAATCTCCATAGGAGCCAGATGGTACATGAACAATTGCGGTGGAAAATAAGCTGAGCCCTACGTAGGAAGGAAAGCCCCTTGTAGAGGATGTAATGAACTCTGGTTTATTAACAACTTCTAAGAATGGGGCTGTGGAGGAGCAGGTTTGTCCATGCTTTGCCATAATTTAAGAGGACTATTTGGGAACTAAACATTGGCTATTGCTTCAGAGAGGCAGGATCCCTCAGCTCTTTTATGTGTAAGCCCAGCCCCAAAGCTCATGGGCATGACTTCCAGCACAATCATATGCCCACAGCTTATTCATCCATTCCCAAATTCATGGACATCCCTTTGATTTCCAAATCTTACTCACCACAAAAAGAGCTTCTATAAAAATTTTTGTACAAGTAGGTGCTCAGGGCCTGCCCTGAGCGGTCGCCTGGGGCTTACCTCTCCAACTGCTCCAACCGCCTTACCGGTCGTCCAACGGTTCCGGCCCCCTCCTGTGGGGGAGGGGAATGACCAAACAGTGCACTCGAGGAGCTGCTTACTACACTTTATTGCCTACCCCAATCCTCCCGACCTTCCCGTGATCCCCCTCATATACCCTGCCGTAGCTCCTCCCATGTTCCACCCTGGAGGCAGAGCTCAGCTCCGGAAGGGGCGTTCCACCCCCGGGCGTCTCCGGGCTCACCAGGGGGCCAGGGGCCAGAGCTCGTCCCCCTACAACTCCCCCTTTTTGTTTAAACAGGGGCGGTGTCCTGCACGTGGGGGTGTTGCGGGGGTGCAAGGAGGGAACGCAGGTCGGCCTTCGCATCCAGGATGGCTCGTCTGATCAGTGCACAAACACAGCGCAGTAAGCAGGGAAGGCAGACGCAGGTCACTAGCAGGAAGGCGGCTGGAACCAGAAAGGTGGTAAGCCACTGGAAGTTCACTAGACCATCAAGCCAGTGGATGAGGTCGTTGGCTTCTTGCGCGCGCTGTCGCTGGAACTCAGCACTGGTGTTCCGCAGCTCCTCGATGAACAGGGCCAATTGCTGGATGTCCCCGGTTGCGTTCTCCGCCAGTAGGGTGCCCTGCAAGGCAGCGCGTACACTGTTCCAGTCGCCAGGAAAGGAGGTGTTAGTCCCGTTGACGGGCAACGGGGTAACGCAAAGCGGGGCATATTTGTAGTGGCACGGCAGGTGCATGTAGAGTTGAGTGAGCTGAAGGTTGTCTCCGAGCCACAGGACTGTGGTGGCAAGGGCCCCGATGGATAGCTGAAAGTGGTTGTTGATGGCGTTTTGGACAGTCCAAGCGCTCAGTTCTTCGTGCATGAAGGTCTGAAGAGTGGACGCCAGGACGTCAACGCTCTGTCGCAGTTCTTGGATCTGGAACTCCTCGTAGATTTCGATGGCAAGGTTCAGGAGCCCAAACACGATGCCGCCCGCATCCCGGCGCACGCGGGTCAAGGGAGCCTCTCGTCGCGTGCGGGTCAAAGGGGCCTTTGGGGGCTCGTGGGCAACACGGTGCCACAGTTCGTCAGTGGGCGTGAGAGCAAACTGTTCAGCTTTGACAGGAAGCAATTGATAGGGGACTCTCCGCACTAGGAAGATCAGGCGGTCTTTGTACCGGACGTCGATGGTGTCTGTCAAGGTGGCCTTGAGGCAGGTGACATTGTACCTGGGCAACCCTGCTGTCGGTGGCACGTACTGTTGGCGTTACCAAACACCGTCTTCCACATACTGCCCGTGAAGTCACGGCAGTGGGTCAGGGCCTTGGTGGAGTTGAAGCAGGGCCACACTTCCACTGTCGTATTCGTGGGGGCAAGAGCAAGTCCTACTTTCCAGAGTTCCGAGTGGACAGTCCCGTAGGGGAAGTTGAAGCGCGGGTACAGTCCAAAGATTTGGAGACCGCGCTGAGCAATGTCTAGACAATACTGGGCCAACAGGAGGTACCGATTGGGAAGGCTCCTTTTCGCCTTCTTGGGGTACAGCCACTCTATCGCCCCATGTTGTTGGTAAAGACAGGCGATGTGGGAGGCAGGGTTAAGTATGACAGCATAAATGGGGCTAACAGGGTCATACTGCACGATATAGCCGTCAGTTCGGTGTTGGATGTCAGAGAGGGCCTTCTTAGCCTCGGGGGTCCACTCCCTGGGGGAGGTCAGGTCACTGTCCCCCTTCAGAATATCGTACAAGGGTGTCATGAGGTTTTCGGGGATGGGCGTTGTGGCCCGTAACCACTGGAGAGAACCGATCAGTTTTTGGAAGTCGTTCAGGGTACGGACTTCCCGGGAATCGATGTTGGGTGGCTGCCGTGAGGCACGACCGGCCTGTAGGGTGTGGCCCAAATAGAGGTATGGGGCCGTGCTTTGTATCTTATGTGGCGCCACCTGAAGGCCGTACTCCGCCAGACAGTCCAGCACCCCTGTTACGAGGGCTGTCAGCTTGGTTGCGTCTGGGGAGGCCAGGAGTATATCATCCATGTAATGCAGGATGACAGCGTCTGGGAAGGTGTCTCTTATGGGGGCTATCACAGCCGCTACATATGCTTGGCACATTGTGGGGCTGTTAGCCATCCCTTGAGGGAGGACTTTGAACTGGTACCTACGAGAGGGACCCTCGAAATTTAGGCGAGGAACCGAAAAGGCAAACTTATGGCGGTCCTCGGGTCGTAAAGGAATGGAATAAAAGCAGTCCTTGATGTCTATGATCTGTATGCAATAACCCTTCGGTATGAAGGCCGGAGATGGAAGCCCGGTTTGCAAAGGACCCATGGGCCTCATGCACTGATTGATGGCACGGAGGTCGATTAACATCCTCCATGTGCCAGCCTTTTTCTTAATGACGAATACGGGAGAATTGAAGTTACTGGTAGTGGGTTCTATATGGCCCGCCTCTAGCAGGCCCTTCACTATCTGTTCTAAGGCGGTGAGCTTTTCTGCACTGAGGGGCCACTGTTCTACCCACACAGGGAGTTGGGAAGTCCATTCTATTCGTGGGCATCTCACCATACGAGTGGCCCCAATCAGTTTTCCGCCACGTGCTCTGGGGTGACTAAGCGCACGTGCATTTGCTCAAGGACGTCCCGGCCCCAGAGGGCTGACGACAGCCCTGCTATCTTTAATGGCCTGAACAGTCCGGTTTGTTCTGCGTGAGTCCATGTCAGGTGCCTGGCTGCCTTTCTGGCTATCTGGTCGCCTCCCACGCCAGCGACCGTGAGGGATGAGGCCTCTAGAGGCCATGTGGGAGCCCATTGTTCGGCGTTTATCACGGACAGGTCCGCTCCAGTATCTAACATGCCGAGAACAGGGCGTCCTTCTACCATAAGCGTCATCATAGGCCTCTGCTTATCTACGACTTGGCACCAGTTTATGTCCGGGGTGTTCTCTTCCACCCACGGGAGGGCGATACCGCGCCCGATAGGAGTCCCCGGGGGCAAAGTAACAGGGTAACAGTGGGGGTTGGTGATACAGACAGCAGAACCCCCTGCTGGGAGTAACTGTGTGTGCACGATGCCGGGAAAGTACCCGGTAGGCCCTACAACCAAGCGAGGAAAGGAGGCCGAAGGGACATGAATCGTTGTTGTGTCCCACGGCTTGATTACAACGTCTAGCTCCTCTCCTTCCCCTTCTGCCGAGGTACATGTTAGTACTTCAGTTGTCCCAACTCTCGGCGATACCTGTCGCCCAAGCCTATGGGAAGCGGTTGTGGTCCTATCGGGGTCTCTGGGGCTACGTGGATGGGATAGCTTTGCGGGTGCCGGGGTCGGGGGCCCCCACGAGGAGGGCCCCCTCTCCCGTTTCCCGGCACCGAAGCACTGTACCGCTTGTTCCGGCACCGGTTAGCCAGGTGCCCCTTTTTGCCACAGATCCAGCAGGCCGGGCTAGGGTTTGACCGGCAGTCCCTACTCCAATGCCCGGGCTTGCCACAGCGGTAGCAGGTGCCGCCACCACCCCGCCTTCCGTCCCCAGCGTCCCGCCGGCCATGAAGGCCGGAGAGCAGTCCCTGAGCCAAGGCAGTAGCCATGGCGGTTAACTTGGGGTCTTCGCTGGGTGCGCTCAAGAGGTGGTCCACTACGTCTGTCAGAGTGGCAGTCGAGCTGAGACCGGACAAGGCCTTCTGATATGGGCTCCTAAGCCCCTCTTTCACAATTTGGGTAATGACCAATTCAGTGCCTGCTCCCTGGCCAAGGAGGCGCTGTACTGTTGTTTGGACCCTGCTGACGAAGTCAGTGGGGCTTTCCTCAGGCCGCTGCTTCAGGCCTGTAAGCCTGGAGCGGCCTTCTCCTTGGGCCTCCACCTTGGCGAAGGCCCGCAGAGCACAGGCCGTGACCCCAGCAAACACCATAGGGGTGTAGTCCATTTGGCTCTGGAGGGTTTTCCACTTCCCAGTGCCAGTAAGCATCTCAAAGGCATCGTCAGAGTTAGTGATGTCCTTTTCCTCGATGTAGAGGTCGGCCTCTCTCTTACACAACGCCTCCCAGGTTACATACTGGCCGGGAGTGAGGACCGTTTGTGCTACGTCCTTCCAATCAGCGGGGGTCCATGGCCAGGTAGCAGTGGCGTTCTTTAGCAGTTGGGAGACATATGGGGCCGAAGGGCCGTACTTCGCCACTGCTTCCTTCAGGTCTTTAAGTATCTTAAACGGTACTGGCTCATGGGCTCTTTGCCCCCCTGGGGGGGCATCTCTCACTGGGAACATCCGTGGTACGGTGTCCCATCCTTCCAGGGTCTCCCCCTGCCTCATGGCCTCCTGGAGGCTCCTAGCCACCATACTCCCTCCTGGGGGCCTACCGCTGCGCCCGAAGGCAAAGTCTGTGGGCAACGCCAGCGCGGCCAGGTCAGCGGCAACGTCCTCTACCTCTTCCTCTCTAGGGTAGCGTCTCCCTGGTTTGGGCCTTGCGCCAGCGCCGGAGGTACTTCCGGATTGCTGCGCCACAGCCCTAGGCCGCACGCCATCTTGCTGCGCCACAGCCCTAGGCCGCACGCCATCTTGCTGCGCCACAGCCCCTGAAGGACAGGGGGGTGCAGTTGGCTGAGGCCTCCATTCCTCCTCGGAGGTTTCTCCTAGTGAGTCCCCCACTTGGGTCGCACAGGACGCAGCCGCAGCCGGGCGCGGCGCGCCTTGGAGGACTATCTTAATCAGCCCGTACATGGTACAATCCATGTCCGTTAACAGACCGGGCGTGAGCTTCTCACAGGACGCCATTTGCTGGCCTACCAGCGTCCAATTGTTCTTTGTGATCCCCGAATATTCTAGCCATGGGGATACCTTCCAAATATGCTCAACAAACTCTCGACAATGGCTTAAATGGGGCTTGATTCCTTCCTTCTTGCAGAGCTTATACAGGTGACTAGCAAGCACTGCCTTCTCCTCAGGCTTGATCAGTGGGACACTATACCCCTGACCCATGGTTCCCGTTTAACTGCGAGGCGCTGCTACCCAGCGACTTCTTCCCGCGGTCAGCGGGGATCTCTGCGCTGATGAACAGCGACTTCTTCCCGCTCCCAGCGGGGCTCACCTTACTCGCTTACGGGCGTTTGGTCCTTCCCCCCGGCTGTGGGGGGCCTACTGTCCCTGTTCGGGCGCCAGCTGCTCAGGGCCTGCCCTGAGCGGTCGCCTGGGGCTTACCTCTCCAACTGCTCCAACCGCCTTACCGGTCGTCCAACGGTTCCGGCCCCCTCCTGTGGGGGAGGGGAATGACCAAACAGTGCACTCGAGGAGCTGCTTACTACACTTTATTGCCTACCCCAATCCTCCCGACCTTCCCGTGATCCCCCTCATATACCCTGCCGTAGCTCCTCCCATGTTCCACCCTGGAGGCAGAGCTCAGCTCCGGAAGGGGCGTTCCACCCCCGGGCGTCTCCGGGCTCACCAGGGGGCCAGGGGCCAGAGCTCGTCCCATGTTCCACCCCGGAGGCAGAGCTCAGCTCCGGAAGGGGCGTTCCACCCCCGGGCGTCTCCGGGCTCACCAGGGGGCCAGGGGCCAGAGCTCGTCCCCCTACAAGTAGGTCCTTTCCCTCTTTTTTGGATGTCTTTGGGATACAGAACCAACAGTGACTTTGCTGGATCAGAGGGTATGCACAATTTCATAGCCCTTTGGGCATCGTTTTTGGCCAGGCTATTCAATAGGTGGACAAGGACCAAGAAGACCTGAAGCCTTGGGGTCTCTCTCCTAACCCTACAGCTCCCTTTCCTAAGCAGTGTCTCCCACTCTACATCACTTTGCCCTGCCAGGATTCTGGTGTCACCCTCTGTGCCCTGTGGAGATGAGGCTTCTTGGTGGTCCCTCCCCACACAGTTTCTGGCACAGTCCTTCTGGGAGCTGGGATGCTGAGAATACAGTACTGTGGCTCAGAGTTTGGTTGGAGCTGACAGCAGCTGGGGAACATTTGTGAGCATGTATACGTAAGGGGGTCAGGGCAGTGATGGGGAACAAGGCCAACCTCTCCCCGGAGGACCTTGGAGAGTAGACAAGCAGGCCAGTTAGCTGAGTACGCCATGGAGGCCTTGTAGGCCAGCCCTCAAGTCCACCACCAGGCCTAGCTGACTCCAAACCTGGGGGGCTGACCATTTTACAAGGTGAGACAGTGGGCAAGGGTATGTGGTACACCCAGCCTCATTCATGGCTCTTGCTGTTCAATGAAGGTGGAAAAAATCGCCGGAAAAACCATTCTGATTGGGTCCACTGTGCTGAGAGCTTTATAAATATTATGGCATCTGATCCTCACGACAACCTGGGTGGGTACTATTAGCATTCCCGTTTTCCAGTTGAGGGAACTGAGGGAAACAGAGGTTATGTGACTTGCCCAAGGTCATATAGCTAGTAAGTGAAGAGATGTAAACTCTGGGAATCAAGTGTGAGGACACTAGAAGGAATGGACCTTGCAGTTCTACATTACTAGAAGTTAAGCTGCCTTTGACACATGTATCTTACAGGTATGCCTCACATGCTTCCTGTGGATATTGTGTGTATTATAAGGGGAATGTTTTGTAACTATTCCTGCCATACAGTTTAAGTAAATGTCTTTGCTAAGAGCTAATTGAGTCCATTAACTCCATAGGAAACATGCTGGCGATTCATGAGCACAGTAGTACAAAGTGGATGGCCAGAGGATGCCTAGTTAACTTGGGGTTAGATCCTGTCCTTTCCCTCTCCCAAAACCTTAAACCTACTGCACTCTGAGGCCTATAGACTGGTCCACACTAGACCCCTGCCCAAGCTCCACTTAAGGGCTGTTTTCTGGACCCTCCTGGCCTAAGAGCCATTATCAGTAGTAACTGTTTGGTGTTTCCCTCCCAGCCTGATGTGGTTATTTCTCTTTGCGTCATTAAAGGGGCCATCCCCTGACTATTTCTTAAACAGGCCTGTTTACTGAATGGGCGTTACCTCACCCTAAGTGAGTACCTTAGGCCTTAGCCTAAAGGGCTCAAGGTCTCCCAGTGCATCCTGGGCCCTCTCCAGTCATCCTGATGAATATCTGGTCACTGGATTCAGACGGCTCAGGAGCAGAAGTGAGCCTGGTGACCTGCACAGCCCTCCCTGACTCCAAACAAAGCCAAGTGCCAGTCATGTCATCACGTCTCTGATGGCGTGGTCTTCTTCGGCAATGCAGGATGAACACAACAACCACAACAAATTGACCCATTCCCCAACTGATAGATGGTCAAAGGATGTGACCAGGGAGTTTTCAGAGGAAGAAATGAAAGCTCTAAAATGCTCTAGATCACTATTGATTAGAGAGGCAAATCAGAACCGCTCTGAGGTAGCCCACCCCACCTATCATGGCTAACACGACAGAACAGGAGGATGATAAATGCTGGAGAGGATGTGGGAGAGCTGGAACGCTGATCCGCTGTCGGTGGAGCTGGGAGCTGATCCAGCCATTCTGGAGGGCGGGTGGGAACCATGCCCAAAGGGTACAGAACCGTGCCTGCCCTCTGACCAGGCACTATCTCCTCTAGGACCGATCCCCAAGACGTCATGGAAATGGGCAGGGGCCCCACGTGCACAAAGACATCAACAGCAGCTCTCTGCGGTGGCCAGACCGGAAGTCCAGGGGATGCCCATCGCCGGGGAAGCAGTGCCGCGCTGTGAGGACGACGAGCAGGAGCACTGCGGAGAGGCCCGGGAGGACTCGCGTGATCTGGCGCTGAGCGGAGGAGCGGAGCGGGAGCACCTCGAGCGGCAGCGCCCAGGGCCGGAGCGCGTCTTCTGGCGGCCTTGGCACCTCAAGGACTTAAAACACGTCCGCGGGACCTCGAGGCGGAGCGCCTTCCACATCCGAGGAAGATCCGGGGGCCTGGGCCGCGGGAGGAGCCCGGCCTGCTCTTCTGTCTGGTCCGTGGCTTCTCCGCCACGTGCCTTTGAGAGGGATGGACGCGTGGAGCCGTCCCGGGGAGGGAGTGGGAGAACAGCTAAGACACGTGGAAGTGACTGCGGGACACGGAAAACAAACACAGTAATTCAATTAGAAATAAAGAAAGACTGAAACCGGAAGAAAGCCCCTTCTCCCCCGAGCTGATCCCGAGGGACAGCGCCGTGGACAGACTTTTGGGGGGTTACGGGTGAGCGCTCTCCACCTCCCTCAGCAGAGCATGCGCAGTCCCCTCCCCGGTCTCAGGCCTACGTTTCCCAGAAGGCCTTGCGGGCCCGGCCCTGAGCTCGGGCGGGACTCCGTCATAACCGCTTCGCACAGCGCCCGCGGCTGCTTCCGCTCCCTTCGGACTCGGCCGCGGATGCCCCACTGGCCACGAGCCCGAATAACAGCGCCGTGGGCGGGTGAGTCGGTACCGAGGACCGGAAGCTCTGGGGAGGAACCTGGAGAAGAGGGGCCGCGCTTCGTCCCGCCCCCCACGCATTCATTGGTCGGACCTGGGGAAGTGGGGAGGTCTGGGACCTATCAGGTATCACCTCGATTACGAGAAGGCTACAGGCTCTGAGCCAATCGCCTCTGAGTCTCCCTCCCCTGCGCAGACACGCCTCCTTCTCAGTCGCGTGCTCCCATTGGACAGCTCCCGGGGGTGGGAATAGGGCTGGTCCCGCCCCTCTTCCTAGTACGGACACGTGCAGTGGGAGTGGTGGATCTGAACCCCCGCCGGGCCCGCATCCAGCTGCCAAGGTCACTGCTCCGTCCTTGGCCTCCGGGGTTCCCGGGCCTCCCCCGGGCAGGGGCCGGGGCGGCTCCTCTCAGGCTTCCCCTTCCCCCCAGAGCGAAGGAGAAGAGGAGGACGCGGCGGTGGAGATGGCCCCAGGGTCCCACCAGGTGAGGTGCGGTGTAAACCGGGCTCCTTCCTAGAAATCAGCGGGTTCGCCTCATTTAACAGAAGAGGAAGCTGGGGCCCAGAGAGGAGAGACCGGGCAGGAGGCAGGACTTGAACCCAGGTCCTTAGGGTCAGAGGTGCCTCTCCTAGGGCACTTCTATGGGGTGATGGAGCTGGATCTAAGGGAAACTAAGATAGGGTAAGGGTGTGTGGGAAGCAGACTTGGGGAGAACACACCTGACTCCATCTGGTCCTTACATGGGTCACGTTTTGGGGGCTCTTTGGCACGTGCCCACCGCCTCCTTTGGTTCCTGAAATTCACAGGACTTTGAATAGTTGCAGGAACCATCCCCTTCCCTTTGTCCTAAAGAAAGCATGTAGCCTGGTCAACGGTGACTATTCAGCTGACGTTTCCTGTCCTCTTTTGGAAGTGTCTGTGCTACATAACACGGGTTTTTCTGTTACAAGAATTTGAGCCTCTTGCTGTACAAAGACATATACGGTTTTCTTCATCTCTGGGTAAGGTGACGCAGGAGGAGAGACTTAGATATGGCATCTGTGGGATTGCGAGACACCCATGTCCACCCTCTCCTCAAATGGATTCAAGGTTGCTTGTCCGCCTGTATGCTGAGCAGTGACTGGCAAGAACTCCCCAGGGTCTTGTGGCAGATAACAGCAGATGCTTCTAGCACACTTGGATTGACAAAGTACTCCACCACAAAAGTGGGTGCTAGTTTGAACTTATCCCCTATTTCTTAGGGTCCAGTAACATCCCCTCACATTCATCTACAATTTGCCAGCTGTTCCACCGTCACTGGGCATCTACTTTGTTTCCAGTTTTTTGCCTCTCGGTAAGGGGAGTTGTACCCACATCGACTCTGGGAGCCTGGTTTGCCAGGCTGGTCACATCTGTGGGCTTCTACCTACCCCTACCATCCCTCCCAGGAGGGGACCCAGTCCACTGCTGCAGAACTCCTTTTTACCACATCACACTCCTGACAGCCAACATTGGACAGGAGGGGGCTTTCTCTCTCCCTTTTGTCTCATCACTGAGTCTCATGACCTGTGTAATAAAGCTGTTACAGGAGTTAGCACCCAAGCCATGAATGACTTCACAGCTGTTGTTCATATGCTGGAAATAAAAATGCTCAGCTAAAAATCACAGGAAAGTCCAGAATTTTGAGGGCAGGCCTTTGGGAGATCTCCCTGGAATGTGTGACCTAGAGACACAGGGGTAAAGGAAGGGGGGGGATGTGCCAGTGAGGGGACCAGGACTCACGTCATCTTCTGACAAGCCTGTTTGGTTTTTAATATCCAGGGATTACTGTGTTGTCTCTATTTGGAAGTTAGCATCTGGAGCAGGATGACTAGTGTTTGTTGCCAGCCTCTCTTTATCAGATGTGAGCTGATGATTTCCAGGATTTCATCTGGAGTATCAAGAGTGAAGAATGTGGGAACAGGAGGTGTGAGGTGACTGGAGCGCCCCCTGCACACCCCCAACCTAAGCATGTTTACTTATTTACAAATTACACCCTATACCATACTCTTGATTGTGCGCATTCAAAAACTTGCACAAAAACAGTTTTTAAAAAGGGTGATTAAAAAAGAAATATGTGGAAAATCATATTTGTTAATGGGACACCGCCCATTTTGCTTCCACACAAAGCATTATTAGTAATGCTGCTTGAATGAGAGCAGTGTAATGAGAAAAGGCTTTCCTCACATTTGGAGATTTGAAAGTACACTCTAAGCTCGTTTCATTTCAATGGTATTTGCTTTCAAGGCTGTCAGGCCTGGAGAATACTTGGGATCCCGATAGAAGAAGGCTGTTATTGGCCAGTTTCACTTGTCATCCTGCCCACTGGCTGTATGTGTATGTAAAGGTTTTGGTTTGGTCTTCCTTGATGTTAAACAGTGATTCTTGCAAATTATTTTGTAAGGTGATGGATTTTTACATTTCTAACAGATGAGTTTATGACTCCCTAATACTTTTCATCTAGAGGATTTTCAGGTAGGTTAGAAAACTTCCAAATATAAGTGGTAGATTTGAGTGCTTTTGTCGCTGCCCCCAGGGAGAAGAGAGCGACTGACAATGTCAGACTGCAGGGAGGTCAAGGAGGAGGAATGTGAAGAAAGTTTGACAATTAAGAGCAGTTCTGGCCAAGTGAAAAGTCAGTGATAATGAAGAAATTAAGGTTCTGGATGATGGGAGAAGGCTTTGGGCACCACATAGATCCAGCCCATTGGTGTCTGCCCATCCTGCATTGGGTGTTTATGGGGGAGAATGAGGGTCAGGACGATGGTCAGCTGCAGGAGGGGTGGCTGGAGAAATGCCCACTGTGGGCTCACCAGTCTTGCTGTCCTCTGATTGGTGGGTGGGTCAGCCCCCTCCCCCCACCTTGGGGCATCATGGTGAGTTTGTGATCTGAGCTCAGTCCCAGATGGTTCCTCTTGTGGATGGAGGAGGTTTGTCCCTCAACCACACTGGGGTGATTGGGGAAAAGGGACTGTGTAAGCCAGCCAGTGCGGTGATGTGCACCGCCCTCAGTTTTCTGGTTCTCAGGAAGGGTCTGCTGATGAGCCCTCTGGTGCTGCTGGGGTGTGAGCACAGCTCCCTACACTTCCTCCTGGCTCCCTCCTCCTCCGGGGCCATTGGAAGGACACTGCCTGGGCAAGCACAGGTGTCTGGTCTTTCAGGAGTCGGTGACATTCAAGGATGTGGTGGTGGACTTCTCCCAGGATGAGTGGAGGCACCTGAACCCGCTTCAGAAGGAGCTGTACCGAGAGGTGATGCTGGAGACCTATGGGAACCTGGTGTGCCTGGGTAAGGTGGCTCCCCTGGGCCCGTGCTTGTTCCTGAGGAGTGTCTAGTGAATGCTGTAAGGTGCCTGCAGGGTTGGGCAGTTCCTGCCTAGTCCCCAGATGACTGGTCCTTTGTGGGCTGAGACCCAAGGTGCCGGTGCTGCTTGATCTCAAGGGAGTGGTTCGAGGATCCTAAACTTCAGCATGGAACAGAGTGTGGTGATCCACTGGGCGTGTTCCCTCACTTCGTTGTATTTTAAAACTTTTCACTGATACCTATTATGTACATCCTCTTCACTTCTGAACATCCCTTTCCTTCCTCCCTTTGAATAAAAAAGGAAAACAATTAAAAAGAGGGGGTAAAGACCTTCCTCCAAGCCTCCTGTCTTCTCTCCCATCTCCCAGACCCTGGGCATTTTCTCTGGCTGCCCCCCATGCCTGGAGCTCCCTCCCTGCTCACCTCTACCTCCTGGTCCCCCAAACATGTCCTCCAGGGCTCAGGGAGAGGATTTGAGCCCACGCCCTCAGTTGGCACTGTTTCTGCTGAGGCACCCATGCCACACCACTGCACCCTTTACAACTACAAACTGATCATTTCGTTGCCTTGTCCCTGCGACTATCCCTCCTCATCCTCTGCCCCCTCAGGCCTAACATTCTCCCATGATGTCGTGGAGGGTTCTCTTAGCAGGGTGTGGGTCAGACAGAATGATCTGGGGGCTGCGATTGAATTCAGAGGTGACAGTTCCCAGCCCCTTCCCGTTTCCTCTGAGCAGGACTTGCAGCTTCCAAACCCAATGTGATCAGCCAGCTGGAGCGCAGGGAAGTGCCATGGAGGTCAGGGCGAGAGGACCCGGACAGCCACTGGGCAGGTGAGTCATTCTGTGGGATGGAGGCACCTGCGCTTCCTTTGTGGTGCTGGGATTTCATCATTTCAACCTGTAATTTCCGAGCTTTCCTGTCCCTGGTCTGTGTTTCCTTCTGACTGTCCTTTTGGTCTCATCTGTGAATTTGGAAAACGTGCTTCAGGGCCTGTGCCTATCCCGGGCTCCCATTGGAGGCCAGTGGGAAAGGTCCCTGTGGCCCTGGCACTGCCACCTTCCTCTTCCTCTTCCTCTTGGACTCCACAGTCCCAGCTTTGAGCCAAGCTGATTTGTCAGCACAGACTCATCTTTCGGCGTTTGCTGCCTTCCCTCCACATCTGGGTCCACAAGATTGTGCTGGCATCTCATTCCCTTCTCTCCATCCTTTCTCCAAAAATGGCATAAGAGTCTTTTTCAGATGCTCCCTAAAATCTAGGTCTACTCATTCTACGGCATTCCATGGAATGTCAGTCTAGCAACTCTGTTAAAACAATCCGTTTTGGATGAAGCCAAGCTGTCTCTTGGGCATTCCTGGAGGCTCCCTGCCTGCCTGTCTGCCTGACCATATAGTCTTGCCATCCCTGGCCTCAGGTTTGCTGGCTCCCGCTCTTCCCTTCCATGAAATCAGCACCACATTTGGCCTTTACCCTTCCTGGAATCACTCTCTTTTTTGGCACAGACTTTCAGAGACATGAATGGCAGCTTACAGCAGCCACATCTACCGGTTATTTCAGGATTTCTGGATATGTGGCTCAGCTGCCTGGAGACCCCGTGCCCCTGATATCCTTTATTTCCCCTCCCGTCCAGGCCAGAGATCTCTGTAGAGAAAATAGGGGGAAGAGGGGAGCCTCCTTCGAAACCTCTGACCCCTTCAGGTCATACTGAATTTTTACTTCTTCCTTGATCCTCTCCTGAAAGCCTGCCGCCCTGTCCATCCCCTGCTCCCTGCCCCTGGCAGCCACATCACACCCCTTCTTTGCCATCCAATGTATCTTTCTGAAAACAGAGGAACCTTCTGAAGGTGTCCTCACCCCAGCTCTCCCATGCTGGCTTCCCCAGTGCAAATTGAACAAAGGCTGGCAAGTCTGTGCTGAGGGTTCAAGAATATCCTACAAATGCAGCAGATCTTGAGAGAATGATCTTGGGATTTTAGGCCACCCTCAATCCAGACACTCAACAGTGTGACGGGGAATCCCTAGTGTCGAAAGGGAAAGGGACTGGTCATTGCCCCATCAGGCCACATTGGAACACTTCCAGTCAAGGCCAGGGGCAGCCAGACTGCCCTTTAGCAAGTGCTTCAGAGTTCGAGGCAGAGCCTTACTGTGCTGAGCATTCATAGTGTGACCTTTGACAGAATATGTGCGTTTTTGGCCTTAGTCTCTCACCTCTAAAATTAAGCAGTCTCTTTATGTTTGGTGATTTGGTGAGACCGATTTTGGGCTTTCATGGTTTATGCTGAGCTGAAAAGAACTTCTCCATAGCTTCTGCCCACTCGTCTCGGGGCTGCTCTTCAGAACAGCCCTGACCAACTCTGCCCTTTGTAGAAAGACACAGCAGTACAGTGGGAAGATCCTTGGACCTGGAATCAGCAGACCTGATTCCTGCCCCTGTCATCACATGGAGGAGCCATGTGACATGAGACATGGCACATAGTCACTGTGAGCCTGAGTGTTCTCATTTGTAGAGCAGCTTACCCTCCATTCCTACCCTCCAGGGCTGTCCGTGTCCAATCAGTCACCACGTAATAAGCACCTGCTGGGTGCCAAGCATTGTGCTAAGCACTGGGGATGCAAAGGAAGATCATAGGCGGAGCTCCTCAAGGAGCTCACAATCTGTTGCAACAGCCCAAAGACCGGAGAGATTGGAGATCCCTCAGCAGGAAGACATTAAGATGTAGAGGGTGGGACCTCACCCCCAACTCAAAGGAAACCAGGGGGCTGAGAGGAGAACAGAGAGCATCCCAGACAAGGGAGGCAGCCAGTAAAACAGCCTAGGGTTGGCAGCTGGGGTGGTGTGTAAGAATAACGCAGAGGTCCGTGTCGATGGACTGCAAAGTTCATGAGGGTGAGTGAGGTAGAAGAAGACTGAAAGGAGGCAAGGGGCATGGGATAAAGCGCTTTCAAGGTCAAACAGAATACTTGCCCTTTTTTTCTTTTACACGCTATGATATTGTTTCCAATTATATGTAAAGACAATTTTTAA
Source organism: Notamacropus eugenii (assembly GCF_028372415.1). Lineage (NCBI taxonomy): Eukaryota > Metazoa > Chordata > Mammalia > Diprotodontia > Macropodidae > Notamacropus > Notamacropus eugenii. Next base: position 848,569 of record NC_092875.1, read on the forward strand.
CATTCATTTTTATATAAAATTTTGAGTTCCAAATTTTCTCCTTCCCCCCCCAGAATGGTAAGTAATTTGATACAGGTTATATATGTGCAGTCATGCAAAACATATCTCCATATTAGTCATGTTGTAAAAGAAGAAAGAGTATAAAAGAGAAATGGCACAAAAAGAGAAAGTGCAAATCTGCCTGCTCATCATTTCTTGTAGCATAATAGTATTCCATTACGTTTCTGTACCACAGCTTGTTCAACCGTTCCCCAAGGGAAGGGCATTCCCTCAATTTCTAATTCTTTGCCGCCACAAAAAGAGCTGCTATAAACATTTTTGTGCATGTGGGTCCTTTTCCCATCTTTATGATCTCTTTGGGATACAGTCCTAGGAGTACTAATGCTTGGATCAAGCACAGTGTGGTTGCTTTTTGGGCATAGTTCCTAATTGCTCTCCAGAATGGTTGGATCAGTTCACAACTCCACCACCAGTGCATTCATGTCCCAGTTTTCTCACATCCTCTCCAGCATTCATTATTTACCTTTCCTGTCATATTAGCCAATCTCGTAGGTGCGTGGTAGTACCACTGAGTTGTTTTAATTTGCATTTCTTTAATCAACAGTGATTTGGAGCATTTTTTAATATGACTACAGATAGCTTTGAATATTTTATCTGAAAACTTCCTGTTCATATCCTTTCATCATTTATCAATTGAGGAATGACTTGTATTCTTACAAATTTGACTCTTTTCTATACTTTTGAGAAATTAGGCTGTTATTATCAGAGACACTTGCTGTAAAAAAATTGTTTCCCAGCTTTCAAATAGAGGAATTTCCATTTGATCCTAGCAGCAAGGGGAAGCCAGTGGAGTTTATTGAGTGTGATGGGGGATATAATGGTCAGACTTGTGTTTTAGAGAAATCACTTCAGTGCTTGAATGAGAATTGGGGAGAGACTGAGGCAGGCAGACTTCTCCCCCTCCCCAGCAGCTATTTCAGCAGTCAGGGCATGAGGTGATAAAGGTTTGCAGCATCGGAGGAGGGGAAAGGGTGTATATAAGTAGATAGAATTTGGAGACCTGGGCAACAAATTGGATATGAGGGGGTGAGTGAGAGTGAGGGACTGAGAATGACCCCTGTGACCCCTCAGGAGCAAGCATGGGTGACAGGGAAGAGGGAAGGGTTTGGGTTATAAGGTGATAAGGTCAGATTTTTACTAATTACAGGGCTACAATAATACATATTTGCATGATGTTTTAAGGTTTACAAATCACTTTCCTTCCTCACAATCACGCCTCAGACATAACTGTGGTAGTTCTGCCTTTGAAGTCTTTTTTTTTCTTGATAGAGATCAGAAAAGACAGGAATGGTGACAGTAGAGAAACCAGATATTTACATATTTTAAAAATGTCTTTCAGAGTGGAAGACTTGCCCAGAAGCCAAGGAGTCGTCTCCAAAGCTTGGCCTCTCCATGGAAGACTCACTTCCAGGAAGACCCACCAGGGGTGTTCCTTTTGTCTCCACGTTGGGAGAAGCCTGGCCATGGGGTGCTGGGATAGAGAGGCAGCAGAGCAATGAGGACAGATGTTCTAAACAAGAGAAACTCACCCAGAAGAGGCCTTCCAAGAGACAAAGAGGCCACGAATATAAGAAACATGGCAGCAGTCTTAGTCTGAGGACAGGCCTTTCACCACAACAGAAATTATCTGTAAGAAAGAGTGTCCATAAGTGGGATACACATAGACAAAACTTCAGGCTGTATGCAGAGCTAAGAAAATTTTCTAGAATGTTCTCAAAGAAGATATTTTCTAAGTATAGTGAATATGAGAAGTCCCTAATTTATAATACAGGTCTTGTTGAAAATCATAGGATACACACTAAAGAGAAACTTTTTGAATGTAACGAATGTGGAAAGGACTTTCACCAGAGGGCCCAACTCACTGTCCATCAGAGAATTCACACTGGAGAGAAACCTTATGAATGTAAGGCTTGTGGGAAGGCTTTCCGAAGGAGTGCAGAACTTAATGTACATCAAAGAATTCATAGTGGAGAGAAACCTTATGAATGTAATCAATGTAGAAAGGCCTTCCGCAGGAAAACACACCTTACTGTACATCAGAGAATACACAGTGGAGAGAAACCTTATGAGTGCAGTGAATGTGGGAAGGCCTTTCACCGGAGCTCAATGCTTATTCAACATCAGAGAATTCACACTGGAGAGAAACCTTATGAATGCAGCGAGTGTGGGAATGTCTTTCGCTGGAGGACATATCTTACAGTACATCAGAGAATTCATAGTGGAGAGAAACCTTATGCATGTAATGAATGTGAAAAAGCTTTCCGCCAAAGATCACAGCTAACTCTGCATCAGAGAATGCACACTGGAGAGAAGCCTTATGAATGCAGTGAATGTGGGAAGGCCTTCTACCAGAGCACTGGACTAACTCTACACAAGAGAATTCACACTGGAGAGAAACCTTACGAATGTGCCCAATGTGGGAAAGCCTTTTACAGGAACAGAGGACTTAGTGTACACCAGAGAATTCACACTGGGGAGAAACCTTATGAATGTAAAGAATGTGGGAAGGCCTTTCGCCAGAGCTCACAACTGACTCTGCATCAGAAGATTCATACCGGAGAGAAACCTTATGAATGCAGTGAATGTGGGAAGGCTTTCCGTTTGAGCCGAGGACTTACTGAACACCAGAGAATTCACACTGGAGAGAAACCCTATGAGTGTAATGAATGTGGGAAGGCCTTTCGCCAGAGGTCTCAGCTTACTGTACATCAGAGGATTCATACTGGACAGAAACCTTATGCATGCAGTGAATGTGGGAAAGCCTTTGGTCAGAGGGCACAACTTACTCGACATCAGAGAATCCATAGTGGATAGGATCCTTAGGAATGTAATGTGGGAAGACTTCCTTCCAGAGCCCAGGATTTACTGAACACCAGAGGATTCATACTGTAGAAAACCTTACAAATGTGGGAAAATCTGACAAAACATAGGACTAAGTCAACATCAGACAGCTCTTAGGGAGACATACTTTATGAATGCAATGAAGTAGGGAATGCTTTTTTTTAAAAAGCAATCATTAATTCATGATAGGAGAGGTTGTAAATTTAATGTGGACATCCTTTCGTCAAGATCATGGAACTGATTGAATACCAAATAATCTATATTCAAGAAAAGTATTGTGAATTCAAGGATTTTAGCCAGAGCCACAGTCCTTTAGGAATTCAAGGTAAAACTCTGCAGGTGCAGTAAATCCTTGCCTAATTACCCATCAAAGCTCCTAAAACCTCTTCTCCCATCACCCACTTTCCTCACATATAAAATACTTGGACTCCTGATTTCTTGAGAAGTTTGTGGATATCCAACTGACATTTGCTCTCTTAACCTCTTTCCTGGAAAAAGTCTGTGAATTTTCATCCATGCTCGTATGCCTTCCTGTCACTGAGGAAGAACCATCTACACTTTGCTGAAAATTTTTCCTCCTGTACTTTTGCAGAATTTCCACCCTCTGACCTATTCAGGACCTGCCTTCAGCATCATTCAGTCTCATGCCTTTGGCCGTCTACAAACGTGCCCACATCTTTGCTGTGCTAGAAAGCAACCCCCCAAATTAGCTGTTTCTGGGCCTTCTGCACTAGCCATCTACACTCCCATCTCTCTCCTGCCAAACATCCATCCAGTCCTTGCTGTCCTCATTTCTTTCCATGCTTTGAAGAAGATTTTATGTCCCACACACCATCCTGAAAACTGCTCCCCCAAAGTTCACCATTGGCCTCCTTATCAACAGATGCAGTGACCTCTTTTTCAATCTTTATCCTGCTTTATGTCTGTAAAACATCAGAAACAAGTAATGTTTCCTCCTGGATACCCTTTACATCTTTGTCTTTCAGGTTACTCTCTTGGTTAATAATAACAACTCATGTAAAAAGCACTTTAAGGTTTGCCAAGCACATTCCGCCACCTTTGAGGTGAAGTGCGAGTATTCTCATCCTCCTTTTACAAAGGAGGAAACTGAGTCTAAAAGGCCGACTTGTCCATGATGGTTTTCACAGCCAGGTCCTCTGACTTCAGGTCCTGCACCTTTTCTACCACGAGATGTCTATCTTCTCGATTTGTATTTAACAGCTTGTTCCTGTTCTGTCTCTGCAGCTTTCTTGTCTTTTCCCACAGCCAATAAAGTGGGTCTTGGCTGTCTTCTCTCTGCCCTATCACCATTATGATTATAAGAATCCATGTTTCTTTAGTGCTTTAAGCTTTCAAAGAGCAAGTCTCTGGTCCTGTTTGATCCTAACTCTAAAGGAGAAGTCTCCATTTTGTGATGCAGGGGCTCAGGGTCCGTAATAAGCTGGTGAGGCAGGAGAAGAACCAGTGCCCCTTCCAGGGCCCCTGGTTAAGTCCTGCCTCCTCCAGCAAGCCTTCCCCAGTCCCTCGTCATTCCAGTGCCTTGTTACTCTAGTCATTCTTTTCTATTTATCTGGTACAGTTTATAGGCTCTTTACACAGTTGTTGGCCTTTTGCCTCCCCGTTTAGATCATCAGCTCCTGGAGGGTGAGGACTGTCTTCTGCCTCTATTTGTATGCTGAGCACTTAGCAGACTGCTGAGCACATAGTAGGTACTTAATAAGCCCTTATTGTTTATTTAGACTGACTGAACAGGAATCTTAACTTATTCCCAAGGTTTCAAATGTATCCTCTAAGTCACTGACCCTTTCCCTCCAAACCTGAGCTGACCTGACCTGGCAGCTCCCCATCAAGCTCCTGTGATAGCAGTGCTGGCTTTTTAACTGTCCTTCACCAAGTCCTACCGTGGAAATCTCCTTTGCACTTCCTTCCATCAGCATCTTTCTCTTCTTCCCCATTGCCACCACCCTTGTAAGCAGAGGCAGCATGTAGGTTGAGGTTCATATATTCCCTCCAGTATTTACTAGTTTGGGGACCAGGTGAGTCCCAGCCTCACAGACTGCAGAATGGGGTTAATACCGGTAGACTTGTGAGGACCCAGTGAGACTTCAGACCCAGCTTGCAGATGGGCTCATCCCTGTTTTTGCCTGGCTGGGTCAGCACAGCTGCTTTAAGGGTCCCTAGAGTCCAAAGTTCCCACAGCCACCAGGCTCGAATCGTGGGACTTCTCAACTCTACACTGTCTTGCCAACAGAGTAATTTTCAAGTGTTCAGCTATCCCTTTAGGTCTCCCCAGCCTTTTCTAAGTATTTACTGTGTGCCAGGATTGTGCTCTTCCCTCATCACACAAGGAGAGACAAAAAGATGGTCGTCACCCTCCAGGAGCTTTCATTCTAATGGGGAAGACAACAGTAAATAAATCCAAGTAAGCTCCACATGGTATAAATGTATGGAAGTAATGTCAGGGAAGCATGAAGAGTGGTGGGCGAGGCTGAAGCAGGTCTGTAAGACATCAGATCGGAGTGGAGTACCCTAGCGACACACGCAGGACACAGAGGATGGGATGGAAGTCCCCCGCCCTTGTCTGACTTTCTAAGGTATTTCATGCCTCAAGTCTAAGGGCTGTTAATGGGTTGAAATGTCTTTTCACCTGGTTAAGGTATCAGGATCGTGTGGTTACAGACCCACTCACTATCTAGGGGTGGGAATCACCTGCATTCATGGGAGCTGATGAGATTCTCCAAGGGAAGCCATGTAAAAAGAAGCCAAGAGGGCCCAGGACAGAGCCTTGTTTACTGGGCATGACCTGGTTGAAGCTCCAGCAAAAGAGGCTTTGGGATTCTTTCTGTGGCTTGTGGCTACTTTCTCTAGAGCCACCTATGCATTTGTATACATACTTTTAGTCCAGGCCCCTGTGTCCCTGCCTTCTTAAGTGTTCTCATTACCCCATGGGTAATAATGACTTTGTACCCCACTCCCACCCCCTAGGTGGGGCTTAGCACTTCATTTGCAATTACATGTATTTTATGTTCAAGAGAGGGGCAGCTAGGTGGTGCAGTGGATAGAATTCCTGCCTGGAATTAGGAAGACTCATCTTCCTGAGTTCAAATCTGGCTCAGACACTTTCTGGCTGTGAGACCCTGGGCAAGTCACTTCATCCCGTTTGCCTCATTTTCCTCATCTGTAAAATGAACTGGAGAAGGAAATGTTAAACCAATCCAGTATCTCTGCCAAGAAAACCCCAAATGTAGTCATGAAGAGTCAGACATGACTGAAAAATGACAATAAAATGAAGTTATTGATTGTGTCCTTGTGCCAAATAAAAGTTCTACAAAGATAGGGATCAAGGCCCAGCTAAGCATGGTCTCCCCCATCTGGCTCTGCGCTCTGTGTACAGCTGGTGCCTAATTAGGGATTATTATATTGAATTGGATGTGGGGAAAGTGTCCTATGGCATTTACACCTTACACTACGCTGTTGAATTTGTAGAGCAGAGACACTTTAAATGGATTACAGGCTCCCCAGGGTTTCCCTCTTTGGTGCCTGCTGAGCCCTCATTCCCTTGGTATCTCAGCCTATGGGTCATGATCCACACCTTTGAGGGTGTGGAGAGTGGAAGAAGTTTAAGAAGCTTTGGCCTAAATTGCTCTAGTCTGCTTAGTTATATAAAGTGAGCATTTTGTATCCTCCATGGAGAAGTTAATCAGAATGGTCTATACAGGAGTAGAGGCAGACTGGTATAGTGTAGGACAAAGCAAGACTTGGAGCTAAGATGGCTGGAGTGCCCTCTGGCATGTGGATTTAGGGTAAAGAGGAATGTCTAGGATCTAGACTTTGTCATTCATCCCCCCTTTCCCCAACAAGCCATTTTCTCTATGACTACACTGTAAAGTACTCCTGGAGAGGAATGAAATACCTGGGCTGGCTCGAGTGTTCTTAGAATGGAGGAGTCAGCCAATCTGAGAGACCCCTGGGGCAGAAGGCAGACTCAGTGTTGAATGGGGGGGGGGGGCATTGCAGAGAAAGTTCTAGAGAACTGGGGGTACAGCTTAGAGAGGAGTGAAAACTTAGTACTTAACCATCTATAAGGGAAAATATAAAGTGCTGGGTTAGTGTCTACCATTATTGCCTGAAAGAGAGGATACCAAAAAACGTGAAAAATCAGACCTAATGTGACCAAAAGTCACTTTGCTAAGGATATATTCCATCCTGGGCCGTCTCCAGTCATCCTGATGGACATTTGGTCACTGGATGCAGGTGACTATGGAAGAGAAAGTGAGACCGGTCATTTTGCACAGCCCTCCTTCCCTCAAGTCAAAGTCAGTTGTAAGTCATGGTATCATCTCCCTGATGCCATGAATATAGGACAAACCCCACAATTGGTCACCCACATGCCAGCTTTGCCATGTCTGTAAGAGCTGTAGAAGTTTAGATGGAATACAGATTAAGAGGATCCTTGAGGAAAGTACAGGAAATACACAGGTTTTCATGAATGATAATCTCTATCCCACATCACCTACGTGAAATGGTTTTGAAAAATGACTGATTTCAGGGCTTTGTTGTTCAAGAATTACTCCTAACCCTAATCGTAAGAAATTTGGATTGTGGCTATGCAGGACCCAGGAATGGACACAGGTGTTCTTGAGTCATACTCCAAAGTTCTGAATGGGAGACACTGTGTTTGAGAGGGCAGAGTGGGAGGAAGGAGCAGGAGCTAAGAATGAGGTAGTGGGATAGAAGGGGCAGTGGAGGACCAAAGGGATATCAGAAAGAAGGGCAGGGGAGGTTATCATGGATCGTCTGGTCCCTTCATCCACCTTGGAACACGGCACTGCCTGATGCACCCTGTGGCAGCTGCCTCCTCGAGGCCCGAGGAAGTTCCTAAATGTCTCCCCTACCCTCTTCTATGTTTGCATATGTAGCATTTGCTCTCATGTCTGCTTATCTGTTTTCATCTAAGCTCTTTCCTGTGTCCTGGTTTTTCTTCAGATTTAAAAGAAAACAGAACAAGATGTAGTAGGTTGTAAAGGCTTGTCTTACATTTCTGTGTGCTTAGTCCATGCTGAGAAAATGGGGTTGGAGACAATCAAGAATTAGCTGGAAGCTGAAAAAAAAAGAAATTAGAGAAATAAGGAAAACATTTGTCAGCAGGTTACTGTTTTCTAGTCCATAGTAGTTTATACTTGGTCTCCCTCCTAAGTGGCTGCTTGGGGGCATGACCGACGTGTTTGCCTTTATTTTTGTCCAAAGCATTATCACAGCACCTGGCACATAGGAAGCACTTTCTAAATGCTTTTTGTGTGCACGGCTGTCATCCTCACTACCTAGGGGACCAGAAGCAGGCCCCTTAGCCTCATCCTGTCTCATTTTTCATCTGTGAAATGGGCTCGATGCAACCGTCCACTACCTACCCCAGATTTCTTGTGAACAGAGAAGTGAAATGGAAATGTGAGCTCTTGCTGGTGTGAGGTTTTGACCTTACAAATAATAATTATAACAGTAACCATAATGAAAGCACCTACACAATGCGTTCAGGTTGGCAGAGTGCTCACCACAACTCTGGGTGGTCGAAGGTATTATGATCCCCATTTTACAGATGAGAAATTGAGGCAGATAGAATTTGTGACTTGCCCAGGGTTACACAGGTCACACAGCCACATGAAAAAGTGCTCCAAATCACAAACAAAATGCAAAGCAAAACACTCCAAAACTCTCACTTCACACCCAGCAAATGAACAGAGGATAAAAGATGTCAGACTGGGTTAAGGTTGGAGAATTGGAGGGAAGACAGGCACATTGTTGGTGGAACTGTGAGTCAGTATAACCATTCTGGGAAGCAATTTGAGGTTATGCACATAAAGTGAGGAAAAGAACATCCTCTTTGATCCAGAGTTTAGAAGTTCCTCAATAAGAAGAAAGACCCTGGATTACGTATTTAAATACTCATAGCAAGAAGTAGATGTCCATCAATTGAGAAATGGCTATACTAATCGTGGTCCATGAATGTAATGGAACATTGCTGTGCTGTAAAAAATGATGCGCATGATGAATTTGTAGAAGCCTAGAATGATCTACATGAACCGCTGTAGGGGACATCAACAGAGCCAAGAAAATTAGATACACAATGACAATGAGGATGTAAACAGAAAGAATGATGATCAACATTTTTAAAAGGGAATATGAAATTACAAAGAACAAGCATAGTTTAAAAGACATGAGAAGACACTCACATATTACCTTTTTGCAGAGGTGGGAGGTCTACAAGTGTTATCTGTTACACATTTGAAGACTGATGTTGATCAGTTATGTTGGTTTTTTCCTTCTTTTGCCTTTTAAAAATATTACAGGAAACAGTAAGCAGCTTACAGTTAGGACTATATTTAACAATACTGGAAATGATGAATTTAAAGATATTCACATTATGCTGGACCAGATGAAGACGACTTTCTCCCTCCTGTTGACGTGCCCCAGCCATCACAATGACCATTTTTGAGTTTGCAGTCACACTGTAGTCTTTGCCAGAAACAATCTTTAGCATTTTGAGGAAAAGGCTGGAGAGCCATCATCTCTCCCTTTGGCTTGTCTTCTACATCAGCCAGGGCAGGTTCATCAGCCACATCCTTTGTTATGATACTGATGGCACATGGTATGCCAGTTGCACCAACCCCAACAGCAGTGGTCTTGTTCTGGGGGACCTGGTCTTCCTTTAGGACTTTCAAAATCAGCTGATCCTTGATAGATAATGCCATTTGGGGGAATATCTGGGGACATATGGAGGTTGCTGCTCAGGCTGTGAAAGTTCTGAGTTAGATGTGAGGCTGCTGCTATCAGATTCTCGCTGCCCTGGAGTTTTTTTGTAAGCCATAATTAGCCTAAAGTCTTTCCAGGAGCCAGATGGAGGCCACAGTGCTTCCCCCTCTGAATTAGTTGTCATTTTAAAGCAAACACCTCTAAATGTAACTGACCAGGATCGGAAAGGCACAGGAACCCCAACACTGGAGTTCCCTGCCTGGGCTGTCCAGAAAGAATTCACAGACTCAAGCATTTTTGAAGTCAAGATGGTAAAGAGTTATGACCTTGTCAGGTGATTCAGGGGGGGATTAGGGAGTAGTTAAGGAGTGGTCAGTTCTCCTCCTCCCCATCAAAGTCTGGTTAGATAAGATAACCCTAAGGGTGTATACATAGATTGGTCAGTAAGTAGTAAATGTCTTTACAACCCAGTACACAGCCAATTCAGCTAGTACACAGCTGGTTCGAACTAATAAATTCTCCACGGACAGCTGGCTACTGTATCAGGAAGAGAGATACATTTTGCTAGGGCGGGCTGTCCTTGGGCTGGGGAGGAACTGTCAAGAATAGTGTTTTGAAGCTAGGGAGAATGTGATTTTTAGGGAAAAATGTGATTTTAGAACTGGGTCCAAGCACAGGCACCCGAGCGCCCTGTCGTTACCACTTGTTTCTTTCTTGCCAGCCCTGACTCAGGGGGCAGCTCTGTCCCGGGCCCCAGGGAGTCTTCCCAAGGGAGACTGTGGTGGGCAGGCTGCTCGCATTCTGAAAACAAAAGCCCAGAAACACGCAAAAAGAAAGGACAGAAGGACTGCCCAGACAGATCTGGACAGCAGCGTTGCATCCCGATCCTCCGTGTGAGGGCAAAGAAATCCTTTGCCGGTTCAGATCCTGGGGGCACAGGACTCTGGGGGCTTCTCGGAGGCTCAAGGGGCAGCTTCACCCTCGCGGTCCGTGAATCTAAGGAAGGGCTGGCATCCTCGGCGGGAGGGTCAGCGTGCTCCGGCTCCCGGCCAGCTGAGGCGCCCTGCCAAGGCTTGCCAGAGCCCTGCTCGCTCTGCCGCCGCCGCCGACACGAAGGCCTGTCCTCAGCCCAGGAGCTCAGCGAATCATTTTTACGCAGGACAAAACTCGAAGCAACAACCCGGAGTCCTTCTCCCCAAACTCAAAAACCACCTGAGAGCGCTGCCATTCTCACTTTCGCCACGAGGTGTCGCCCGAGAAAACGCGATCGGGCTTCCCAAGCGAACCACGCGTGCACACAAAGGCACGGAAAGATCCGACTTGGGGCAATTCATTTGGTTTACATTTTGGTCTCTAACGGATCGGAAGCTAGGGTGAAGAACCCTCAGTCCTGCCAGACTGGAGGAACACCGAGATTCCGGCGGCGGCATAGGAATTCCCTCTTACTTCAAACTGGTTACTTTGACCCGCGTTGACAGGACGAGGCGGTCAGCTGGAAACCAGCCTGAACGCTCTCTGTCTCTGTCTGTCTGTTTGTCTGTCTCTCTGTCTCTGTCTCTCTGTCTCTGTCTGTCTCCGTCTCTGTCTCTCTGTCTCTGTCTGTCTCTGTCTCTGTCTGTCTGTCTCTCTGTCTCTGTCTGTCTGTCTCTCTGTCTGTCTCCTGTCTCTCTCCTCTCTCCAATTAATTTCCGAATTCAGTAGCTGCAGCTTTAATATAAATAGAAACATTCAAACCAAACATAAAGCATACAAGATTAACCACAATTTACCTTCCTGACCAGAGAAAATTTGACTGTAGAGAACTTTTCCACAGTCACAGAATCCCTAACAGAGAAACTCTCCCTTGGTGGACAAATATTCCACTTGGGCCCAGATGAGGGAAGACTTTTTATTTTCCCCAAGGGTTCTGGACCCTAACCCTAAATGCTACATCCCACCACTACCACCAACTGTCAGCATGTGATATTTAACAAAAAGATAAACTGAGGTGAGCTTCTTGGAGCAAAATTATGGTTTACAAGTAGAGGTGCAACCCACCAGTAAAACAGGTCTCAGCCTCAAAAAGACCTTGAATTGAAGATGCAACACATTTTTATAAGCACAGAGTAAAGAACAGGACAAAGAGAAAATAATTAGCCAGGATCACTGGTGTGAGGGATCATGATTGGTGACATTAAGGAAGATGGGGGGTGTGCACATGTGGGACTGAGACCACCCTTCTCTGTCTCTAAGGAATGAATGTTTTTGTGAATTTTTGTGGATCCCAGCAGCAGCCTGATGTCACTGATGGGGACCCAGGAGGTAGACACACTGGTGACTAGGGATCAGATAAAACCATCCTTTTTCAATTGACAGAGATGAGGCTAAAAAGGCGACAAGGTCCCCTTAGTCCAGTTCTCAAAGGTGAGATGCAAACCTTGAAGCTGGTGAGAAGATAATGGTTTATGAGAATATTGAACCTCTAAAATAGAGTTTTTCTGTAACGAACAGTGATTATGGGAAAGCTTAATCCTTTGGCATTTAATTAGATAGAGAGAGGATTAACCTTTGAACTCATGAGCTTCAGAATATGGTTACAGAATAAAATCAATTATAAGAAACACAAGTCAATATTCCTTTTCACACTACAATGTTTGCTATGGTGCGGGCTCAATTGGTCTCTGCACACCAAAACATGTATGCAGCTCACAGATTCTGAAAATTCAATAGTGTGTGTTCATCCTTCATTGCCAAATGAGACCATGCCATCAGAGAAATGATAACATGACTTGCACTTGACTTTGTCTTGAGTGAGGGAGGGCTGTGCAGGTCATCAGCCTCACTTCTCATCCAGAGCCATCTGAATCCAGTGACCAGATCTTCATCAGGATGACTGGAGATGACCCAAGATGAGGCAGTTGGGGTTAAGTGACTTGCCCAAGGTCACACAGCTAGTGAGTGTCAAGTGTCTGAGGTGAGATTTGAACTCAGATCCTCCTGACTCCTGCACTGGTGCTCTATCCACTGTACCACCTAGCTGCCCGACAATTCAATAAAATGAATCTTCAGGTGCTCCAGTGGTAGGGTGGCCCATTTCCTCCTCACTTTTGTCACAATGTTCTTCCAAGAGGAGTCAAACTGTTGATCAAAAAGGCAGCTAGAAACCATGTGATGAGGGCAAACCACATCTGATGTAGTTCTAGGACCTCACTTTTCCATGACCCCAGTCATGGAGTTGTTGGCACAGGAGGGGCAGTAATCTTTTTGATGCAAAGGGGCCCCCATCTGGCATGACCCACAGGCCACCTCCTGTCTGGTCACCCAGACATCAACTTCAGTACCTGGGAGTTAGTGGGTTGACTAGGGCTGGGGTTGAGTGTTCCTGGATCCCCAATAACCCATCTTCCCCTGCTGAGGGACAATCCATCTCAAGGCCCTGAGTGTTTCTCCTTCCTGTGTAGTGAAGTACAGAGAAGAGAGAGAGAAAACTGCACCCTGGCTACATCCTAATACCACTAAGAAAAACTGGACTCAGTTAAATAAATAAGGTGGAAATATACAGTCAATATTAAGCCAATCAGCTGTTCTGTGTTTGGTTCTAACTATTGCTTCTTGGCCCCCATACAGCTGATAGGTGAGATAGGTGAGATGACCTGGTCTTCCCATCTCTTTGAGGACTTGCCACATTTTACTGGAATCACTAAAGTTTTAGGGGAGTCAATGAAGCACAAGTAGAGGTTTATCTGGAGCTCCCTTGCTTTCTCCATAATACATTGAACGTTGGCAATTTGGTCTCTAGTTCCTCTGCCTCTTTGAAAATCAGCCTGCTGTTCTGGTAATTCTCAGTTCACACACTGCTGAAGTTTAACTTGCAGAATCTTAAGTATGACCTTTCTGGTGCATGACATGAGTGTAATCGTTCAATACTTCGAACATTCCCTGGCATTGCTCTTTTTTAGGATTGGGTTAGGGTTATATATATCTTGGTGAGTTGTTTCTGTAATTTCTGATTCTGTGACTCCATTTGGGGTTTTCTTGACAAAGATACTGGGGTGGTTTGCCAGTTCCTTCCCCATCTCATTTTACAGACGAGGAAACTGAGGCAAGCAGAGTGAAGTGACTTGCCCAAGGACACACAGCTAGCATCTGAGGCCAGATTTAAATTCCGGAAGATGAGTTTGTCTGATTCCAAGCCCAGTGAACTATGGCGCCCCTAGTGGCCTCTACAGCACATTGCCGAGCCCTTCAAACACCCTACAAGAACATTAGCCTCCTGGGGACTGGCAACACTGCCCGGGACACTGAGCGGGCATTTGCCTCTGGCCTCAGAGCCACGCTAGGAATGTCGGGCTCCTCATCTTGGTGGGCGCCTTTTCTGAGGAATGGTGAGGTCACTCAGGGGAAGCACCCCTTGTGCCTGTCTGCACAGACCAGTTCAGAGTCCGTGGGTCCTTAAGCCCCGACTCTGTGCCAAGAGGCTGCTACTGCAGAGGAGGCAGGGCAAGGCAAAGCGCAGTCTGTGCTCTCAAGGATGTCCCAGGGGAACGCAGGAGATGCTATGGGAGCAGCCGTACAAACAGGGCATGGCCAGGGTAAAGAGGGGGTAGTTTTGGAGGCATTAATGGGGGCTGGGGGGGACGTTGGGAAAGGCCTCCTTAGAAGAGGAGGTCTTAGTTCAGCACTGAAGGGAGCCGGGAGAGAACTTGGCTGCATGGTTCTGCCACTGAACATGCTCGGGGATGGAGCGCTCTCCGGGGCTCTCCTGTTCAGAATTGCTGGCCAGTCAGGCCCCCGTGTGCAGGGACACAAGCCCCAGAAGTCCGGTCTCAGGCTCACCTATTGCCCCATGTGGGCAGGCAGACTCCATCGACAGGAACACCAGACCCCAGTGAGACAAGGGGAGAAAGACAGGGAGAGAGTCTCTGTGACCGGGCCCACGGGGATAAAACAAGAGCCCCCTGTGCAGCGTGACTCCAGGAAGGTCCCCTCCCTGAGAACCCCCACACACACCTGCACACTTTGTTGGGGGCGAGGATAGGGGTGGGGGGCTCAGTGACATCACGGTGATGTCACACTTGCACATGATTGACATGAGGCTCTCTCCAGAGTCCTAGGAGTCTGGTGACAGAAGTCAGGACTGACCATGGCCAGGAGGCAGCGGGTGACCTTGGCACCTGCTTCACGGGCCTGGGACCAGTTGTTCTCCCGGGCCCACTCCACTGGGCAGGGTCCCGTGCTGGGTGGGGCAGACGCGCCCCCACCTCCCTGGAAATGAACACGACTCCGGAGGAAAGGGGGAGCGCTGTGCCTCCAGGAACGGCCATGGGGGACCAGGGCAGGGGCGGGGGGACCCAGGGTGGCCTCGCAGAGCCCCTGGGGGCGGGGGAAAAGCATTGCTTGGGGGCCTCTCTGTGCTAGGCGCTTTGGCCTGGGCCTTCGCTTTATCCTCTCGACTTTGCTCGATCCCGTATAGCTCGGGGGCGGGAGGGGTGCGCAGGATGGGGAAGGTTAAAGGAAATGGGGGAATCCAGGCGGGCTTCCCCGAGGAGGCACCTAGCCTCCGCTTCAGGGACCTGTGGCACTCAGAGCTGGAAGAGACTTCAGGCATGCGCACAGGTCGCATGAGCCTCCGAACTACGCTTCCCAGAAGGCTGTGCGGATAACTCCCCTGCCTTCCGGGTGAGGGGGCCCTGGGGAGGACTGCAAGGCTTCCACGGTGTGCGTCACTTCCGTCCTCCTCTTGGAGGATTTCGGGGCGTCCTTGGCTACGGCCGCTGTCCGAGCGCTCTTGTCCAGGCCTGGGGTGAATGAGTCCCACAGCCGGAAGGCGGACCAACGGAAGAGAGGGCGGAGCCAAAGCGCGCAGTCCCTGCCTCTGGAGCTGTCCGACGGGGAGGGGGAGGGGCGCCGCGCGTGCGTAGTCAGTCCTCCTCAAGGCGCTTCTAAGGCACGCTCTCCCGACAGCGGGCCCGCCCATTGGCCAGAAGGAAGGGGGTGGGGCACTCTGGGAACCAATCAGCAGTCACCTCGAGAACCTGCCCTGGGGTTCTGCCCTCCGGGGGCGTGGCAATCCACCCTCCCTCCTTTTCCTTCAGTGCGGGGGCAAGGGATGGCTCCCGGACCCTCAGTGGCCAACGCCCTCCAGGTGAGCCTGCGGGGTAAACCGAGGCCCGGGCCAGCTTAGAGGTGGGAGGTGCTTGGGCACGGAGTAGGCGGAGCTGTGGAGGAGCCGGCTGCGGGCCTAGGCTGGGCGGCTGCCTTGGGTGCCCTCCCCCAGGACCCCAAGCTGGGGGGAGGGGATACGAAGCGGGGAGAGGAGATACCCCCCAACACCCAGGAGGGTCAGGGGCACAGACCCAGCCCCGCCCCAAGCTGACCCCCCCAACCCTGCCGCACCTCGCCCCCTGCTGAGCCTCGCAGGGCTCCCCCTTCCCAGGTCCAAGAACTGCCCCCGTGACCCCCATCAGCTGGAGGCTTCCCTGGGCATCTCCCCCTCCCCCATCTCCCCCTCCCCCTCTGTCTCATCTCCCTCCCCTCTCTGTCATTCTCCCCTCCCTCTCCCCCTTCTGTATCTCATTCCCCATCCTCCTCTCTCATCCTCTCCCCATCTCCCCCTCCCTCTCTGTCTCATCCCCCTCCCCTCTCTGTCATTCTCCCCTCCCTCTCCCCCTTCTGTATCTCATCCCCCATCCTCCTCTCTCATCCTCTCCCCATCTCCCCTTCTCCCTCTGTCTCATTCTCCAGACATTGGATGCTGGTGAAACCCAAGGTCTGGACTTTGGCCACACTGGTCCCCCGAGTTGCCCTTTTGGGGTTTCTTCCAGACAGTTATTTTTTTCTCTTTACACTTCACCTTCTGGATCTAAGAGGTTTGGGAAGAATTCCTGTTATTTTGCTAGGAATAATACATAGATTTCTAACGGATATCACAGCATCCTCACAACTCTGGGATTAAAGCTGAAGACACTGAGGCTGGAAGCTGGTGCATGGTCTAAGCTGAATTTGAATTCGTCTCCCTGACTCCAGGCCCAGCCCTTGATCCCTTGTGGTTCTTTATTTGAGATGGCTTTCTGTTAGTCCAGATCCGCTTAAGGTTTGTTTCCTTGATCTGTGTTCTAGTTGAGCTGTTTTTGCCCTTGCATAGACAAAGTTTCCTTGGTATCTCTTTGGCCAAACTGTTAATTCCCATTCCAATTCTTTCTTCCATAGTTCTCATTTCTTTTCCTGTTTTTCCCCCTCTAGCACTATATAATTTGTGAAAATGTTTTTGAATTTTTATAAAGAATCCTTGTTTCCTCTCTTCTAGGAATTCTGATTGAAATTTGTGTCAAAGTTGTTTTTCTTTGAGACTTGTCTTGTAGATGTTTTGGAGTTACTCTCTCCTTCTCAATATGTGTCTTGGGCATCCTTATTTTCTGATGCAATTCTTTTTTTGGGTTTTCTCCTTCTTCCACCCTCCTCCCTGACTTCAGACTTTATATTAGGGCTAAGCCCTGTGCACTTCTGGTCCTGATACTGTTTTTGTGGGTATGGAGTGTTGGGTTATTCTAGATGCAACTCTGGCTGCTCACCTACAAGCTTTCAGGGCTCCCAGAGTGGTCTGATCCAGAATAAGATCTGATCACTTAACCACCACCACCACCCCACCACCCCCATCTGAGCTTTCCAAGTCTGAGCAATTGGTCTGTGGGCTTGCCATGCCTAGAGGGCCAGTAAACTGCTGCTGGACTCAGCTACTGTCAGCCAGCTGGGAAGTTCTCAGATTCAAAGGGACAGAATGCTAGTCTTCCCTTCAGTGTGGGGTTCCTGCCCTGGTATTCCTCGAGGGCTTGGGTCTGGACTAGAGGTTGGAACTGAAACCCTCCTGAAGGCTCTTAAACTGCTCTCAGACTCCCCCCAAGTCTTCTTTCCAGGATGCACATTCCAAGTCCTTCAGCTGATGTCTGGAGGCACCTCCCTATCCTGACTGCCCTCCTCTCTCGTTCTCTGGTTCCTCTAGAACATCTGAGGGACTGAGCCCAGAATACAGGACTCCAGATGTGGAGATGTTGTGACTTGCTTCTGAACTTGGTGCTCCATCCACAGCCTAGGGCCCATGACTGCCCCTTACACTGGTACCCAGGTGCCCCTGGGAATAGGTCTTTCCCACAGGCCCCTCTGGAACTGGGCAATGAGTCACTACATAGCTGGTTGGCCTCAGTCCTGGCACCCTGCACTAGGTCAGGCTTGTCCTGGAGCACAGCCTTTGATTCAAGACCCTCATGTTCACAGACCTCTCTTGTCTTCTTGGCTCCATTCTGTAAAATGCTTTGCAAACTTGAAAGCACGTTATAAATGGTGCCATTAATTAGTGTTAAGTACAAGGTGACAGAGGTATGCCTGGACACAGCATGGGCTGAAAAGACTGAGAGGTCTTAGTAGACTGCTGACTCAACAGGAAACGAAAGCAGATGAGGCAGCTGAGAGGGCCAGAGGGCATGGTGTCCATGACTGGGGGGTGCCACCACTTCTGGCCTCTGCTCCGGTCACACCATATCTGAACTCCTTTGTTCAGTCCTGGGCATGGGGAGCTCATGAATGAACTGGAGAGCTAGCGGAGGGGGCAGCCAGGACAGGGAGGGGCCTCCAGAGCAGCAGCTGAAGGACCTGGGATGCACGTCCTGGAAAAGGCCCCTGGGGGTGAAGTGTTGAGCAGATGGAAGTGGACACAGTAACTGCCTCTGTCTGCCTTCACAGGTAAATGCTTTCATGCTGAAGAGAGAACTGGCTTGTTCTCTTGGCCGTGGGAGTCGCTAAGAAGCAGATTTTGACTTGTAAGGAAAACCTTCCTCACAATGGGAGCTGTCCCATGGTGGAACTCCTAACAGGTCACCCCTCATGAGATAGCTGAGCACATGCTGGGGATGGTGGAGACAGGAGTCTTGTTCCCGTGTAGGCTGGGCTGGCATCTCTTAGGGACTGTGATTCAGTGTTCTCTTCTGTACAATGGAGGTGATGAACATTTGCTAGGGGTTAAGAATGGCCCAGATGAGCCACATAGAAACAGGCTGTTCAGACTCCTGTTCTGTCCATGATTCTGAGTCAAGACAAGCTCGACCTCAGAGAGAGGTTCTAGGGACGATTGACCTGGGATGCCCTGAATCCTGAACTCCTTGTGATCTGGCCGGCTTCCCCTCCTCCTCCCATGGTCATCTGAGGGATGGTGTCCAGGTCAGCACACCTGTATTTGGCGTTTCAGGAATCTGTGACCTTCAATGATGTGGCTGTGGACTTCACCCCAGAGGAGTGGGGGCGCCTGCACCCACTTCAGAAGGAGATGTACCGTGAAGTGATGCTAGAGAACTACCGGAACCTGGTCTGCCTGGGTGAGAACCGAGGCTGGCCTGGGCCCCATGCTTGGCCCCAGGGGGAGGGAAGCTCTCTTAGAAAAGAGTATCAGGCTTGCCAGAGGTGCCTGTTCTTTTGGGGCTCTGGAGAGAGGCAGAGGTTTTTTGGGCTGCCCAGTACCTGTTCTCAGGTGAACAAAGGAAGGATCTTTGCTTTGTCCTTCTGAAATCTGACTTGTGGACCATGTTGTCCCTGTTATCCTGTGTCTCAGAACTGGGACCATGTTGTCCCCAGGCCCATGATTCACCCTCATCGTCCCAGGGATCTGAATACATCCCAGGGATGGGGCCTTCTGAGCCAGGATCTGCTCTGGAGCTCAGTGCCCCCAGCTTTCAAGCATCCTTCAGTAACTTCTGTATCTTCCTCTGGGCCTTCCCAGCAGAACCTTGTTCTCCCAGAAGGAGTTAGGGAGTAAAACAAAATCCTGAGGAGGTTCTCTTTTCATGAGTCTTTTATATTTTCACTTAACAGGCCTTGCTGTTTCCAAGCCAGATGTGATCTGCCAGCTGGAAAGAGGGGAAGCCCCTAGGCTGCCAGAGGGAGACATCCCCAAAAGTGGCTATTCAGGTGAGTGATTGAAAGACACTTGGGCCAGTCAGTCATGGCTACTGGAAGCTCTGTTGTTCCCTCTGAGGGCAGGACATTTTAAACAGTTGGCCAGGCAGCTGTCCTGGAAGCTGCCCAGGCATCTGCAGGATCATGTGGATATCATGCCTGCTCTTCTGGAGCCTGCATGCACCAGGTCTTCATGTGGCCCTCTTTGTAGAGAGCATGGGGAGTTATCGACTCCATCATGTTACAATTGGGTGGTTGAGGCTGGTTCAATGACCCAACCCAAAGAGTGGTCCAGGAGACAGGGACAGCTTGGAGGAACTCTCTGGGGAGGGGGCAGCCTCTAGGATCTGCCTTGGATCAGGTCTTAAATAATTGTTGTCAGTGAAGCTGATGAAGGCATGAATCACCAACAGGTCATGGGAGCAGATGATAAAAAGCTAAGGGTAAGGGCGGTCTCATTGGATGTCAGAGTCTGGCTCCCAGAGCCAGGCTAGAACACTGGGATCAGGTCTCGGGACAGAATAGTCAGATAAATGTAGCCCTCTTCTCAAAGCTCTTCAGGTGGCAGGGGCCCCTTCACCTCCTCAGTGACCATTCCCACTCTTGGGCAGGTCACAAGCTTGCATCTGCCCTCTGTGACTCCCCCATTGCTTGTGTTCTCTGGCCCAAGCAGGTCAGGTGTAAACTCTCTCTTTCACAGCAACTCTTTTTAAATATTAGAACAGCTCCTACACTTCCCCTAAACCTTCCATAAAATTCCTGCTCTCTTCAATCAGATCTCACATGACATGCTCCCCAGCCCCTTTCCATCCTGGTGACTCTCCTCTGGATACTCCAGTTTGTCAGTTTCTTTCCTGAGCCGAGATGCCCAGGGTTAAATCTGGTACTGGGAGGGTGAGAGGCCTGATCAGGACAGAGGACGGTGGAACTGTCACCTTCCTCATTCTGCTCCAGAACACCTCTTGATGCAGCGTACCATTGCACCAGCTTTTGGCACTCCCCTGTCATGCTATTAACCCACTAAGGCCCCAATATCTTTTTCAGGGTGAAGGCATTGCACCCTTATCTCTTTCATCCTTTCCTTCCAGAGTTGGTTTTTGGAGCCCAGGTATACAGTTTGACATTTTGTCCTGTTTAATTTATTTTCTAAGTCTTTGTTTTATTTTAAGATTGTATTTAATTTCCTCCTCTACTTTTGTTTTGTTGTTTTGTATTATTTATTTATTTATTTTTAGTCTTCAACATTCACTTCCATAAGATTTTTAATTTAAAATTTTCTCCTCCCCCATCTCAAGTTGACATTCAATCTGATATAGGCTGTACTTATACATTCATATTAAACATATTTTCACATTGGTCCTGATGTAAAGAAGAGTTAGAACCAATGGGAGGAACCATGAGAAAGAAGAGACAAAGCAAAACAACAAAAGGAAAGGAGAGCTAGTCGTCTGCTTCCATTTGCCATCAGACTCCAGAGCTCTTTCTCTGGTGTGGACTGCATTTTCCATCTTTAGTCTTGTGGAGCTGTCCTAGATCCTTGCATGACTGAGAAGAGCTAAGTCTTATCAAAGTCAGTCATCGGACAATGTGGCTATTAGAGTTACAATGTTGCTGTTACTGTTACAGTGTTGCTGTTACTGTGTACAATGTTCTCCTGGTTCTGCTCACTTCACTCTGCATCAGTTCATGTAGGTCTTTCCAGGTTTTTCTGAAATCTGCCTGCTCATCATTTCTTATGGAACAATAGTATTCCCTTACATTCATATACCACAACTTGTTCAGCCACTCCCCAGCTAATGGGCATACCCTCAATTTCCAATGCTTTGCCACCACAAAAAGAGTTGCTGTAAGTATTTTTGTACATGTGGGTCCTTTTCCTATTTTTATGATCTCTTTGGGATACAGACCTAGAAGCAGTATTGCTGGGTCAAACACGCTTGGGGCTATAAACTTATAAATTTAAACATTGGTAATTAAAGTAGTTTTGATTAGATTTGATGGTTTAAGAAAAGAAAGACATGGCATCTGTCAGCCTAAGCCAGACACTGGCCTCACTCATAAGAGGTTGTTCAGCATCTTCACAGTGACTGCACTAGTGGGTATGCCTGACCCGAGGTCTCAGGTGACATTGCATCAGCTTCCAAAGCCTGGTTTTCTCATTTCACAAAACTGACCCCTCCGCAGAAAAAGGGTAAATTAAAATATTAGTCTGAATGCTTTTTGTGATTTACAAGCGACCCTTGTTACTATGAAGTCCAGCAAGAAATCTGTCGTGGTTCTCCTTAATCTTCGTCCCCTTCCCCTGAAACTTATCCATTTCATCCTGCTTCTTGTTTGCTCGTAGCTGTGTGCCTGTTGTCTCCCAGTTAGT
The DNA here is from genome assembly GCF_028372415.1 of Notamacropus eugenii. Taxonomy (NCBI): domain Eukaryota; kingdom Metazoa; phylum Chordata; class Mammalia; order Diprotodontia; family Macropodidae; genus Notamacropus; species Notamacropus eugenii. Next base: position 870,509 of record NC_092875.1, read on the forward strand.
CTAGGGGCATCTTGAGGGCAAAGGCTGTCTCTTTTGCCTTTATTTGTATCCTTGGCACTTGATTCCTGGTACCAAAGTTGTGCTTGTCCTTCATTCTCGAAGACCGCCATAACTTCAAGATGATCACATGACTTGCAGCTGACTTTTATTTGATAATAAATGCTTGTCAACTATTTCATTTCTGGCCATCTTATTTCTAGTTCAGGATTCTGAAGATAAGCCTGAGAAAACAGCTGGGGAAACAGGAGTTTTTATACTTTTTTTTTCCAGATTGGGTAATAGGGTCTGATGCCAAAGAGTCAGCTCTGAAGCTTGCCACTTTTCGGGAAAAATCAGCCCTGGAACATCTCACAAGGGATCATTTCTGTGTATCCAAGTGGGAAGGAGCTCTAGAATGTGTTGGCAGGTATGAAAGAGGAAAACTTAGTACTCTGTATTTTTTTATGTCAGCTTCATCAGAGGTGTGTGTGTGTGTCTTTGTGTGTCTGTGTGTGCACACTTAACAACATAGTTGTTACTATGTCAACATATATCAAGCATTGGTGCTTGAAGGGATATTGAAATGCCACAGTTTTAATTGAAATTCTCCATCCCCAAGCAGTTCTTTTTACATTTAAATAGTCAGAAACAAAAATAATTCCACAAGTCAAGTTTGTAAGCAAAGAAAGAAAGTATAGGTAACGGTCTTTAATCCATCAAACAGTAGAATCCTAAGTTAAAATATCCTAGGAACCTGGGGAGTCATTTTCTTAATGTATTCAGTCCATTCAAGAGTGGGGAAGGGAGCTCCTTCCCTTCTCAGGTCACAGCCTTAAGTCTCCTTCAGAGGGATCAGAGTTCTTCCCTAAAATTTGACTTAGAATACTTTCTCTTTTTGAAGAAGGGTTTCTAACCTGACATCTATGAACATATTTTTTAAAATATGTTGATAACTGCATTATAGTATCATTGATTTCCTTTGCAGTCCTAGCTATTTTATTTTATCGCATTTAAAAAGTGATTCTAAGAAGGAGTTCTTAGAGCTTCCCAGACATTCATAGGGGTCCAACATACAAAAAAAGGCTAAGAACCTCTGCTTTAGAAACTGATTAGGACTTTCATGCTAGGACGCTGTCTCCTTGGCATTTGACTAACTGTTGAAAAGGTTTACTAGATAAGTCCAAAGCCTTTAGGTCAGGCCCTAAGAAAGTAGGATTTCTTAATGTATCTAAAAGAGGGAACCTGGGGTGCCTTTGTACAAAGCCTTCTTTAACAAAGGTTAAAGAAGAGGCCTCCCAAGAAATGTGTTCTAGGAAATTAAATATCCTAATATTCTTTTATCCTAAGGAAAAATCCCAATAAAGTAAGTATGTCTGAAATCACAATCTATGGCCAATCCCCTTCCCTCAGCTAAGAGTTGTTCCCAAAGAAATAATTATTGAGTCTAATCTCTCCCTGCTTCTTTCCAGGGGTGGAAGATCACAATGCCTCTGACTCTTTTAATATATTAATTAGTTTTATGGAATTTGTTTTTCTTCTTTATTATGAGAGATGGTTCTCTGGGAAGAGGGTTGGAAGGGATAAAGTGGAAAACAGTTAATAAAAATTAACACCAGTGACTTAAAACAATAGGTACAAAAATCATTTTTAAAAGTTATAGTATTTTTAGGTTTAGGCCTTTGCAAATGTAACAGAATTTGCTCAAAGTAATTATTTTCTGAAACTAATGAATATTTGCCATAATTGAGTTATAATCCAGACTCTGTTGGGCATTATAAGATATATATATGTATATATATATATATATATACATATATATATATATATATAAGATATTTTATAAGATATAAAAGTTTTAAATGTTATAAAAGTATGAAAGTTTTTAACCATAGTTGATACATTCTCTTCACAGAATTCCTCCTTCTGAGAAGCCCTATAAATGCAGTGAATATGAGAAAGCTTTCCACAAGAGCTCACACCTTACTATGCATCAGAAAATCCAAGCTAGCAAGAAACTTCATGAATGTAATGAATGTGGGAAGACCTTCAGTGTGAGAACAGGTCTTACTCGACATCAAAGAATTCATACTAGAGAGAAACCTTATGAGTGCAGTGAATGTTTGAAGGCCTTCAATCAGCGATCACATCTTACTCAACATCAGAGGCTTCACACAGGAGAGAGACCTTATGAATGCAAAGAATGTGGGAAGGCCTTCATTGTGAAAACAGGACTTATTCAGCACCAAACAACTCATACTGGAGAGAGACCTTATGAATGTAATCAGTGTGGAAAAGGCTTCAGTTTGAGGACAGATCTTACTCGACATCAGAAACTTCATACCAGAGAGAAACCTTATGAATGTTTTGAATGTGGGAAGGCTTTCCACTGGAGCTCACACCTTACTCAACATCAGAGAATTCATACTGGAGAGAAACCATATGAATGCAAGGAATGTGGAAAGGCTTTTCACCAGAGGTCGAGCCTTAATGAACATCAGAGAATTCACACTGGAGAGAAACCTTATGAATGTAATGAATGTGGGAAGGCCTTCAGTAGAAGCTCACGACTCACTGTACATCAGAGGATTCATACTGGAGAAAAGCCTTATGAATGTAGTGAGTGTGGGAAGGCCTTTAGCAAGAGCTCACAACTTATTGTCCATCACAGAATTCATACTGGAGAGAAACCCTATGAGTGTAATGAATGTGCAAAGGCTTTCAGAAGTAGCTCAGGACTTATTCAACATCAGGCTACTCATAGTGGAGAGAAACCTTATGAATGTAATGAATGTGGGAAGCCCTTCAGCCATAGCTCACATCTTATTGTACATCAAAGAATTCATACAGGAGAGAAACCTTATGAATGTCATGAATGTGGGAAGACTTTCCGTTTGAAGACAAGTCTTACTCTACATAAGAGAATTCATACTGGAGAGAAACCTTTCAAATGTAATGAATGTGGAAAGACTTTCAGCGTGAGAAAACGTCTTACTCTACATAAGAGAATTCATAGCCGAGAGAAAACTTTGGAATATTTAGAATGTGAGAAGACCTTCCATGGGACATCACAACTTACCCTACAGGAAAGAATTCATATTGGAGAGAAACGATTTGAGTGTTTTGAATGTGGAAAAGCCTTCCATGGAAGCTCACAGCTGACTCTACATTGGAGAATTCATACTGGAGAGAAACCTTTTGACTGCAATGACTGTGGCAAGGCCTTTAGGCAGAGATCGCAGCTTACTGTACATCAGAAAATTCATACTGGAGAGAAACCTTACGAATGCAATGAATGTGGAAAAGCCTTCATCCGCACAACAGATCTCACTCGGCATCAGAGAATTCATACAGGGGAGAAACCTTATGAGTGTAATGAATGTGGGAAGGCCTTTAGCCAGAGGTCACAACTTACTGTACATCAGAGAATTCATTCTGGAGAGAAACCTTATGAATGTAAAGAATGTGGGAAGGCTTTCAGTCAGAGATCCCAACTTATTGTACATCAAAGAATTCATACACGAAAGAAACCTTATCCTCCTTTATCTTCTTTCAACAATTAAGTATTTGATGCCAAGTCTCCTGTATGCCTGTGTATTTCTCTCCTTTCTCTTTAGATCATCACAGTTAAGGTTTTCCTTCCTGCATCTTTAACTGTACCTTCTCTGTCTTTGTTGTATCTTGGCTTTTTTTTTCTCATACCCATTAAATTGATTGTTCTCCAAGATTCTGTCCTGGACGCTCTCCTCTTTTCCTTATTCTCTCTCTGTTGGGAATTTCCCTCAGCCCTGTTTGGGTAACTAACTAGCAGGTTAAAAGAAAAAAGAACTTGCTGAGAAATAAGTTAAAGCCATGAGGATAAAGATCGAAAAGTGCAGGGAGACCTCAAGCAGCCATTGGGGCCTTTCCCTTTTTGCAGTGACCTCTAGCTTCAGAATGTCTAAGGATTTTTCATTATTTTTAATCCGTTGGTGTTGTGGGAGAAGGCATAGGAATGGGATGGTGACAATCATGGCATCGAGGAAGCTTTTGGGTCCCGTTAGTCCCTTGTCAATACCCTGCAGAAGTCATCCTCTGTACCTGGAAGCCTGCCCTCTTCCAGACTTCTCTGCTACCACTGAGGGCATTACTGTTTTGGCAGTCTTGGCATCATCCTTGTCTCTTCTCTTGCCAAACCTGTTATTTCTTTCTCTACAACTCTGGTATTTATCCCCTTTTCATCACTCCCACAGCCACTACCCTCATTCAGGCCATGGATTGTTTTTTGCAACAGTCTTACACAGGGGTGGGGAACCTGCAGCCTCAAGTGCAGTCCTTTGACTGAATCCAAACTTCACAGAACAAATCCCCTTCATAAAAGGATTTGTTCTGTAAAACTTGGACTCAGTAAAAGGCTGCACCTAAGGACCTAAAGGGCCACATGTGACCTCAAGGTCACAGGTTCCCCACCCCTAGCTTATATTTTGTCACGTTGTCCCAAGTCTCTATACCAGGCCAGCTTTCACACAACTGCCAAAGCACAAGTCTGAGTATGCCACACGTTTACTCCCTAGTGAGTCCCCATCTCCTCTAAGATGGGATACAAAAGTCTTTGTTTGACCTTTACCCAACCGTACTCCTTCCTGCCTTTCTACTCTTCTAGTTGGCTCCCCTCGAAGCTCTTCTTGCTCTTCCTCACACACAGTATTTTTCGTACCCACACCTTTATACAGCCTTTGTCTTAGGTTGGGAAGGCTTTCCCTTCCATCCCCTGAACCTCACCCTAATTTCCTGTAAGGATCAGCTAAAGCACCCTTCTTGGTCCCCCAGCTGCTAGCACCTTCCCCTCCAAAGCTATCTCTCATCGATTTTGGTATTTATTGATTTTGGTATTTATATTTTGTCCCTCTGTCTCCTATGTTTGAATGTTAGCCCCTTCAGGGTAGGGACTGTTTTGTGGGCTGGCAGGTAGTAAGCATTTTTTTAAATGCTTCTTAATATTACAATGAATCAAAATATTAATGATTCAATAGAATTAATTCAGACTTTTTCACATCCAAGACTAATGCCATCACACTATCCCCTTGATCATTCCTGTCTTTTCTGCATTAAGTTCTGCCATTTGGGGTGAATGCTGCACAACTCTGAACCATTAAAAGGATGGGCAGCGTGCAAACCTCTGTGACATACCTCTACAAAAGTATTCTTCTTGTCTTTTGCCATCACCGCCATTTCTAGATGTTGGCTTGCTCCCAACTCATCTATCTCTTCTGAGCTTCGCATTTTCTGTCAAAGTTGCTTCCAGTCTCAAGCCACAGCCTTCTCTCTCTTCCCTCACTCCCCATTTCCAACCAGGTGCCAGATTTGGTCAGTCCTCCCTTGCTGAGCAATCCTGCACCCATGCACTTCTCTCTCCACCTGCATGGCAGCCACCACTCTCGTCTCAGCCCTTGGCATCTCTCCCTGGCCTAATCTCCTCATCTCCTCCTGCTCTCCCTGTCTCAAATACACCTCCACCTATTCTCAAAGTTCAGAACTGAGCAGTCACTTCTAGGTGCTCCCTATCACCTCGAAGGCCCAGTACAAGTGCCTCTGTTTAGCCTTTCAATCCCTTGATGGTCAGACTTCAGTCAACCTTGACAGCTTCACTGTTCCCCTCCTGGTACTCTACATACGACAGGGATTGTTATTGGTTCCTGAACCTCTCTGGCAGTTTGGCGAGGCCTTTAGAACCATCTTCAGAGGATTGTTTGTAAATGTGTAAAAAGAAAATGCATGGGAGTGCAAAAGAGAGATATTGAATCTTTTAAACTATCCTTTAGTTTCTCAGTGAATAAAAATAGAATTTCTCTGCCATATTTGGCTTTCTGGTTTGTTAGTGCAAAGATCCAGTGTGCTGAAAGTAAATTGAAAAAATAAATTGATGTCAGGCAACTGGACAGGGAAACCACATGCCCAAGTCCTGAAAAGTGTCCTTCCTGCCTCAGACTCAAGGAGCCTTGAGGGAAGACAGGGGAAAGATGAAATCATTTAAGGCTGGGACTAGGTCAAAGAGGCCATTCTCTGCCTCATTTCTTATCCAACCTTAATCACTGAATTGGTGCTGCCCCAATCAAACTGAGACAAGTTAAAGACCTTAGCTTGAAAAGGCCAAGGGCCCCCACTTCATCTGGGAGCCATCTCCAGTATCCTGATGAATATCTGGCCACTGGACCCAGATGGCTCCAGAGGAGAAAGTGAGGCTGATGACTTTGCACAGCCCTCCCACACTTCAATCCATTTCACTTGCATGTCACAGCATCACCTCCCTGATGTCATGGCCCTCTTGGAGAATGAAGGACAAATAGCACAACGATAGTCATTAGGACTACGTAGCATAAATGACTCCATGTTGGAGTCCTATCATTTCATAACCATGAATACCACACAATATGTTTATTAAAACCACATCTATCATACTCTCCATCCCACCCACATCTTGACATTGGAAAAGAAAAGCCAAACCCTTTTAATAATAATATTTAGTCAAGCAAGACAGATTCTCATTTTGGCCATGTCTAAAAATCTTTTCTTGCCTCATTTTGTGCCCAGAATCCATCCACTTGGTTTAGACCTAATAGGCAGAATGCCTGATCAGCAATCCTCTGGAACTGCTAGTCACAGTCAATAATTGAGAGGGAACCACCAGAATTTACTCATAAGGAGGGTTGACATGGTCAGCCCTGTGCTTTAGGAAAATCACTTTAGTGGCTGAATGGAAGATGGATTGGAGTGGGGAGAGACTGATGCAGGAAGCTATTACAATAGTCCCAGTGTGAGGTGATGAGGGTCTGTACCAGGGTTGGTTGGTTGTTGTCCTTTGTTCTCAAAGAGGACCAAAATGACACCGTGATAAAGTCAAGTTCCAATGTGTCCAACTGTGGCTTGGTCAGACCAATACAAGCTCAGAATGCTCTACCATAGATTGGGCACAGATAGTCCACATGAACATTTGGGGTGGTTACTCTAAATTTGCATATCCTACGTTTCCCCCATGCTGCTTCAATTTTGCATTGCTCATAGAGCACAGCACCCTTTCTGATGTGGGCACACCATGCTGAGTGGTCCTGTGCCAGGGTCTCCCATGTCCCACAATCAAATTCAAAGTTCTTGAGAGAGACCTTGAGAGTGTCCGTATATCGCTTCTTCTGACCACTATGTGATCACCTGCCCCATTTCAGTTCTCCATAAAAGTCTTTTTGACAAGTGTACATTTTGCATTCGAACAACGTGGCCAGCCCATAGGAACTGCGCTCTCTGAAGCATAGTTTGAATGCTTGGCAGTTCAACTCGAGCAAGGACTTCAGTGTCTGGTACTTTATCCTGCCAGGTGATCCTCAGAATCTTCCTAAGACAGTTCAAATGGGAATGATTCAGTTTCCTGGCATGGCACTGGTACACGGTCCATGTTTCACAGGCATACAACACTGAGGTCAGCACAGAGGCTCTGAAGACCTTCAATTTGGTAGTCAGTCTCATACCTCTTCTCTCCCAAACTTTCTTCAGAGCCTCCCAAATCCTGAGCTAACTCTGGCAATGCGTGCATCAACCTCATTATCAATGTGTAAATCCCTGGAAAGTACACTACCAGAGTAAATGAAGTTATCCACAGCATTCAAAACTTTTCCATTTTGTGTAACCAATGGTTCCACATATAGAGGGTGTGGTGGTTGCTGATGAAGCACCTGTGTTTTCTTGGTGTTAATTATTAGGCCAAAATTAGCACAGGCAGCAGAGAATTGATCCATACTTTGTTGCATCTCAGCTTCAGAGGCCACATTGAGTGCACAGTCATCTGCAAACAGAAAACCATGCACCAACACTCCCTCCACTTTGGTCTTGGCTTGTAGCCTTTTCAAATTGAAGAACTTGCCATCAGTACAGCAGTTGACCTTGATGCCGTGTTCATCTTCATTGAAAGCCTTTGTCAACATGGCTGAAACGTTCATGTTAAAAAGCATGGGAGCCAGCACACAGCCTTGTTTCACTCCATTGGTGACTGGGAAGACACGAGAGCATTGTCTACTATCCAGAACCAGAGCAAATATGCCATCATGAAATTGATGCACAATATTGATGAACTTCTCTGGGCAACCAAATTTTGACAATTTTCCATAAGCCCTCACAACCAACAGTGTCAAAGGCCTTGATCAGATCTACAAACATTGTGTACAGACCTCTGTTCTGCTCCTGGCATTTCTCCTGGAGCTGTTCGGCAGCAAACACTATGTTGATTGTTCCGTGACCCTTTCTGAAGCCACACTGGCTCTCAGGTATATGACCATTTTCCAGGTGAAAAATCAGCCTATTAAGGAGGACTCTAGGAAGAATCTTGCCACCAATGACTAAGAGAGAGACCCCCCCCCCCCCCCCAGTGATTGTCACAGGACAATCTATTCCCTTTACTTTTATAGAGATGGACAATGGAGGCATCCTTAAACTGAATAACCTCCCCCTGCCATATAACCATTTATGGACCAAAAACCTATGGTGCATCACAGCTACTTAGTGCTGATGGAGCCACATTGATTAGTGATAAGGACATGATCTTAGAGAGATGGGCTGAACACTTCCATAGTGTTCCAACAGACCATCATCAATCAATACTGAGGCCACTGACCATTTACCTCAGGTTGAAGTCAATCCCTCCTTAGCTGAACTTCCAACTGAAGAAGAGGTTTTGAGGGCCATTAGGCTCCTTTCATGTGGCAAAGCACCTGGTGCTGTTTCTATTTACAAGGTAGGGGGACCATTGCTCATCTCAGACAAAAGCTGTGCCATGGTAGAGGTACTACCCCACAGAAGAAATGGGGGTGGGGTGGTATTTAACAAATGATATGACAGTGAAATCAGCAGGCCATGACACCATATTGGATATGGAGGGATGAGAGAGAATGAGCAGTGCAGGATAACTTCTAGGTTGTGAGCCTGGGGGACTGAGAGGATGGTATTGCCTTCTTCTCTAATAGGGAAGGTGGAGGAGGGGATGGGGAAAAATAATGAATTGTGTTTTGAACATGTTTAGTTTAAGATGCCTACTGGACATCCCAGTTCAAGATGTCTGAAAGGCAGTTGGAGATGCAAGATTGAGGTCAGCAGGGAAGTTGGAAAAGTAGATATGAGAATCACTGGCATAGAAATGGTCATTAAGTCCATGGAAGTGGAAGAGATCTCCAAGGGAAGTAAGATAAAGGAAGAAGAGAAGAGGGTCCAGGATGAACCCCGAGGAAAACCTACAGTAAGAGAGAGTGACTTAGAGATCCGTCCAGCAAAGCTGAATGAGAAGGAACTTTCAGGTAGGAAGAACCAGGAGAGAGTGTTGTCTCAAAAACCCAGCTGGAAGTGACTATTAAGAAGAGGGGGATGGACAGTGCCAAAGGCTGCAGAGAGGTCAAGGATGAAGACTGAGAAAAGACCATGGGATTTGGCCATTGGAGAGAGTAGTTTGGGTTGGATAACAAAGTCCTAGATTATAGAGAATTAAGGGAGTGAAAGAAAAGGAAGTGAGGGCACCTATCACAGGTGACCTTGTCACGGAGCTTAGACAGAACTGTGGGAGGAGAGCAAGGAGGGAAGAATCCAGTGAGGACTTCTGAGGGTTCCGGGAGACATGGGCATGTTGGGAAGGCAGTTGGGAAGGGAGCCAAGGGAGTGAAGGCCGGCGAGAGATGACAGAGGGGGCGGTCCGCTGCAGGAGCCTGTGGACAGGGAGAAGGGTTTGACGCCAGGAGCATGGCCTCTCCTTGTGACGGAGGGCATCTGACTCAGGTGGTGGGGGAGGGGCACGGCTCTCCGGGAGCGGTGGGGGAGGGGGAAGGAGGTGGAGCAGGACTGCGGGGCAGCAGATGGTCCGGACAGGTGTGTGTGACGTCATTCCGCAATGCCTCCGTGGTGTGAGTTTCTCCACCGAGCCTTTGGCGGCCCGGCCTCAGATAGGCTCAGGGGACGGGGCACTTGAGGAACTGGCTCCTCCCGGGGTCGAGATGGGCCAAAGAGGAGCGCGCGGCTGGAGCAGAAGGGATCCAGCGGCGTCGAGACAGTGGCGGCGTGGACCTGGCTGAGGGTCGGACTGCTGGCGCAGCTCCCACGAGTGACGAGCGCACGTGACGGTACCGCACCGCCTCCCGGGCCCTCCGCAAGCAGCCTCGGGGAGCCCCCAGAACCCCCCGGGGCGCTGACTCAATGCCTGCTGGCCACGCCTCGGCCCCCAGGCAGGCACGGCTCAGGCTCCTGCTGGGTGCCGGCCCTCCGATGGAGTGGGTGGGCGGCACTCGAAGGAGCTCATTCCCACTCCTGCCCGTGCCTGCTCCTCTCCCTGGACTGGGGGTGGGGTCCGGCGCTAGCTCAAGTCCAGATCCCCGCAACTCCCTCTCCTCCTGCCTGCTGAGCCACCGGACTACATTTCCCAGAAGGCCTTGTGAGTGAGACTGCCGATCTCCCGGGGTGGTTCCGGTGCTGCAACACCCCTCCCCCCATACACGTAACTTCCGCCCCTCCGTCTTGGGCGCAGGCTCGTGGCCGCCTCAGCTCCGTTCCTTCAGCCTCCGTCGTCGCCGGAGTCCGAGCCCTACGTCCGGGGCCCGGTGAGGGAAAGCTGGGGGGCGAGCGGAGGCTGAAGGAAGCGAGGGCCGGGATCCTCCTGGGAGAGGGGGGAGGAGAGGAAGCGGACGCGCTGATTGGTTGGCAAGAAGGGGTGTGAGGCTAGGAAGCCAATCAGCGGCAGGCCACTCCTGAGACCGCTTCTGGGGTGGGGGTGGGGTCCGGGGGTTGGTGGCGCATGCGCAGATTCCCCTTCCCACGGTGGGGGAGGTTCCGTCCCTAAGGACGTGGGTGGAGGCCCCGCCCTCATCCACGTGCTCAGGTTTTTCCTTCCCTCCCCAGCCCCGCCCCCGAGGACTCAGCCGGTCCGGAGGTGGCCTGCGGAGAAGCTCGGCATGGCCCCTGGGCCCGAGGTGAGCCGGCCGGCAGGGGGCGCTGCGGCCTGGCCTCCAGCCCCGCCTCTGGGGGGGGGGGGCGCCACGTGGCCACCGTGGACTTCGCCCTCGTGGGCGCGTGATTGCTGGGCTCGGTCTTCCCGGCTGTGAAATGGGGGTGCGGGGAGGGGGCACCGGGGTTCTTGTGGTTTGTGGGGGCCGGATTGGGCAGAGACCCCTGGACGGACGGACGGACGGACGCCTGTGACCTCAGCCGGAACGTGCTTGGTCCCCCAGGGCCCCGTGACCTTCCAGGACGTGGCCGTGACCTTCACCCCGGAAGAGTGGGGGCGCCTGGCCGCCCCCCAGAAGGAGCTGTACCGGGAGGTGATGCTGGAGAACTTCGGGCACCTGGCCTGCCTGGGTGAGGACCTCCCCCCCCCCCCCAGATCTCGCCCCTCCCTGCAGATCCCAGGGGCTGGGGGGCTGATGAGGGCTCTTTTCCACACCCAGGCCTCGCCCTTTCCAAGCCCGAGGTGATCCTGCAGCTGGAGAGGGGGGAGGCCCCGTGGATGGCGGCGGGACAGGACCCCCGGAGGCGGAGGACAAGCGCAGGTGAGCCGGAGGGGGGCCTCTGGGGACTGGCATGGGGGGGGCAGCTGGGAGAGAGAGCCGTGCCCGGTGGGCATGAGTGTGTGTGTGTGTGCACGTGTGTCTGAGTGTGCGAGGGCACGCGTGTGCGTGACCCAGTGAGTGTGTGCGAGGGCACGTGTGTGCGTGACCCGGTGAGTGTGTGCGAGGGCACGCGTGTGCGTGGGCGAGGGCACGCGTGTGCGTGCAGGGGCGAGGTCTGGCTCAGCCACGGCTTCATCATCCGCCACCCTGCACGGGCAGCACTTTGGCAGTTGCCCTTGGAGGCCTGTCCTGCTTTGCTCCCCACGTTTTCTCCTTGTAGCCCCGGAGGAGAGAGAGACAGAGAGGGAGTTGTGTGTTAGAAGAAAACGGGCGTAAGTGAATGAGGACAAATTCTTCAGTCACTGCAACCAGTGACCACATTTTACATGATCTTGTAAACCAGTTTGGATATAACCAGCCACTTCAGGGGCACAAGGAACCTATAATAGGAGACCCTGGCTTGGACAGATCCACCAGGCTAGAGATGCTGCGGAGCCCTGGGCATGCTCAGCCCCAAGAGGCCACTCATGAAGCCAGATGAGGGCAAGGGCATCACTGAAAGGGAGGTGGGAGATCCATGACAGGAATGTCAGTTCATAGGTGTACAGGAGGGTGGGGCTGCTTTATATATGAAGAAGGCATCCTTACAGGCAGGCCTGCCAAGGGGCAGCACAGTGCCCAGAGTACTGGTCTGGATTCAAGAAGACTCATCTTCCTGAGTTCAAATCCAGCCTCAGACACTTAACAGCTGTGTGAACCTTCACTCCATTTGCCTCAGTTTCCTCATCTAAAATGAGCAGTGTCTTTGCCTAGAAAACCCCAAATGGAGGTCATGGAGAGTCAGACATGACAGACATGACTGAATGACAACCATACAGGTAAAGAAGTCGGGGAGGCATCGGGTCATTGTTGGTGGAGACCTTGGGGCAAAGGTCAGTGCAGGGACCTCACCCTCTGAAAGATACCGTTGACCTTTTTGTCAACACTTGGCCACTTTCCATGTGTCCCTGCTGGTTGTGTGGCTCGTCCAGTAGGGCATCAAGGGGCCCCATCCTGGGATGACTTCCTCTGCATCTCTCTGGTCCAAATTTGGGACCTTTTTTCTCACATGACTGCGGGTAGCCTGGGTCTCTTCCCTTGAGAACTGCCTGTTCATTTGCTCATGGCTCTTACTCTTAGAAAGTTGAACAGTAGTAACAGCTAACATTTATGGAGCACCGCCTGTGTGCAAGGCTTTAGAAATAGTATCATCTCATCTGATCTTCACAACCCGGGGAGGTAGGTGCTATTATTACCCCCCTTTAACCAATGAGGAAACTGAGGCAAACATGGCTTAAATGGTAGGCATTGTCTGGGACCAGTTTTGAACTCAGATTCTTGACTCCAGGCCTCATGCTCTGTCCACCACATCTCCTACCTGTGCCTGAACCATTTGCTTCAGCCTTTGTCAGACACTTCTTTTTTATCTTAGCATTGTGGGGTTGGTTTGTGCAGGTAATCAAAATACTCTGCTTTGCCTTCTTCACTGTTCCTTGCTTGGGCGTGAACTTTTCCCCTCTGTATCTGATGGGTTCTTTTTCCATGTGCCTCTAATTTTTTGTGGCACAACATTTTCTCTTTTGGGTGCATTTGCCTTTGGAGCCGTTTTGGCCTATGGTCAGGTCTCATTTCCTTCTGCTGCTCTCCAGTTTCCCAGCAGCTTTTGCCCACTAGCTACTGCTTATCCCAGTAGAGGGGCATCCTATTTATCCAGTCCAGAGTACTAGATAATTTGCTTTTGTGTACTGGTACCCAGTTCCACCGATGGAGCTCTTTTTCACCAAGTGTCCAGCATGGCTCCTCCATTCTCTTCTCTGACCCTGCCTCCTCCCTGGTGCAGACCTCATCACCTCACACCACCATCAGTGGCTGCTGAGTGAGGTCCCCCGTCTCATTCATCCTCAATTCACTGGTCGGAAGTGCAGGTCTGACCTCATAACTCCTCCCCCTTACCTGACGGACTTCATCACTGCCTAATCCGCTATCTTTATCCCCCTCCCACTTCTGCAGTTTTGTTAGAGCTGTCTCACTGATGCGTGACACCAGCCTCCTGGCTCTTCTATCTCCAGCTTCCCTTTCTTTGTGATCCTGTGTATTTTGTCTTAGGCTTTTACAAACATGATTTTGAGAAGAGCTGTATCCCAAACTGCCTACCTGCAGGGCCGGGGACCCCAGTCATGAGCCCTGGTTTGGGTCCTCTCCTCCATCTGTCTCTGTGGCCCTCTTACCCCTATGCTCCATGCTCACTGGGCCATCCAGTCAGAACACCTTCCGTGTTTCACCTGGGTTCTGTTTTTAACTTTCCCCCCCAAAAGTTTCAATCCCTTTCAGTCCCTCTGTGCCCTCAGTTCCTCTCTCCAAGTCCGAGGCCTGGCTTTCCCCAACATCTTCCCTCTCTGCTCTTGCCCTCATGCTGCTAGAGAATGCCAGACTGCCTTGATCCCTCCTTTCCTTCCCGGGGGAGGAACCGCTTCTGGAGAGGAGGAATGATGAGTGTTTTGTTTTAGAAAGGAGAGTTGGTGGGTCTGCCTGGGATGGGAGCCTGGCCTGAGTCTCTGAAAGCTGCCCTGGTCCTGGGTGGTGCGGAAAGGGGAGGGTCTGTGAGATTTTACACTGAGGTGGAAAAGGGAACCTGGAGCCATTGACAAGGCTGAGCCAGGACCAGCTGAACTCTTCACCTTGTTTTACACTAATGGAGATGAGGCCAGAGTAGGAGGAATGTGTTGGTCCAAAGCCTTTGGTTGCAGGGCCTGCCCTTAAGGCACACATCAGTGCTTTTTGTTCCCTCTCCTAGTTCCCCCTTCCCTTGGGGAAAAGGCCCAGCATTTTTCCTCCATTTTGGAATTGGACTTTGTTCATGATTTCACATTATGACTTGCCTCACCTCCTGACTCAAAGTCCCTGTTGAAATCTCAGACATAAGACTTCTCTGAACTCTGAAGTTCATTCTTTCCCAATCGAGGCTTCACTAGGCTGTCTGAAGCCTCGTCCTTGTCTCCATTGTCACTGGATTCCAAGATCTGAGTGGCCATTTCCCATCACTGTCATCCTTATTTCTTCCTCTGCCAATTGCTCTGATGTGGGTGAGAGTAGGAGAGGAGCCCAGGTTCCTCTGCTGTTTTTTCTTCTACGTTTTGAAAGATATGACCAAGAAATTATGAACTCCTATGCTTTTAAAAAAGTTTTGTTTTTGTTTTTTGGCGGAAAGAAGTAAGGTGGAACAGTAGAAAGAGTGCTGGGCCTGAAGTCAGGAAGACCTGAGTTCAAATCTGCACGCAGACACTGTTAGCTCTGTGACCCTGACAAGGCACTTAACACTGTTTCCCTCAGTTTCTTCAGCTATAAAATGGGGACAAAAGCAGTACCTACCTCACACGGTGATTGTGGGGATCACGCTAACCCAGTGAACATTCATTAAATGCCTACTGTGTGCCAGGACACATGTAATACAAAGACAACCCCTGCCTTCAAGGAGTTTACGATCTGATGGGGGAGATAATACACAATAAGAGGCAGGAACATGTGGGGAGAGATACCAGGGAGTGCCTGGCCCAGAGACGGCTTGTTTTGGAGTTCAGACCAGGAAGAGCGACTGAGAGTCCAGGTTCTGTCCTCAGTTCTGGAAGGTATTGAGAAAAGTCTGGACCTCCTCCCTCCAGCCCCACAGTCAGGGGATGGGAGGCTGAGGGGTCAGGCAAGGCTCAGTCAGCAGCTTAGGGATGAGATTAGAAGGTAAGGAGGGGCCCATCTGAGCCACCTCACACCTCTGTGCCAGCCTCAGAGTCTGTGCCCTCTTTCTGCTCAGGAGGTATGGCATACACCCCAGTGACAAGATCACTTTCTTTTAGCCTCCTTTGGTCTTAACTCAGAGGTCCCCCTATCTCGGAATCCTTGAAGATGCCATCTTTTTTTTTTAAATACTTTTATTGAGTTGTTTTTTTTGTTCTCACGTTGCCTCTGTTTCCCCTGTATCCTTCCCTCCAAACAACCATTCCTTATGACAAAGCAGTCTGGAAAGTGGTAAGGAATTAAGCTAAGTGACTAACACACCCATCCCCTTTGGCAGCAGGGTGCCTTAGTGGTTAGAGCGCTGGGCCTGCCCCACGGCTCAACACCAGAGGTAGATGCACTTGGCCAGAAGGCATGATGTGAAGGGAGAGGCCTCAGTGACTGCAGAGAGCCCCCTATGTGGCCTTTCTCCACTCAGTGAGAGCTCTGTGTGTGTTCCCACAATTCAGGGAAGGCTTGGTATACAAGAAAGGCTTAATGCGTTTTTGTTCAGTTAGCCATTCCTGATGATCCTGTAAACACTCTGTCCTCATTGTTTTGTGGCAGCATTTTCCATTTCTGGTGTAATCACTGTGTGGGCTGCCAACCACAGAAGTCATTACATATGTTGTTTACCTGACTTGCATGCCTTCTTAAGGTACAGTCCTCCCATTCCCTCTCCCCCATCTCTGTTTACCCGGTTTCTTTTACATGCGGTCCCTATCCAGAGCTTCATATGGTCTGTCCATTCCTGTGCTTCATTCCGCAGCCTCAGGCTCCTGCGATATTCATGAGGGTACACGTGGCCATGTTTTGTCAATCTTGGGTTCTTAAAGAAACAATACAGGCTCTCTTTTCTAGTTGTTCAGTAACCTTCCCTTTAAAAATGCATCTAGCTGTCCCCAGGAATGGAGGCCGTTTGATGGTCTGGAGCTTGTCAATTTCCCCCTCTTCCTGTTTTTTTTAAAATCAGTGCAGTTTCTACCATCTGGTCCATGGCAGCAATCCCGTTCTCCATCTTCTTTCACCGATCACTCCCAGGGAAGTCCACTGCTCTGGGCGGGCACCTTTCTCTCCAGGTCACTTTCTGCCTTCAGATTCACTGGGACTAGCCTCTACTCTCCCTTCCCCTGCCTCCATCCCTCCCCATATATGTTGTTTCCCTCAAAAGGTAGTTCTTCTTCAATCACATTTGTATCCCTGCTGCTTAGCACAAAGTGGTGCTTAATAAATGCTTATTGACTGACTCAAGGCAGCTAGGTGGTGCAGTGGATAGAGCACCAGTGCAGGAGTCAGGAGGACCTGAGTTCAAATCTCACCTCAGACACTTGACACTCACTAGCTGTATGACCTTGCGCAAGCCACTTAACCCCAATTGCCTCATCCTGGGTCATCTCCAGTCATCCTGATGAATATCTGGTCACTGGATTCAGTGGAGGAGAATTCACTGGATTCTGGAGGACAAGTGAGGCTGGTGACCTGCACTGCCCTCCCTCACTCAACACAAAGTCAAGGGGAAGTCATGTCATTGACTGACTCAATGCAGAGACCATGTAGCAGTTTGGCTCAGAAGAGTGAGGCAGCTGGGGCTTTGAGGGAAAGAGACAGCTAAGTGCCCTGTTACTCCTGTCATGGTTCTGAGCCCCAAGTTTGCCCTTATGAGGAACATGGAGGGTCTAGAGTCTTAGAGATTTAAAGTCACACAGACCCTGAGAGACAGTCCAATGTCACTTCACTTTAGACATAAGAATCCTCCCAATGTTCCCTTGAATTGATGGCCATTCAGGCTCAGCTCAGACATTTCTAGATTCTTGTGGAGAGGCAGCAAGGTGTAGGAAGTGACTCTTCCCACTTTTGAGTCCTATGACCTTCAGCAGGTTATTTAGCCACTTTAAGCTCAGTTTCCTCATTTGAGGTCACTGACTAGAGCAGGGGTTTTCAAGACTTTTTGTGTGTGTGTCCTGGACCCCTTGGGCAACTTAGTGAAGCCCATGAACCTACCCTCAGAATAGTTCTCAAATAACTAAAGGAAACGCTAGGTCCCAGTCAGAGGTCAGGGAAAATAAAGATGTCATATTCTTCCTTGACCCCACAGACCTTACAGGGTTAAGAATCCCCAGACCAGACGGCCTCTCAGATCTTGTGCAGCCCTAAGGACGAACAGGACTTATTGCTGGAATACAAGTCTTTTGATTAAGTGAGGAAGGGTCACCCTGAGTTTCCCCTCTTTGACCCTCCCTCTGCACTTCATAGAAGCACAAAATAAATAAACACACGGCTTTAAGAAGAGGGGCGTTGCCCTCTGATGAGAAGCAAAGGAGCTTATAGTCAAAAGGCCAGTTTCCCCAACTCAGCTTTGACACTGGGATTGTCATTGTGACCTTTGGTAGGTCAGCAGATCATCCTAAACCTCCCTTCCTCATCTGGCAAAGGATTATGAGTGCTGAAGCTTTTGGTAAATTCCAAAAGACCATGCAAAATGTTGTATCAGAGAAGCAGGGTTATTGACACATTCTATTTCTTTCAGACTTGGAGGTGGTATCTAAAATCCAGGAACCAACTTCAAAGACTGCCATTTTTGTAGAGGAATCGTCCTTGGAAACACTGACAAAGGACCTTTCCTGGGTCCTCAAGTTGAGAGAAACCTCAGAATATGATGCCCAGTTAAAGAGGAAGCAGAAAAACGTGGAAAAACGTTCTAGGCAAGTAAACACCCCCCCACCCTGCAAGGAAAAGTACCAGTTAAGTAAGAGGCAATGAGAGTAATATATCGGGTGGAAGCTTCCCTTTCAGTTAGTCCTTTTTCCACAAAGGATAGTCTCTGTAGGAAAGATACGCATGATACCCAGTTAGAAGAGTTTAAGATTCACATACTCAGTGAAGTTATTTTCTAAGTTAGAATGGATTGTGAAGTTCTTCGGCAGTATTTTAGATCCTATTGGTTATCACAGGATACGTAGTTAGGAGAAATCTCTCCAATGTGGTGAATGGGAAAGCTTTCTAACTCCAGTTCATTTATTACTTCCCATCACAGAATTCACACTGGAGAGAAGCCCCGTAAATGTAATGAATGTGGGAAGCCCTTTCGCCAGCGCTCACAACTTATTGAACATATGAGAATTCATACTGGAGAGAAACCTTATGAATGTAAGATATGTGGGAAGGCCTTCAGACGGACCACAGGACTTATTCAACATCAGACAACTCATACTGGAGAGAGACCTTATGAATGTAATGAATGTGGGAAGGCTTTTACCCGAGTCACAGACCTTACTCGACATCAAAGAATTCATACTGGAGAAAAACCTTATGAATGTAAGGAATGTGGAAAAGCCTTCACCCAGATCATAGATCTTACTCGACATCAAAGAATTCACACTGGAGAAAAACCTTATGAATGTTTTGAGTGTGGAAAGGCCTACCATGGGAGCTCACAACTTACTCGACATCAGAGAATTCATACTGGAGAAAAACCTTATGAATGCAATGAATGTGGGAAGGCTTTTAGCCAGAAGTCACAACTTACTGTACATCAGAGAATTCATACTGGAGAGAAACCTTATGAGTGCAAAGAATGTGGGAAAGCCTTCAGTCAGAGCTCTCAACTTACTCTACATCAGAGAATTCATACTGGAGAGAAACCTTATGAGTGCAAAGAATGTGGGAAGGCCTTCAGTCAGAGTTCACAACTTACTCTGCATCAGAGTGTTCATACTGGAGTGAAACCTTATGAATGTAATGACTGTGGAAAAGCCTTCAGTTGTTTCACAATACTTACTGAACACCAGAGAATTCATACTGGAGAGAGGCCTTATAAATGTAATGAATGTGGGAAAGCTTTCAGCCAGAGCTCACAACTAACTCTACATCACAGAATTCATACAGGAGAGAAACCTTATGAATGTAATGAGTGTGGGAAGGCCTTCAGTCGCTTCACAATTCTTACTCAACATCAGAGAATTCATACAGGAGAGAAGCCTTATGAATGTAATGAATGTGGGAAGTCCTTCAGCTGGAGTACAGGGCTTAGTAGGCATAAAGCAATTCATAATGGAGACAAACCTTATGAATGTAAAGAATGTGGGAAGGCCTTCCATGAGAGCTCACAGCTTATTCGACATCAAAGAATTCATACTGGAGAGAAACCATATGAATGTTTTGAATGTGGGAAGGCCTTTAGTCGGTTCACAATACTTACTCAACATCAAAGAATTCATACTGGAGAGAAACCATATGAATGTTTTGAATGTGGAAAATCTTTTAGCCGTAGCTCACAGCTTACTCTACACCAGAGGATTCACACTGGAGAGAAACCTTATGAATGTTTTGAATGTGGCAAGGCTTTCAGCCAGAGTTCACAGCTTACTCTACATCAGAGAATTCATACTGGGGAGAAACCTTACGAATGTAATGACTGTGGGAAGGCCTTTCGTGATAGTTCCCAACTTTCTCGACATCAGAGAATTCACAATGGAAGGAAACCCTATGAATGTAAAGAGTGTGGGAAGGCCTTCTCTCAGAGAACAGAACTTACTATACATCAGACAGTTCACAATAGAGAGAAACCTTAGATCTGTAAAAAAAAAAAAAAATATGGAAAGGCTTACCTCCAGAGAACAGGACTTATTTGCCCACATTTGGTAAAGCCTTATGAAGATCATGTGAAAAGGATTTTGTCTAGAGTATACCCTGATATTTGTAGAATTCAATCTAGTGGGAAAAGTAATAGATAAAGCGAATTTCTGCCAATTTTTTCTTAGTAACTGTTATGAAACTTTTCTCTCGAGTTCCCAAGTACCTTTTTCTCCCAGTTCCCAGAAAGAGAGTAGACTTCACTGAGAAAGTTGTGCTTATCTTTTTTTTAAAGCCTGATCCTTCCATTAGTCTTTTTTTTGCTAGTCATTTTATCTTTTAATATGTTTTTTGATGCTTTTTGTTTTTATATTACCACAATTTCCCTCTTCTTCCTTCTAGATGAAACCCTTCTTAGTGAAAAAAGAAAAACAATTTAACAAATACGGACCATATACAATAGTGTATAAGCTACTCTGAGATAGTCTATTCTGTTTCTTGATCTCCTGGATCTTCACTGTTTTTTTCATTTCTCAGAATTCAGCTTCCATTTTGTCATCTTTTCATTTTCATTGTTTTCATCCTTGTGTTGTAGTATTGTTTTCATCTTCTTTTGCTCTGCACAAGTTCATGCAAGTCTTCCTGTCTCCCTGACTGCCTCATAATTAATCTGCACTGCATAACACTATTCCATCACCCTTATGCTAACCATAGTAAATTGGAACAGTCTGATTAGAACTCGACTCTCCCAGGTTCTTCAGTAATCTCAGAATCCCTCTCTGCTTACTCCTTCAGGATTCTGGACACAGAGGACTCCTCACAAATGCACCCTTCACCCTGTGCCCTGCTCCTTCCAAGCTGTTTACAAACAAGGTACATGTCACCTATGCTAAAAAAAAAAAAAAGCCAAACTCGACCCACTTACTCCTTGTATCTAAGCTAAGTCTTCTGTTGAACCTGCTTGCTTGGAAGTCATCCTCACCAAACAGAGTGACCTTTTGTCAGTCCTTATTCCCCCTTTCCCTCTATGAGTTAATCATCTCTTTCTACTGCCTTGTACTTTTACATACTCTCTACTCCAGTTTCAGAAACACCCACTTAATTCTCCTGGACCTTTACCTAACACTTCTCTGTCCTCTTTCCTCTGACTTGGTTTGTTTCTTGAGTCCTTAAATTGAGCAGTCCCCAAAGTTCTACCTTTGGCCCATCTTCTCTT
The DNA here is from genome assembly GCF_028372415.1 of Notamacropus eugenii. Taxonomy (NCBI): domain Eukaryota; kingdom Metazoa; phylum Chordata; class Mammalia; order Diprotodontia; family Macropodidae; genus Notamacropus; species Notamacropus eugenii. The sequence goes on from NC_092875.1 coordinate 891,686, forward strand.
CTGCCCTCTACTCTCCCTCTTAGAAATCTCATCCATCCCTGTTAGGCTGACCAAGAAGTAAAAGACAGACTTGCCAGGAAAGTCTGGCATTCTTCATTGGTTGCCCAGTTTTTCAGTTACTCAGTGCCCACGTTCCCTTCATAATAAATGCAGCTACTTTGTATGTTCTGTTTTCATTCTACTTTAGTTGAATGAAGAAAAGCAAACTTTTCTTATTTTTCTGAATTCAGTTAACAGGCCTCTCTCTCTGTTAAGTTCCTACTATATGCCAAGTACTGTACTATACTCAGAGGATACAAAGACTAAAGTGATAAATTCTTGCCCACTAGGGGTTTACAGTATATTGGAGGAAACCCTGGTTACAAAATATGTACAATGTAAATGCAGAGGAAGTGTCCAGGGGTTGGCAGCAGCTTTGGGTCTGGGGATGGGTGTGGAGTTGGACTTTGAAGTTCAGCAGGGATTCTGAGCAGAGTTGGAGCAAGGACAACATTTCAGGCTTAGGATTCAGGCAGTGCAAAGGCAACGCAGCAGGATAGGGTGGCTTGCCAGAGAAACAGCATGGCCAGTTGGGCTGGACCACAGAGTGGGTGAAGTGGGATATGGTGTAATAAGGTAGGAAAGAAAGAGGAAGGTAGCTTGGGAAATGTAGAGTCTGTGTTTTATTCTAGAGGCAGTGGGTATCCATTGAAGCTTGTTCACAGGGGGATGGCATGGTCCAGAACTATTGCGGTCATCTGGAAGAGAGGAGGTGAATGCCTGAACTGAGGGCATGGCTGTGTGCGTGAAATGAAAGACACTGATTAGGAATATAAAGACAGAATTGGCCCTATTTAGCTTGGTTAGGGTTAGAGGAGAGAGGGAGACTCAGGAATTGAGGAAAATACAGAGGCTTTGAACTAAACTAGACTGGGCCATTAGAACGATGGTGATGCCTTTGATACAAACAAGGCTGTTTGAAAGAGGGACAGACCGTTCTTTGGAGATGTTGCTTTGGGACGCCTCTGGGACATCCAGTTGGAAATGTCCAAGAGCCATTTGATGATTGTAGGACTGGCACCCACTGAAGGGACGAAGGCTAGACAAACATCTGGAAATTCTTCACATCTGTCTGTTCCCCCACATTTATTAAGGGGGGAATATTTGTCTAAATATTTCCCCAGTGGATACCCACATTATTTCGACTCTTTGCCTTCTTTCTTGGCAGCATTTTATCTCAAGGAATATGGAAAATATTGGAGCCTTAGATTCAATAAACTTCAGCAGGAGGAGGCCACTCCTAGGAGGATCAAGAACACCACCTTCACAGAGAGGGATATGTTAGGCTTAGCAGGAGGTGAACCAAGGCTCTAAAAAGCAACTGCAGTAAGGCTAGGACCTGTGTGAGGCAGTGAGGGTCTAATCCCTGAGTTTGGACTGGCAAGACTTTGCCTTGGATGCCAAAGCTGTCATGTGAAATGTAATCAGGAGAGCAATGTCTTGAGTCACTTGTGGGGAGGAGTAAATGTGGAGTCTTGATGCTAATGAGAGTTGTCTTCCTGAATATGGCGGCCTGTGATTCTGGGAGCTGTTTGGTGCATCCCACTGTGATCTCAGTGCCCAGATGGAGGGAGGTGCAAGGCTTTAGATATCTCAGGTGATCTTTTAAGTCTTACACTGTAACTTCACTAGATCTGTCAGCCATGTCCTTCCAGTCCACCATGCTCAAATCTCTAGGGCCCTTTTTGCTCTTCCGTCTCCTAATATGCACACACGCGCACACACACACACACACACACACACACGCACACACACACACACACACACACACACACACCTCCCTGTCTTGTCGATTTTGCCCCCATGTTACTTCTCCCATCTCCACTCTTATTTCCCCCTTCTATCTCCTCAGGAAAGGTCCTCGTTATCATCAGTATGGACTGGAATGATGTCTCATAATCCAGCCCTAGCCCATTTTTCTCTCAATTTTTCACATTCGGTATTTCTTGTTGTACAATAATATTCTATTACATTCATATACCATAATTTATACAGATATTCCCTAATCAATGAACACCCAATGTGCTTCTAGTTCTTGGATGCTACAAAAATATCATGAATTTTTTGTATACATGGGACCTTTTCCTCAGCCCATAACCTCTTTAGGGTTAAAGGTTATGTAGAGTGTCATTACTTTCTTAGTATACTTCCAAATTGTTTTCCAGAATAGTTGGAACAATTCCCAGCTCTATTAAGGGGTCCTTAGTGAGACTGTCTTTCCACAGCTACTCCAACATTTGCAAGTCTGTCTTTTGACACCCTTCAAATCTCATGCATGAGTTGAAACACTAGAGTTCACAAGAGGCCTTAAGGCAAAAGCTGGATCACCCCTAACCCAGTATGTTGTAGGGAGTGTTTGTGTTCAGGTATGGGTTGGAATAAATGTAAGTGCTTTGAAAGTCTCAGTATACTTGCTACACATAAGTTTATTACTATTAATAGAAGTCATATTTTATGTCTGAGTTTTAATTTGCTTTTCTTTGATTATCAGATAATTTGACATTTTCTTTGGGTGCTTGTTGATAAATTTGGGTGGCTGTGTTTGAGAAATGCCTGTTTGTATCTCTGAAGAAATGGGTCTTGCCCTTCTAAAATATGCCTATAACTTCCTTTCATGATTTCCATATCACATTTCTGTGAGATCCAGACAGAAGAAGAAGCAGCCCTGAGTGTTCACTCAAGAGCCCTTGAATCCCCAGTTCAGCAAGGGTTTGGGGCCAAAGGCACACATGGCTGAGCTGACAGGTACACAAACTGGGACATATAAATACTAGAGCCAGTCAGTAGACAGCCTTTCACTGGTACAAGAGAGAAGTAGAAGGTGAGAAACCTCTCTAACCCTCCAGGGAGAGGACCATGGGGGATGTCCAACCTAGACTTTTCACACGGATGCCAAAACCTCTCAGCCCAGACAAGCCACCCCCTCCACTGTACTGGACAGAAATGCTGCCTGTGGGGAAACAGAAGCAAGGAAGCCTCCGCTCCCTTCCTCCTCTCTAAAGGTAACCTACGTGTTGCCTCATAGCTCGGGCATCCACCATCCACCTTGTCACTTGACTGACAGGAGGTCCATCCTTTCTGAGACTTCACCCAACACTTCCTAATGAGTTACCACATGCCTAGCAATTCAAAGGAATGAGCATTTATAACCACTTACTATGCGTCAGGCACTATGCTAAGTGCTGGGCATAGAGAGAAAGGTAAAAATCCCTTCTGTCAAGGAGCTCATCATCTAATGGTTACTATGCACAAAATAAGCAACAGATGGAAGGTGCTAAAATCAAGAAGGATTGCAAAAGGCTCTCTGTGGACGCTGGCATTCTAGCTAGGACTGGAAGGAAACTAGGAGATGGAGATAAGGAAAGAGAACATTCCAGGCACAGAGGACAGCCAGGAAAACTATCTGGAGTTGGGAAATGGGTGTTGTGGGTGAGGACAGAAAGGAGGCCTGGATCATGGAGGACACTGAAGATCCAGAGACAAAAATGAAACAACTCTGCCTTCAAAGAGCATACGCTGTCAGAGTAAATGTGTGTGTGTGTGTGTGTGTGTGTACACATATATACGTGTGTGTACAAGATAATACAAAAGACAAGAGAATGAGTGGGGTGGAGGGGACACTAGCCCTTGTAAGAAAAAACCTCGTGCAGGAGGGGAAATGGGAACAGGACTTTGAAAGAAGCAGGAGTCTAAGAAGCTGTGAGGAGGTGGGCATTCCAAGCATGGGGACAGTAGTACATAGGCATGGAGGTGGGAGATGAAGTGCTGCTGGTGAGTGGCAGAGAAGACCAGGCTGGCTGCATCAAAGGTCAACTAAAGAGTATAAGACATAGGGAAGAGTAGATGGATATCAAGTGCTGGGATTCAGATGCCTCAGACAAGTAATGGGGCCGCTGGAGCTGAGTGTGGATATGGCATTGTCAGACTTAGTTTTAAAAAAGATCACTTTGGCATCTCTTCAGAGGCTGGGTTAGAGGGGGAGACACCTGGGGCAGAGAGACAATTGCAGTCCTCTAGACAGCAGGTTACAAAGGTTGATGAAATTAGGGTGGTGGTCATGTGGGTAGAAAGAAGTGGGTGGAGAAGAGAGATGTAGACAGAACGTTGACAAAACTTAGCGACTGATTGGATTTGGGAGATGTTGAAGAGTGGCAAGTTCAGGCTGACACCATGGTTGAAAACTCAAGTGTCTGGAAAGATGCTGAGAATTTGACTGAACATTACTCCTTCTACAACTTGACTTTCTCCATCATGGTTTCAATATATCGGGGGTTGGCATAAGAAATTAAATGAGAATTTGGGGAGAGTTTTGCAGAAGCCTCAGGCAATATGTGAAGGCCAGCAGACCCCAGAAAAAGTTTAGAAATTCATAAAATATATGTATCGTATTGTATAATGTCAACATATTTTATCTTTTAATACCATAGTAATTCAGACTTCTTCTCTGGCAGGGAGAGCCAACATTTTTGATGGCAATTTATCAGATCATGTAGGTGTATCATTCCTCTTGATGTGGAAGGGATAACTGTAATAGGGAAATGTAGAAGAGGGGATGATTGGGGGGGGGGAAGTGATTATTGAACATGTTGAGTTTGACATGCCTACTGGCTTGGCAACTGTAGTTGTAAGGTGGGACTAGAGGAAAGAGACTAGGGCGCTTTGGATAGAGATAGAGCTGATGGTCATCACAATTTAGAGAGAGAAGAGAAAATGCCTTAGAATAGAGCTTTGTAAATAATAATAACAAATAAATAACAACAGCATTGGCCACAAAATTGAGGAAAATACCCACGATTCAGAAAGGGACACAGATGTAAAAATAATGTTTTGATTATTATCTGAATACATGTATTTTGTACGACACACAATCATGGGATTCCAGGGCTGGGGGCATGTATGATCAATCTTCATTATTTTTGTGTTTGAATTTTTCTTGATGACTACAGTTCAAAATTTTGAAGGATCCCTTTCTGTTAAAATTTTGTAATACCTAATTTTTTAAAATGTTACCTGATCAAATTTTAAAACTTTTTAAAATGGATGTCTTTCATTTTTATATTACATTCATTCAAATATATAGCTGCCTCTAGCATACTTAGCCTTAAAAGGTAGAAGAAAAGTTCAGCCAAACCACTCGAGTGGTGAATGGCTCCTGGCACGATGGGCAGCACTGCAGTCATAGCTCCCTCTGCATTAGAGAGAGAGGAACGTTTCTGAAACTTGACTATTAGCAGAGCAGCACTGCTATTCATTTTGTTTTTCTTTTCACTTACATTGTTAGTCATGGACTATCCAGTCTTCCTTGTTGCTTGCTCTGACTTCACTCCTAAAAACGTCTTCCCAATGTTTCTATGAATTCTTCCTATTCACCATTTCTTATAGTGTTATAAAATTAATTACAATCACATCCTACACTGTAGCTATCCCCTGTCAACGGACAGCCACAGGGATCCCAAAAGTATTTTGTTTCCAGTTCCTTGTTCCTACAAAAAATGCTACCATGAATATTTTGACAGAATTTTTCTGTCTTCAAGTTCCTTGACATATAGGCCTAGTAGGGGAAACTTGGTGTTAGACAGTGTGCACATTCGAGTCACCTTTTACAAGGATAATTCCAAATTATTTTCCAGAATGCTTGGACCAATCCCAAACCCCAACAGGAAATTAGAATTCCTGTCTTCCCAAGCCCCTTTCAGCTTTAATTATTCACCTTCTTTTGTCATCCCTGTTAGAAGTGAAATCTTGGAAGTTTCATTGTCATTTTCTCGTTATTATTGATTAGGAGCAATTTTTCAAATGGTTGTTCATTTTTTTAAAAAAAATAAGCTTTTATTGACATTTTCTGTCTCCCCCTATAGTACCCCAGCCCAGGTCCAAATCCCTCCTCCTGTATTCTAGCACTAACTAATTACTAGGAATTTTTCTCACCGAGTCATGGTGGTTGCACAGCTTCCTCTTGCTGTATCCCTCCTCTGCATCCACTCTCCCTTCTTTGCTAACCAGTTGGAACAGTAGAGGCACATGTTGGAAGTAAGCCAGGGAAGTGAGAATACCTCTGATAACCCTGAGAAAATGATGAGATGTAGGGTAAGTTTGGGAGTCCCAACGATATTAGAGAATAGGGATGGGAGGGCTTTGTCCCAAGGAGATAGTCTGTCTCAAATTGGGAAGCACATTGTATCCTTCACTCTTTCTGGGTAAGTGGGATGAGTCCAGAGAGTGGACCCTATATGGAGGTACCTGTTGCCAAGGTCTATTCTGGGGTTACTTACTGAGTACAAGCTTGGGGACCAGTAGCGCTATCTCTGCAAAGTCTGGGTCTCTTCTCGTCAGTTTCTCTCTGCATGGTAAGAGACGTTGCTTGGTGGCTAAGATCCATGCTATGGCAGCAGGCTGGCGTCGGTGCTTCTGCTCTCTCAAACCAGGCTCTCCTGGTCCCAGCCCCTGACCAGCATGCCTCCAGGTCGTGTGTTTCTGCTGCAATTTTGGCCTTGTTTGTTGGGAGCCAATCAGCCACCTGTGCAGCCCCAACTCTGTTATGCTGAATACTGACCAACCAGCAGACTTGTTGGGCAAGAGTTTTTTGTGGGGGAGAGTGGGGGTAGGTGGGAGGAGGGAGGGGAGAGCTATAAATATTAAGTGTTGGTTTTGCTAAGACTCTATTACTTGAGCCTGGTACACATTCAAAGAGAATAAGAGAAATGGGGGAGGGGGCTGCAAAGAGGGCAAATTAAGAATGGCAGTGCTCAGAAGCAAAACAGTTTTGAGGAGGGATTGTCCGGCCTAGAGGCCGAAGGGCTACCCGAGTCTTTCCTTACCTGTTGCAGGTCTTTGGCTGGCCAAACCGGATAAACGTATGAGAGAAGAGACTTTCCAGAGTCGAACAAGGATTAAGCTTTATTCAGGGTCTTGGTTACATGTGCAGGGTGAATTCTTCCTCAGGAGAGAGGAATCCTCCTCCCAAGGAGGCAAGGATCGTACAGCAAGAGAGTGGGAGTGGGAGTGGGAAGGGACCTTCTGCCCTCTAAAGGCCCTTCAGCACAAAGAGCGCCTTCAGGCTTTCCTGACCCTACTTAAGCTCTCCCGCTGCATAGTTTGCACATGAATACCGTGTGTGCTCTCAGCCCTTAGCTAGTCAACAACAGGTGTGCTCAGACCATGGGCCAATCTCAAGGGTGGGATGCTCTCCCCAGCATGTATCCCACGGAGAAGAAGCGGAGATGCACGAGATAGCCTGTGTCTCACGCCTCAATTCCCAGCTATTCCCTGGGGGGCCTCATGAGAACTCTAAGGTTTAGAAGTCCTCACTTTTACCTGCCCGAGACTGTCCACGTGAAACTGAGCTTACACCCCCAACAAGGGATAACAAAAGTAAATAAGGAGAGGGAGATACACAGTAATCATCACTGTGAACGGGATGAAACCTATAAACACCCCATAAAACAGATGCAGACAGAAGAATGGATTAGAAACCAGAATCCAATAATACGTTGCTTTCAAGAAACACATTTGAAATAGAAAAACAGATTTTAAGAAAACACCTTCACAGCTGCAGTAAAAACGGCAGGGGGAGCAGTCATGATCTCACACAACAAAAAAAGCAAAAATAGACCAAATTAAAAGGAATAAGCAGGGAAACTATGTCTTGCTAAAAGGTACCATAGGCAGTGAAATCAATGTCAATACTGAACATTTATGCACCAAATGGCATTAACATCCAGACTCTTAAAGGAAAAGTGAAATGAGTCACAGGAGGAAACAGTAAAGCTATAGTAGTGGGTAATCTTAATTATGTCTCACAGAACTAGATAACATTTACCATTCAATAAATTTTTAAAAAGTTAAGGAAATTAATAGAATTTTAGATATGTTAGATGTGATAAACCTCTGGAGAAAATGTGAAGGGGAATGGGAAGGAGTGTGCCTTTTTCTTGATACATGGCACATTCACAAAAACTGGTCATGTGCTAAGGCATGAAAACCTCACAAACAGACGCAGAAAAGTATTAAATGCACCCTTTTCAGATCACGATAAAAATGTTCAATAAAGGGCTATGGAAGTGCAGATTAAAAGTGAATTGGAAAAATTAATCCTAAAAAAGTGAGTGGGTCAAAAGGCAACTCCCAGAAACAGGTCCATGACCCGGCCGCCTTCGGAGCCGGGCTGACGGGGCAGGTCCGGGGCAGGTCCGGGGCAGGACGGGCTGGGGGTCTCCCTCCCCGGAGTGGGGCGCTCCGCCCGGCCACCCAGCCCTGCCTGGCTGCGGGATCGCGGCGGAGCCTGCTTTCTTCGGGCTCTCAGGTCCCCCTTCCGCGAGTGGGAGCCCCTCTACACCAGATTCATTTCTGGATCGCCCCCCAGCGTGCGGGGCACCGCGCCGGGCCTTCTCCCCAGTGCCATGGTCAGGAGGTGCACCAGCACATAGAGACGGAGGAGGAGGAGGAGGACGGGTCGGCAGGGCGGGAGAGAAGGCTGTCACCGCGGGAGACCACGGAACGGCCGCCGGCCCCGCCGCGGCCCTTCCCGCAGCTCAGGACGGCTTTCCACCAGGAGGAGGAGCCGGGAGGCCGGACCCCAACGAGGGCTGGCTGGGCAGCCCGAGGGCTCAGCTCCCGGCTTCTGCAAGGTGGCCACCAGGGACCCTCGGGACCCCTGCAGCTTTCCCTGCTGTCCAGTCCCTGGGCATTCTCAGCCCCGGTCCTGCCAACAGGATTCCTGCAGCCTGGCAGTGCCCGGTCCCTTCAGGAGGCTGGCTTCCCTGGTGGTCATCGCCAGGCTCTGCACCCAAGTGCCAGCCTCCTGTGCCACCAGCCTGCCTTTCACTCAGCACAGCCAGAACCAAGGTTTATATCACAAGTGACCGGACCCAGGGAATGTCCTGCCTCCCCACTAATGAAATTAAACTGCCATAAAGAAAGAAAGAAAGAATTCCACCAAAGGCCATGAAAACAATGAAACAACACACCCGATTTGTGCGGTGCAGCCGAAGCAACAGGGAGAAATCGACATTTCCAAATGTGTACATCACGAAAAGAGAAACAGAGCAGATCAAGAAGGAAAAATAACAAATAAAAAAATCCAGTTAAAGACAAACGTGGAAATCCTGAGAATTAAAGGAGAGATTAATAAACTTGGAAGTAAAAAAAAAGGCCATTGAGCTAAGAAATAAAACCGGGAGGTGCTTTTATGATGGGAAAACAATAAAAGAGACAACCCCCTGGTTCAGTTGATTTTGTAAAAAAGAAAAAAACCAAATTACCAGTATAAAAAATGAAAATGGTAATTCACCAATAATATAGATGGAATGAGAACAATTATTGGGAGCTATTTAGGGTTAGGGTTAACTGACGATTGAAGTGGGATGGATGAGTATTTAGAAAAATATAAATGGCCCAGATGAAGGGAAGAAATAGAATACTTAAATGACCCTGCCCCAGAAAACGAAATTGAACAAGTCATAAATGAACGTCCTACAAAGTAATCTTCAAGACGAATTTTTGAGTGAATTCTACCAAATCTTTAAGGAAAAATTAATTCCAGCACTACATAAACCATTTGAACAAACGTAAAGAAGAAGTCCTGCCGAGTTATTTTTAGGGCACAAATATGGTTTTTGGTACCTAACCTAGGGGCAGCAAAAAGAGAGACGGAAACTCTAGGTCAATTTCCCTAAAGAATATTGGTGTAATATTAGTAAATAAAACTAGCAAGAAGACTGCAGTAATACAGCACAAAGATCAAAAACTGTAGCGAGGTAGGATTTATGCCAGGGACACGTCTGGTCCAATACGGGGAACTGTCAGCGTAACTGACTATCCCAGTAACAAAAACAACAAAAATGATATTATATAAAGAGATGCAGGAAAGCCTTTTGACAAGATGCAAGTTCAAATTCAGCAGACTCTGGTCTTAAAGAGTCATTTCTGCATTAGGGCGTTAACATACAACACCGGGAGAGGTGTCTGTCTGTCTTCTAGCCTGGAGACCTATTGGTGCCATTTTCTCTTTCTGGGAATATTTATGCGCAATTCCAGAATGGGATCATGCTGATTTTTTTTTTACACCAAGTGAGTTTTAACTAGGAAAAAAGAAAAGACAAGGATGTTGAGCAATTATTTTTTTTGGAAAGGTATTTTTCTATGACAAGTGAAACTTGCTATTTGAGATACACTCTTCTGGGACTCCAAGCGGATATTGTTGAGGTTTGAATTCAGGTACCCTTGCCTGAACGATCATGACGTCAGCAACGCACCGTCTGAGGGAAATGCCTCAAGCTGTCAAGCGGAGCGTGGCCGAAGAATGACGACAAAGGGCTGAGAACGTGGCCTTCCCAGGTAACGAGGCTGAGAACGTGGCCTTCCCAGGTAACGGCAGGCTCCTCCGGCGTTGGTGTCCCCGTCATGCTGCTTCCTTTTTGCACAATGATTCCCACCTGCCTAATTCTGAGCCTGACTGACATCTAGTGAGGGGTGTGAGCCTGCTACGTGGTTGGATAATTAGGATCCTTACGAAGAAGCTAATTAGGACACCTGCCCGGAGTCAAAGCCAACCAAGAGCACTTTATCCTGTTCAACGTACGCTAGAGGAACAAGCTCGATGTTGTTACAGCCCCGCGGCACCTCTTCCTTTCATAACATCTGCCTAGATTTTCAGGTTTTTGTACTTTTAGTTCAGTTTTTCTCAAGGTCTATTTTACCCAGTGAGGTTGCTGCCTGCAAACCGGCGCGCTCCCGGGAGCTCTGGTCCGCTGGACAGATCACTCACGGTGACTTTTTATTATTCGTTATACTCAGAACCCTAAATTTGGTCTGATGGGCTTTTTAAAGTTGTTTAAAGGGGCACATAGGGAACGCTGGGGAAAAAAAAAGACCTCTTTACTGTGACATATTGGCTCCACCCCCTCTTAAATCCTTCAAAATTGCTTTCTTTACCATAAAGAAGAGGCGAAGCCTGGGAAAGGCTCTGGGGGGAGGGGAGGGCCACCAGACTACATTTCCCAGAAGGCTTTCCCCACTTGGTGGCGCAGGGAGTTGTACGTCATGTCCTGCGGCCTTTCGTCCACGTGGCGGCGCTCCCAGCCACCTCCCCGCGGGCAGAGGAGCGCAGTGCACGCCGGGCCAGGGTGAATGGGAGCCCGAGGCCGACTTAGGGCTGGGCGGGCGGAGCGGGGGCAGAGCAGGCAGCCGTCTCGCTGGGTTGGGGGCCCCTCATGGGGACCAGGGGGAGGGGTTGGGAGGTGGGTGGAGAGGTTGGCGCTTGCGCAGTGCTTCTCTGCGCCTATTGGTCAGAGATGGGGGAGCGGTGCGAGTCCCGAGCCAATCAGTTTCTTCCAGCTGCCGCCGCCCTCGCCCTCTCCCTTTGAGTAGGAGGGGGAGCGTCAGGTCTGCGCTTGCGCAGTCACCTCCCCCGCCTGTTCTCCTTAAGGTAGGAGTTTGTTGGGGACCTGCCCCTCCCTCAGGAAGTTTTCTTTCTACTTCCAAGTGTCCGAAGCCCATAAGAGAGGAAAAGGTGTAAGTAAGAGACCTTGCAAATCCTGGGTGAATGGGAGTCCTTTGGTGTAAAGCCTCCAAGGGCTGGAGTGGGGGAAGGTGAGCTTGGCGTCCTAGGTGGGGTGCACAGCCTGGGCAAAGACCCAGAGGCTAGAGATGCCGTGCCGTGTCATGCTGTAAACTGAGAGTGAATGGTGAAAATGGAGACTAGGCCATTTCTGGGGACACCAACCAAAGCAGGAGCACAGAGGGGAGACTGAGGGTCATCTGTTCTTCAGGCGTCCCAAGTGGCTCCTGCTTTAGAGGGCTGCCTCTCTGAAGAAGAGGGACATTGTCAGGGTCATCAGGGTCCTGGGGTCCAGAGCCACGTGGGGCCTCCTCCAGGGGCACGTGCTTGGCCCTTGGTCTGGGAGGCCACTGTCCAGGGCGTGCCTCCCAGAGTGAAGGCCTCCTCCTGGAAGCCTGCCAGGGTTTAGTAACATTCTCTGCTCTGGTTACATTGTATCTGCCCCTCTCAGGCTTCCTGGGAAGGGCCTCTTCCTACCCAGGGAAGTCTCAGTATCTGTGGGCCTAAATCGCATCCTGGGCCGTGGCTGCTGTTTCTCACCCTTCCCTTTCCTCCCCAGCTCCCACCTTGAGGAGCCCTCAGCATGGCCCCTGTCCTGAGGAAAGCCCACAGCAGCCAGGTGAGCGAGCACTTTCTTTCCACAGCTACCCTCGGAGGCCCCCACATCCAGGCACCCTCAGAACTGGGGCCCCTGGGTCGGGCTTCCCCTCACCCTCTGCACTGCCAAACCTGGGCCAGACCCACAGGATCCCACAGCAGCTGGCTGACGCAGGGCCTGGCCCCAGTTCTTCGACCACCTCTCTCTGTGCCTTGGGACTGGGCTCAGCCAAAGGAGGCAAAGCCACAAACAGGGTCCTTGCTGTGGGGTGGAGGTGGGCACTCCCATTCTAACTGGGGACTGTGTGCCTAAGGTAGATCCAGTGGGGATGGGGGATAACCGAGGAGCAGGGCCCATGCTGGCCTCAGAAAGTACTTACTGTGTGCTGAGGCAAAGGGCCTCACGGTGTAATGAGGAGAAACTCGGCAGAACTAGGTATGTCCAAGACCCTCCCAGCAGAGAACCCAGAGGTGACCTGGGGGAAGGCCTGCACACTGAGGGGGAACAAGACAGGCCCTTGGAGACCAAGGTGAGGAGAGAAAGCAGCCAGTGCCCCAGTTAACCAGACCCAGCTGGGGGCCAACAGGAGGGGGTCTCTGGGTTCTCGGGGCTCATCTTCCATCCCAGAGGCCACAGAGAGCCAATGGACTCTTGAGAAGGGGGGGGGGGGGTCAGCCCTTCAGTTAGGGGAGTCACTTTGGAGGCTCAATGGGAGAGGGTGGACTGCAAGGGAAGAGACTGAGGCAGGCAGATCCCCAGCAGCTGCTGCCATAGTCTAGGCCTGAGGGCATGAGGATCTGCACCAGGGCAGGGAGCTGGGCAGTGTTAGAGAAGGGGGGCTCCAGAGGGGAAGACAGCAGGCCTTCGAAGCACCTTGGCTACTTGGGTGGGATGGGGGAGCGGTAAGACAGTGAGGAGTCCAGAGTGACTCCAAGGTTGTGTGCCTGGGGAGGCTGGGGGGATGGGGCCTGGGGAGACTGGAAGAATGGGGGCTGAGGGCCTGGGGATGCCCTCAATAGTCAGGGAAGGTAAGATGATGAGCTCAGTTTTGGACATGTTGATTTTGAGGTGCCTATGGGACATTCAGCTCAAGGTCACAGACGTAGGAGACCCGAGACAGTTATGTGGCAGGTCCTGTGCTCTTTATACATATTATCACATTTGATCCTATCGTTCCACTCAGTGTACACTTGGGGAAACTGAGGCAAACAGGTAAAATGCCTCCCCAGAGTCACATCACTTGTAAGCATCTGAGGCTGGATTTGAACTCAGGTCTTCCTGCTTCTAGGCCCCCTGCGGTGTGCACCGCTGCCTCTGAAAGAGGTTAGGGCTGGATTAATAGATTTGAGAATAGGGAAGAGGGAGAGGGCAGAGGGTATGACCTGGAGGAGGGTCCAGTAGGGGAGCCTGAGGACCATGAAGTGGTCAGAGAGGGAGGAGGAGAGCCTGGGGAGCCTAGGAGATGCCCAAGGACCTAGGGCACAGCCTGGAGGGGGATGGAGCCAGAGAAGGGGCTGCCAGAAAGGAAGGAGGAGAGCTGGGAGGGGCCAGAAACGAGTGTCCAGGGGAAAGGATGGCCACCATGTTGGAGGCCATTGGGTTTGGTGACTGGAGGAGATGGGACCCTGCCCTCTGCAGTTCCCAGAGCAGGGGGCAGGATGTGTATGTCAAGTTCCCAGGTCCTTCCACGTGCTGTCTGTATGCAGTGCGACTCTGGTCTATTCCCTATTCCGTGCCACGGGGGACAGAGTGCTGGGCCTGAGACCAGATGCTGGCTTACTGTGACCAGGAGCAAGTCACTTAACTGCTGTCTGCCTCAGTTTCCTCAGCTGTAAAATGGATAACAGCACCCCCTCCCACTTAGGAGAAGCACTTGGCATGGTGCTTGGCATTCAGGAGATGCTTCCTAAATGCTTGTTCTCTGCCCCTTTCCCCCTTCATCCTGGGTTCTCCTGAGACTGCCCCTTCCTACTTCTCCCACATCCCATTCGTAGACCGCCATTTGTTTAGCCCTTTCCCCATTGGTGGTGCTCCCCTGGTTTCCAGTCTTTACGATGCACCAGCAGCGTTTTGTGTGCTTAGGGATCGTTTTCCCCCTTCTTTGATCCCTTTGGGGGACGACTGAGCAGCGTTACTGGGCATGTGCAGCCCAGACTTGGGCCACAGCCCAGGTGGCTCACGGGAATGGCTGGACCTGTTTTCCCATCCCCCTTCCACCAGTTGGCATCTTGCTTCTCGTCCAGCTGATTGTGTTTCTTTAATAAGGAGTGATTTGGACCATTTTTCATGTGTTGTTGATATCTTGGGTTCTTCCTTTGAAAATGGCCTCTTCCCGTCCTTCGCCCATTTACCTGTGGAGGAGAGGATCTTGTACTTACAGGTCGGGATCCGTTCCTTAGGTAGCCTGGGAATGAGGCCTTGCCAAGAGAAGCTTCCTACCAAGCTGCACTTGTTGGCATCTTAACTCTGTTAGTCTGGTTTGTGCAGTGCGCCCCACGCCTTGGTGCCCCCCGCTCTTCCGCTTTCTGGAGTTGTGAAGCATAAACGTCCTTCCTTGTCCTCCCCCTTGTTTTTGATGTGACCCTTTATGGACAAGTTCTCTTGGTGTGCTCAGCATTTTCGGTTGTTTGTGGTTGCTGGGGCTTGGGGCTCATCAGGGTCAATGCTCTGCTGTTCATTTCTTCCATATATCATATATCTAATCTAGGGGTGGGGAACCTGCGACACTAAAGCCACACGGGGCCTTCTAGGTCCTTGGATATGGCTATTTAACCGAGTCCACATTTCACAGAAGAAATCCTTTTATTAAAGGGATTTGTTCTGTGAGGTTTGGATTCAGTCAGAGGGCTGTACCCAAGGACCTAGAGGGCCCCATGTGGCCTCAAGGCTGCATGTTGCCCTGACCAACCTCTCTGTTTTGGTGGGTATCGCCTTGGAGTGCGCTTTGGTTACAGCTGGGCTCCTTTTCCTTCCTTCCCACTTTTTCATTAATCCTTAATCTTGGCTTCTTCCAGATAAGTGTGTTATTATTTTTCTCTAGTCTGCAAAATACATTCTTGGTAATAAATAGGTTCATTTACGTGGCATTGTCGTATTTCTCCAAATGAGCATTACTGTTTATTTAGCAATTTCCATAGAGCTACCACCTCTGGCAGCTTAGCAGGGTTTGGCACGTTGTAAGCACCTCCGTGCTTTGGCATTCACTCGTTTGTTCACAGTGAAATCATTTTTATTACACAGTTCTTAGTGTGGAAATGTATCTCCATGGGAGCCTGATGCTGTGAATTCAGATTCAGTTTTCCCATCTACAAAATGGGAATAATTTCATGGAGCTTTATTATCCTGAGTTATTAAGGTATGGTTGACAAGTCAGGAGGCCTCATGACTATGTAAGCAGGGGTAAGTCACTGTGTAGAGTCCCAGACAGTTCTCTGAGCCTGTAAGTCAGCAGCTGAGTCCCCAGCACTGGCAGGAGGTGCCACCAGAAATTCCTTCCACTGAGGAAGTGGCCGATACAGGACAGCCATACCAGCCACTACCAGCTTTGTACTGTGGCATGATTCAGAATCTAGGACAACCTTGGCCACACAGGATGTTCTCAAGAAGCATTTGACTTAGAAAGTCTTTGAATTGTGACCATCCACCCTCCCTGCCTGGTGCCCTCCCTGCCTGGTGCCCTCCCCAGGGAGCTCCTGCTCCCCAGCACATCTGGCCCCAGCAATGCTTCACCTTTCCCTGGTCATCTCCAGACCATCCTCCCTGCCACTGAATCCTGCAGGGGCAGGGCTGTCAGCCTGCCAGTGACTCCTCCACTCATAGTCCCTGCTTCTTCCCAAACCAGAACACCTCTCCCAGCTTTCCTGTGACAGGAACGGTCTTGCTTTTTTCCTCTTTGTATCCCCAGTGTGCATTAGCACAATGCTTCGCTGTAAGTGCTTAAATAGATGCGTTTTCATTTATTTCTTGGGAGCCCCACCCCCTCTACTCCCTGCCAACTTCCTCTCTCTTCCCAGGGCAGCAGGTGGGAAGGTTCCTGGGTAAATACAGATGTTTTTGGCATTTCAGGAATCAGTCACATTCCAGGATGTGGCTGTGGAATTTTCCCAGGAGGAGTGGCGAAACTTAAACCAATCTCAGAAAGAGTTGTACAAGGAGGTGATGCTGGAGAACTATCGGAACGTGATCTCCCTGGGTAAGGTTGGCTGCCCCCCAGTCAGAACCAGACTCCACACCTCCTTTCTGGATCTGGAGCTGTGACCAGTTAGTGTTGGACATGCAGAAGTCAGAGAGGCTTCATCGTGTTGTGACAGGGCCTTTGAATGGCAGGAGCTTGACTGGTCTGAGAACATGCCTTCCTCACTCGCGGGCGCTGCAGGTCCAGGATTCTTCCTTAATGTCCCAGAGCTCAGCTCATACATAAAAGGTTCCCCTTGTCCTAGCAAGGGATGAGTCAAGCAAACTGATTTTTTTTTTCCCCAACATTTTAAAAATATTTTATTTTTTCTCCAGTTACATGTAACAGCAATTTTTAACGTTTTTTTTAAGTTTTGAGTTCTAAATTCCATCCCTCCCTCCCTTCCCCATCCCATCCCTGAGACGCTGAGCAATTTGATTTAGGTTGTGTGCAATCGTAGAAAACATTTCCATATTAGTGATTTCACAGGAAAAAACGAACAAAGAAAAGTGAAAAATCAGTTCTTGCATCTGTATTCAGGTGCCTTCAGTTCCTTCTCTGGAGGCAGAGAGCACGTTTCATCATGAGTCCTTTGGGATTGTCTTGGATCACTGCATTGCCGAGAACAGCTAAGTCATTCACAGTGTCCATTGTACAATATGGCCATCACCGCGTACGCTGTTCTCCTGTCTGACTCTGTGTCAGTTCATGGAAGTTAGTCTTTCTAGGTTTTTGTGAAGTCATTCTGCTCATCACTTCTTGTAGCACAATAATATTCCATTGCTATCATGTACCGCATCTTGTTCAGCCGTTCCCCAGCTGATGGGCGTCTCCTTGATTTCCACTTCTTAGCCAGTACTAAAGGAGCTTCTGTAAATGTTTTTGTACAAATAGGTTTCCCCACACCTTTTCCATCTCTGTGGGTTACAGACCTAGTAACTGCGTTGCTGGATCAAAGAGCACGCCTGGTTTTATAGCCCTTTGGCATAGTTCCAAATTGTCCTCCAGAATGGTTGCTAAGCTGATTTGATTTCTAAGCCCAGCTCTGTAAGCCATTTTTTTGTGCTTCCTGGCACAACGGCATAGAGTGTCTTTTGGATGTCCAAAGCATCTTTTATTCTTCCTGGAAGACCTCCTTTTCCTCCATACATTGAATTCTTTTCTTACATTTTTATGAGTGCTTTTTAAAAAATACTCTCATCTTTGCCTGAAATACCATCCCCTGGACCCCAGCCCCATTGATCTCACATGGGTGACCGGTTTAAACAAAGCCAATCACATAGCAACCACAGCTGGCAGCGTAAGCAACAGCCCCACTTTTCTGCCTAGAGGAGGAAGGACTGTGTCTTCCTTTGAGGATGTGGCGTTCTGTTCCCAGCATCTTTCCATTTTCAATGAACAGGATTTGCAGTCTCTAATCCAGATGTGATCAACCAGTTGGAGCGAGGGGAGGTGGCCTGGACGCCAGAGGGAGGCCGCCTAGAAAGCACCTCTCCAGGTGAGTTCATAGAAACAAGGCAGCTCTGTTAGGCATTTGAGGGAGGCATTGGTAAAATGTGAGACAGAGAGGACTCCTAACGGCGTCCCCAGGCCCGTGGACAAGCACTAAGGCTGCCTTCCTAGAGCCTCATCTTTGATTCAGCACATGACGCTGATGGCAGCTGTCACCTCCCATGTCCCTCATAGACAGTGATTCCTTGAGGAGTCAACGACATGGGGTTTCCTCTTCTGCGCTTTCTCAGTGTTACCTTATCTTTAGCAGCCATCCTCATGTTCGCCCTGCATCAATTCATTGCCTTTTTTTTAATAGTGTCTTACCTTAAAACAGTTGTAAAGGCCCTTTTTGCTTCTTCATCTCCTGATATTTTCTGTGGATTTTGAAGACAGATGCTGGTGTTTTTTTAAGAAAACTGTTGTCATCCTTGTCCTCCTTTCTTCACTGCATTTCCCTGACATTGCTGGGCCCGTGTGGCACTGGGTCCATCTGGCCAAACTCATTCAATTCTGGTCCCATTGAGGGAATTCAGATTTTTACTTTACCATGTACATAATGGTAAATTTACCATTCACTTTATCTTTTTCACTTTACCATTTTACATAATGTTGCTGCAAATGCTTCTTGAGAGAGAGTGAGGTCTTGGTTTCCTCCAGCAGCACTTCTTGGATGTGCTCTGAGGAGCAGACCCGGGGCATGGTCAGTTTTGAAGCACAGCTGTGTATTATCACATTGCTTTTCAAGAAGGTGGCTGTTCCTAGCTGCCATCAGCACAACTGACCCCCTGATTCTCTACTTCTCGACCAACAATTTGATCACTTTTACTCATCTTTATTCATCTCATCAGCATGTTGTAGGAATTCAGAATTATTTTCACTCCAACTTCTCTGATTATTGGAGAGTTTGATATTTCAGATTGCTATTGATAATCTATAATGCCTGTTTTGGTCATTTAGGTGTTGGAATTGGATCTCTTAAAATTTGATTCAATTGCTATGAAGTCTGACAGTCAGATTTTTAGCAGAAATATTTAAGGCAACAGTGTTTTCCTTCTGTCTATTTCTTTCCTTTTTATCCTGGATACCCTGCTTTTTGTCATACAGAAACTCTTCAGCTTGCTGTAATCTAATTAATCTTCTTTGTCTCCTAGAATTTCTTCTGTTTGTTGAATGGATAAGAATTTCCTTCTTCTCCACAATTGGAATACATGTAACACAGTAGAAGGTATAGATTTGCATGGTTCTCAGAAGGAAGAGCAGACCTGTGGGGGTGACAGTCAGGATCCAAGAAGAATCTGACAACGCCTGGGAAATTGTGAATAAGTGGGAGGCTTTACAGCTGGGTGCCAGACATCAAGTCCACAAAACAAGGTGGTCACTGATCTAAGTGGCCCTCTTTCTTTAAAGAAAGACCGGGGGTTCTGCAAACTTTAAGCAAAATGTAATTAAAATGTGTGACCTAGCAGCCAGGAAGGTGATATGAGGGGAAGTGATACAGGGTCCAGGACCAGGTTGGAGTGACCCCTTCTCGTAGGACTCATGCAAAGCATTCTGGATGTGCTGAAGATTGAACCTGGAGCCCTTTAAGGCTCTTCCCCTTTTGTGGAGTGAAAAAGGAGAAGTGATGATTTAGGGGAAGCCAGGTCATGGGAGGTTTTCAGTATCTGCCTCAGGGACATTTATCCTGAAGGAAAGGATGCCAGGGATAAAAGAGGGTCCTGTCATGAAGTCACTGAGATTGTAGGGAGATGGATTCAGCAGCCTCCTGCTGGATGATAGAAGGGGAAGGAATGAGAGCCGGTCACTGCTGAGGAGGTGCCTTTGTGAGTTGATGAGTACTTCGAGCTTCATTCTGTTTTGTCATCACTGGTTACTCATTGTCGGATATTTCCCCTTATCATCTTTCTTCTTTAGTCTGTTTACTTGGTGACTCCATCTCTCCTTGCCACCCACAACCTTTTATCCATTGTCTTTATTCCTCCTGTTTAGTCTTTCCTCCTTCCTTCCTTCATATCCTCTCCCCTCCCTCCCCCTCATAGAAGGGATATATTTGCAAGTTGTTAAAGGCATTAACTCTCTGTAGATGTTCTCTTTCATTTCCTTAATTCATTCAAATATCAGCCATTTATACTACAGTAAGGATTTGTTCATAAGTCAAGCATTCATCCTTTTAATACAGTTCTAGGAAATAATTTAATCTTGAATCTGTGTTCATCTAAATGTCTGCCATTATACCTTTATATAACATATATTGAGTACTCCAATGCAAAAATGAAACTGTACCCTCCTCCCCTCTGTCCCAAGAGAGCAGGCAGGAGAAACTTTCTAAAGCCTGTGAGCAGTCCTTGGGAAATGGAGGAAAAGAGAAAGTATTAATCATCCACTTCCCTGTTCTTCCTTTCAGGTAGTAAAAAAGATATTCAGCACCCAAAAGTTTGTACTTTAGAGAAACGTTATCGATGTAATGACTGTGGGATGACTTTCCTTGAGTACAAACAGCTTCTGCAGCATCAGAAAATCCTTCCTGGAAGAAAACGTTATGAATGTAAGGAATGTGGGAAGTCCTTCCTGGAGAACTCCAAATTTATTGTGCATCAGAGAATTCATACTGGAGAAAAACCTTTTGGATGCCAAAAATGTGGGAAGACCTTCCGCCAGAACTCACAACTTATCCGACATCGGAGAATTCATACTGGAGAGAAACCATATGAATGTATTCGATGTGGGAAGGGCTTCCACCAGAGCTCAGACCTCATTCGACATCATAAAATTCATATTGGAGAAAAGTGTTATAAGTGTAAGGACTGTGAGAAGACTTTCCTTGAGAACTCAGCACTTGTTCGACATCAAAGGATTCATAAAAGAAAGAAACCAAATGAATCCAGTGAATATGATAAGACCTTCGGTGAGTGCAAAAAGTTTACTGAACCTCAGAGAGTCCACACAAGAGAAAAATCTTCTGAATGTATGGAATCCAGTGGCAAGGAACTCAATCTAAAAAAACATCGGAAAACTCATACTGGAGAGAAACCTTGTGAATGGAACGAGTGTACAAAGGCCTGTGAGAGCTCAAAATTTCCCATGTGTCAGAGAAGTCAACATACAGATAAATCTTATGAATGTAATAAATGTGAGAAAGTCTTCCACCAGAGACCAGATCTTATTCACCATCAAAAAATTCATGTTGGAGATAAACCTTTTGAATGTTGTGAATGTGGGAAGGCCTTCCGCCTAAGGAAACAGCTCATTCAGCATCACATGGTTCACACTGAAGAGAAACCTTACAAATGTAACAAATGTGGGAAGACCTTTGGCCGAAGTGCACAACTTACTGTGCATCAGAGAATTCACACTGGAGAGAGACCTTATGAATGCAGTGAATGTGGGAAGGCCTTCAGTGAAAGCAAACAGCTTATTGTACATCAGAGAATTCACAGTGGAGAGAAGCCTTATGAGTGTAACAAATGTAAAAAGGCTTTCCGTCTGAAGACACAACTCACTAGACACCTGAGAATTCACACAGGAGAAAAGCCTTATGAATGTAAAGAGTGTGGGAAGACTTTCCTGGAGAGCTCAGCACTTATTCGACATCAGAGGGTTCATACTGGAGCTAAGCCTTATGAATGCAAAAAATGTGGGAAGGCCTTTCGCCAGAGCTCACATCTTACTCAGCATCAGAGAACTCATACAGGAGAAAAACCTTATGAATGTAATGAATGTGGGAAAGCCTTTAGTGTGAAGACACAACATACTCAACATCAGAAATGTCACAGCAGAGTGAAATTAATCTAGATCTTTCCTTCAGAGTTAACAACTTACTCTCAATCAAAAAATTCTTATGCACAGAACAATCATTCATGTGGGAAGACTCCATCTGAGGACATCAAAGCTTACTTTATCTTAGGGTATTCATACTGGAGAAAAACCCTGTGAAGGTGGGAAGTGCAGCCAAGGCAAACAACTTCCTGTGCATCAGAAAATTTATAGTGGAAAGAAACATTATCAGTGTAATAGTTCTGCTAAGAACCTTTGAGAAGGTAAAAAAATGAAGTGAGTAGCAGAGTATTAGATAGACGACTTATTAATGTGTTGAATATGGGAAGGCTTTCTACAAGAATTTTTGAAAACTGAACTTAAGAGAAATATATCTTAAATGTAATGAATGTAGGGATCTTCAACCAGAGTTTAAAATTTAATCCACATCAGGAGATTCACATTGGAAAAAAATATTATGAAGGTGGGAAAACCTTCCAGGGTCAACTTTCTTAGCCTCAGAAAGGGGAGAAATATTATCAACATAGTGATTATGAAAAGGCCATTTGAGAGATTAAAGATCTTAATGAGTATCAGGAAAATTCATAGTAGAGAGAAAACTTATCATTGTATTTAACGTGGGAAGACCTTCATCAGAGTTCAAAACACATTCATCAGAAAATTCGCAGTAGAGGGGGAAAGATGATTCTAGCAACTGCGGGAAACTTTCCACTGCTCCTCTCACCTTAACATCAGGGAATGTTGTGTTCAAATGACAAACTTTATGAGTATAATGAACTGGGGAAGACCTGTCCCCAGAAATCACAATTTTTCTTGATAAAAAAAATGCTTAATGGATAGAATGAATGTCTTCATTGGGGAAATGCTTTCCTCAGAAGAAAAAAATCTTAATGTTGGAAATCTAGAAACACTTTTATAAAATATTATAGAGGAAATAAATAAAAACAAATAGGAAAATGGTAGCTAGGTGATGCAGTGGATAAAGCTCAGGGTCTAGAGTCAGGAAGACATGAGTTCAAATCTGACCTCAGACACTTCCTAACTATGTGATCAGGGACAAATCACTTAACCCCGTTTGTCTCAGTTTGTTCGCCTGTAAAATGGAGATAATGGCAGGACTTCCTTCCCAGGCTGTTGAGGGGATCGAATGAGATGATATGTGTAGGGTGCTGTGTAACCCTGAAAGTGCTACGTAAACAATGCTCGCTATAACTATTAATGATTCATATGATCATAGGAGGAAAAGAATCCTGACCATCACTCATAAGGTGAGACTGCTGGAAGGCTCTGGGACTTTATGCAGTTAAGTTAAATGAAAATAGTTACTTAGCCAGTTTAGGTATTTGCACTGATGTTGGATATTAAATTTCTAACAATGTTTAATTTGAAAAGAAAAAGCACAGACTTGGCCTGAGAATTTGCCCCATCCAACCTGTCATTTTAGGGATGAGGAAACGAAAGTCCAGAGTGAGGCTTCAAACTCTGTGCTCTGATTCCACATGCCAGTCAGCTTTCTCTACTCTCTAGTGCCTTCTAAGGGCACGCAAAAGGGTTCAATGATATTTGCTGTCTTGTTCCACTTGATTCTCATTTCTAAAACAAACTAAATAGCCAGGCTTTGTGATTTAAGTCATTTGAATTCTCAGCTGGACCTCTGATCTCACCCTGTGAGAGCCCACCCTCTTTCATTTCCCATAGCTTCTCACCTGGACTATTGTAAGAAGCTCCTCTCTGTTGAGCCTGCCTTAGTCCAGCCTCTGCACAGCTGCCAGCATGCTCCTTCAGGGCTGACCATGGCACTCACACTCTGCTCAGCCAGCTCTAATGATGCTCCCTTGTCTCGAGGATCAAGTATAGACTTTCCCATTTGACACTGAGACCTACTTTCTAGTCTTACCCTTTGATCCCCTCGACCTCTGCAGTCCAGCCACACTGACCTGCTGATGTTCCGTCATTGGTCTGCATGTTTGGAATATACTCCCTCCTCACCTCCAGTTCTTGGAGTTCCGGATTTCCCTCAAGACTCAGCTCAAATGCCACCTGTTTCTCCAGGGCTCTCAGCTACTAGTTCTCCCACTTCATACCTCCAGATTGTCTCGTATTGACTTTATGTGTTCTCTTCATACTTGTACATGTTGTCTCCTCATCTAGAAGGTGAGCTCCTTGAGGGCAGGAGCTACCCTTTTTTTTTTTTTTGTCTCCCCAGCACTTAGAATGTCTTGCCCATAGTAAGCACTTTAAAAATTGCTTATTGGTTGATGGGTTGATAGCAGTGGAGCAAAGCACAAGAGCTTGCCTCATTGCTTTTCTCTTGCATTTGCTGCATGACCAGCCCAACCTTGTTTCTGCTCATCCATTGCTCTCATGCCACCCTGTACTCCAGTTTTTCTTAATTCCTTTATTGCAATGTGTAGCAAGCTTCTCGTGGCTACCATAGAACTCTCGCCCTCCTGTTATGTCCTGTTCACTCATTCTTCCCCTTTCATGAAGTCACCAAATGTCCAAGTATGCAGTGATTTAGTTTGGAGGACCTTCCTATGTTGTTCTTAGAACATTCCTCATCCTATCCAAGAAATGAGACATAGGCTCCAACGATTCTTGTAGCTTCTTGCAGATTTATTGTAAGCACTACAGTGCGAGATAATCAAAGATCCTGTGTGAACCACTATTTCTGATTGCCTGTGTACGTGATAAAACCATCTCAATCAATGGCTTTATGTGCATCCAAGGAGAGCCATTTTCCCATTGAGCTAGAACTTCCTTCCACTGGTTTCGTATGTAGGGAGAATATTGAGACTGATGGAATTCTGTTTTTCCAGTAGCATGTCTACTCCTTGGTCATTGAATAAGGATCTCACATTTAGGGGAAGAAAGGATAAGTTACTATTTGTATGTGTTCATCCTTCATTGCCAAATAAGACCATGCCATCAGAGAAATGATGACATGACATGCACCTGACTTTGTTGTTTTGGGTTTTTTTTTTTGAGTGAGGGAGGGCTGTGCAGGTCACCAGCCTCACTTGTCCTCCAGAGCCATCTGAATCCGGTGACCAGACATTCATCAGGATGACTGATGATCCAGGATGAGGCAGTTGGGGTTCAGTGACTTGCCCAGGGTCACACCACTAGTGAGCGTCAAGTGTCTCCTGCACTGGTGCTCTATCCACTGTACCACCTAGCTGCCCCAAGTTACTGTTTTCAAATAATCTAAAGCCTGAGGTTCTTAGTAGTCCCTAACTCTACCTATACAGTAGGAATGGGGCAAGTCTTCATCATTTATAAGCAACTTCAGGCCACCAGGGATTAAAGTGGGTGTGAACTTGTAAGAGGATGAGCCAAGTTTAAAACCACATCTTTATGTCACATAACTTCAGGTGGGTCCTCATTGCCACCAAGCAATCTTCTATACCTCCCTAAATGACTCACCAACCCACTCTCCACAGTAGCTCTTCCAGAACACTTTGTCCTTTAAGAACCTCCCATGGTTCCCCTCTCCCATCCTCAGCTGAGAACCTTGCCTCTTATTTCACTGAAAAAAATGAGGCCATTCACTTTTGTCTTCCTTTTTTCCTTTCATCTCACATGCCCCAGATGCCTTCTCCAAAGCAGCTAGGTGCTGGTGCAGTGGATCTCTGCGCCTAGAGCCAGGAAGACCCAAGTTCAACTCCAGCCTCCGACACTACCTGTAAGATAGGGATAATGGTAACACCTGCCTTTCAATGTGATGAGGATCAATGAGTTATTTACAAGGTGCTTGGCCCAATGCCTACACCTAGCAGGTGCTGTATAAATGCTTATTCCCTTCACCTTTTTTCACATGAAAGAGTGGTACTTGCCAAAACAGACCCCTCTACATGCACACATGATCCCATTCTCTGGCACATTGCCCCCTCTAACAAACTTATCTTCAATCTGTTTACTAGTTGCTTCTGTACTGCCTATTAATATACCCAAGTTTCCACCCTCTTTGTAAAACTCTCACTTGCTCCATCCTCAATAGCCATTGTCCTGTATCTCCTGTCTCTTGTGGAAACACTCTTTTTACCTTTCTGTTCAACTGAAACTGCCATTGCCAAACCTAGTAACGATTTCTGACTGGTCAAAACTGAAGGTTCTTTTCTCCGTCCTCATCCTTCACCTCCCTACAGCATCTGACACCGGCAGTCACCTTCAGGTTTCCATGACACTCTATCCTAGTTCTCCTGTCTGATCACTCCCTCACTCTACTTTGCTGGATCCTATGGTTTTAATTATCTTGCAGGCTGATGATTACTTATTATTAACCTACTCATCCAGCCCCTGGACTCTTTATCTCCAACTGCCTATTAGACTTCTTGAACTAGATTTCCTATAGATATCTTAAGTTCAACATGCCCCAAACTGAGCACATCTACCCCCGGGTCCTCCCCATTCCCAAATTTCTCTAAATGTTGAGGGTAACACCAACCTCTCAGTCATTTGGAATCACCACCTACATGTCACCCTCTACTCACACCCCATCTATGATCTGTTGTGAAGTTCTGTGGATTTCACCTTTGTAACAACTGTGTACCACCCCTTCCTGTGACACTGCCCTTACCTCTCTACTGCTGGACTACTTTCCCCACCCCAGTCTATCCTCCACTCACCTGTTAAATTAAGCCTCCCAAAATACAGATCTGACCCTTTCAGCCCTTTATTCCATGAACTCCAGTGTCTGTCACCTCTAGGTGATCAAATGTGTAAACCTCTGGCATTCAAAGCACCTCCCATTCTGACACCCCCTCCCCCCACCCCACATGCCTTACCCGGATTCTGTGATTCAGTGACAATGGTCTTGCCTTTTCTAAGACAAGGCATTCCATTCCTCGACTCTGCGTTTTCATTTGCTGTCCCAGGCGCCTGGAAGGTTCCCTCCTTAGAACCACCTCCTTGCTTCCCTAGCTTCCTTCTGGTCCCCTCCCCTTAATGGGTGTGCCTTCAATTTATCCTGCATAGTAAACATTAAACACCTACTATATACCGGGCACTGTGCCAAGCACATGTTGAGAGCATGGATTCCATTTTGCTTTTCTATCCGAGCTTTGCAAATTCCCCAACACATAGTAGGAGCTTACTAATGGTGACAGGCTGACTGAGCATTCTAAATGCCTTCCCACTTGGCATGGACTCCTGTGTCAGCAGCCTGTCCAAAGCCTGAGGACTCAAACACTGAGATTTACATGACGGCCTAAAGGAAGGGACTAAAAGAAAGGGAGAACCAGTTGTGGGGCCTTAGACTGTATTGATTACACGTGACCTGTGTGTTAGGCACTAGGCTATAAACATTGGGGATAAGGAAGCAAACTAGACAGTCTGTGCTTCCCAGAAGCTTACCTTCTAATGAGGAAGGACAACGTGTGAAGAGGTACTAAAGAGGGGGAAGTAGGTCCTCGGTAGCGTGGTGTGGGAATGGCCAAGAAGTGTCGTGGAGGTCGGAGATTTGGAGCAATATGTGACAGGAGTTTATCAACGCCAAGTGTCCCAGCTGCCAGACTCCATGGTTTGATGGGGATGGGGGGCAGTGAGCATAACGACCGGAGGTCAGGCAGATGCGTGGAGATGGCCTGCAAGTGCCTTAGTAAGTAGAGCCAGATCTCTGGTAGACAAACTGCTATTCACGTAGGCCATTTCCATCCAGGAAGTCAACTGCTCGAACCAGTGTGAGAGCTTTGTATTAGTTCTTATTGAATTGAATCTTACTGGATTCAGCCCAGTTTTCTATCCTGTGGTGTTAGGTATCTCTCCTACCCTCCTCTGCAGCTTTGTGTATCTATTCAAGTCACTGGTAAAGCATTAAATAGTAGGGGCCCCTGTTTGATAACTTCTTGGAAACAAAAAGCAGTTTGGCAGAAATTTGGGTTAGACCAGTATCTTACACCATCTTCTACAAATTATAAGTGGATACATGACCTGATGATCAAAGATCATGCCATCTAAAAAATAAACAGATCATGTGCTTCTTACCACTATGGCTAAGAGATGTGTTCTTAGTCAGCAAGAAATAGCAGCAATTAGAAAAGACCATCAATTTTTCTGATTGCATGAAACTGAAAAGCTGCTCGATGCATCTGGGCACCCAGGTGGCACAGTGAATGAGCCAGAAAGGTTCCTCTTCTGAGTTCAAATCTGAGCAAGTTACTTAACCCTGTTTGCCTCAGTTTCCTTACCTGTAAAATGAGCTAGAGAAGGAAATGGCAAACCACTCCAGTGTCTGTCAAGAAAACCCCAACATGACTGAACAGCTCAATTTAGGATATGAAGGGGAAGCAGCTGAATTGGGGAAAATCTTGTATCAAGTATCTTGAATAACATTTGGCATCCAAAACAGTGTAAACACACATGCACATGTACATATGTATGAACCAATAATCATTCCCTAATGGATGAGTGGTCACAGAATAACAACCATATTGAGTATTCCAAGCCCCTAATAAGAAGAGAAACACATCAGAATAACTCAGAAGTTTCGCTCTATCCTCTGAAAATTGGCAAAGACCAAAAGATGGACATTTTTTTGGAGGGGCTGTGAGAAGGTGGCACACTAGTGCACTGTTGGTGAAACTATGAAGTAGCACAATCATTTTAGGAAACAGTTTGGAACTATGCAATTAAAGTGACTGAAACATCCCTACCCTTTGACCCAGAGAGTCCACTACTAGGCATATGCCTCAAGTAAGTCAATGCTAAAAAAAAAAAAAAAAGATACCAGAATATAACAGCATTTTTTGTTTTTAAAAAGAACTGGAAATGAAGTGTATTTGTTCATTTATTGGGGAATAGCTAAGCAACTTGTACATGAATTCAATGAAATATTACTATGAATATGATAAAGCCAACGAAGCATGGGAAGACTTCCCTGAAGTGATGCAGAATGAAGAAGACTATACACAAGTACAACGACGTAAATGGAAAGGACCACCACAAAACATGCTACAAAAATGACCAAACACAAAACAAGCATGCCACACGAAAAGACGCCTTCCCCCCTTGTTTGCAGAAGTAGGGGGTTGTGGAACACTGTATATGCTTTTAGGATTTTTGGATATATTGCTTTTTGGCTGTTTTTTTATCGTTAAAAATATTGTTTGTTATATGGGATGGCTCTCTGGGTGGGAGAAGGAAAGTGATACTGGGAGAATGTAAGCAACGTAAAAAAAAATCAGTAAAAATGTGGTTTTTAAACAAAGATCCACTCCAGGAGAAATCTGCTTCCAGACTTACGTCGAACCATTCACAGCTGTTCTTTGAGGTCGGACTTGTGGAGACCCAGTTCTAATGTCCTCTGGTCCTCACTTGTCCGTATTTTCCACAAGAATACGTCTGTCAAATGTGCCACCAAAATCTAGGTGAAAATAGGTCAAAGGACAGCAGGACATTTACAGCCATCCAAAACAGAATAGCAGCTTCCCCACTGCCCCAAAAACACCGCCTGGAAACAAGGTAGATGCCCATGGATTGGATGTATGGCTTGTACGGTAAGCAGCTGGACAATCTTGGTTGTATATTAATGGAATATGACTGAGATGTAAGAAGGTAAATATGAAGACGGCATAGAATGGGGAGACATGAACCGGTGCGGAGTGTGTATTAGTATACAAGTATATAAAATATCTGAGTGTATCTATCATATAAAATATCTGAGTGTATCTATCTATCTATCTATCTATCTATCTATCTATCTATCTATCTATCTATCTATCTATCTATCTATATCTCAGTCTAAAACTAAACCCAGTGCCATGTAATTATAATGACAGGTACGGCCAGACGGCAGCTGAGGAAACGCGCCCTGGCTCTCTCCCTGCGTTCTTGAAGCCCTCCCGCCTCCTCAGCCGGCTGTCCCCGCCGGGCATCACCCCGTTCTCTCCCGCTCAGTTAAGCTCCCTGACAAAGCTGCCCGCACCTCGTGCCCGCACTCACTCCGCTTGGCTGCGGATCTCGTCGGGCCCCTCAGGACTGTCGGCGGCCTCAGTCACCACCCTTCCTGACTTGGCCGTAGCGCGGGTCGCTACTGACCGCATGCTGAGGCTGGTCCCTTCCTTCTCCTCCGTCTCCTCCGCTGGTTCTTCCGCCCCGGCTCTGTCCTAGGCCCTTGCTTCTCTACAGACTTAGCGCTCTCATCAGCTCCCACGGGTCCAATCTGTCGTTCCACAGGCTCAGTAAAGTCACTGATAGGCGCAGCTCCCGTTTCTCTTCTGAGTCCCAATCCCCCATCACTGCGCCGGTCGCTCCGCAGACATCTCAGATGCGTTGTGTCCACACATTTGTGTCCGGTCCCCGGGCTCACAGCCGCCCCCCTGCCGCGCACCTCTCCCGTCCGGGCCCCTCCACTCCGGCGCGCTTCTCCACGATGTCCTCCTCTCCACCGACTCTCGCACACACGACCGTACGGGCTTCTTTGGACTCCCTGCCTCAGGTCTGCCCACGTCCAGCCCAGCTCGGCTGCCTGCGGCTCCTCTCCCACCTCGGCGCCTTTGCACCACCTGTCCCCCCGGGCTCCCTTCAGGACTCACCTCCCAGGCCAGCTTCCGTCGGTTCTGGCCTCTCCAGTGACTGTGTCTGGGTCCTTTGTGGGGGCTACCTGCCTCCGTCTCCGCCTCTCCGCAGCCCCCGGGTCCTCCCTGGGAACCTCCAGTTCAGGGGGAGATGAAGGGAGGGGCTCCCTCTCCCCAGGGCCCAGCCTGCTTTCTGCATTGGTGCTCTCAGCGGGGGGTGCAGCGCCGGGTACACCAGAAGCGCTTAATAAATGCCTGATGAGGCCCAAGGCTCTCATGGTGCCCGCCTCCTGCTCACGGATGGGGAGACCCCGAGAGGGAGAAGATGCAACAAGAAAACTGAGTGCCAATGGGACCGAGGCTTAAGTACCAGGCGAACGACCCGTCCAAAGGACGACACCCGGACAGACAGACTGCTCCCCCCGGGCGGCCTCGGGGCCCCCTAAGCCCCCACAGACTGCCAGCTGGTTCTGCACCCGCACCCCCGGCCGCTCCTCCACCTTCGGGGACTCCAGGAGGCGGACCCAGGGGAGCCCCCCCGCCACGGTGCGGGGGAGGGCGCGGGGGCAGCGCTCGGACGCAGGCCCCCCACGGCGGCCCGGTCATCGCGTGTCCTGTGCGCGCCAGGCCGGCTTCAGGGCAGCTCGGCGCGGCGGGGCACAC